>NC_136059.1:717527410-718192410 GCF_964261635.1 Lissotriton helveticus | reverse complement strand
GAAGCCTTTGTCTCGCCTTTTACTACCGCTCGTACCAGGATTGGTAGAGCCTGCGGAGGAGCTGTTCTTCACGCCTGCAGTGACGAAAGCCGCCCCATCCCGGCTTCTGAAGAAGTACAGGGCCCGGATTCCGATCCGGCCTTTTCTACGGGATAGAGCTAGTTCCGGACTCCGTTATAGTGACGGCAGCCAGGAAACAACACGCTACCTCTCCGTCTTCTACTGTGCCTCCGGATAAGGAGAGCCGATGGATCGACTCAGCTGGCAGGAAGGCCTGTGGGACGGCATCTGCGGCCATGAAGGCCTCTAGCAATGCGGCTCTGCTGGGGCGTTATGATCGTGCCCTGAGGGAATCCCTCCAGCAGTTCACGGAACTCCTGCCACGAGATAGGAGGGAGTATTTCCTGGAGATCCAGAAGGAAGGGATGCTGGTTTCGAACCAGGTCATCAGCGCGGCCGCTGATGTCTCTTTTGGCGGCCCATGGGTATTGTCATGGGATCAACCAGCGGCGCCATGCTTGGCTCAGGCTCACATCACTCAAGCCGGAGGCCCATCAGCGAGTGGCCAGTCTGCCCTTCTCGGGGGGAAACCCTGTTCGTTAAACATGCGGGATGATGAGATGGCCCGCATGAAGGCGGAGGCCGAGACTCTGACGGCTGTGGGCTTGGAGAAGCCCAAAGAAAAGTAGGCCTACCGCCCGTTCCAGAGACGGTTCGGGGCACAGGGCAGAGGGCGAGGACAGGCTTCGGGACAGCAGCAGCAACAGCAGCAGCAGTTCCGGAGGCCCTTCCAGAAGCGCCAGAAGGGTAGAGGAGGCCAACAGTCCTCTACAGCGAACAAAGGCCCGGCTGGGTCTCGACCCTGAGCGGTTACTTCCCCTACATCCGTTACCCGCTCCGGTGGGAGGAAGTATTACATTTTTTCTGGCAGAGAGGAGAAAAATTACTCAGGACAAGTGGGTGCTGAATATTGCTTGCAATGGATACAGTCTTCAGTTCACCAGCCGCCTCCATCAATTCCACCGGTCAGCTCACAGTTTCAACTGCGCGAGCTCCAGGCGAAGGCCGATGTCCTGTTAAGGAAAAGGGCGATAGAAGACGTACCTTTGTCTCAAAGAGGAAGAGGTCTGTACTCCCGGTTCTTTCTGGTTCGCAACAGGCAAACAAGTGGATTCGCAGAGAGACGTTTCGCATTCTGTCGTTGCATCAGATTTATCCTCAGCTGCAACAGGGAGACTGGCTATGTGCTATAGACCTACAGGATGCGTACTTCCATGTGCCCATTGCACACAAACACAGGACGTTCCTGCGATTCCAAGTCGGCGCCAATCATTATCAGTACACAGTACTGCCATTCGGGCTGAAGTCTGCGCCCAGAACATTTTCGAAGTGCATGGCAGTGGTAGCTGCACACCTGAGGAAGCACAAGGTGTTTGTCTACCCGTACCTCGACGATTGGTTGATCAAGGCCTCCTCCTTCTCGGAAGCTCAAGCACACTTCCAGAAGACGTGCATTCTCTTGAACAAGCTGGGTTGCACATCAACATGTCCAAGTCTGTCCCGACTCCGGTCCAGTGCATACAGTACTTGGGAGCCTCCATCAATGCGCTGTCAGCAAGTGTGTCTCCTTCGGAGGAGCGACAATTATCACTCCTTCGGAAGGCTCAGGCTCTTATGACCACTCCATCTACAACAGTGAGGACGGTGTCTTCTCTACTGGGGTCGATGGCCTCTTGTGTCTTCTTCACGCCACACGCACAGCTGCACATGAGACCATTGCAGGAGTGCTTGGAGGATCAGTGGGATCAGAGGAAAGGATCTTGGGACGACAGGATACGAGTGTCTCTCCATGCTCTTCAGTCTCTGAAGTGGTGGTGTTCAGCAGAGAATCTCCTCAGAGGGGTTCCCTTCCACAAGGACATTCCCACGCAAACTATAGTGACTGATGCGTCGCTCCACGGCTGGGGGCGCACTCCGGAGACCCACAGATTCAAGGGACGTGGTCCCCGACGGAGTCCACGTACCACATCAATTTCCTGGAACTCAGAGCTGTTCACTTGGCACTGAAGGCCTTTCATCTGTCCTTCCCGACCAACTCTTTGCTTGTTCAGACGGACAATACGTCCACGATGTATTACCTCAACAAGCATGGGGGGTCGAGATCGCGCACTCTGTCGCAGGAGGCGCAGGCGATCTGGCACTGGCTTCTGGCCAGAGGACTGACGATAACGGCTACCCATCTACCAGGTGTGCAGAATGTTCAGGCAGATGCGCTGAGCACACTGATTCAGGAAAACCACGAATGGGTCATAAACGACGAAGTACTAGGAGAAGTCTTCGCAAGGTGGGGGACTCCAGACGTAAATCTGTTCGCCACCGCCAAAAACAGCAAATGCCGAGACTTCGCCTCCAGGTACTACCAGCCGGGGACGCTGGGGAATGCGTTATGGATCAACTGGTTGAACAGCTTTCTGTACGCTTTTACACCCATTCCCCTGATTCCGGCGGTGCTCATCAAGCTGTCCCAGTCCAGGGCGCGGATGATACTGATTGCCCCGGAATGGCCCAGACAGTGGTGGTACACGGACCTTCTTAACCGGGTTCTCCTTCCTCACTTGCGGATGCCGTGCAGGCCGGATCTTCTCACGAAGTTCTGGGGGCAGATGTTGCACCCCAACCTCTCGTCTTTGAGTTTGGCGGCATGGCTCCTAAGATAGTGCAATATGGCCATCTGATTCTCCCAGAAGATTACATGGACATACTGAAGGAGGCTAAGCGACCTTCCACTAGGACTTTTTATGCTTACAAGTGGAAGAGGTTTTGCATCTGGTGCAAGTCCAAGAACTATGACCCGACGACATGTAAGGAAGATGTCATCCTTCCATATCTTCTACATCTGGCGCAGTCTGGCCTTAATGTCCATTTCATTAAGGTTCATCTGGTTGCTTTGACTGCCTACAGGAAATGCCCTTCACAGACTTCCTTTTTTCAGATCCCTGTGATCAAAGACTTTTTGGAAGGCTTGAAGAAAGTGTTCCCTCCTGTCCGGCTTCCTTCGCCTGCATGGGAATTGAATGTGGTGCGGTCCAGATTGATGAAGGAGCCCTTTGAACCTATTCATAAGGCTTTGTTGCAGCATCTGTCCTGGAAGGCGGCGTTCCTCGTGGCCATTACATCGGCCCGCAGGGTGAGTGAAAATCAGGCTTTGTGTTGCCAAGAACCTTATACTGTATTTCATGCTGCTAAGGTTGTTATGCGTACTCACCCTAAATTTCTTCTTAAAGTTATATCTGACTTTCATGTTAACCAGACCATAACTTTACCTACATTTTTTCAGAATCCTTCCTCTCCAGCGGAAAGGTCCCTGCATTCCCTGGATGTCAGGAGGGTGTTGAAATTTTATCTGGATAAAACCAAGGATATTCGTAGGTCAGACCAATTGTTGATCAATTATGGATCAGTCAGGACGGGTCTTGCTACCTCTAAACAGTCCATCTCTAGGTGGATTGTGTCCTGTATACAATTGTGTTACCTAAAAGCTGGTAAAACCTTAGGGGGTAAACCTAAGGCTCATTCCACCAGGGGCAAAGCTGCCACGACTGCTTTGCACCGTAATGTTCCAATTGCAGAAATCTGCAAGGCGGCCACTTGGAAGTCGATCCATACCTTTGCTAAGCATTACTGCCTGGACACTGATGCCAGGGCAGACGCTCAGTTTGGGCAGGCTTCACTGCGAAATCTGTTCGCACGATAGTGGTGTTATTTCTCTTTTCTCCACCGCCGCTTTGGTGTGGGGATGGGCTTGCCATTCTATTCACTAGATTATGACTATACACAGAGATCCCCTACTACAGAAGGAGTAGTTTCTGTCCTGTAACTCCAGTTCTGTAGTAGGGGTATCTCTGTTATAGTCATAAGCGCCCGTCCTCCTCCCCGGTGGAGAGAGATTTTCATGTAAGGAATGCTACATGTCTGGCGTGTTACGCCTTCAAAAAGAACTGAAATTAAAAGGGACCTGAAGTGCATTCTGGGATACTGTGTAGTTATGGAAGGTTCTCTTAACGGCACAGTATCCTGTTTTGAGCCACATAATGGCTGCCTATGGGGCTTGTCTGTCCAGGTCTTCCTCTCTATCATTCCAGAGGGGTTTTGCTGTTAAAGCAAGGGAAATCTGGACAGGCTTTGCTGTTTGTGGATTTTTGGTGGAATTTCTAGTTGAAGCACTGGACAGTGTAGCCTGTGGATATAGGCTGCATTATCTGTCATTAAATTCTCTAAGTGTCTGTGCAGTTCTGCATTTTTTGACACCTTAAGAGATTATTTTTGATTGCCCTGGGGTCCACGCACATGGGCGGGACTATTCACTAGATTAGGACTATAACAGAGATTCCCCTCCTCCAGAACTGGAGTTACAGGACAGAAACTACTCCTTCCTGCTGCATCACTGGGGATCCTCCACTGTTAGTCCTTATCCGTACTTCTTGGGTACTTAGATGTGCCCTCCCCTGGGTTTGTCAAGGGTTATTTAACTTTTTTGACATGAATTAAAGCCCCAGAGTAGTGGAACATAGAGCCAAAGGACATTAAAGCAGTGGGACGGATATTGTGTAGAAAGGTTTCCACCTTCCACATTGTAATATTGTCTCACAACTCTTTCCATTGACTGACACTTGGTAGTAGATAGTTCATTAAATCGAAGAGCCCTGAAACCTCCAAGTTAGTCTGTGTGTCCCTGTTCAGTAACATTGGCACTTGCCAACGCTATGTGCAGTTTTGCACTTGTCACCTAAATAATGTAGAATATTTTGGCATTGTACCTTTATCCCGGAACAGTCTGGCACCTGTTTTGTATTTATATCATATTCTTAACTACTCTTTACACTTAAATTCATATTAGACTTACATTTGTCTTTAATCTAGCACTGACTGCACATTGAAGTTTGGGTGTATTTTTGTTTCTCTGTTTTGCTGTATGCGAGTTTCAAACCCAATCTCCTTTTAAAGGAAGTGACTCCAATGGGTAGCTGAGGAGCAACCGGTAGTTCTCCAGCTGACCGAAAGTAGCTTATTGACATGGAGCTCACCCTAGTTAGACTATTTACCATGCGGATATCATAAGAAGAAGCACCTGTGAGTTGCAGACCCTTGACGTAGAAGCCAGCCTAACAAACTTTTTTAGTTTTATACTGAAACACCCACAGCGAGACTGACAGCATGAAGACCATGAGATACCCAATCACCATGCAGCAAAGTCACTTGCTGCAGTGGGCCGTTTCACTTTCACTCACATAGTGTGTGTGTGCCTTAGCTGGGAAGAAAGAGTAGAGAAGCTCAAGTGAGACTGTATGAGTTGGAGTCAAGGTGTCCAAACTTTTTTTTTTTTTTTTGAAAAACCTTTATTGTGCATAAAAAGAAACAATTACGGGCCTACAACCAGCAGGCCGGCCACGGAGATTATAAGCACAGGTGCGAGCAACGCGGTTACACAGCGGCATCAGGCAAGATAGCAGCAATTAGGAACAGTTACACTGAATGGATTCCTGCCGCCAAGTAGAAGAAGCATTGAAGGTTAAATTTCTAAAGTTTCGATTGAAATATGAATCAGTAAAGAATAGAGTCAAGGAGAACTGAGTCCGGACTGTAGCTACATAACAGGAGCAGGCGGCATCAATAAGAACAACAGTAGGAAGAACACCCCGTCAATATGGCAGTACAATACAAAACAACAGTAAATGCAGTCCATAGTTACGCACCACCCTAAGTGCCACCCACTTCCTACAAATCCCTATTGCAGACCCAGAACTGAAACCAGCACAAGAAAGCGCAGAAATTAGAGAAATAAGGCCCATAGAAACTAAAAAGAGAAAAACTAAATCTACCCCCCCACCCTACAACAATCCGGAGGCTACGGCCTACCCCCCCCCGGCAAAGTGCCTGTCGCCCAGTAAAGAGCCCGAAGTATAGAAGAAGAGAAGAGAAAGAAGGAAAGAGAAGAAAAGAAAGATAGTCACACTTGAAATATCGGGAGGAAGAAGAGAACCAGCCATTCTACCACTCCCAAAAGAGAAAAGGAAACGGGAGGAGGAGCCCTAACACTAACAAGATTCCCGGTCTCCCAGCCAAGTAAAGCCCCTTTCACCGAATGAAACAATAATATCGAGAAGTACACACAACCAAAAGGAGAATGGAATCAGATACATCCGGGACCCCGAGCCAGTACTGGAATGACCACCCCGTCCATAAGGGCAATAGCAGGATACGCAAAGACCCACCCCACATGCAAAAATTACCAGGATAAACATCAGTAGCAGAATAAACGTGGGGAGCTACAATCATTACATACGCCAGAGAGGCGGCACAGTTCTAGATCGTACCAGCTAGTCTAACAAAAGTGAACCCCCGGAGACCCCCATCGCTAATCAGGTCGCGAAGCGACCACTACACCATGACGCCCAGCAGAAACCCGCCCTGGTCGGAACAAAAAACAAAATGGCCGTCCTAATAAGAACGCAAACAAAGGAGAGCAAGATGGACGCCACCCTAAACAAATAGCCCCCCAGCCACAATAAACCTCCACGACCAGCAGGCAGGAACCAGAGAGAGCGTGGCGGAGCCGATTGCCCGCAAATTACCAGGGTAGCCAGTATATGGTGCCGACCGTGCAGTTGACAAAGGACACAATATCACGAATGACGCCATGATTGGAAAGCAGAACCACCACTAACAATAATAGAAACAGATGGGGGAAAACAATCCACACCATACATAGGATCAATGTAGCCAGTACGTACAACATTTCAACCCCAATCCCCACCTGGCAAGATACAACCAGGAATACGACTAACCCCATCCCGATCTCAGGAGCCCCCCCGATCCCAGCCCACGATGAATACCGCCCCTCCCCTCAGTAAAATAACCCATGCTAGAAAGCCGGAGGAGGGCCCAGTACAGTCATTCCCGGTCAATCCCGCTATGCAGTACATCCCCATCTCGTGAAATAAAGAAACAATAACAGTCTCATTTACGGTATGAAACGGGGCGAAACAGCCCGGTTCGCACAATCCAACGCGTAGTTATAAGTGTTCCAATCCGAGTCCCCGCCAGCCTGTCAGTCCCGGTCATGAAACAGAGGTTTTTCAGCCCTGGCCAGTACGTGACAGTCCCCTTAAGCACAGTGTCCGAGGAGGGCCCGATCCAAACAAAACCGGGAAGTAAAATGGCCACCGTCGATGAAGAAGTGGGAGGCAGGGACAACATGGAGGTCCGAAGGCATCAGCCGGGCCACATGCAAGCAGGAGAAGTACAGCCAAACTCACAAGCCGACATACAATCCGTCGCTGGGAAGGAGGCACTCGGGAGGCAGCAGTCTCAAGGGGATACAGTTGCAGCGCGGACGGAGGTTGGGGAAACAGCAACATCCTCACAAACAAAGTCGCAGACTCCGTGGATGGTAGCAACAATGTATCCCCGGTAATACTGTCAGACCGCCATTCACAGGAGTCGTGGCATCGAAAGATAATCCTCACCTCCCCTTCAGCGCTCGGCACCACGACATCCCTTTCTGCATCTGACAAAGTCGATCCAGCACAGTGCCGAGAGGCGGCCGATCGGACCCCCTCCGACCGCCGCGCTGCACCGTCGCCCACCTTGCCGGAGAGTGCTCGCCATTCCGCCCTGAGCTCAACTAGCGCATCAAAGATATCCCGGCAGGCCGACTTTGTATGCAAGCACCGCTGCTCTTCAGCGCGGGACAATGTGTACAGCGCGGCCCCCAAGCCGATGTCGGGCAGGGGGTTGCTGGTACGAGGCAAGATTACAGTCGCCGCTGTAGAGAGGTCAGCCGCCATTTCCAATGCCTCGGGAGGTGCACAACAGGAGGGGGGCGATTACAGTCTCAAAGGGTCCGGGTCCGGGCAAGTATGGCACACAGTTCCGGAGCGTAGCAAGGGATAGCACACCGCCGCCGTGATGCAAGTCGGGGCAGCCCAGGGGCGACCCACTCACACTGGACAGCGCAGGTCAGCCTCAGCAAGGGGGACGATCGCAACAAAGGAACTCCTCACCACCGTGTGCCGATCGCACGGGTCGGGGCGCCCAGGTGCATCGAAAGGGATCCGTCCGACCCCCCCAGCGACGGCGCCACAAAGGAATGGATCCACGCCTCCAGGGCTCAACGGACCGGAGCAGGTCTGGAGGTCCACGGCGGCAGGGAGCGACACTGGTCTCAGAGCCTGGATACGGAGACCGCCGCCATTCACGACGATATCTCCGGAAATCTGGCAGGTAGGGACCTCGGCGGAACACTGGAAGTTTCAGTGCAATCTTAGCTACGTTCCGATGTGGTGCGAGGCCGGATTCGCGGGCAGGATATAGGTGCGGAACGCACAAGCTTGCGGAGCCGGGAATCGAGCGTCCGTTCAGGTCGCCATCTTGGCTCCTCCTCTATCAAGGTGTCCAAACTTAGTGATAAATATTCTGATTACCATGTTTCATGCTTTATCTTCTGTAACAGATTTTATGTCTGTTGGTAGCTCAGGGTCATTTTCATTGATCAAAAATAGTTCCCATTATAGAAGACGTTAGTCACTGTTCTTGAAAACCACGTCATCGACTCTGTTAGCAACACTTTCTCACCCAGTCATGGCTCGCCACCAACCTGGAAGACAAAATCCACAACAGTCAGGTTCTTAAGTGACTTCCACACTTCCTCATGAATGATAGCTTTGCTTGAGAAGAGAGTTGCCACTCTAATTGAGAAAGGGGAAGCAAAGCCTAGTTCTTACATAGAACAAAGAAAGACTAGGGCCATCATTTGCGATGACGATTTGCTATTTGATAATTGAATATGTCTGACAAATTTTAACATTCCCATCGCGAATCGCTAAAATCGCAGTGATGGTAGCAGACCACCATGTATTTTAATTGAAGCAATCTTTGTTTGTACTTAAATACAGCCCATTTACATTAAAGAAAAACGGGATGCATTTAAAAAAAAAAAAAGTTTTCTGTCCTTCAAGAGTAGGCAGTTGTCCGTGGCACCATTGCCTGCTCGTTAAAAATGTTCTTACAAACATTCACAAATGGGGAAGGGGTTGGGGATCCCTTCCCATTTGCGAATGGGTTACCACCTACTTGAAGTAGATGGCAAAATTCAAATGTCTTGCGACTGTATTTCGATCGCAAAACATTCACACATACCATTGCAATTGAGTATTAGGAAGGGACAGCCTATTATCCAGTATTATGGGTGTCTTTCATAGATTCACATGCCTGAATCATTCCCCGTCGTCGGGATGGTAGTCCCCGGTACATAAATAAAGTAATGTCCTATAGACATATAGAGAATAGTAGGCCTAAAGGCCTCACATTAGTGACATATCCATGTCCTTTTGTAAAAAGGACCAAACTCTAGAAAAGAGCCAATCAGCTGTCACCTCCCTCTAGAACCCTCCTGGCAGGATCCTCAGTCCCTCAGATTTTCTACTGCACGTTGTGCTAAGGGAGTCTCCCCTGAGCTCTGCTCAGGTTTGTTTCTTCACAGCTTTTTCTTCAGTATTTTGGAATATTTTCATGTTTTTCCTCAAGTGAAAGCTATACACTATGGCTGACACTCCAAAGAAGGGTCTCTTTAGAGCCTGTGGCTCTTGTGGTAAGAAAAGACTACACATTGATGACCAACAGTCCTTAGACTGCCTGTACTGCCTATACCCAGATCATTCTGCTAAGGACTGTAAGGTATGTCGAACCTTTTCAGCTAAGACCCTCAAGGATCGAGAAGGACGCCTTTTAATCTGGCTCCATATGCTTAAAGATAGAGATAACTTGGATTCCTCTGAGGAAAGTGAAGGTTCTTCAGTCTCCTCAAAATTATCTCTGAAAAGGCCTAGGGTAGCTTCCCCTAGCCCCTTGGACACTCCTCAAAAGAAGACATCAAAAAAGTTTTCAGAGGCTATGTCAAAAACAGCTTCTAAGAAAGAGGTTCACACCTTCAAGAAGCCTGCAACGAAGAAAGCAGTGTCTCCTGCTTATGTGTCTACGTCAACGACGACCGTCTCGACGACGACGGCATCATCGTCATTATCATCATCGACGACGACCCCATTGTCGACGGTGTTTAAGGCTTTATCGTCTACAATAGTAATCAAGAGATAGCCTAGCCGATGACAGCGTCGGCGACGAGATCATCACCGTCGACATCGACACCGTCGACGAAGGCCCCGTCGTCGAAGACACCGCCGACGAAGGCCTCGTAGAAGACACCGCCGACGAAGGCACCGTCGACGAAGGCACCGTAGATGGCAGGAACATCTATACCGTCGACGACGGCCCCGTCGACGACAGCTTCACCGGCTATGGCAACTGTCAACACTACTCCGTCGACGATCTTACCGTCGGCGGGCCCGTCGACAGTGATTGATTCTGGCTTCCAAACAGCTTCTGTGCGTCTAAAGATCACGAGAAAGACGCTGACCCCGGAGTTAACTTCTCCTAGCCGTGTGCTACTATTGCCACCAGCATGTCTCCTTCAAGATGAGGATTCTGATGACGGGGATATGTTCCAGTTGGCAACTAGCCCCTCAGAACTGCGTGTCAAATGCCAGAGCTCAGATGAGGAGGATGCTCAGGAAGAGGTAGTTCATCCACCACCTACACCTATGGTCTGTCTTCCAGCATCCCTAGTTACAGATCTGCGATACCTCATCCAAAATTACAAGCAGAGGTTCCCAGAATCTCCGGCTCCTCCAACTTCCACGGCAGATCCATCACCAAGACCGCGACCCCCGCCCTTAACCATTCAAAAGGAACGGGTGGATTTGCCACGTCCTCAATCTTCTGATGAAGAAGAAGAGGAGGAACAGCAAGAAGACCAACAAGAAGGTGAATTGCAGGACGATCAATCTGTCCATGAGGACTGGGAGGATTATGTCATACCTTCACCAGCATCTCCAGTGCCCGCAACCTCCGATTCTCCACCGGTTGACATCGTCGGTTTCCATAATGTGGTGGAAAGGGCCGCTAAGCGCTTCCAAATTACTATGGATTCCCAGGAACAAGACTGTTTCCTGTACGATTTCAAGGAACCTCTCAAAAAATCAACAAGGTCAATTCCGATTATTGATTATCTTTGGACACAGGGGGTTCAGGTTATGCAGAATCCCGCCTCTGTTTCGCCAGTGATCCCTCGATTGGACAAAAAGTACAAAGCTCCAAATACGGCACCGGCTTGTCTGACAGGTCATCTTAAACCGGATTCGGTGGTGAAGTAGGCGGCCCAAAAGAGCTCCAGAAATCCTTAATCTCCTTTATCGACTCCGCCTGATAAAGACGGAAGAAAGTTGGACAACATTGGGAAACGGTTTTCCTCAATGTCGGCAATGACCGTCAAGGCAGCAAATGCCCTAGCGCTTCTTGGGCGTTACAATAGACAATTGTGGGCAGCTATAGCCCCATTCCTGTCCGAATTACCTGACGCGTCCAATGAGGATGTAAAGAAAATACTACTGGAGGGTGAAACATCAGCATCGGAGATTATAGACTGTGCAATGGACGTCGCTATGACAGGATTCCGCCAACTGGCTGCAGCAGCGGTTTTGAGGCGCCAAGGATGGCTAAAAACAACCTCATTCCGTCCTGAGGTGCAGACAAAGATTTTGGATATGCCATATGATAGCCAACTATTATTTGGCCCCAAAATTGACGAGGCTCTACAAAATATAAAGAAGGACACAGACACTGCAAGAGCCTTGGGCACACTCCAATATAAAAATCAGTCCTTTCGGGGAAACCGAGGAAGAGGTCAATCTTCCTACAAAGGAGGTTATCTATACAGGTCCTCTTACTCTTCCAACCAGAGTAGGCCACAGTACCAGCAACGCCAGCAGCAACAAGGCCAACAATCCTCGTATGGAAAGTCGTCCTTTCGGGGTAAAGGACAAAGGAGAAACAACGGACGCAGATAATGACTTGTTTATTCAGCCAGTCCAGACCTCATCTCGCTTATTAAAAATTGGAGGAAAAATTACCAATTTTCTGCAAAATTGGAAGATAATTACTACGGACCGTTGGTTCCTTGAATTAATACAATTCGGCCATTCTATGGAATTCATACGCACCCCTCCACAAACTCCGCCTCGCCCAATGCATCACAAAAACCTCCGGCTGCTTCTACGAGAAATCTCTGTTATGCTGCAGAAAGGAGCAAGAGAGAAGTACCACCATCCGAAAGGGGAAAAGGATTTTATTCCCGTTTCTTTTTGATCCAGAAAAAAGAAAGAAAATGGAGACCAATCCTAGACCTCAGGGCCCTCAACAAATTCCTGAAGAAGCAGTTGTTTCGCATGGTAACGTTCCAGGAGGTCTTACATCTCCTGGAAGAGGGAGATTTCATGGCGTCACTAGACTTACAGGACGCTTACTTCCATATACCAATTCACAAGAATCACAAAAAGTACTTGAGATTTGCAGTAGCGGGCAGGCATTTCCAGTTCTGCGTCCTGCCCTTTGGACTCAAGTCTGCACCCCGCATCTTCACGAAATGTCTTTCCCCAGTGGCGGCATATCTCAGACAGCGCCGTCATCAAGTCTTTCCATATCTGGACGACTGGCTGATCAAGGCACCATCCTTCAAAGAAGCGTCCAGGTCTTCTTATGCCTATCTAAGTCTCTTCAATTGCCTGGATCTCACGCTCAACCAGGAGAAATTAACCCTACAACCTTCTCAAACCATCAACTTCCTGGGTGCAACCTTGGACACACGTTCTGCAAAAGCGTTCCCATCTCAGGAGAGGAAAAACAAACTCCTAGCACTAGCGTCTGGAGTAGCCTCGAAAAGAGTGTTGACGGTCCGCCTCTTCAAATGCCTTTTGGGGATGATGTCATTGTGCATCCTTTTGATCCCTCACTGCCGTCTACGGATGCGTCCTCTGCAGGAGGCACTCTCGAGGCAGTGGGTCCAATGCACAGGGTCATTCGACGACCGCATAAAGGTGACTTCTCAGATGGTCAAAGCTTTGCGATGGTGGATGTTATCATGAAACCCGTCTCAAGGATTGACATTCCTGCTTCCAGCTGCTCCTCATGTCATCACAACAGACGCCTCCTTAGAAGGTGGGTGAGCCTTCCTACAGGAGCTGCAGATACGCGGAAAATGGTCAGCTGCAGAGAAAAAACCTCCATATCAATCTGCTCGAGCTGAGAGCGGTCTTCCTGGCCCTGCAGTCTTTCCTACCAAGGATCAAAAACTCCCTGGTACTCGTCAGGACAGACAACACTACGATGATGTACTACCTCAACAAGCAGGGAGGGACGCGCTTGCTGACACTCTCGCGAGTCTCAGTAAATCTGGAACTGGCTAATAACGAACAATGTAGCCCTACGGGCGGAATATGTCCCAGGCATGGACAATGTACTCGCCGACTCGTTGAGCACGCAGAAATCGATCTCTTCGCTACAAGGATCAACGCCAAATGCCCACACTTCGCAAGTTGGCATCCCCAGTCAGGGTCTCTAGGGAATGCATTTTCCATCGCATGGCGCAACGTCTTTGCGTACGGCTTTCCGCCATTCCCGATGCTTCCCAGAGTCCTCAGGAAGATGAAGGTGGAGCCTTGTACTCTCATTCTAATAGCCCCAACTTGGCCAAGACAACATTGGTTCACATAACTCCACCGTCTATCCCTGAAACCGCCGATCCGTCTGAAGCAGTGTCCGTCTCTGCTCACAATGAACAACCGGCAAGTTCAACATCCGGATCTGAAATCTTTCAAGTTAGCCGCCTGGCTCCTGAGTTCCGAGAGTTTCGAAATTTGAATATTCCGCAGGACTGTAGAGAGATCCTAGCTAGAGCACGAGCAGATAGCACCACCAAAACGTATACCCTGAAATGGAAGAGGTTTTGTGTTTGGTGTACAGATCAAGGGATACACCCTTTCTCTTCCTCACCGGAACAAGTTTTACCTTACCTGTTACATCTGGCAAAGTCGGGCCTAGCCCATTCTTCCATTAAAGTCCACTTGGCTGCAATATCCCGTTATAAGAGAACTTCAGCGGGTCCATCCCTCTGGTCAAACAGGTTGATCAAACAATTTTTGAAGGCATTATACAGGCCTTTCCCTCCAGTAAGGATGTTGCCACCTACCTGGCATCTGAATGTAGTTCTTAATCCGCTCATGAAACATCCATTCGAGCCAGTGCACAGAGCTGACCTGAAATACATCTCTTGGAAGACAGCGCTCCTTCTTGCGCTCACCTCTGCAAGGAGGGTGAGTGAACTGCAGGCATTTTCAATTCAGGGTTCCTTTCCTGCAATTTAAAAATGACAGGGTGATCCTGAGGACCAATCCGAAGTTTATCCCAAAAGTTCAGTCGGATTTCCACCTTAATGAGCCTGTGGTTTTGTGTTCCTTCTTCCCAAATCCAAGTACAGCAGCAGAGAGATCATTGCATTCCTTGGATCTCAAGCGATGCTTAAAATTTCACATCGACAAAACAAAAGCGTTGAGGAAGTCAAATCAGCTATTTGTAGCTTACAGCAGACCTAGGAAGGGTTTCCCACTTACTAAACAGAGCATCACACGCTGGATTTCTGCAGCTATCTCTTTCTGTCATAAACAAGCAGGACAGCCACTACGCTCTAAGGTGCGAGCCCACTCCATGAGAGCTATATCCACTTCTATGGCACTCTTTGCAGGGGTGCCGGTCATTGACATTTGCAGAGCGGCAACATGGAAGTCGCCACATACCTTCACTAGGCATTACTTCCTGGACACGGAGCGTATGAAAGATGCAGCGGTGGGACAAGCAGTACTACGCCATCTATTTCACTGAGGTGAGCCTTCTTTCATCCCTCCATCCTTCTCTTGTATGCACATTTCTTTACTGATACTTGTTGTTGGCGTCTATTGGCTGTTACTAGTCGCTTGATATGTTATTATCTAATGACTTGTATATACTGTACCATCCGAAATGTGCTCTCTGCATTGCTTGCTACTCTGATTCAGGCATGTGAATCTATGAAAGACACCCATAATACTGGATAAGAAATGCGTTACTTACCTGTAACTGCAGTTATCCAGTATTGGTGTCTTTAATATATTCACATGCAACCCTCCCGCCTTCCATGGAAGGACTCACCTAATTCTCTCAGTAACACGCCTACTTAGCTTAGTGCGTACGAAAATCTGAGGGACTGAGGCTCCTGCCAGGAGGGTTCTAGAGGGAGGTGACAGCTGATTGGCTCTTTTCTAGAGTTTGGTCCTTTTTACAAAAGGACATCGATATGTTACTAATGTGAGGCCTTTAGGCCTACTATTCTCTATATGTCTATAGGACATTACTTTATTTATGTACCGGGGACTCCCATCCCGACGACGGGGAATGATTCAGGCATGTGAATCTATGAAAGACACCAATACTGGATAACTGCAGTTACAGGTAAGTAACGCATTTCATACCCCCCCCCCCCCCCTTCCTGATACCAAATTACAAACCCAATTAGCGATTTGGTACTAGGTTGCTGAATCGCAAATAGGGCTTTGTACATGTGAAAAAGCCATTTGGAGCTCGTAAACAGGGTGACTCTTGAGAATCGGCCGTATTTAACCACAAAAAATCTTTGTACATGTGGCCCAAAATTATGCATCTCCAGTGGGACAGAAACTGCAGGAACTGTGTAGCACATCTATATTTTTAAAGCCATGCAGTGCACTTTCTTGCCAACAGTACTGATCCACTAGTAAACATTTTAAAACTTAACTGTTAAAACACAGTGCTGAAATGAAGATTATACCTGTTACTAAAGTGGGCTGCTCATATTTGTTTCCTTGAGGGGCGTGGTAAACCTCTTTGACTTTAATGACTCTTTGAGGAAGAGACTTGTATGATCTCAGCAGTTAGCAACTAAAACTGTGTTGGCCTAATCTATGAAGATGTTGTGTGTTAGAGGTATTTTTTCAAACACCAAGAGACTTAATTGAGAGGTCACTCATTAACATTCATTCTTTTCTAATTTAACAGCCGTAGGCGCCACAACCACCATATATGCAGTAGAAGCTGATGGAGATCCGAATGCAGATTATGACGAGAGGGAACCAGGAGAGACTCAATATCTTATAAAATGGAAAGGTTGGTCGAGTATCCACAACACATGGGAAACGGAAGAAACATTAAATCAGCAAAACGTGAAGGGGATGAAAAAAATGGAAAACTTTAAGAAAAAGGACCAAGAGATAAAACGATGGTATGCTTGGTTAAATGAAATATGCATTACTTACTGAGTAAACATGGTTATTCATTTTAACAAGCTACGAGAATATATTCTCAGTATTCCTATCTAGTTCCTTAGCACGTTGTTCTTACTTAGAATAACTTTTCATCCACAATGGGACCTGTATTTTCAAGAAAGATATTTTCTAATTGCTCTTTACTAGATACTGCCTCCTCCAGTAAAGTTTAACCAGCCTCTTTTTCGTAAAATGAAGTTTCCCTACAATAGAACAGTTCTAGTTTAGAAAGGTAGTTGTTCAATTTGCTTTTAATTCCCAGCTCGGGGAAAAAGAGAACCCTCAAATATGATGTCCTCTTTGTGCATAATTACATGCAGTATCGATGGGTCTGCCCATTGCCTGCACTCTCATCCCCATGCCCCCATTCCTCATGCAGTTATCATTTTAGGATCCTTTTTAGGAAGGTAATCACTCCATAATAGTCATACACACGCTGAATTACTTTTAAATCTCCTACTGTCTTTTACATCTTGCCCACACTTGGTAACCTGTACACTGGGAGAGATCCCCCCAGCACCTGCATCAGTGTTCCTTCTCATGGGTTGTTCAGAGCCCTCCACTTTTGAACTCTCATGCTGAAAATCATTCCAGTGCTATGGGTTAATTTCTCTTACAGAGCCTGAATTTGTGCTTACACCGTCATTCTGCCAGCAAGGTCCTCCAATTTTCCAGCATAGGAACAGTCATAGATTTACAGATTGAATCATCCCCATCGTTGATTTTGGAGTCCTATGTTAACATTAAAATAGCAGAGTAATGTTAAATATTGCCTTAAAGACTGTAAGCATGATCACTGCAGTAGCCTACCCACCTCATTGAAAAAGGCTCTAAAACGTTCAAGTAATGAGGTGAGGGCAAAGTGAATACCACAACCCAGAGGCCACCATCCCTCAGATTTGTACTGCACATTATGTGTGAAGTCCATTTGAGCTCTGCTTACAACCCCACAGATTGGCTTTATAATTTTATTTTCCCCACTTTCTCAAGCTTTGTAGCAGATGTCTATACTAGAGACTATGAATCAGAATTTGTTTCAGCCCTATCTACATCTTCAACAACAAAAGTCTTTTCAGACTTTGTGGTTCCTGTGTGGAAAAGAAATTCCACTCAGATGACCCTCATAGCAAAGGCATCTACTGTTTGCACTAAGCTCATAAAAGTAAAAACTCTTAAGATTTGCAGGACAAATGCAACACAAACTCTTCAAGACCACAAAGAGGAAGCTTGCTCCAATGGCTCCAAAAATCCTAGGCAATGGAAACAATCCCCTCAGATGAAGGCTTTGATAACTCTTGAAAACTGCCTAAGAAAAGTCATAAAGGATTCATTGTGAATATCAAATAATCTCCATTATGGTTTCTGATGATGATCTTTGACATCCAAAGAGCCTCGTCCTCATCAACCTAGGAAAGTGGAGAAGAAAACTGGCAGTCTATGTAGTCCATTTCCTGAGGCATCACATAAGGCAAAAGAGATGCACCAACTATTCAAACTAAAAAAAGTCTGCCCCTCTGTCTTTCACCTTAGTCTGAGAAGCTGAAGCTGCCTTTTTTCTCCATCTGCTTCCTGTCACCATTAACAAAAAAACATCATTACCAAAGACATGGAAGACAGGTGCACTGCACTGTCAATGAATCTATTGTTGATAACCTCACAGTCTACACCGTTTTTTCAGGTATCCGAAAACTCTTTACTGCTTCATAGAATATACAGATTGCTCTTTACTATCTATTTAGGTCTGAATTCTTGCCCTTTTTACTCAGACTTTGTCATGTCAGATAAAGAAAAGAAAGGCCTATTCAGAGCCTGTAGTACCTGGGATAAGAAGAGGCTTCATGTTTAACGACTCCTCCGCACCTGACATCGCCATAGCCATCCGAGACAGCTTCAAGATCACCCGCTTAGACCGCATCAACGGAGTCGGAGGAGGAATCGCCATCATCTACAAGAACAGCATCAGGGTCTCGACTAGCACCGACGACGCGCTCAGCACCGCCGAACACATGCATTTCCAGATCCACACAGACCCTAACTCCACCCTCAGAGGCACCTCCGTCTACCGACACCCTGGACCCCGCCCCCAGTTCAGCGACTCCATCGCCGACTTGATAGGCACGCACGCACTGACCTCCACCGACTACATCCTCCTCGGAGACCTGAACTTTCACCTTGAGAACAACAACGACAACAATTGCACAACCCTGATTGATAACCTCGCCAACCTCGGACTGAAGCAACTCGTCACAACACCCACCCACTCCGCCGGCCACACGCTCTACCCCGTTTTTTCCCTCAAGCCCGCACGTCTCCGTCGGCCACACCACCAAACTCCTCTGGACCGACCACCGCTGTATACACTTTGCCTTCCAGAAGCCCACCACACACCACCGCACCCAACAGATCCCCCGCCGCTGCTGGAGCAAACTCACCGAAGACCAACTACACGCAAAACTCGCTCTCAGCCCTCCCACCGAACCCTCCAGCACCGATGACGCTGCCCACAGCCTCAGACGCGGGATCGAGGACTGAGCCAAAACCCTCGCCCCGCAGAAACCCCCCCCCCTACAGAGACACCAGCAAGAGGGCCAGCTGGTTCACCCCAGAACTCCCAGCCTCCAAGCAAGCCTGCCGGAAACTAGAGAAGAATTCCGGACAGCCACGCAGCACACAAAGACACCATCCGCAACCACCACCACCACCTCATCAGGGCGGCCAAGAGGACCTCCTTCAAAGACCGCCTCGACAACAACGCACACAATAGAAAGAAGCTCTTCAACATCGTGAAGGAAGTCTCCAACCCCAGCTCCAACACCAATGACATCCCGCCGTCGCAAGCCCTGTGCGACTCCCGTGGCCACCATTTCCACGACAGCTTCAACACCCAGACAGCCCCAACAGACAGCAACAGAACAGACCCTCCGCACACCATTGATCACGACCCCCTGCTAGCCTGGGCCAGCGTGAACATCGATGACACCAGCAAGACCATGCGCACAATCCACTCCGGCTCTCCATCAGACCCATTCCTGCACCACGTCTTCAATAGAGCAAGCAGCTCCATAGCACCCCACCTGCGTAACGTCATCAATCTCTCCCTCGAGACCACGACCTTCCCAGAGATCTGGAAACACTCGGAGATCAACACCCTACTCAAAAAACCTAAAGCAGACCCAAGAGACCTCAAGAACTTCCGGCCCATCTCTCTGCTCCCCTTCCCGGCCAAGGTCATCGAGAAAAGCGTCAACAGACAGCTAACCCGATACCTCGAAGAAAACAGAATCGTGGACCTTTCCCAGTCAGGGTTCTGCAGCAACCACAGCACCGAGACTGCCATCATCGCAGCCACCGATGACATCAGGACCCTGCTGGACAACGGCGAGACCGCAGCACTCATCCTCCTAAACCTCTCTGCCGCCTTCAATACCGTCTGCCACCGCACACTACGTGCACGCCTCTACGCCGCAGGTTTCCGAGACTAGGCTCTAGATTGCACCACCTCCTTCCTCTACCGGCAGAAACCAGAGCGTCCGCCTTCCCCCATTCCGTTCCAAAGCCTCAGAGATCATCTGCGGCATACCCCAGGGATCCTCCCTCAGCCCGACGCTGTTCAACATTTACATGGCCCCGCTCGCACACGTAGCCGACAGCACGACCTCAACATAATCTCCTACGCCGACGACACTCAGCTGATCCTCTCCCTCACCAAGGACCCCATTACTGCCAAAGTCAACCTCCACGAAGGAATGAAGGCCGTCGCCGACTGGATAAAGACCAGCCCTCTGAAGCTGAACTCGGACAAGACGGAGGTCCTCACCCTCGCCTCCAACCCTTCAGCCTGGGACAACTCCTGGTGTCCGACTGCACTGGGGGCAGCCCCGACACCCACCGACCACGCACGCAACCTGGGAATCATCCTCGACTCGACGCTCTCAATGACCAAGCAATGCAACGCCGTCTCCTCCTCCTGCTTCAACGCCCTCCGCATGCTCCGCAAGATCTACAGTTGGATCCCGACAGATACAAGAAAAACAGTCACCCAGGCCCTCATCAGCAGCAGACTCGACTACGGAAAGGCCCTCTACGCGGGAGCCCCAACCAAGCTCATCAAAGGACTACAACGCATCCACGACTGATCCTCGACGTACCACGCCACGGCCACATCACCCCCCACCTGAGAAACCTGCACTGGCTCCCCGTCAACAAGAGGATATCCTCAAGAGGATATCCTTCAAGCTCCTCACCCACGCACACAAGGCACTCCACAAGACCGGCACAGCCTACCTCAATAGACGGCTCTCCTTCTACATCCCCAACCGCCAGCTATGCTCCGCCGACCTCTCACTTGTCACCGTCCTGCGCATCTGAAGTACAGCCACCTGTGGGAGATCCTTCTCCCACCTCGCCGCCAAGACATGGAACACCCTCCACTGAGCCTACAACAGACCCAAGACCTGCTGACCTTCAGGAGGATACTCAAGACCTGGCTGTTCGATCAGTAGCCCCCCCCCTCCCAGCGCCTTGAGACCCATGCGGGTAAGTAGTGCGCTTTACAAATGATTGATTGATTCATGTAGATGACCCTCATCAGGACTGCATATATTTACTTTATCCATGTAATAAGGCCAAGGATTGTAAGCTATGTCGAGGGGGGCTTGTAAGAAAGTGCCCTCTTTTTGCATGGTCACCCCCACTTTTTGCCAAACTGTTAATGTACTTTGAGTGTGCCCTGGTTTCCTGCCAACCAGGTACCCTGAGCATATGTTCCTTCCCTAATCTGCATTAAAACAAAACCCACTTGGCACCCTTTGGCCACATGTCAGTCTCTTGTAAATGGTACCAAGGGCACTATGGCAAGGGAAGGCCTCCAAGGGCTGCAGCACTTATTATGCCACCCATAGAGGACCTTTTTACACACACACACACCCTCCCTGCCGGCTGCGTGTTTTGGCGCAGAACAAAGTGAACAGTCAACATGGCACACATCCCTGCGTGCCATGCCTACAACCCACTGCCCTGGCCTAGATCAGTCACCCCTCTAGCTGGTTGCACTATACCAGTGGTGAGGGTACAGGTGCATGAGCCCTGTACCCCTGCAGTGTCAAGTAAATTCTTAGACATTGTAAGTGCAGTGCTGCCAGTAAGAGTTTATGGTGCTGGGAGTTTCATTATGAACTCCACAGTACCATAATGGCAGCATTGAAGACTGAGAAGTTTGTATCAAACTTCTTAGCACATTAAACCCACACTGATGCCAGTGTGGGATTTAATGAAAAATGCACACAGAGGGCATCTTAGAGATGCCCCCTGAAACGACCTAATACTAGTGTCCAGGCTGAGTGGCTGCTTTCAGCTGCCACCACCAGACCTGTTTCTGGGCCCCTGGATCAAGAGCCTGCTACTCTCAGGGCCCTGAAACAATGCACATCCTGAGATGAGGTGCCAAGCCTCCTCACCCAGGATGGGCAGGGTCAACGAAGGGGAAGCTACAAAGGCTTTCCACCTTTTGTGAGCTTCCCCAGGCTTTTTGCTGCTCCCAGCAACTGTTCCCCACTGCTCTGACCCCCACTTTGGGCGAGAGAACCGGCTGTAAAAACAACTTCACCCCTGAGGTGGGGGAGGTGAGGTGAAGCACAACTCTCAGTCCAAGCCATCTTGAAGATGGGGGGGACTCCGTCAACCAGGGTGTCCCTTCCTTTTACCTACCTGTAACTCCCCTAAATCTAGCATTTAGGGACACCCCTGAACCTTGCCTCAGACAAGATGCTACAATTAGAAAAGAAGGACCGAACAGCCATGCCGAGGCTAAGGAGAGGAGGACTCCTACTGACTTGGCCCCAGCCCTTCCGACCTGTCCCCACCTCAAACCTGCAGAAGCAAAACCACGGTGTGTCCTGCAGCCAGCATCCTCAAGAACCCCGAGGACCTGCCCTGCCTTCAAAAGAAAAGACTCTGTCTCCTGTGAACACCAGATTTATTCACCAACAGACTCCAGCTGTGGCTAGAACCGCAAGTCTGCCTCACTCTGCACCTGACGCCCACAGCTCGAGTTTGAGTGGCCCAACACCACGTGAGGGTCTCACCGGCAATCCTGACCCGAGATCCGGTGATCCCTGACCTGCCTCAAACCTCCAGCCGATGCCTGCAGCCTCAATCCGGAAGGTCCCCCCAACTGCGACCAATAGCTGGTAAGATCTGACCCTAAAAGACACCCCTGCACCACATCCTTGGGTGGCCCAACCAACAATGTCTAACCAAACCCCAGCATCCCAACTTACCTCTCCAACTGGTGGTCGCACCCAGAAGACCTTTGTCCCCGAGCCTGCTGTGTGCTTGCAAACTGGAGACTCCCCATTGAAAGTTACAGGGCGCCTGACGCCAAAACAGCACTCTACACCGGACCACCCCAGTGCCGCTGAGGGTGCACCTTTTGTGCTGGCTTGACCCCCGTTTGCCCTGAGCTTAAGTCCAGGAGCTTTGCTCCCACAACCTTGTGGCCTGCTCGGAAGCAGCCACCAACCGGAGTCTCTCTATCCCCCATTGGATAACATTGGGCCTCAGCACCCAGCCGCCCTAGTCCCGCTGAGGATGTAACGAGAGTGCATCCCTGACCCTAGGGGACCTCTGAGTCTAATCCCAGAAACCCAATTCCCACAACAAAGTACTTACCTGTTAACCGATAGCACTATTTCCTCCCATAGGATAACATTGACTGTTTTTCTATGAAAAAGTTTTTAAGTGTGGAGTTGGAAAACCTATAAAAGTCTTTAAAACTGTTACAAAACATAACAAAAATGCTTTTACTTACCTGTTTACAGGAAATGTCCCAGTGTAGTATCCAGGTACACTACACTGTGTAAGTAAAGTAATCTGTATCTACTTGACATCCTATTAAAAAGCCAATACAATATATCAAAGCATTGCCTTACTACTAGTGTTGTATAGCGTTTTAGGACCCTACTGTAATTTTCCCGATTCATGCCCTTATATAGGTATAAAGTACTGTATCCTTATATAGGCATAGACATCATATCCATATTAAGACATAGCTCAAGTAGTCCTTATACGGCTTGGCTACTTCCACTAGTTCCGAAAATCTACAACGATTTCTTGGAAAAACCAGCTTTCAGTAGTCAGGGACTTCCCCCTGCATGAATATTAATTGATCCAAGAACTCATAGAGTTTTCAGAGAATTAAGTCTCTAATGACGTTATTATGTCCAATCTTACGTCAAACTCGGCACCTTCAAGGTATAAATATGCCCACACTCGTCCAAACAAACACACGGTGGTTTGGAGCAGTTGGACTATCTACTTGCCCGACGCGCCCTGCTGCAGCAAGTGCCGAAGGAAGCCGACTCTCCAGCTGACGCACTGAGAGATGCTGTACTTTCTCCAGCCGAGAAATCCAGCTCCGGTGTTTCCAGGCTACCCTTCCGGGTTGCTGGGAAATCGAGTCCTGAGAGAGAGATACCAGACCTCCTACATTCTAAAACCAAGGTACGGAGCTGATTAGACCCTAAGAGAATTCTTGGATTAGATTCTTGGCAAAGAATACTGAAACTAAGCTACACCTCACTTACTTCATCCCTTGTACTAGACCTAGGTTAGGTACACCGGGGAAGGCGTATTTTAGAAGCACCAGTTGAGTACTTTTAGTCATTATTTATCAATGTATGTATTTTATGTACTATATGGCTTAGAAACCATATCATTCTTTTACATTATTATTTTATAATAATCTACGTACTGTACGCATTGTACTTTACAACAAGTATTACGATTGTAGCAGTCATTTCTTATGCTTGAGAAAGAAGACTGTTTAATAAATACCTTTTATTGAAAACGCCCATCTCTCTATTTCTCTGCACCTCTGGTGAAAAGAAGCATGCACGATTGACTGAGTAAAATAACTATCTATTGTTTCCGCGACTCTAGAGATATATTTCTAATTCTTGGGGAACAAAGTTGTCATGTTTAAAGCGGTTGTCAGAAACTAATCCCTACTTGTTCTTTAGAGAAAGTTTCTAGTGACCTCTGAGCTAGCTTGCACATACACAATTAAGTCTAGTATATTCGGTAGAGACGTAGTCGACCTCAGTCCTACGTCTATACTACAGGATATACTATTCCAATGCGCAGAGCCTATTGGGAATATAGGAACTACACTACATGGCGCCCAACGTTTGGTAAGGCGATAATTCAACGCTTGATACTAGAGTAACTCAGTCGCGCTTTTCACACAGACCCGTTTTTCCTGTAAAATACTCTAATAGACGTCTGGAGTGGGTTAAAGAATAAAATATCCGCTGTAAACTAAGTAGGACGAAAGAATCCTATGTATTAGTTTTTAGTTTGTTCAACGTTGAAGGATACAGTGTTCCAAAATATTGTGCACCTAATCTTTGTTTCCTTGAAACTTGTTCTGCAACACTTCCAGTAAACAAAAATGACGGATAATGACGAAGAATTAGGAAGAGTTGCAGCAGCAGCTTAAGCAGTTTTTGATGACACAACTCTCCAACAAAATGACCCGGGTGCTATACTAATCCCGGTAAATATAAGGAAAATAATTACTATAAAACTCATAGAAAATGGGGTATCACCAACATGTGGTAAAGTAATATTTGTTATAGAGGCACATGAATATCGGCAGACAGAGGTATTCTATTCATGGATTCTGTTTCCTGCAGCAAATGCAGTAACACATGAGTTCCACTTCTATAAATTAGAGGAACCACCAGCGGAATACGTTCCTTTCGAGGACGTTGAAATTCCACTAACTTACCAAGAGCATCAGCTCTGGTTTAATGGCGCCCTACAACATCAAAATCACATTACCAGGCTCGGTCCACTAGGTAGATCAGGAGCCACATGGCCGGTACTAGCCAGCTATACACCACATCCTGACATTGAAAGAATGACCTCTCCTGAACTGTTAGCTCAGCTAATACAGTTGATTAAAATACACAGGCAGTTGGTTCAATATGTCATGAGGACTTTAACAGTCCATCCAGCAGTAAGAATTCCACAGCACATCCCTCACCAGGGGAACACAAACAAAATTACACCACAGACTATACAGTCAGTCATTGGTAAATTGCTCGCAAAACTGGAACAAATTCCATTCTGGTTAGCTCAAAAAATTACTCAAATAGAGGCAGTATTTCCTGATAGTACACCTCATGAGAAACACAGGATTCCAACAATATGTTTACCAATGGGGATTGCACCACACGTAGAGGACTGTGACACTTGGGGTACAGGCTTTGCTTCAATCTACACAAAAACACATGGTGTCCCGTCTATGGCGGTAATACCAGACGTTCTGAGACAGATTCAAAATGAATACGGTCCAGAACTGGCCTTAAATATGGGTATGAAATTACTGAAAGATTTCAAACAGGTGTCGGCTATACTATTAGCCAACATCAAAGGAGAAGCAGCATCATTGGCAATCCGCCAAAAACTAAAGGAAACAGATATAACAGTTCAACCTTTTGAACTTGCCAGAATTATTGAAAAATCATATGAAGAACTAGGTAGAGACAGTTTGGGTGGGAAACCAGTAAAACCCCAACTAACTGACAATCCTGGAAAAGTTTTTATTAACCGCATGCGCGCTAGCGGTTTTCCCGCTGCGCGCTGCATTTTTCAAAAATCCCGCGTTACGTGACAAGGTCAGCTCGTCATCCGCGTAGCGCAGGTTACGCCCATGACGAGCTGACCTTGTCATGAGCGCCGAAGGGGTTAAAAATAATCTCACCACTACTAAAAAAGAAGTGAGAAAATAGCAAACAGATACTTCCTAGAGAGAAGCGTTCTCAGTACAGAGGAAGGTCTCCTCAACAGGAGCCCTCTGAAAAGAGGTGCAACCTCAGAAATAGGGATAATTTGAGAAAACCTGATAGATAATGATACACGTTCCTCTCGTACCTTTCAGACTTCCTCGCAGAAATAAGAGGACGATCAGAACAAAAAGAAGAATAAAGTCCAAAGACTAACAACACGTTCCAAAAAATAAGAAAACTCAATTCACCAAAAAGAAGGTAGCAAGTCTACAGATCAGACATGCCGAGGATCTTGAGGACACACTCAAGAACGGGCGGTGGGCCCAGACAATGCTAGACAGCGCAGCAGAGGTAACCATAGCTCGCAAGATCCTGAAGGATCATCTGGAGACACTGGACTTGAATGAAAGCATCCAAGTTGAAACTGCAAATACCAGGGTTAGTGTACCAAGTAAGTTATATGAAGTAACACTCCGGATGGAGGGGGACAAACCAAGAAAAATTAGAGCACTCTTTTGGGAGAAGCTCTCTAAGGGTTAGGACATCCTTCTAGCTGAACAAGACTGACCACCTGAATTTATCAGGGAGTGCCCACATGGCGAAGATATAATTATCATCATAAGGGGTGGTATGCACACCGTTTTTATCGAAGTGTAATCAATTTAGTTCAATCATTTTTTACACTATTCAATTTGCGTGCAGCACTGGGCAGTGCCTTGCCCTGAGTGCACTAACATAAGTACAATCCTGTGGGAAGCGCGTGGTGTACGCTCCCCTCCCAGTCGCACTGCGTGTGTGGATACCTTATCCAAACAGTGTTCCTCCTTTTTGACCATGTTTTTCGTTTATCTATTTTAATCCTCGGTGTAAACCAAATTTTCATCTTCCCATTTTTCTGATCTACAAATCCAACAAAATGTGTTTCGAAAGCTTCCCATATTGACATGTGCCCATCCGGACCTCAACGAAAATACGATCCAAAATACAACTGAAAGTTCAGAGCAGCCATTCTTTATTTAAAACCCAATGCATTTCGGACTTGTGTAAGGCCTTCGTCAGGGGTAGCTGTAAATCAATAATTACAAAAAAAATCACATTACTACTTTGTGCCATTATCTAGTGCAATCATGTACAATCTATGTTTAATCCTGCGCATGTTATATTTTATGTTAAGAAATCGGGAATTCGCATAATCGTCAATGAAAAAAGTGAGTATCAGATCCCCGTGACCCTCCGACCTTGTTTCCTTTCCCGGCTCACATTAAACATCGGCACGCATTATTTATCATCCCACATTCTGACTAGTGTCAAAACTTTCATGCTATTTTCGTATGACCTTCCTTTACAAATAATTTTACTAACATCTGCCGTGCCCCATTCTTGTCCTTATCAATCTGTGTGATTTCTGTCGCATTATGACAGTTTCCCTCCCTCATTCTTTCACGTCATTAGCATTTATATATTTCTCTCCCAGCGAGTGTTGAACACGCTTCCATCTACTGTTAAGTTCTAATTAAATCGGACCATTGTATGTTTAACGTAACCATTTCAACCCAAACTACTTAGCTCACGCATACCTGCTCATTCCGAAGTGTTCTCCACGTGCGACATGCGCCTCGTGCTCATATTAATCTCTTGTGCAAACTACCCTCTGATACCACTCACTTTTAAATCTCCCGAACTCCGCCCTCCTTCCCGTGTCGACTGATTAGCCACCTGATTTCCATGAATTCAATCGGTACTCTGCATTTCCCATAAAACATCACGTTTCCCCGGAGACAATCTGTACTAACATTAAGAATAAATCAACACTAGATGTTAATGGACGAAATGACACAAATATTTCACGTAATGTAGCCATTACTAGTTTGTGTGTTTCATCTCTGGTTACCGCCGTCTCAATGTTGCTCTGAACTAGATGTTTCATCATATGTGGAATCATTAGTCTGGAACATCCTTTATGCAAATCTTATTCTCGGGTGCAAAACCAACTTTGGGGCAATTAAATTCAACATCATAAGGGGTGGTATGCACACCGTTTTTATCGAAGTGTAATCAATTTTGTTCAATCCATTTTTGACAGACTTCAATTTGCGTGCGGCACTGGGCCGTGCCTTGCCCTGAGTGCACTAACAGAAGTACAATCCTGTGGGGAGCGCGTGGTGTTCGCTCCACTCCCAGTCACACTGCGTGTGTGGATACCTTATCCAAACAGTGTTCCTCCTTTTTGACCATGTTTGTCGTTTATCTATTTTAATCCTCGGTCATGGTCAAAAAGGAGGAACATTGTTTGGATAAGGTATCCACACGCAGTGCGACTGGGAGTGGAGCGTACACCACGCGCTCCCCACAGGATTGAAGATATAATTATGCCAGCCGTCTCAAATCACATTCCAATTCATAAAAAATACACCTATGCCAGGAAATGGGCTGTAGCCCAGGCCCCAGCACTATACAAAAATCATGTAGGATATGATGAGGATTCCCCTCACCATAAAATCCAGTTGAAAACTCAACCAACAATGCAAAGGCAATATCCTGTAAAACAGGAAGCTAAAAAACAGGTCAGGGAGATCTTAAATCAACGTGAATACCAAGGGGTGATTGAAACATCCACCTCATCAATAAACAATCCTTTGTTTCCTGTCTCCAAACCGGACAATTCATATCGTCTAGTTTTGGATTACAGACATCTAAACTCTTGTTGCAAAACTTTTGCCGTACAAAACGCACATAGTGCAGCACTGATGAATAACATTGTGCGCAAAAAATATAAAACTACATTAGATATCTCAAATGGTTTCTTTTGTCAAAACATTGCACCGGAAAGCAGGTATTTGACCGCTTTCTCAATTATGGGGACATAGTGACAATTTTGCCGTCTCCCCCAGGGATTCAAGAATAGTCCAGGGTTATTTTCAGCCAGAGTAACAGAGTTACTACAAATGTATGATGATGAGGCATTATCCTATGTCGATGACCTCTATCATACAGAAGATGATTTGGACGTACACTTGAAGAGAGTGAACACCATCATACTGGGGTTCGCTTCTGAATGGTATAAATTCAATTTTAAGAAATCACGAATTGCCCACCTCAACGTCCTATTTTTGGGATATGAGTTATCAAGTGAAGGCGAAAGCCTGGCAGCAAACCTTTTAGAGAAATGTGCGCTGCTCCAACCTCCAAAAACGCTGAAAAACTTAGTCAATTCTAGGTTTCCTGAATTTTGGAATAACTTATGTTCTAAATTACGCAGAGAGGGTTAAACCTCTCTATGAACTAATAAAACCTGATTTCAAGCCTACTAATTGGACACAAAATCACACAGATATTTTGCATTCAGTGCAAACAGACATGTTAGCAAAAACACAGTTACAAACACGCGTCAACGTGCGTAACCTAGTGATCCGAATCATCCCAGGGAGATGTGGATTCACATACCTAACCTTTAACAAAGGTGAGGCGGTACCAGTAGCGTACAAATCACATTTGTACACACAAGCTGAAATGAAATTCACTTAAACAGAAAAGATTCTGACAGCGGTTCAGACTGCTGTAGCAAAAGAAAGAGCCCTCGCGCAGGGTAAACGCATTAAAATCGTTAAACCTGTACCTGCCTTAGAGGCAGTGACTAAGGCAAGCATTCCAAATGCTAAAGCTCTACATCCAAGATGGATACAATGGGTTAATTCTCTTGCCGCAACAGACCGTGAATACGTTTTTGACCCATATTTAAAAACACAAGAATTCCTACAATACGAATTAAAATGTCCTCTGCCGACTGAAATTCTGCCACTTGAACTTTACGGCTGTATAATATATACAGACGGCTCAGCACAACCCGCAATTGGGGGTAAACAAGCCTATAGTGCTGCGTGCGCGATAGTTAAAGGTCGCTGGCGCGAAGGTAAATTTAGACCTATGGTCACAAAAACTCAATCTCTCGGAGCGAGCTGAACTACAAGCTTTCAAGATGATGCTTGAAAATACCGATCGCGAATTCCCCACACTAATAGTGTGCGATTCATATTACTGTGTCCAGTCTTACAACAAATATTTGCAGAACTGGGTTCAAAACGGTTTCAGAGACGCTAAAGGTGGCACAATTAAGCATAAACTGCTATTGGAACAAGTAGTTCTTTTACAAAACGAACTACAAAAGACTTACGTGATTCATACTCTGAGTCATCAGCGTGATGGCGTTCACGTTGAAGGGAATTCATTGGCTGATGAGGCCGCGAAGGCAGCAGTGCAAACGGCTTCCGTAGCTGCAATCACTCGTTCAAAAACGAAAATAGATAGCGAAATAATGCAAGCTGTCACTGCTTCAGTAAAAGACAGTGGTAAAACACTCCCGAAAGGCTTTGCTGTAAAGTACTCATATATAACTGATGCAAATAATGTTCCTTTTGCTCGAATCCCTTGAGTGGGGGATAGGGCAGTCCCAAACATGGAACATAGGTTAGGACTAATCTTAGCAGCACACGAAGGACTCGCCTCTGCACACGCAGGAGTTTCCGCCACAGTATCATTATTAAAACCGAGATATTGGTGGCCACGCATGAGGAAACAAACTAGAAACTATGTTCTAGAATGTGAAATCTGCCAAAAAATAAAAGTTTCTACAGTGAAACGACCTGCGCAGACACCCCTTCTGATTTCAAATAAACCTTAGCGTGTGTTTACCTGGACCACTGTGTTCCCTTACAAAGGGGCGGTAACTATAAATATATCATGGTCGCAGTGGATTCCTGCACAAGATTCATTTGGATGTGGCCCCAGTGCTCGGCTGACGCCAGGACGGTTATAAAAGATTTGCGAGTCTTTATCGGCACATGCGCAATCGGCACGCTACATTCTGACCAGGGTCCTGCGTTTAGCTCTCGAGCTTACAAGGAGGCCATGGCCAGCTTGGGCGTTGCATTGCGGTTTTCAAGTCCCTTCCATCCTGAGGGAAATGCGGTAGTGGAAAGAAAAAAACGTGACATAAAGGAATCTATAACAGCTAGGGTATTAGGTTCGGGTGATGGGTGGGTCAAACATCTAAATAGTGTCCAACGTAGTCTTAATAATCTGCCAAGAAATTCTCTGGGGGGAATCACTCCATATGAATTATTATTTGGTACTAGAATGCTCATCCAGGAATTGGCAAACTTCAGTGGTGGAACGGAAACCCTTTGATATCAAAGACCGTTTGGCTGTTTTACAGGACTTAAATGAAACAAGAAGAAGTCTGAGTAACACAACACAAAAGCCGACGACCACTGAAGAAAATCCACCTATCCCAGCAAGACCTGTCTGGGTTCCAAAGATTGGGGATCTAGTCAGGGAAAAAATTGCGGTAAAGTAGGAATTCGGGCCTTCTTATAGAAAAGCAGTACCTGTATTAGCAATCCTTGGAACAAGATCAGTGTTACTACCGCTGCTTGCTGGAAAAAGGGAGAACCGAACAGTATCAATTGACCTGGTAAAACCACAATCATGTGGCCGATAATAAGTAGTAGGCCCAGTGGACTCCCAAGAAGTAGCAGACAACCAAATCTGGCTACTATTTAAGAGCTTCAAACTGAAAGACTTATCACCTTTGATAAACCTGCAGTGAGAAAAGAAGGACTTTTCAACACAGCCATGGAACTCGTCCCTCTTGATACCCAAATATCAGTTCGTCAAGAAACTCCTGTCTACAATGATGTAGCATCTGACTATACAAACATGTCAAAGGAGGAAGCGACTCCAGTGATTTCAAAGAATCCGGATGCAATACCAGCTAATGACAGAACTGCCTCTGGCTATTTTATCAACTTCGATAACTTTTCTGAGGATCACAGTGAACCAGAAATAACGCCAGCAAAACACTTTTTAAAGAAAAAATAACAGAACTCCTTCATCAACTTGAAAGAACAGATCTGGTTTCGCCATGGGTTGAATGTTGGATTGGATTAGGTGTACTTTTTCTCCTGCTATGGCTCATTCTTGTTTTGAGTTTGGGACAAATGATAGATGGAAAATACAGTACAATGGACACAGCAAGTAAGAAAATCAACTTGCTCCTGCAACCTTACAAGTCATCTCATCGTGAGCGAAGAGACCTGTCATCAGTAAACATCACCGCCGTTTCTATGCCTGGTGGTATAGCATGGGACACAACTGAGTATGACATTTATGGCCTGGTGGAATTGTTGAAAATTCCACACCAGTTTAAGGTTTCTTTAAGTGATTTTGTTTCATCAAGCACTTTTTCTGATGATTGGGACTTTGAAACTGTTAATAATATGATGTCAGACTTAGAAATGTCAGCAAAATTTCAAAAACATGAACACCTAGAAGGTTTAACAAGTTATGAAGAACTGTATTGTTATAATCATTTTGGTCACCATTATTTGCACAAATCTGTAAATTGTCCAACGCCACCAAAAGGCAGCTCTAAAACATTTTGAGAAATGTCCATACTTTACAGGTTTTAATGTGACAAATCCAGAAACGTTTTATTTTAAGAATATAAATAAGACAGGAATGAAAAACATGTTGACCAATGCTAAACAAATTTATTCTGCAAACTTTTATGCTCAGCTGTCTACATTAGGGTTTAACTTTTGGAAAGACAATATTGAGACAAAAACTGTCTGGGGCACAAAAGACTGGCAGGTGCAGGGTTTAGAAGCCTTGTTCAGAGCCTGCATTATCCCAAAACAAATTATATTTTTATGGTTTAAATCTTTTATTGAATTTTCAAAAAAGGAAAAACATATAGACCACATTTCCTCATCAAATGAAACAAAGCCGAGCACTTCCTGGGCGACCCAAGCGAAGGTGTGCGGCAGTGAGAATAGTGACAATGCCGGACTTATAGGGTCTCTGCAAAGGGGAAATATCGTCCAACCCCGAAACCCCCCCACCCCTCCTCCTTGTCCACAAAAAAAAGGGAAAGGGAAAATATCACCCCCCTTAGGGAAGGCAGTAAGCCAAACATCAGCCCTATGACTAACGCCTGCACGTCTGGGCCTTCTGCTCCTCGCTCGGAGTGTCTGCTAGGTGCAGTAAGCGCAAATAGCGAGGGCAGCTCAATTCCCTAAACTCCCCTGTGAGCAGAGTTAAAAATGGTCGCCAAAGTTCTGCAAACTCCTCTCCCCGTCCCGTCTTCGCCAGGACAGCTTCTCCATCCCTAGAACCATCCAAAGTCTATGGAGCCAACCAGTATGTGGGGGTGGTAGTGTGGTCCTCCAGTGTGCCAGAATGTTCTGCACGGCGGCCCCCAGTGCAATCGCTATAATCCTCCCTCTCCTAGACTTCAAGGGGTACATCAGTGCATTAGGGAGTCCCCTGGAGAATGTACGCGGGGAATCTAGGGAGCTGAGTATCCAGATGTGAGTCAATGTCATCTAAAATCAAGCTCCAGTAGGGTTGCAAACGGTCACAGCTCCAAAGTAAGTGCTCCAAGGTGCCTAGCCCCCCGCACCCCCACCAGCAGCAGTCACTAATGCGGGGATCCCATTGATGTAGGCGCTCAGGTGTATGGTACCAATAGGTGGCCACTTTGGTTAGGGTTTCAGTGAGGCCCATATGGTAAGCCGAGTGTCTGGCCCTATGGTAGATGCCGCCCCATTCTTTGTGCGTGAGTGATCTCCCCAAGTCCCGCTCCCACCTGATCCGTCCTGCATTATGTGTGTAGATGTTTGTGAGGAGGAGCTGTTGGTACAGGTCGGAGATCAGCTTCTTATCTGAGGTGCGGGTGAGCAGCCACTTTTCATACAGGGTGAGGAAACGTTGCGCGCCTGGCCTAAATTCCGGCTGCAAAGCCCAGTGACGGACCTGCAGGTAGGGTAGGCGATCCGAATCTGGTATACCATAGTCTTCCTTCACCCGCTGAAAGGAAAGGATACCATTTATGTCAAACATGTGTCTCAGGTCTCTACAGGGCGAACGTCTCCAAGTCACAAATGCCTTGGGGTCCAGGCCCGGGGAAAAGTCGGGATTATCGAAAATCGGGGTCATCGGGGAGGGAAACGAGGTGAGTTCATGTCAGACCGCCACCCGGGCCCATACCTCCAGGACGGTGCTTGTAATCAGTGATGCGTATAGATTGGGAGGACGGTGGCATCTGGGAAGGAAGGGAACCCCCCCTGTAAGGGCCTGCCAGCAAAGGCCTGATCCTGAAACAGCCAGTTCTTGCCCGATTCCAGCTGGTGCCACTCCACCAAGGTGCGGAGCTATGCCGCTTGATAGTACAGAAGGAGGTCAGGCACACCAACCGCACCGTGGGCAGGCGGGAGGACTGCAATCTCATGCTTGAAGAGTGGACGGCGACCGTTCCAGATAAAGCGTGCGATGTCAGACTTTGTCTGCCGGAGCCAGCCCGTTGGGGTTCGCAGAGGGAGAGTCTGGAACACGTAAAGGATTTGTGGTAGCAGGGTCATCTTAGTGGCTGCGATCCGCCCCAGCCAGGAGAGCGAGTGGCGCCTCCATCTCCGGAGTTCGTCGCTAAAGCGCGAGCGGAGCCTAGCGTAATTCGCCTCTGCAGTTTCTCGGACGGTTGAGGCCAACAGAACTCCTAGATCGGGGATGGTGGTGTTAGACCATTGCATATCAAATTCGGCTTGGACCTCGATGAGCGTCTCCGGCGACAGGGAGATATTCAGGGCTTCTGACTTCTCCACGTTGATCTTAAACCCCGAGGCCAATGCGAAGGTACGGAGTTCGATAAAGAGTGCTCGGTGCGATTGCATCGGCTCCGTAAGGGAGAGAAGGATATCGTCCGCGTATAAACTGATCTTGTGCACGTCGCTGCCAAAGGGGATGCCCTTGATGAGGGAATGCTGCCTGATCCGTTGCGCCAATGGCTCCATTTACAGGGCAAAAAGGATAGGGGAGAGAGGGCACCCCTGCCTGGTGCCCCTACCGATCGGGAAGCGCGGTGAGGTGTGTCCATTAACACGGACCGTGGCGTTGGGCCAGCGATGGCAATTCAGTATGCGGTTGCGGAGAGCCTCTCCCACACCGAAGTGTTGCAGCACTAGTTCCAGATAGGGCCAGTGTACCCTATTGAAGGCCTTTTCGGCATCGATGGTAAGTAGCATACAGTCCGGCCTCTTCAGAGACCCGGCCTCAATGAGGTGGAGGGCCCTTTTGGTATTCTCGCTGGTTTGCCGTTGAGGAATGAAACCTGTTTGGTCTGGTTCCACCAGTTGCTGCATGTACGGTGCCAATCTGCTCGCAAAGATGCCCGTGTAGAGGTTGAGGTCCAGATTTAAGAGAGATATCGGCCTATAGGAACTGCAGCGTGTGGAGTCTCGGCCAGGTTTGGGTATGACCGTTATCGCCGCCTCCAGAAGGTCCTCCGGCATGGCGCCAGGGTGGTCGAATGTATTAAAAAAGTCCCGCGGTAGGGGGGAAACCTGATGGCAAAACGTTTTATAAAAGACCGCCGAATAGCCTTCTGGGCCAGGCGATTTCCCCGACTTAAGGCGGGATATCACCAAAATCACTTCCTCCAGGCCGATGGGCCGATCGAGGAACCCCGCTTGCGCCTCGTTCAGGGACGGGAGAGTCGTGCCTCCCAGATATGCCCGACATGCTTGGAGGTCGAGTGTGTCGCCTGCATATAGAGTTTCATAAAAGTCCCCAAAAGCTGCGGCTACGTCGACACCGTCGACGGCGAGGTCTCCCCGACTGGTCTGTATGGCTCTTATACCCGGTCGTTGACGCTGCTCTCTCAATTTACTCGCCAATAGCTTCCCTCAGCGATCACCCCCGCTGTAATACGCATGTCGGAGGCGAAGAGCAGCGTATTCCGCCACGTCTTGGTCTAGGGCTGCCAGTATCTTCCTCTCTGAACAGAGTTGGCGCCACGCATGTGCTGCCCCCGTACGTTGGTGCATTTGCTCCAACTCCGCTACCCGTTGGGTTATTTCGGCCCTCTTCTGGGCGCGCTCTCTGTTGTTGGCTGTGGCGATAGAGGTGAACTCTCCTCGCAGGACTGCTTTGAGCGCAGCCCATTGTGTTGCCTTAGTGGTAGCAGCGTTGTCGTTGGGAATTAGAAACTGGGTGATGGCAGCTTTAATCCGCTCCACTACGGTAGGGCACTGTATAAAGGCCTCCCGAAGGCGCCAATGCCGAGGTGGAGCCGATGTGTGAGGGAAGAGTAAGGTGGTCAATACTGGGGAGTGATCCGACAGGGAGGCCGGGAGAATATCCACATCTGTCACCCGAGGCACCAGCTGCGAGGAGCAGAGGAAATAATCAAGCCAGGCGTAGGATTTATGGGCTGCCGAGTAATATGCGTATGCCGTGGAGTGTGGGTGGAAGTGTCTCCACAGGTCTACTAGGCCAAGGTCTGAGAGATGTGCGTAGCCTGCTTTCGAGAGTGACCCCACCTGCCCCGAGCGTTGGCAAGAACGATCCGCCGTGTTGTGTAGCACTAAATTGAGGTCGCCCCCCAGTAGCAAATGTGGTTGGGTGTGGCTGTCGCTAAGGCTGTGTGCAGGAATTTTTCCTGACCTTCATTAGGTGCATATATGGCTCCTACCAACAGTGTCTGCCCAGCAACCAGAAAGTGGTGTATCAGCAACCTGCCCTTGATCTCCGCCTCCCTCTGCAAAACTTGACCCCTAAAGGATAAGGACACCAGAATTGCCACCTTCTTGGATGCGGACGAGAAAAACTGCAGGGGGAAGGCCCGGGATTTAAGTCGATGGTGGTCCTTTGGCAGCAAATGCGTCTCCTGTAGGAGGCAGATGTCTGCTGTGGAGTGCTCTAGGAGGGAAAGTATCACCCTGCGTTTGATAGGGTTGTTCAGTCCCCTCACATTAAGAGAGAGGATTTTCAATCGGAGAGACCCCATAGGAGAGTAGTAGGATCTGCGCTGCACTGATAAAAGCGCGAGGGAGCAAAGGGAAACTCAAAAGTAAGTGGACAAGGAGGACCCTCCCCCCCCAAAAAAAAGGCCCCAACTACTCCCTCCCACCCGGCCCAAACCAACCCCGACCCCCAAGACCCAATCCCCCCCACCCACCTCCCACTCCCCAACACTTAAACCGTTTGAATCCATTGTCCCAGACCTGTTAGTCCACACAGGGCTGTGGTAAAGTTACCTAGTGGGGTCATTTCCAGCGGCGATCATCGTGGCCCCCCGCCCGCCACCCCCCCATTCTATGAGCATGCTAAGGTTAACCCCCCACAGGGTGCTGAGCTCAGTCCGACGCTGACGTTTCCCTGGCCACCTCCGCGACCGCCGTCGCTCTCTTGTGTGATTATGTGGGCTTGGGGCTTTGAGCGCAGCACCGGGGATCGTCTGCGGCCCACTGTCTGCCAGCCTCCCACTGGAGGCCTCTGCGAAGGTCTCACTGGTAGCACATCTTCCTCCAAGGCAATTCCCAGTAGTGCACAGGTGTCCTTGAGCGAACGCATCTGTTGGAGGGCCCCATTCCAATTAAATATCGGCCGGAACGGGTGTCCCCAGGAGTACGGAACCTCGTGTTGTCGTAGAAAATCCTTCGCCACCTTGAATGCCTTCCGTTTTTGTAGCACGATGGCCGATAGGTCCTGATATAGGGCCACAGGTTGACCCCGAAACTGAAGGGGTTGGGCCCGTCTGGCCTCTCGGAGAATCCTCTCTTTGAGCGGGAAGTCGGGGAGAAAGGCCAAAATGTCTGGGGGCGGGGCTGGTGAGCGCCTAGGTAGCCCAACTCTATGTGCACTGTCTATTCTGATGACAAAGTCGGCGGGCTCCCCCAGAATGTCCCGGAAGAGGCCCTGTAGGTATCCAGTGATGTCTGTCCCTTCTGCTTTCTGAGGTACCCCTCGGACCCGTATGTTGTTGCGGCGGGACCGGTTTTCTAAATCTTCTGCATGGGCCTGTAGGTCTAGCTGTTGCTCTGTGAGTCGCAGGACCTCCTGCTGAAGCTGTTCAACCTTGTTGCTCCTCGTCTGATCGGCCTCCTCAATGGCTACCACGCGTTCACCAAGGCCCTCCACGTCCCTCCTGAGTTCCTTGACTTCCCCGGCCACCTCCTGCTTTGGGGACTTGAAGTCGTCCCCGGGTGCCTAAATGTGCGCAGGGCAAGCAGTGGACGGGGCTTCAGTGTCTGATGGCGCCACAGGAAAGCACGTGGTCCTACCACCACCTTGCCGGTGCAGCGCGGTCCACAGGCCCAGCTGGTCCCAACACCGGGAGCTCGATTATCCCCCCCGATCCTCCTCCCTCATCAACCCTCCGCCGCTCTCCTCACCTCTGTCTGCCGCAACCCGTCTCTCTCGAGGTTGCCACGGCCACGTGCAGTCCTGGCTCTGACCCGCCGGAGGCCGCACGCCTCAGGTACTGTGGAGAGTCGGGCCCGGGGCCACGTCTGCTGTTCCTCCTGGCTGGCTCCGCCGCACGCCGCTGGGGGAGTCGCTGCGGCCGGCATCTGCTACGACCTCTTCAAGAGCCGCCCCAGACCCCGCGCTGCTTTCACTCCTGTCTCTCCAGTTGCCCAGGCCCGAAGCCGGGGCCTCCAGTTTCGCGACACCCAGCCGGCTCCACCTCACGTCGCCAGGAGTGTCGCGATGTAGATGGTGTGCTCCGGGCACCGATTCCGCACACTGGGGGCAGACAGGCAAGGCTGTGATGCGGGCTTCGGCTGCGTCACCTGGACAGGCCCAGGACTGGGGCCTCCATTTTCGCGACTTCCGGCCGGCTCCACCTCACACCGCAGGGCGAGTCATGATGGTGGCGACCTGTGCTCAGCGTCGGCCCCGGACCCAGGGCCGCGATCAGCAGGGCTTCGGCGCAGGCTCCACAGGCGGCAGGAAGGCCCCGTCGATGATTGGAGGCCGATGCAAGGCAGGTCACAACTCCGGGCCGGCCGCCATTTCAAAATTCGCGGGCCAGCAGCCTCTCGCCTCGACAGCAGTCTCGGGGGACCGCGCCGACCCAGCAACAACACTCCGGGGGCGGTAGTCGATTGTAGTCACTGGGCAGCCAAGGTACGTGGTGCTCGGGGGGGGGGGGTCAGGCTGCACTGTAAGGGGCTCTGGGAGAGATCGGGCAGGGAGCCACGGAGACCTGCTTCCGATCAGGTCGCCATCTTGGCCAAGGCCCCCAAATTATATTTTAAATTGACACTGTTCAACAAACATCATGTCTTGGCATAGCTAAGATAAAAGATTTAAACAAACCGTCAATACCTAAACCCAAGCCTGACAGTAATAACACTTCAGATGAGGAGGTAGGCGTGAAACAGATTTTAAAACACAACAGAACCAATCCCGATTGGAAACAATGGTTAATCTGGCCCATAGACACGAACAACTGTCAAAATAGATTCATGAACAGAACATAAGGGTTCAAAATTAATAGGCTAGATCCGAGATATTCCCAGAGACAACATCCAGGGATAGTAATAACATACAGTGTAGGAAAACTATGCCTTGACTGGCTACAGAAATCCACACTTCCAGAAATTAAACAACACTTGACTTTACTTAAAGAAGGCGTTGACTTACGAGACTTCTTACTTGGGCCTCGTAAACAACGTCAAAAACGTTTCATATACGCCGGTATATACGCAGTGTACAACGAAGCTTGGCAAATAACACAAATGGAAACTGCAGAAAAAATACGTGAAATTGATCGTATTAATTTAACCGCATGCGTGCGGTGCAGATTTCCGCGCTGCGCTGAGTTTTTAAAAAACCCGCGGTTCATGACGAGCTCAGCTCGTCATGAGCGTACGAGAGGCTTAACTCATGACGAGCTCAGCTCGTCATGAGCGTCGGAGGGGTTAAATAAAGCACTCTGTAGTGGACAATGGGTTAACGACTCTGTCCTCCAGAATTTATTCTTTGGACAGCATTGTATCATCTGCCATTGACATAATAGAACAGGATTTGCTAATGTTACAACATGGCCAGTCTCAATTACGTTCTATAATGCTGCTAGGCTGGACGTTAAAAAATCTCCGTTCAGGCTACGTGCCACAGCGTCTAATCAATACCACGTGCCACGGCGTCTAATCAATACCACGTCATTATTTACTGTCTTTAACCTTACAGATAAACAAATCTCTTTGGCACAAAGAGGAGCAGACTATACGGTGCTGAGCATTGAAAAACTGGAAAGATTACCATTAACAGTTTCTGTGAAGCCTGTCGTAGAAAGGATAATACATGGCACCATCACGATACCAGTGACGATTTTCCAATTTCAGTATAGTCTACAGCATATACCAGCCGGCCTGTATGAAAGGTTGGGTAAAGGATACATTAAGTCAACCTGGACTTTACCATACACACACAAATGTTGGAGTGGGGGAAAGGAGGTATTTCTTAGTACAAAAAATGGTAAAAACTCACTAAGCGGTACACTTTTATGTGAAGGTATTAATTTACATTTAGCCTGCGAAGGTTCTTTAAATAACCTTTCTTGCCACATGCACGGTAGTCCAGCAGCAGTGATAGACCCGATTTTTAGGCAGCTTTCCAATGGTAGCTACGTTATGCTCAATGATCACAGCTGTTGTGGCATGTTGCCAGGAAAAGCCTATCTAGTTTGTGTGTCGGCCAGGGTCACTTGTTGTATGCAAGTATTGTATCTAAAAAGCAAGAAAGACGGGGAGACGGCATTATGGCCTTCACTGAACATCTCTTCTATACGAATTGATATGTGTATAAACCATGTTTTGATGCATTTAATGTATTTGGGTGGGATTATGAACACATGCTTTATTTATGTTTTTTATGCTTATAGATTTAGTAATATTAGACATGGAGTTGGGGTTGTACAGCGTTTTAGGACCCTAGTGTAATTTTCCCGATTCATGCCCTTATATAGGTATAAAGTACTGTATCATTATATAGGCATAGAAATCATAACCATATTAAGACATAGCTCAAATAGTCCTAATACGTCTTGGCTACTTCCACTAGTTCCGAAAATCTACAACGATTTCTTGGAAAAACCCGCCTTCAGCAGTCAGGGACTTCCCCCTGCATAAATATTAATTTATCCAAGAACTCATAGAGTTTTCAGAGAATTAAGTCTCTAATGACGTTATTATGTCCAATCTTACGTCAAACTCGGCACCTTCAAGGTATAAATATGCCCACACTCTTCCAAACAAACACACAGTGGTTTGGAGCAGTTTGACTATCTACTTGCCCGTCGCGCCCTGCTACAGAAAGTGCAGAGGAATCCAGCTCCGGTGTTTCCAGGCTACCCTTGCGGGTTGCTGGGAAATCGAGTCCTGAGAGAGAGCGATACCAGACCTCCTACATTCTAAAACCAAGGTACGGAGCTGATTAGACCCTAAGAGAATTCTTGGATTAGATTCTTGGCAAAGAATACTGAAACTAAGCTACACCTCACTTACTTCTTCCCTTGTACTAGACCTAGGTTGGGTACACCGGGGTAGGCGTATTTTAGAAGCACCAGTTGAGTACTTTTAGTCATTATTTATAAATGTATGTATTTTATGTACTATATGGCTTAGAAACCATATCATTCTTTTACAGTATTATTTTATAATACTCTTCGTACTGTACGCATTGTACTTTACAACAAGTATTACGATTGTAGCATTTAATTTCTTATGCTTGAGAAAGAATACTGTTCAATAAATACCTTTTATTGAAAACACCCGTCTCTCTATTTCTCTGCACCTCTGGTGAAACGAAGCATGCACAATTGAGTAAAATAACTATCTATTGTTTCCGCGACTAGAGATATATTTCTTATTCTTGGGGAACAAAGTTGTCATGTTTTAAGCGGTTGTCCGAAACTAATCCCTTCTTGTTCATTCGAGAAAGTTTCTAGGGACCTCTGAGCTAGCTGGCACATACACAATTAAGTCTCGTATATTCGGTAGAGACCTAGTCGACCTCAGTCCTACGTCTAAACTACAGGATATACTATTCCAATGCACAGAGCCTATTGGGAATATAGGAACTACACTACATTAGTTCTACTGTAATCAAACCAATGTATATGTACAACTGCAATTCAAACTGTATTATTATTACTGCAAAGTATAAACCACTTACCTGTGCCAGGCTAGTTTTGTTCTAGGAACTAAATTAACTTAAAGAATATTTTTATACAAAATCAATTGGTCTGAGTTCAGTCTTTGAGTGTGTGACAATCATTTGCTGATTGAGTGTGTACAACAAATGCTGAACACTACCCTCTGATAAAGCCTTACTGCTCGCCCACACCACTGCTAATAGAGAGTAAGGTGCCATCTACTTTTACTTCTGCCTACCTTCGGGGTTCTACTGGACTCTGTGCACACTATACAACACAGAGCCAGCTTCCTACATTTGCATTTCTGAACAGTTGGCTTATCAAAGCCAACACATATCACAGATGTCTACAACACACTCAAAGTACCATTAATATTATACTTCTGCTGGGATTCACAATGAATGTATTAAAATCCCATCTTCAACCTTAACAGCCAAGGGCTATCCACAACACTCAGATAACCTATCCAAATGCAGCCAGGATCAAAAAATGTCAAATAATGCTGCTACAGTTACAAAGCAATCAGTATCTAAAAGCCAGAAATGTCATGTAACTACTAGGGATGATGGCATCATGTATTGGAAAAGTACTTCGTGCAAGATTAAACATGTGTCCTCTACAGGAATGCTTAGCACGTCAATATAATAAATCACAGGATCAACTACAAGATCTAATGTTGATAGACAGCCTTACCCCTTTCCCTCTGCAGTGGTGGAACACACACAACTTATCAAAGGGGAAGCCCTTCATCAACTCTGTCCCACAGATTGTGCTAACAGCGGATGCATCGCTCACAGGTTTGGGTGCCCACCTACAACATCGAACAGTTCAGGGTCTCTTGGAGACTAGACACCAGAAACGTCACATCAACTATCTAAAGCTTCAAGCTGTTGACCTAGCGCTGACAGCATTTCTACCTCATCTTATAGGCAAGGGTGTCCTAGTCCAGATGAACAATGAGACAGTCCTGTACTATATATAAAAACATGGGGGTGTGGGGGAGGGTCACACTCTACAAAAATCACACTTCTCTCAGACCATTTGGCATTGGGCTTTGGGCAATACATCACTAAAATCAACTTCTGGCAGAACACCTTTCTAGGACAGACAACAACGTTGCTGACCTCAGCAGGATGCTGCAACAAGTCCACAAGTGGGAACTCCACCCTCAAGTCTTCCTACCATACTTCCACAGGTGGGAGTTTCCACAAATAGATCTCTTGGTGACAGCAGAGAACCCAAAATAACAAGAATTTGCCTCCCGGTTCCCACACGCCCTATCCAAAGGCAATCCCCTATGGATGAATTGGTCAGGAATATTTGCCATTGCTTTTCCACGTCTCCCTCTTCTTCCATTTCTGGTTTGGAAACTCGGGCAGACTTCTCTCACCCTCATTCTAGTGGCTCCCACATGGGCTTGTCAACCATGGGTCACCACACTACTACAACTTTCAGTAGTTCTGCACGAGAATCTTCACCTCCCCTTAAAACTTCTCACTCCGAACCATGGCGAAATTAGACATCCAAACCCCAAGGAGCTCAACCTAGCGATTTGGCTCCTGAAGTCATAGAGTTTTGATATCTAAATCTACTACTAGTTTGCATGACGATTCTTGTGGAAGCAAAATAACCAACCTGTAGAGCATGCTCACACTAATAGTAACGAACAGCTTCAGAGAATGAACTTTTTACGAATGTTCCTTTATTCTTTATTCTTATTTTCTCCACAGGGTGGCCAACGTGTTTCGTCCTATTATAGGACTTCTTCAGGGCTCGTTCAAAATTCTTTCAAGTACCCAAGTGTATGTGCTCCACAGGTTCAATAAAAAAGACAAAGGGCTTCTTCTGAGTGCATTAGAGACTTCACTCGACCAGTAATATAAGTATGTGGTATCGTTCAAGTGCTGTTGTCGTATTGGGAAAATGTGCTACGAACGAGAGTCCTATTCTGAGCACATAGTAGGCTCCAGCATTCAGCTATTTACATATATACTATAGTGCCATCCCATTTAGGTTTTATTGGTCATTGTCGACCTCCGCATCTATTAGATGGAGTTCAGGGCATATGTCAACCCTTCTGCTTCTCACACATAAGAGCAGCTTCAGGATTAGCCTGAGTTACCTTGATTTGTGCATCAGGTCAGACTGGGAGTCTGTGCCTGCTCTCTCCAACCCAGCTTTCACTGCGCATGACAGTTTGACCGGCCTGAGACGGCTGGCCAAACCGTCATGCACAGTAAAGGGAGTGCACCTACCACTCCTCTCAGTTCTCATCAACCCCCAGGCCCCACCTTCAAGACTTGTCAAGAAAGGAAAAATAAAATTGGTGTTTATTATCCTTTTATTTTTCCTTTCCTGCTGTTTTTGTGGAGGCAACACTCTTCTACCATAGCGCAGGAGCCGCCACTGTCTACAGCTCACATGCCTCGAATGGATTGTTACTTAGCCTGTAAGCATCTGTCTTGGCATGTAGAGCTGTAGATTCACATGCTTCTTCTCTCCTCCCCGAGCCACTATGGTCGTTTTAGTTATTATTTTCATCACACATGTATGGGCATCTCTGTACTTGCACTTACTCAATTCTCATCCTCTAGCGGGAAAACAATCTAACAATGGAGTTGATGCCCATGCCCACAATCACCGAGAGGAGGAGTCACCTTACTTTGTGACTCGAAAAGACTTCTTAAAAGAAAAACAACTTGCAAACATCGCGACCCAACACTGGATGGCAGGAGTATGCAAAGCATGTGAATCTATATCTCTACATGCCAAGGACAGATGCTTAGAGGGCGACAAAGTCCTTATTGTTACCCACATCAATGGGACTCAGGCTCACACAGGCCTTTGCAGACTACTATCAGGAGCTGTACAGCACAGATCCCCTGAGCCCCCACGCAGATTGCCACACTTTTGTGTGTGACCTACCGATACCTAGACTATCCCAAGAGCAGCGTGGCTCTTTGGAGTCCGTGTCACCTGTGATAAGTTATCTGCAGCCTTGGCACAACTACAAGCGGGCAAGACGCCGGGGCCTAATGGTTTCCTGGCAGAGTTTTGGGGCCTGATATGGCCTTGCAATACGTCATAACATAGGGCAAGTGCATAACACAACTGTGATGAGAAAGGACTATCATGGTCACCGGTCTCTATTTTCCATCGATTTTAGGAAAGCCTTTGACTCGGTGGATTGCGTGTTCGCCTGTTTGCTCCACATGGTGTTGGGTCCGAAATGTATTGTATATGTGCATTTACTATACACTGGACTGGTGTCTAAGCATCGTCTGAGTGGTGTCTGGTGACACAGGGCTCTCATCAGGGTTGACCTTTTTTGCCTTTGCTGTTCACTCTTGCGATTGAGGCCCTGGCTGCATGGGTGTGGATTGACGCGTTGTTCTGGGGTTTTCATTGGACGTGTGCGCTGAGCGACAATATTTCGCTGTACTTGTTAGATGTTTTGTTATTCTTAGTGGACTCAGTTGCCAGGACCCAGTGCACTTCTAATACTACATCTTTTTGGAACATACTTTGGGCTACACATGAATACCAACAAGTCATTGATATACCCCATAGCTCCTTGTCTGGTGGATATGCCGTGGGCATCGGAGATTCCCATACTCTCGTCGGTTTTCAGGTACCAACGGGACTTCCACACGAACAATGCATCGAGGTCTTATGATAAGACCTTTGCCCCCAGAAATCTCTTTCAACCTTGTGAATCTTGTGGGAAGCTCCGGCTGCTTTCTGAGGACCCCCACAAGAAGTGCATTTATTGCTTGTATCCTGATCACCAGGTGAGAGACTGCAAGATCTGCAGAACCTTCCCTCAAAAGACTCTCAGTGACAGAGAGGGGCATCTACTTCTGTGGCTACATCAGATTAAAGACCAAGACAACCCCTTATCTGAAGTTGGGAATGTTGCCTCTGGTAAGACTACGTCCTCTAGGAAGAGGGTTGCTGAGGAGAATGTATCTTCTCCTGGGGCTAAGGTGTCGAAAAAAACAGCACACCTCTAAGAGTTCTGAACTGCCTTCCACTTCAAAATAGGCTACTCCACCTTCAAAGAGTAAACATCTGCCTACTACGCCCCCCGAGAAAAACTGCGAAGTCTCTGGCTTCAAAACGAGTTTCTGAGAAGGATTTACCTCAGAAACGTGTTCCCTCGTCTACGATCTCGGCGACGACATCTTCGTTGACAAAGCCTACCGTTGATGCTACGATGAAGTCCACTTTTACTTTCTCATCGCCGAGACCTCATATGATCATGTCGTCGGCATCCCCGCCGTCGACGCTGGTATCCGTCTCCGTGAAACCAATCTCGTAGACGAAGAAAGTGAAATCTACCGTCGACGCCCCTTTGACGACGAAGATTAGAAAGGTCTCGTCAACGATTGCCTCGTTGACGATTGCCTAGTCGACCGTCGCCTCGTCGTCGACGCCAGCCTCGCCGACGATTACTTAATTGACACCAGCTTCGTCGACGACTACGTCGACGGCTCCCTCGTTGATGCTACAGTTATCTTCATGCACAGTGTTGCAAGTTTGGTCAGCGACTACGGCCATGGCATCTTTTACATCGCCTATGACGCCTGCGCAGTTGCCTCCATTGACAACAGCATCTTCCTTGCTGCAAAGACGTGGATCTTCATTAGAGGCCCTCTCTCCACTTTATATTTCCCCTATAAGGTTCCTCTAGAGTTATCTGAACAGTTGCTGGATTATGGAGATGATGAGGAATCCGATGAGGACGATAGGTTTCACACTGCCAGGAGCCCTTCTGAGTTATTCATTAAATATCAGGAGGAAGATCACAATGATAATCCTTCCCCAGAGACTGTTTGTCCAGCTCCAAATACTATCCCTACAGCCCAAATGCCTTTGTTAAATAATCTACAGTTCATGATGGATGATTACTATCGCCCTTTCCCTCCATCAGAATCGGCTTCTTCTGTATCATCTACACCTGTTCCTCAATCTTCCTCTTCTGCATTGAGGTCACCCAGACCACCTCTGCGCACAACGATGAAGACCCAGTGGTCTAGTTATTTTATAAGCAAAAGTGTAGAGTCATTAATTCCACATAAAGTGATCATCAGCTGTCACATTTTATTCATGTCTTGCAGATGAAAATCAAAAGAGTATATCCAAAACGTAAATTTCAACCCACAGATAAGGCTATTCCAGGCATATAGTCATGGGTCCCAATGCATTTCGGGCCAAGCCCTTCGTCAGGGGAATATTATCATGCGGGTGTTAGGCCAGCTCTGTAGAGAGCCGCGAGGTCAGTTACTCGCGGCTCTCTACAGAGCTGGCCTAACACCCGCATGATAATATTCCCCTGACGAAGGGCTTGGCCCGAAATGCATTGGGACCCATGACTATATGCCTGGAATAGCCTTATCTGTGGGTTGAAATTTACGTTTTGGATATACTCTTTTGATTTTCATCTGCAAGACATGAATAAAATGTGACAGCTGATGATCACTTTATGTGGAATTAATGACTCTACACTTTTGCTTATAAAATAACTAGACCACTGGGTCTTCATCGTTGTGCGCAGAGGTGCTTTCTCAATCGAGTTAGCTTTGTATGAGTACCCTGGTTTCTACACTGCCAGTGCAGACAGTGTTTCCTCTCGCTGCACACTCAGCACTTACAGGACATCACCTTGATTACTTTTAGCTGTGCGAGTTCCTGTTCGATTTTTGTCACCCAGACCGCCTCATCATTCTCATGATGCTCACACCACGGACGACGATAGGGGAGAAGGAGAATTGGACGACAGATTGCTTCTTACGGAGCGGGACGATTACCAGATACAAACGCCGTCTCCTTCTACTAAGGCTCCCATCGATTCTCCTGCAGTTGACATCTGAGGTTTTCATCTTCTTATGGAAAGGGCAGCACAAAGGTTCCTCCTTTCTATGGAAACCAAGAAGGATGATTGGTTCCTATACGGCTTTAAAGATCAACCGAGGAAACAAGTACGGACTATCCCAATCATTGACTTCATTTAGCAGGAAGTACCAAAGGTCATGAAAGCTCCTGCTTCTGTTCCTGCGGTCCTGCCCCGCCTTGACAAGAAATACAAGGCACCAGATAATTCGCAAGCATGCCTCATAGGTCAGCCAAAAGCTGACTGTTATTGCCCAAGCAGCACAGCGACGAGAAGAAACCCCTCCTCTCCGATTGCAGCTCCTCCGGATCGGGATGGCAGACGCTAAGACGCTATTGGTAAAAAGGTTTCGACCATGGCAGCGACCGTCTGTGCTGCTAACTCACTGGCCATCTTAGGCCGATACGACAGACAGATTAGGTGGGACATTTCTCCCTACATCGACATGTTGCCTGAGCCATTTAAATCAGAAGCACTAAAGATCCTGCAAGAGGGGGAACGTATTGATGCTGAGATTATGGATTCGGCTGTGGATTTTGCGTCTACAGGCTTTTGGCATCTGGCAGGTGCCGCAGTCCTACTGCGGCAAGGCTGGCTGAAATCAACATCATTTCGCCAGGAGGTTCAGGCAAAAATAATTGATATGCCGTTTGATGGCAAATCTCTTTTTGGTCAACATGTAGACGAGGCCCTTCAGGCCATTAAAAAGGATACCGAGACAGCAAGATCTCTCGGTACTCTCCAGTTTCGGAAGCCACCCTTTCGTGGCACTTAGGGCCATGGATCCTACTCTGGTCGAGGAGGTTACAATCAACAAAGACAATACCAATCCTATCAAAGTTACCAACTTTACTCTTCTCAACGCCAACAATCCTACAGACAACCAAATACCTCTTATTCACAAAATAAGAGAAAGTCTTCCTACTGCAGACGTAATACGTCTAAAAAACAGTGACACCTGTTCTACGGCCTACCCTTTTAAAAGTTGGAGGAAGAATCTCCCAATTTTACTCGAATTGGTCTGCTATAACATCAGACAAGTGGGTCTTGGACATTGTGGCCAGAGGCCATGCTCTAGAATTCGTAAAGATTCCTTCAAATTCTCCTCCCAAAGGCCCACCTCCAGCTCATCTCAGAGCTTTTTCCCCAAATAAATTTGATGTTACTAAAAGGAGCGATCAAAGTGGTCCCTCAATTACAAAGAGGAACCGGTTTTTATTCAAGATTTTTCCTCATAAAAAAGAAATCTGGAGAATTGCGCCCCATTCTAGATCTTCGCTCCCTCAACAAATATCTAAAAAAGTTATCCTTCCGGATGTTGACTCTTCAAGAAATCCTTCAACTCCCCACTGCGGCTGATCACATGGCCACATTCTACCTCCAAGACGCGTATTTCCATGTACCAATTGTACCCAGACACAGAAAGTTCTTGCGGTTCAGAGTGGCTGGCGGAGGCTTTCAGTTCAAAGTCCTTCCTTTCGGACTATGTTCTGCACCCTGTGTTTTTACCAAGGTTCTAGCACCGGTGGCCGCACACTTTCGTCTGGAAGGAATTCACATTTTTCCATATCTAAACGACTGCCTTATCAAGGCAAATTCTTTCACAGTCGCGAACACCCACATTCAGAGATGTTTGTCCCTTTTCCAATCTCTGGGCCTCTCCATCAATTTCGACAAGTCTCATCTCGTCCCATCACAAAGAACGATGTTCTTGGGAGCCACCATAGAGACACAGCTGACACAAACCTTTGTCTCAAACGAATGGCAACTAAAAATTTGCAAACTTGTCCAGATACTGCGATCAAAAAGGTGCGTTTCAGTCCTGCAGTTCAAATCATTTCTGGGGATGCTTTCTTCCTGCATTCCTTTAGTCCCCAACTCCCGTTTCAGAATGAGACCCCTGCAAGAGGAGCTCAACAGCCAATGGTTACAGATTTCGGGGTCCTTTGACGATCTCATCCACGTCACTCTCTGGATTCGAGAAACCTTACACTGGTGGACTTGCAAGAGGAACGTGGCAGCAGGCTGCGCATTCCTAGTGGAAGCTCCAAGTTTCGTCCTCACTACAGATGCCTCCCTCGAAGGGTGGGGAGCACACCTTCAAGGGCTGACTGTCAGCGGCAAATGGGACGTTCAGCAGCAAACGTGGCATATAAACCTTCTAGAATTGCTAGCTATCTTCCTGGCCCTAAAATCTTTTCACACCATCATTCTCGGGGCATCAGTATTGATCCGGACGGACAACACAAGTATGCACTACTTGAATAAACAAGGAGGAACGAGGGCTGCCCTGCTATGTCAACAAGCCCAGCAAATTTGGGATTGGGTGATCAGACACCGGATCAGCCTGTCTGCGGTCCATGTTCCGGGAGTTTCCAATGTCCTCGCGGATTCCCTCAGCAGGTCAACCAACATTGGATTGAATTTTTCAGGAGTGGGGTTGACCCGATCTGGACCTGTTTGCGACCAATTAGAACCGCAAATGCCCATTCTTCGCAAGCTGGCTTCCCCACAAAGGATCATGCGGGAATGCGTGTTTGATGAATTGGTCGCAGATCTATGCTTGCGCCTTTCCTCCGATACCCTTGGTTCCCCTGGTACTCCGGAAAATGAAGAAGGAACCTTGTTGCCTAATACTCATTGCTCCCAGATGGCCTTGCCAATTCTGGTTTACCGAACTCCTCCTCCTCTCCGAATGCGATCCCATTCAGTTTAACCAATACAGAACCTTCTATCCATTCTGAATGGACAGATCTGCCACACGGACCCTTCATCTCTGAGATTAGCGGCCTGGCGCCTGAACACCTTGAATTCGCTCATTAAGACATTCCTGCGGACTGTAAGGAAGTCTAAGCCAATGCTAGAGCACCTTCCACTATTAAGACGTACCTGCTTAAATGGAAGCGATTTTGCCTGTGGTGTCAAACCACCAACATTCATCCAATCCATGCAAAACCAGAGCAGATTCTGCCCTTCTTTTTGCATTTGGCAAGATCAGGCCTTTCCCATTCTACTCTTAAAGTATTTTAGCGGCTATTTCAAGATTTCGACAAGATGGTTCCAACTCTCTTTATTCCGCTAGGATCATTCAGCAATTCTTCAAAGGATTGTTTTGAATATTTCCTCCCATCCACCGTCCACCTCCATCCTGGCATCTTAACGTGGTGCTTACACAGCTTATGCAACACCTCTTTGAACCTATTCATAGGGTGGATTTGAAGTTTCTTTCTTGGAAGGTGGCTCTGCTGTTGGTTTTAACATCAGCTAGGCGGGTCAAAGACATTGAAGGCTTCACTATTAAACCGCCTTTCCTTCAATTCACCTCGAACTCGGTAGTGCTAAGCACTAACCCCAGTTTTATGCCTCAAGTGCCTTCGGACTTCCATCTAAATGAACCGATCATTTTAAAGACTTTCTTTTCCAATCCTCAAATCACCTGCGGAAAGAACTTTGCATACACTTGACGTCAAGAGATGTCTGAAATTCTATTTACAACGGACTTCTTCAATCCAAAAATCTGATCAGCTGTTTGTGGCCTATGGAAAGATGCGCCAGGGACACCCAATATCCAAACAGACCATAGCTTGTTGGATTTCTGCTGCAACTTGTTTGTCATCAGCAAGCAGGAAGACCATTACAAACAACTCCGAGAGCGTTTCCTCCTCTACTGCTCTTTTTGCCGGTGTGCCTCTTCATCAAATCTGCAGAGCTGCAACGTGGTCCAGCAGACACACCTTTACCAAGCACTACTGTTTGGAAGCTGCCAGTAATGTAGATACGTCTGTGGGACAAGCGGTTCTCCGTAATCTTTTTAAATAAGGTGCGCCTCTGTTCTTCCTTCCTCCTCTTTAGTGTTTCTCAGATACATATCATCTATGATTGTTTATTTATATATACATTTATACACTGTGGTTCTCCAGTATTGGTATCTTTCATAGATTCACATACAACCCACCCACTTCCCCTCAGAGGCTCATTTATGCTCTTTTCACTATGGATCACACTTGTGCGAGAAAATATAAGAGCCTGAGCCTCTTAGGAGAACATTCTGGAGGGTGCTGTCGCCTGATTGGCTGTAGTTTGGACTATATATATAATGACTTGGACGAGTCATAAATGTGGACTTTTTTTTCCTTTTAGTTTCTAGCTACTTTACTTCCTGGTTCTAAGTTACCTATGGTAAGGTTTTAAGTGCATAATTATTACTTTTTTATGTACCGTGGGACTCCCACTCCGACGACAGGGAATGATTCAGGCATGTGAATCTATGAAAGATACCCATACTGGAGACCCACAGATTACAGGTAAGTAACTTTTGTTCTTGTTTCAGGATATGCAGGTAGAATACACTCTGCACCGGAAAAAGATCTTTTGCAATCTACAGCTGCGCCACACACTTCTCCCATACATATACTCAGAGGAGTCTATCCCCTAGTTCTCCCCGTTGGAGGCAAACATACTGCTTACAAATATGAAGGCACACAAACTGTCTAAAGTTTGTAAAATGCTCTTGCACAACTTGACGGACCCCATGGAGGTGGTGAGAAGGGTGTGGGATGGAGACCTTGGTCCACTAAAGGACGATGACTGGTGAGAGGCAGTGGAAGCACCTAGAGAGGCAGTAATAGCTTCCCAATTTAAATTGATATAGCTCAAACTGCACCATCGTGCCTACTTCAATAGAAACAGCTGCACCATATGGGCCTGGTGGATGCGGGTAATTGCCTTCAGTGTGATGACCCACACGTAGACACATCCCATACATTTTTAGGTTTCGACCTGGCGAAAAGCTGCGCCGCGCAGCTTTTCGGCGCACGTCGAAATCTTTTTTGAGTTACACTGTGTGCTTTAGTTCAGCCTCTCTCTTCCATTGGCTAGCTCCATAAATGGAGGCTAGCCATTGGAAGACAGAGGCGTCCGTCATTCACAGAGGCGACTCGTGGGCGTACCTGGGATGTTTTTCTCATCCTGCCTCTTTTCTGACGTCATGTGGCTGTGGGCGTGTATTTTTTTTATTTTTTTGTCCCGTGATGTTTTCGTCATTTTGAAAGTGCCTTTAGCCGGAGTGGTTGGCGAGAGCCGCTAAGCGCTTTTCTTAAACCTATCCCGCCCCCCCTCCCGCTGTCCGTGTGCCCCCCCCCCCCGATGTCCGTGTCTCCGGCCTGCGAGCTCGGTAAGGTGCTGCGCCGCCTGCACACTCACCTCCTGCTGCACACTGGGTACAAACTCCAGCCGCCCCTGCACACACTACACCCCTGCCACAAATCGTGCGAACTAGGCATGGGCTGCTCCGTCTTTTTTCACGTGTCTGCCATCTGAACTGTTGGTACTCACTTCTGCCCTCACTGTGGACAGTTGCTAACAGTGTAGACCAACCATGTCCTTTGATTGCCATCAAATGCCATTTGTGCTCTGCACTCTTCAGTTAAGCCGGGCCACTCCTAGTAGTTGAGCACCGTATATTCAGCCCTTGTATTTTTGCACGCCAGTGACCTTTTTACTCTAGCTGCATGGGTTCGAATCCCACCTCAGCCACTTATTATCTTTTTTTGTTGTTGCAGTTTTTATACTGCTTGAACTCGACCCCAAGATATCGGAGCTCTTTACATGAGCGCCAGTTGCATTATGGAAAGACACATTCATGTGTTTTTTAGGCAAGGGTAGATTAAGTGGTTTGCCCAGAATCACACTGATGTTGAGCCTCTAGCCAGACTCGAACCTGGATCCGCAGCTTCAAAGTCGGCCGATCTGGCCTTTAAGCCACACCCTCTTGCGGCATAGCCGGGCCACTCCTAGTAGTTGAGCACCGTATATTCAGCCCTTGTATTTTTGCACGCCAGTGACCTGTATGAGCCTTTTACTCTAGCTGCATGGGTTCGAATCCCACCTCAGCCACTTATCTTTTTTTGTTGTTGCAGTTTTTATACTGCTTGAACTCGACCCCAAGATATCGGAGCGCTTTACATGAGCGCCAGATGCATTATGGAGGGACACATTCATGTGTTTTTTAGGCACGGGTAGAATAAGTGGTTTGCCCAGAATCACACTGATGTTGAGCCTCTAACCAGACTCGAACCTGGATCCGCAGCTTCAAAGTCCACTACATTCATTCATACCCCCACAACAGACATACATCCATCCCACCCCATCCATCCATCCATCCATCCATCCCACCACTCCATCCATACATCCCCCCACTGCATCCAACCATCACACTCCATCCATCACAATCCATCCCACTAAATCCCTATTTACATCCACCACTCCATCCATCCATAGCCTCCCTCCATTCCATCCATACAAAACATCCACTCCATTCTACCAGCCATCCCCTAATCCATCCATATATCCATCACCACACTACATTCATTCATAACACCACACCATACATCCATCCATCCATCCCACTACATCCAACAATACATCCCAAAGCATACATCCTTTAGCCACTCCATCCATACATTACATTCCAAACATGTAACACTACATCCAGACATCCATACTATCCATCCATCCCATAAACTCGATCCATCCATCCATCCATCCATACACTACTACATACATACAGCCAAACCACAATTACAAGTGCAGGGGATGAACAGTGCTAGTGTGAGTTCAGAGTGATGAGTGTGTCTTTGATAGTGCAGCCCATTAAGGTCATACTTATTTGTACTGGCCATGCTTGTTTCTTAACTTCCTGACATTTTGACGCAGTGTGAACACATTACTTTTTGTGGTCCAGCCCACGTTGTTTAACTTGTCTGATTGCAAAAGGCCTACTGTGTGCCTACAACCTGTCCATTGCTTACCATTGGTTGTGTTTATTGTCAATCTCATTTATTTGCTTCTTATTCGATGACTTATTTTGTTTCGGATTGTACTCCGTGAGAGTGCATAGGTTTATCAGCTCTTTTCTTCTGTCCCCAGTGTGATCCCCACAACATTTCCACCCCCCTATGTTCAATGTTTCTCTCTCAGAGCTGTTCGCAATGTAAATAACAATGCCATTTATTTATAAGTAAAAAAAAAAAAAAGAAATGTCATGAGCAATGCCAATAGCTCTAACTTTTCCAAAGGCGAAACCATTGCATTGTATGTATATGTATGTATAAACCGTTTTGTAACGCGCTCCGTTTCTTGGGAGTATCCTGGCGCGAATTGGAAAAGACAGAAAGCAGAACAACAAGAAAACAACCTAGGTTATACTCCTGAACAGATGAGTTTTCAGGTTCTTCTTAAATTGAGTCACCGATTGCATGGAGCGCAAATGGAGAGGGAGAGCATTCCAAGCTCGGGCCGTTACCACGGCAATCGACTGACCGCCGAGTCTAGCTCGGTTAAAACGAGGAAGAGACAGTTTAAACAGAGTAGATGATCTAAGGGTACTGGCGGGGGCATAGATGGCAAATCTGTTTCTAAAGTATGCGGGGCCTTGGTCATGGATTGCTCTAAACGCAAGCACCAAAGATTTGAACAGAATGCGCTGTGATACGGGAAGCCAGTGAAGAGTGTGCAGATGAGAACGCACACTCTTCCATCTTGGGACATTGAATAGGAGGCGGACAGCCGAATCCTGGATAATTTGCAGGCGTTTAACCAGGTAAGCCGGAATGCCACTGAACAGTGCATTTGCATAATCCAACCTTGCCAGTATGAGAGCCCGAGCAACAGTCTCCTTGGCATCCCTGGGGAGCAAAGGGAAAAATTTGCGAAGCATTCTCAACGTGGCAAAGCAGGTTCCCGTGAGCTTCTTTATATGGTCCTCAAATCTAAGGTCCTCCCCAAACCAGATACCAAGGTTTTTCGCGGGCCCCCCATCTCTTTGGGGCTGGGAATATTCGGGGGCCACAGCGTATTCCTGAAAGAGGAGGGGAAGGAACCATAAAAAAGCACATCGGATTTGTCCTCATTGCACTTCAGCTGGGCCAAGGTTAACCAGCGAAATACTGAGGACAAACATAAATGGACTGCAGAGGCATCCAAAATATCGTCCGGCCAGGTGAACAGCAACTGAGTATCATCTGCATACCCTATAATCTTAGCCCCATACTGTTCCGCTAAATACACCAAGGGGGTGATGTAAATGTTGAGCAGTAGGGGACTAAGAGTGGATCCCTGAGGGACCCCCATGAGGAGTGGTTTAGGCTCTGAGGCGTGGGGCGGCATCCAGACCTGCTGTGTCCTATCCGATAGAAAAGAGGACAGCCAGGCCAGAACAACCCCACCGATACCAATAGCAGACAGCCTGGCAAGGAGGAGCTCATAAGGGACGGTATCGAAAGCGGCAGAGAGGTCCAATAAGATCAGGACCGCTCTGCCGCCTCCGTCCAAACATTCCCGAATAGACTCCGTCATCTCCACCAGCGCAGTCTCGGTACTATAGGACGCCCTAAAGCCCGATTGGGCAGGATGAAGGGCATTGGAGGATTCCACAAAACTCTACAATTGCTGAAAAACCACTTTCTCACAGATTTTAGCGAGTGCTGGCAAAAGGGATATGGGACGATAATTCCCAGGAACCGTAGCATCCAAACCCGGTTTTTTCAGGAGCGGCAGAAGTTTGGCTCGTTTCCAACCGAGAGGAACCTCTCCAGAAGCCAGGGAGAGATTCACTATCTGCGTGATCTCACTACAGACAGTTTCCGCCACCTCCGAAAGCACTCGGGCTGGGCACGGGTCAGCGGGAGAGCCGGATTTCAGAGACTGAAGAAGAGGTAGTAAAGCACACTCTGCGACTTGCGCAAAGTTAGTCAGCTGTTGCCCAGAACACGGGCAATGTGTAAAACAAGAGTCGGCCGCTAAACAATCTGCGGGCCGCGCCGCGAGTAGGTCCTGCTGTATCCTAGCTATTTTGCTGATGAAGAAGGTGGACAAATCCTCGCACCATTGCGCAGAGGAAGGGAGAGTAGCAACATCAGCAACAGGGGATACAAAACTTTTAACAATAGAGAAAATCTCTCTACTATTGTTATCTGCTTTAGCGATGCGCCCTGCATAATAATTCCCTTTAGCAACCTTAATAGCGGCATAATAATCTTTTTGAGCTGAGCGTAGAACAGACTTGGCCTCAGAGCTATATCCACATCTCCACGCACGTTCCAATTTTTTACAGCCTAGTTTTTGCTCTCTCAACTCGGGAGAAAACCAGGGTTGAGAGGGGAAGCGTCGGAGTCTAGACACGGTAGTGTGTTTAGTGGATGCAGTAGCCGCCTGTAGCACCCACTCATTAAACCCGCCAACCGCCTCATCCAAAACCACCGTGAGTTGTGGGCGGGCTCCGGATAGGGCCTTTCTGAACACGGGCACATTGACCTTTTGGGTGTGGCACATGGGAGGTGTTTGACCAGATTCCACCATCTCCCACGCAAACCTGACCCGGTCATGATCGGACCAGGTAACTTTTTCTACGCTCACAGTCTTAATGGGGAAATTTGAGCAGACCAAATCAAGAAGGTGACCTCCCACATGCGTCGGAGAAGTCACCCATTGCTTGAGCTGTGCGAGGTCAAGAACTTCACTGAGCCTACGGGCTTCAGGTGAGTCAGGAGCATCCGCATGAATATTTAGGTTGCTGACCAGAAGAAATTTTGGAAAACTTAAGGCCCGCGGCACTATATATTCCTCAAGAGAGTCAATAAAATGATTGGCCTGGCCCGGGGGCCTATAAATCAAAGACCCTCCTAAAGTAAAATGAGGGGAAATTGTAATGGAGAAGTGGAGAACCTCGCCCCCTACATCCGCAGCAGGCTGCTCAGAGGTGAAGCACCACCCATCCTTAAAAATAACGGCTAAACCACCCCCTCTACCCCGAGGTCTGTCAACCCTAGCAATCTTAAAACCTCTGGGGACGGCAAGTTCCACACTTGGGGCGGATGTGCTGGTCATCCACGTCTCCGTGACGAACAGTACCTCCAACTGTCCCTCCACCAGTAGTTCGAAAACATCGGCGGCATGTCTCACCACGGATCTGGCATTAATCAGCCCAGCCCTCATTGTTGCTACGCCGGTGTTACTGACTGCGCGTGGGGGTAGGGATGGCTGGGGAAGAAAACCACAACTGGGGCACTTCACCATAGCACAATCCAGACCCGCACGCAAACACGTCAGTCTACCGCCGGGGAGAGCAAGTCTCATAAGATCATGACGAGAATACTTGCGCTTCTCTGAGCTGGACGAACCTGGAGGACGTCGGGCAGAGTAGCAGGCCCTGTGCCCGTCCGGGACACGGACGGGCACAGACGGGCCCTCCTTTGGCGCTCCTTCGCCGCGCAGACGGCGCACCCGCTGCGCGCGACCGCTGCGCGCCCTATGAGGTATCATTATTTATCACCCAAGCCCCTCCCCGAGCTGGACCGCTACCTCCCGACCAGCCGGGGACCGGGACTCACTAAAGATGGCGCCGCCCGACCTGTCCCTCCACTACAATCGGCACAGAACAGCCGCGGTGGAACGGGGCACAGGGGAACCGGGAAACAGCACTAAGAAGTTAAAAAGGGTACAGTTGTTTAAAAAACATACATCACAATTATTAATCAATTGAATGCAAAAACTAGGTTTATTTTTAAAAAGCGCTAAAAGGACAGTGCTGCAAAATGTAAATGGGCAGAAGAGGAAATCTCGCAGTCTGCCCGTCTTTCCCCAGCGGAATTTCAAAGTGCTGCCACCACCATGATCAACCACGAGGGTCTGAAGGCAAAGGATCTATTTATCACCCAAGCCCCTCCCCGAGCTGGACCGCTACCTCCCGACCAGCCGGGGACCGGGACTCACTAAAGATGGCGCCGCCCGACCTGTCCCTCCACTACAATCGGCACAGAACAGTCGCGGTGGAACGGGGCACAGGGGAACCGGGAAACAGCACTAAGAAGTTAAAAAGGGTACAGTTGTTTAAAAAATATACATCACAATTATTAATCAATTGAATGCAAAAACTAGGTTTATTTTTAAAAAGCGCTAAAAGGACAGTGCTGCAAAATGTAAATGGGCAGAAGAGGAAATCTCGCAGTCTGCCCGTCTTTCCCCAGCGGAATTTCAAAGTGCTGCCACCACCATGATCAACCACCCCACCACCATGAAATGCTTGTTGGTACATTTTGGCATTGCCCTGCTCTCACTCACTTCTGGAACTGGGTTCTAGGCCGATTAGAAGAAGTGCTGGGCTGGCCTATCCCAGGGAAACCCAAACTCGTCCGTCTACATCTCACTGGAGACTTGGGGGGGTGGGGGGGGGCGTTCGATATCAGAGGGAGTTCCTGTGGCTGAAATCGATCGTATACTTAGCAAGGCAATGTCCCCAAAATCACTATACCGTATGGAATGACTAGGCCGAGTTCCGGGGCGTCCAGTTGGAGCCTTGCCCAGACAGAGACCGTGGACCATTGTGGGGGATGCCTGCTGCAGCAGCCTTGACGCTATTGATAAATAAATGGGCTGTGCGATCCAATTCCTGCTGTGCCATTCAGTTTTAGTATGCCATATTTTATTTTAAGGTTGTTTTACTGCACTGTTATTGTGTTTTTTCTAAGGCGGTGTCCTAGGCTCCCGCTGAGCTCAAGATGTCACCACGTATTATGTATGTAAAATCAATAAAGAGTTTTGCAAAAAGAAAAATAAACGTAGCTTCACACGTCTTCTGTACCTGCTTCAAAGCAAATATCTACCCTTCTCCCCAGATGAGCTTGTGTAATACGTGTGACATTGTATAATTCTAAATACTATTTGTACATTACTTTAATTAACCATCATTATACTGCTTTGCACCTTCACTTTTACTCTTAGTATAAAAACATATTCTAGTGTGGAGTCTGTTGCCTGGTTCATTGTGGGCTCCAGGGGTGGTAATATGAGTCACCTTGAATCAGAAAATACATCTTCGGAGGAAAACAATTTGTAATGTTCCTAACCCAACACTAGATGGCAGGACTGCATTTGTCTCTACAGAACAGCAACCTCAAAAGTATTGTTACAGGTAAGTCATTTTTTTCTTCCTCAACAGCCCCAGGGCTCGAAAAATCGATTTTTTTACAAGACTTCCAGGTCTAGTAACTTAAAAAAATCTACTCGATTTAACTGTAATGCACTTGATCTCTGTCTCTGAAAGTAAGCAAATGTGACAAGTTAACAAGATGTGAAGGCATTCACTTTGTGAGCAATAAAGATGCCTTTAAATCTTTCTAAATTGTCACCTTTGCTCTGCTTTCAGAAATAGAGGTAAAAAGTCAGTTTGTCTTCCTACTCGCCAGAATGGACGAGTAGGACCTAAATATAGCTCATCCTAATAAATCTGGCAAATGCGAGTGTATTTTTCGAGCCCTGAGCCTGAGCCGCCTCTTCCAGAAGAGTCCTTTCATAGAGAACCAGAGTTACTTGCTAGTAATCTTTCCTTCTCTGACCTAATATACAGCGTATGATCTTGTCCCTGACTTTGCACACACACCTACGACTGTGTATATGTATATTTCTCGTTGTGGACGGGTGCCGGCAAGCTTGGCGAGTGCCATTAAGCGGTGGTAGATGCTTGTGATTAGCCCTGTCACTCAACCTGAGTTTGTCCTCTTACTGAGTGCATACAGGACGCACATGAATGGGGGGGGGGGGGGAGGGGGGGAGAGGGGAGGGCAGTGAATGAACTTTGGAGTGGGCATGCAAAAGAACAGTTAGCATGAACGAATCGTAGAAGGCCCTTGCTTGGCCTGCTGTACTAAATTTCTGCATTATGTTTAGGAGATCTTTTTAGGTGACTGCAATGAATACAGGCTTCTTCTGATCTGCCTCGAGCTTTGAAAGGACCGAACATATGCTTCCAAAGCGACTGTCTTTGACTAGCAATTAAGAAATAATATAGATGTTTCTTTTTGATTTTATCACTTGAAGGTTTGGTAGCACCATCTCCAGCCACAACCTGTAAAGTTATCAATAAATGGGAAGAAACCCATAATAATGAAATATGATATAGTGGGTTGTCGTAAGGGAGCCCACAGATTGACAATTATTGAAGCAACTTGTTAAATATGTATTATTTATTGATTTTCTCCACTAGACAAGCATTTTTCCTTCCATCTTTCAAACTTTAACTTATTCAGCTGAGCTAGAAGTTGTATTTTGTGAAGACTGTATGCTTTGAGAATCCCCTGGGTAACAATTTCCTGGGCTGACCTGTTTGCTCACCTTAAATCTGAAAGCGAACTTTATTTGCAGGTTGAAAAGTGTTTCTCCAGAAGATGTAGAGTATTTTAACTGCCAGCAAGAACTCACAGACGACCTGCATAAACAGTATCAAATAGTGGAGAGAATAATTGGTGAGTATGAAGTGAATTTGAAGGCTGCTTAACAATTTACTGAAAGCTCTTGTATCATGCAAGTTTCAAAACTTCACTCTGATGTTACTTAGTAATCTTTAGTTCCTTTGTGTGATCATTTATCCACACACATTAGAGGATGCGGCCAGCTGCTCATGGAGTGAGAGGCACTCCACTGAGCTCCAGAAGCCAGCTGGGTTCCTGCTATTCCTGGGTGTTTAGGGCGGCCCTTTTTCCCCTCATGCAATTTGGGAGTTACAGCAGTGCCTCATAAACTCAGAATGGAGCCCTCTGCACTCTCCGGAACACTGCCCTGAGAACACTCGGGAGTGTGAGGTGGATAGGAAGCTTGTAGCCCATGCTTCCATAATAGAGTGGCACAGCTGATCCTGAGCCTTGATCTGCCCCTCGTGGAAGCAGCCAGGGGTAGGTGAGGACTCCTCCCATCCAGTTTAGTCTTTGTCCTGGGGTTCTGTTGATGACAACCTGTGCTGGGACTGGACGGGTCCTGGTGGCAATTTTTGTTTGTGAGTGGAGACCACCAAATTATGAATTGCAAACCATTTATTGCTCTAGCAGGCCTTCTGTGAATTTCAGATCTTTTGACTGGGTGTGAGTGTTTGATTGGTTCAGATGCTCCGTCCATCACCACCCCCTTTTGTACCGCTTATGTGAATTTCCAGCAAACTCCTGATTCATTTACCTAATTGACTTTTATCCCTCTTTCACCTAATCATGCATATGCCTCTATTACTAGGATGAACAGATTGATTTGTATCAAACAATACTTTCTGCAGTACTTGGGAGCTTTTCGCTGTTGGCTGCAGTGAAAAACCACCCCCATGAACAAAAATACTGCACTACGACCATCACTTTGTCATCCTCTAGGTCCTGTTCTGGTGTGGCTCCTTATCTTGATTGACTGATATAACTTTACTTCTGGCTGTACCCTACACTTTTTGGAGGCTCTAGCTGCCTAAGACTGTTACTCCTGTAGTCGATCATGAATTTTCCCCACCACTGATTGAGCGAAAATGGGAAAAGTGAGATTGGTCATACAAGAGGAATCAAGGATTTGTTATCTATGGGGACCCAAGCTCCAATGCAGATGCGTGCAGCACATCAGAGAAAATTCAAAAGCTGTCTTTGGCCCTTGGATTTAAAAGAGCACTATGGGATAAATTGGACGAAAAACGGTTGGTGGTTCAAACCATCTTAGAAACATTGGCAGCCAAAATTGATGGAGTGCTGAGGCCATGAGCCTCCTGTTTGTAGACCAACTAAAGTTTCCTAAAAGTGTAAAAGCAACCAGAGAGACCACTGGAGAATTCTGCTCTGTAAAAGTGGAACTTCCAGCTCAAATAACGGAACTCACAGAGAAGGTTTTGTTCTTAAAACACAGGGCTGAAGACTGTTAGGGGCACAACTGAAGATAAAATGTTAGAGTAGTGGGTCTTCCTGAGATCATTGAAGGAATGGAGCCAGTAACCTTCCCTGAGTCATGGATTGCTGAAACTGTTTGCACCGTTCTTTTCACTAGAGAGAGCTCTCACAGTACCATTGCAGCAAAGTGCCCCATTTTGGATGGTTACCCCCTACTTTTTTCCTGATTTGTGATGCACTTTGATTGGGATAAAACACAACATATACATATTAAGACAATTAAATAGGTCAAAATTAAGGTCCCGCACCCATCATACCAGTCCGCAATCAAATCCCATTCGTTACTTTCATACTGCACCACTCTCACAAGGTTTTTTTTAAAAAGAGAACAAACATACATTCAATTCAAAGGTACGTCGATGTCAGTTGGTACAACTAAGGTGGATCAAGTTGTTATGACACAAAGTAGTAGGGGGCAGAATCCATAAGATCCAAACATCTTAATCAGATGGAGATTCATCCCTCTCTAGAATCACGCCGACGTGCGTTTCGGTGTAGGGCCCACAGGGGCCGCACCTTCGTCAGGGCAAGGGGGGTACCAATTTGTGGGGGACACGCCACTTGTTTCAGGTTCCAGCATTCAGATATTCAAATACGTCCACTCTAAGGTCTAGAACACCGAGGCGTCATTAGGTAAAGCACCTGGGAAACCAGAGGGCCTCAACACTGGATTTAAAGGCTTGTTTACTTTCCCGATGTCAGACTTCAATCGGTTGACCTTCGGGCAATCTGTCAGGGCCTAAATCTGTCATCTGCACCCGGCTTCGTCCGATAATCGGGGGAATTGCTCAATTAGATCAGTAAGCCACACGGAGGGTTCTTCGGCTAAATATTCACCGGGCAGAGATCACATGGACGGCTCATTCTTGATTTAAAACTCGAGGAAGTTTGTTCTCCTCACTCGATTAGCCGTTCCAAGCGGAGGTGTTCGACTGAGTGTCCGGGGTTCGCCCAGCACCAATCAAAGATTGGTGCTGGGCGAACCCCGGACACTCAGTCGCTTGAAACGCTATGGGAGTGTCGCTCTCTGCGGCCTTCCTCAATCAACGACCGCTCCGCTAAGAGCCGCAGTCAATACAGCTGCTAGACGGGTCACTGGGAAAAATAGAAGTTGCCAGAATCTCACCTGACTCGCAGGCCCTCAATTGGTTACCTTTTGAGGCCAGAATCCACCTAAAAATCGTCTGTATGACTCATAAGGCATTGCATCACAAAACCCAGAGGTACCTAGCAGAGAAACTAGTACTATCAGGTGGTAACAGATCTACCAGGAGTTTGGATAATCTACTTAAACCACAGCGTTTTTCCAAGAAGAAAACATATAATCGCACCTTCTCAGGAATGGCTCCCAGGATCTGGAACGCTTTATACCCAGAAACAAGACTAATTCAGTCCGCGGACTCTTTAAAAAAAAAAGTGAAATCAATACTCCGGTCTAAATTCACTTGAACTGTTACTTTTACATTCTAGTAGATATATGCTAATTTTAATAGTTATCAGAACTGTACTCTCATAATTCTGTGTTTTATTTGTATTTGTCATCCTATATTTGCCCTGTAAAGCGCTCTGATTACCCGCAAGGGTCTTGTTCGCGCTATACAAAACCGTCAAAATAAAATAAAGTGATAAAGAGGAGAGCTTATTTTTCACGGGGGAGCCTACCATTGGCCAGCATAAACAAGCCGTCTGCACACAGCTTAACAATCGTTTTATAATCTTTTGATTCTGACTCAGTCAGGCCATCATCCCGTTATGGCTCTAGTGCTCACGTTCGTCTCTGACTATGAGACCAGTAAGGGGCAGTGCTGGAACATACCCTCACCCAAAAAAAGGGGACCGGGGGCATATGTCTGCCCTTACTCGGCCCTTTAGCCCGGGTCTTGAGGCAGCCCCCGCCACACCGCTGCTCCTTCTGCAAGCAGACGGATGAAACCTGTTTCTGTGCACCCCAGGCCGCAGTGTGTGTGTGTGCCCGTGGCACAATATGCCACATGCATTCAAGCAAGGGCATTGCATTCTAAGTGGGATCTCTTCACAACACTCTGGAGAAGCCACAGCATTGCATGAGCTGAGCACACGTGAAATCTCCCTGACAGTGGCACAATCGCACTTCTCGCAATGCAGTCACACAGCTCCCCCAGAAAGTAATTCCCTGCAGGGATCTTTTTTAAACCTGCAGGTTTCCACGTCATTCCCAGGAATGACGTGATATGATATTGTTTTATAAAGCACACTAAAACCTCAAGGTACCAAAGCGCTATTGCCAGACAGACTAATCTACAGAGTCAAACCAACCAAGAAGTAAGGGAACTATAGTGAGAAAAACAAGTTTACAAATGCTTTTTAGGGAGTCTGCTTCAGAACTGTAAGTGGGATCTGCCTTTCATCCTCCTGAAGTAGACAAAGCAAGCAGCATGCATTAAAGCCACAACTCCCTCATTTACAGATCTGATTGGTCCCAAACCAGGTTTCTTTCGGTTTGCCAACACGTGCCTCAATGTTTGGAGCATGGCTTCGAATCGCACAAACAGAAGAGCCCTCTCCCATCTAGCGGTTTCCACCCCCAGTTCTATTCTACGCACACACTTCCAAAAGCGCGCCCAGGACCCGATAAAACGTATAGTGCTTTGTTGCTCTCCTGGAGTACGAAGCGCTGTGCACGTGCACCAGTACAATGATTTACTATTGTCTTCAGTGGCACAATGCAAAGAAAGGGGGTCACGTAGAACATGTGGAGGGGCTCAGGGTCTTTTCAACACTTAAGGCGTGAATGTAAGCAGGGCGTGAGATCCCCCACGCCCCGGGAATACTACCAGCAGGGATTTGATGTGATGCCATCGCCTGGAGTCTGGGTGATGGAGGGGGTACAGGATGCCTCCTGCACAGGTGGCAGCGGGGTGTGCACGATTTAAATCAGGGTCGTGAAAGAGCAGAGGGTGTGAGACTGCTCCGAGGAGCTGTGACCAGTGAGAGACGCGACTACTTGAAACATTGTGCCTCTGTCCTCATCTGGTGGGGAGGGGTCAGAGTCCCTCTTTGTCAGCAGAGTACTGTGCATGTAGGTGAATCATGCATCCAATCAGATGGCAGGACGCGCAGTACCTATGGCACAGGCATGTAGTAAAGGGGAAACACTTAATAGGGCACTGAAAGACACACTGAAGAGAGTTGGATAGCTCTCTGGGTTCACTGCTTGCTGCTGAGATGTTTGTGACTCCAGAGGGTCACATTTCATTTTGTCACGTTTACAACACGTATATAGGTTATTTGCAATGCTGTGACACTACGGGTCTATGGTAGAAAAGAAAGCGCTGCGCTGCAAATGCCACAAGTATCACAGAAAGGCCTCAAGGTGCACAGAGGCGGACATCTACCTCCCCCGTTCTTGTAGCACAGGTACGGGAAGCGCCACACGTTACCCAGGCCCACGGGCGAAGCCCACGCAGGACATGGTGAAATCTATCTGTCTGGTCCAGGTGGCGTGCTGGGTCGTGGGCTCCCGTAGCCCCGGTAGGGGGTACCCCGCGGGCAGCTTGGCAGACCCATTGGCAAACGTTGGCATCATGCCCACCTCCGTTGGGAATAAGTTGCCCTTTTTTCTCCTCCAGCGAGCCGTGACATGTCCCGTTGGGTAGCAACCCCCGACACTTCTCCATTCGGAAGTCAGCTTTCAAGTTTTTGTAGTGTTTTTTTTCCTCGGAGAGGCGCTTCAGATGGGCCGTCCTGCCCTCCACAGGGCGCACCCTTTTAGTCTGTTGCTGACTCGAGAGGGCAGGTAGGCGAACATAGGTCCGGGCCCAGGGCCATACCCCCTGGTCCGCAGCGATCAGCCCCGAGGAAATGTTACTCAGGTATGGAACAGTTACAACTTTACCTATCAGCTAGCCGATTTTGCACCCAGTTGATATTAGATGGCCCGCCTAAACTACGAACAAAAGCCTGCACTCAGTCACTTTAAAGCAGGCACTGACCCAAGGCTAAAAACCAACACCAACCTCAATATTAATAACAAAAAGAGAACTAACATAGTAGCTGCTCTCATAAACGCACGTTCATTGGGCAAACATAAAGAGGAGATTGCAGATTTAATCGCTGACCATAATATAAACCTTCTGTTTATCACCGAAACATGGACCGATCTGGCATCTGAACCAGACTTGATAGTGGCCACCCCAGAGGGCTACAACATTGTAAGACAGGACAGAGTAGATAAAAAAGGGGGCGGGTTAGCAACAATTTCTCACAGCAACTTCACGACTACTATACGCCACGTCCCACTTACAACCTGTGAAGCAAAATACTTTCCCATCTTACTGACCCCCTCCCAAATCTTTAGGGGTATCTTACTCTATCGACCCCTGGGAAGTCGGATGGAATTTCTGACCATATTTAGTGATGTACTGGAGTCCATAGCAGCCGAACGCACCTTTACAATTTTAGGTGACTTCAACTTTCCCCTAGAAAATCTACATGATAAGGATACTAAAACTTTATTATCAGACCTAGAGTCACTGGGTCTTTCACAGCTGGTCTCTGACAGCACTCATGAGGCCGGTCACACTCTGGACGGTCTATTTTCCAATTCCAAAAACATCTCTATTAAAGAAATCTTACCCTTCGCATGGTCCGATCACCATGCAGTAATATTCGATATACTACTTGTTAATACTCTGCCTACTAATACTTTGGTGAATGAAACAGCTGCATTTAAGGCTTGGAAAAATTTAGATAGTCAACAGCTATGAGCTCATCTGTCCTCCATACAACCTAAGGTCTCGGATGACCCAAATATAGCCTCAACAACCTATACTAACTGGCTCTCTAATGCCATGAATGAGCTAGTGCCAACTAAACTGATGTCTAAAAACCGAAGCTCTCCATCTGCCCCCTGGTTCACTAATGCACTCAGAGAACAAAAGCAAAAATGCAGAAATCAGGAAAGACACTGAAGAAAATCGTACACAAATGACGAAAAACGTCTCTATAAAAACGACCTAGCGAAATATAAAGTAATGATTACTCAAGAAAAAAGTACATATTTCACAGTACAGATCGAACTTGCTAAAAATTCAAATAAACAACTTTTTCAAGTAGTAACTAAGATTTCACAACAAGTGTCACAAACCATCCCGGCACCCTCACAAGCACTGTGCAATACCCTAGCAGACTATTTCTATGACAAAGTAAATAACATCTACTCCAACTTCTCTGTTCAAAGAAATTTGTCTGCTCAATAATCATTTCCAAACACTTGTGAGCCTCTTTTAGTGCAATTCAAAAAGTTAGCATAGCTCAAGTCACTAATACTATGACCTCCCTTAAATCCGACTCTGCCAATGATCCATGTCCACCAGCTGTTCTGCCCCAGTTAACAAAATCATAGCCCCTGTACTGACAGAGATATGTAACTCAATGTTTCTCTATGGAACATATCTGACCATTTGGAAAAATACCATACTTAAACCCCTCCTGAAAAAATCCCATCTGGATCCAGAGGACACCAAAAACTATAGGCCCATTGCTAGTCTGCCTTTCCCGGCCAAAGTGGTTGAAAAATTAATGAACAATCAAATCTCTAAGTTCATAGAAGATCAACACCGACTGAACGATACCCAATTTGGATTTCATAAAAGTCACAGTACCGAAACTGCACTGATCAAGGCGTCGGAGGAAATAAGATCTATCCTTGACCAGGGGGCGGGGGGCCGGTAATTCTAATCCTGCTGAACCTCTCTGCTGCATTTGACACGGTCGATCATAACATCCTGATCGACCGTGACACTGCAATGGGCATCCAGGACAAAGCAAGAGACCTACTGTCCTCCTTTCTCTCCAACCGGACCCAGACCGTAACACTGGGCAATTTCCATTCGGCCCAGATGACATTACCGTGCGGTGTACCTCAAGGCTCATCCCTAAGTCCGACGCTTTTTAATATCTATGTATCGGACTTAGCCAGAGTCATCAAGGCACATGGGATGGGCCTAACATCGTACGCGGATGACACGCAGCTGGTGCTCGGTATAAAGAACAATGGAGAAAGGATGGCAGCTAGCTTCCAAAAAGGCATGTTGGCCATCAGTAGTTGTATGGCCAACAATTGTCTCAAACTTAACTCCGATAAAACGGAGGTTATGATTTTTTGGTAATCTTTCTCCCATCTTGTCTAGTTCCTGGTGGCCGTCAGATCTCGGCCCTCTACCCAACCCCGTCTCTAAAGTCAAGAATTTGGGCAAAATCTTTGATGACAAACTGACCTTCGCATCTCACGCGAATGCAATCGTCTCGGCGTCCTTTCACAAACTTAGAATAATCAAAAAGATCCTTCCATACCTTCCTCCCAATTCTGGAAGGGCGCTGGTCGGTGCTTTGGTGATGTCCTCCTTGGACTACTGCAACAGACTCTTTTCTAACGCACAAAAAAGGATTATTCAAAAATTGCAATCTGTGCAGAATGCAGCAGCCAGAATGCTGTCAGGAACTCCCAAGTTCAAACCCATTGCACATGTAATCAAAAGTTACCATTGGCTCTTTGTGAGGAACCGAATAAAATTTAAGGCCTACAAAGCCTCTCAAAACTTAGGTCCTCAGTTCTTACTCAAATCTCTAGCCACCCATATCCCCAACAGGCCAGTCCGATCTTCCAATGCATACTTCCTGTTAGTGCCGCGGACCAACACTGCCTCTTGGGGCGATCAACGCTTTGTTGTCTCGGTTGCAAAATTGTGGAATTCTCTCCCGTTGGAGATCAGATCATGTCAAACCTTGTTGGCCTATAGAAGAAAAATAAAGACATGGCTGTTTAATCAATAACTCTGTCTATTTCTGCCACGTCTGTAGCGCCGAGACGCCCTTGGGCATTTGCGCGCTTTACAAATGTAAAAAAACAAAAACATGTAAAAGCATTGACGTAATTATAATGAAGACTACTGCACCTGCATTGGAACAGAAATATCTCATGGCTATGCATTCCTAATAGGTGTATGTGCTGTGAGTCACCATTAACTCTGTCGGGTCCCAGCAGCTCGTGGTGCACGCGTACCACAGAGGAGTGGGGGGAGGGAGCGCGGCAGCGAGGCGAACGCGCGCTGCTGTGCATGCTAGACACGGGTGAGATTGGGCATTGCAAAGGCGGGACATACGCCCGCCTTTGCCCAAACGCGTGCCTTTCTAAAAAGTAAAAAAAATCACACGAAAGCCAATGCCTGACTGCGAAAGCCTGATCCCAAGTACAAGCGTGCCCTAAAAAGGCACTTTGGTACACCATTCCCCACCCAAAAGTTGGCGTGCTTCATCATTGGGCTCCTCTTCAGATTGGTACTGGTGGTTACCAACTTGGGCTACAAACACTTTAAGATCCAAGCGCTCCTAAGGTGTTCGGTTAGAGTACCAAAATCATGTTTCTGCTGTGAATGTAACGTTCATGAGAGTAGGCGGACTAAATGGCTTTTTTCGTATCTCCTCTCTGTAGGATTAAAAAATACTGGGTCATATTTTCGTACTGTGAGAGGTCAAGTATCCATCATGTGCGCACTATAGTGTTCCTATCTGTGGCAGACAAGCTGATTATGAAAAGCTCATTTACTTGTGGGTGACGACTTTATTTACATGCTGCACACAAGGTTTAGGTGTGTGCAGGTGAGATGCAATAGCTTTAATTTTTGTTCCCTGGGGACTGGTCAGTTAGTAAGGGCAGTTGCAAGAAACTGCTCTGGAGATGTTATTATGAGGCTCAAGACAGAGTCCAGAGCTGTGTGTTTTTCTGTGAGCATGGGTACGGAGGCCTGAGACTGTTGTTTTATGTACATAATTTGATGTTTAGTGAATCATACAGGGAGTTTGGTGAGTGGTGGTTGTAGGCCAGTAGTCCCTGGGATAGGGTTATCAAATGTAAAAAGATTTTGGCTTAATTTTACCTTGTTCTGGAGTGTAAGAATAGATAACCATGTTATTGTGTTTTCATATAGCTGTTCCAATTGTGGCATATGCAAAAGAAATTCTGCGTCGCGTGTTTCATTGCAGGAAAGCTGTAAACGAATTGTCCATGAATTAGCTAGAGTAGATTTACAAAGTCTGTATAAATGTGTCTTTGAGAGATGAAATGTGAAGTCACTGGTATCACTTGCCATTTTGCAGCGTGAATCTTTCTGGATTCACTATGCTGTGCATTATTCCGCGGTCTTGTGGTTGGGTCCGGATTCGTAGTCTTTTCTTTGGTTTTTTTTTTTTTTCCTTAGCCCAGGTGGGCGTCGGCGTCACACCCCCTTGGGTGTATTTCCGGTGACGTTGGCATGCTTCCTGCGGAAGCTCCCACTCTTGGGCGCCATCTCCAGATTCTTTTTTTCCGCAGTCGGGTCTGGAACGTTCCCGTTTGGGCTCCAGACATTTTTGGAGAAAGAAAAAAGAAAATACAGAAAAGACGAGGAGAAGTCATCTGAAGACTCCAGGGGACTTCATCGACGAACAGTCAGCAAGGAGAAGGCGTTTTTCATCGAGATCCTCGACGACCGTCGACGAACACGCGACCAGGGAGGCCCTGGACGCTCGATGATGGACAACACGCCGTTCAAGTTCTACCGTAACTGCCACCACAAGTACGCGCAGAAGGACCAGCACCCGGTATGCAACCTTTGCCTACCGGTGAACCACGAAAGCGGAGACTGCAACGCCTGTTCCGCCTTCGCCCCAAAGACCCTTCGTGTGAGAGAGAGGCAGAGGGTAGCACACGCCACCCTGCAGGGGAAGGCCCCGACTCCGTCCCTCTACGAGCTGGGGATGTCCTCCGAGGAAGAAGACAACGCTGCCGCCGAAGACGACAGCTACACGGTCGTAGAGACCGATTACACGAAGACTTCTGACAAGGTAGGAGACTCTTCGGCCCCCAAGAACCCGAGAGACTCTGAGTCTAGAAAAATCGAGGGCAAGACCCCGAAAGCGCCGACGCCAAAAAAGGCGGCGTCCGCGACTACTCCCAGGCCCAGCGGATCCTCCGAGAAGGAGTCCCCGGCGCCGAGAGCTGCTGATCAGCAGAAAACGTCGAAAATCGGCCCCGAAAAGGATCGATCGACGCCGAGGGAGAAAGACCCAAAACTGATGACGACGACCAGAGACCCAAAATCCAGTTCGACGTCGAAAACTTCGACACCGAAAGGCACGGCGCAGAGCCATCCGCCGAAAAGAACGGCCGACCCATCCGACGGAGAACACGCGGCCGAGATGGAGAAGAAGAGAAGGCGCCTCGAGGCCGAAATGGAGAACATCATGCAGCGGAAGAAAGATTTCGACGCAAAGATGAAAGCCTTCACGATCCCTCACAAGACCAAGTCACTGGTGGTGGAGGCGGTCGAGGAGGAAGAAGAGATCGCCGAAGTCGCCGAGGAACAAGACCAGGACGTCGAGGTGGTCGACGACCAGGAGGAGTACGAGAATCCCTACGATAGTTACAGCTATGGGGAGGAAGAGGAAAGCAGGACGGACACAGAGTCGGCACCCTCTGACCTACAGGAGGTAGATTACATAGATGTCGACACCGACAGCCCGGAGGAGGTGGTCGACACTTACCCCTCGAGGCCCTCGCCGCCGGACGACATCGGGGCCTACAACTCGGTGATACAATCTGCCGCAGCAGCTTTCAAGCTCAAGCTCGACGAAGAGAAGCAGAAAGCAGACTTCCTTCTAGAGACATTGCTCCCAACACAAACGAGGAGCCAGTTCCTTCCAATGCTCGAAAGCGTCTTGGCTCAGGGGAAGGAAGCGTTCAGGGAACCCGCAACATGCAAGGCAGTAACTCCCAGAACTGAGAAGAAGTACAAACATTCCACAAAGGACCCGGCCTACATTCAGGGCACGGTCTCCGCAGACTCCATTATCACGGCCACAGCAAGGAGGAGGGCTAACGTACCCACTACCTCGGGTCCGCCACCGGATAAGGAGAGCATAAGGATGGATCTGGTGGGCAGAAGGATCGAACGGAATGCCGCGACCCACTGGCGCATGGCTAATTCCAACGCCCTGATAAACAGGCACATGTACCAGATCATGGAAGGGCTGGGGCAGTTGGTGAAGGACCTGCCCCAGGATGCCAGGCAGAAGGCCGAAAAGCTGGTTGAAGAAGGAAAAAACGCGGCAAATTCTTGCCTTAAGACGGCCCTGGATGGGGCAGACACCGCCAGCAGGCTCATGATGATGGGTGTCACGGAAAGGAGGCACGCCTGGCTCAGGATCTCAGGTTTCAAACCGGAGGTGCAACACAGCATCCTGAACACACCGTTCAACGGCAACACGCTTTTCAGAACAACAGTTGATGAAACGCTCAGTCAACTGAAAAAAGATAACGAAACAGCAAGATCCATGGGAGCATTGCAGTTCAGAGGGAACAAGAGGGGCACCCCGTCACGGAGGCCCGGCGGGAGAGGCGGAAACCAGCCAGGTACATCACACCAGGCTTTCCAGCAAACGCACCAGGCAGACTCGCAGGCTCAGCATGGTCAGCAGAAGCAGTCCTGGCAGTACCAACAAAGAGGCCAGTCCTTTCGAGGGAGAAATGGACGGGGACAAAATAGAAGAGGGGGGCAGCAGCCCGCCTCTAAGTGACTTCAAAAAACTACGTGTGCCCGCCCACAGATAAGATCCCAAGGGGCAGCACGTACAGAGGGGTCAGGACAAAATAGACACCTACGACCACATAACACCAGTGGGAGGAAGATTAAGATTTTACCTCCGAGAGTGGAGAGAAATCACATCAGACAAATGGATCCTCAACATTATCCAATTCGGATACTGCATAGAGTTGGAGGGGAGGCCAACAAGCAGAAAACCAAAAAGAAAAACACTAGCAAGCAAGCAGCTGCAGTGTCTTCAGGAGGAGGCAAAGGAACTCCTGCGGAAGCAGGCCATAGAACGGGTACCCTTCAAGGAAAGAAACACAGGAATATACTCAACGTACTTCCTGGTACCAAAGGTAGACGAGTCAATGAGACCCATTCTGGACTTACGGTTCCTGAACAAATTCATAAGAACGCAAAAATTCAAAATGACCTCCCTGCAAGAGGTGCTCCCACAATTGCAGACCGGGGACTTCATGGTCACAATAGACCTCAAAGACGCCTACCTGCACATCCCAATGAACAGAAAGCACAAACACATGCTCAGGTTCACCATTGGAGAAAGCCACTACCAGTTCACGACACTGGCCTTCGGACTAAAATCAGCACCAAGAGTTTTCACAAAGTGCCTCGCAGCAGTCGCAGCGCACCTACGAAGGCAAGGGATACACGTATACCCTTACCTGGACGACTGGCTGGTGAAAGCAAACTCATACCGGAAATGCAAGCAGCACGCACATGCAGTGACGAGCACGCTCATAAGCCTGGGGTTCTTCATCCATTGGAAGAAATCATCAATGGAGCCGGAACAAGTCAAGATCTTCCTGGGAGCACAGATCAACACCTTACAGGGCAAGGTGTTCCCCAGCGAGAAGAGGGCGAGGGCGCTGGTGAAGGAAACTCGCCTCTACCGGAAGGGACAAGCTCGGACAGTGAGGACTGCGAGCAAGATCATGGGCATGATGGCATCATGCATCCACCTGGTACCAAATGTACGACTCCACTTGAGACCCATTCAAGAATGGCTACAGGAGCAATGGGCACAAGCTACAGGCGGTTGGGAGGATCTAGTGGTTGTAACGCACGCAGTGCAGAAGGAGATGGCATGGTGGACCATGGAAAACATAACAAGGGGAAAGCCTCTAACGCCCCCAACGCCAACAGTGACCATCACCACAGACGCATCCCTGAAGGGATGGGGCGCTCACATGGAGGAACTCAAGGTGAGGGGACTGTGGACGCCAACAGATGCGGCAAAGCACATCAATTACCTAGAACTGAAGACAATCTTCCTTGCACTGAAAGCCTTTCAAACAAGACTGTACAAACACAAGGTGTTGATACAAACAGACAACACCACTGCGATGTTCTACATCAACAAGCAGGGGGGCACACAGTCAGCCCCGCTTTCAACGCTGGCGCAGGAGATATGGAGATGGGCCATCCCTCTCAAGATAGACCTGCTAGCCATACACCTACCAGGGAAGGACAACATACAAGCCGATTGGCTCAGCAGGCAGACATCGGCATCCCACCAGTGGGAGCTCAATGCTCAGGAGACAAGGTACCTGTTCGACAGATGGGGGACACCATCGGTGGACCTGTTTGCCACACGCCAGAATGCAAAATGCCAAAGCTTCGCATCCAGGCAGCCCGAGGAGGGGTCACTGGGGAATGCCCTATGGATAGATTGGTCAAGGACATTTGCTTACGCCTTCCCCCGATACCACTGATGCATAGAGTGCTGAGCAAGTGCAGAGCGAGCAACATGACGCTGATATTGGTCGCACCACAGTGGGCGAGGCAGACATGGTACTCGCAGATCATGGAGATGACACAGTGTGCACCCCACAGATTCAGCAGGAGGAAAGACCTACTCTCCATGCAGAACGGAGAGGTACTACATCCAGAGCCAGAGAGCATGAGCCTAGTAGCGTGGCTCCTGAGGACATAGAGTTCGCACATTTGAGACTGCCAGAAAGCACCCTGAGGGTCCTTCGGGAGGCACGAAGGCCCAGCACTCGGAAGTGCTACGTTGCGAAATGGAAAAGATTCACAATATGGTGCAGACAAGAAAGACTTCACAATAAAATGAAGAGGGACTCCACAGTGCTAAGGTACCTGACGCACTTGCTGGAGAAGAACCTTAGCTCATCCTCTTTAAGAGTTCACTTGGCAGCGATAGTCGCCTACACAAGGGGAGAAACGTGCAGGAGCTTCTTCACATCACAGGTGGTGAAGAGATTCCTGGAAGGAGCGAAAAGGATCGCACCACCCAAGCGGGTGCCGCCACCTGCATGGAACTTGAACACAGTCCTAACGGAACTCATGAAAGAGCCCTTTGAACCACTTCACAAGGCCTCCCTAAAGATGCTAACTATGAAAACAGCCTTCCTGGTTGCAATAACGTCCTTACGCAGAGTAAGCGAGCTTCAAGCGCTGACGCTACAAGAACCCTACATACAAATACACAATGATAGGGTTGTGATGAGGACTGACCCACACTTCATGCCGAAGGTGGTATCCAAATTTCACATGAACCAGTCTATACAGGTACCGAGTTTTTTCCAAAAACCAACAACTAGCGCAGAGCGAGCTCTGCACACCCTGGACGCCAGAAGGGCAGTCATGCACTACATTGAGAGGACGAAGGGACACAGGAAAACAAAACAGTTCTTTGTGTCATTTGCAAACAGCTTCATGGGGAAAGCAGTAACCAAAAAGACGATTGCACGATGGATCGCACAGACAATTCAACTCTGCCACAAGCGTGCAGGTCAAGAGCTGGCAGAGGGGACACGTGCCCACTCCACTAGGAAGAAGGGCGCTACAATAGCCTTCCTGGCTAACACACCCATAGAGGACATATGCCTGGCGGCAACATGGGCTTCGGTGCACACGTTCACGAAGCACTAGTGTGTGGACATACAAATGAACAAGGAAGCTCAAGTTGGACAGAAGGTGCTACAGCACATATTCAACACCCAACGCTCATCTTCCACCCAGCCGCCACAGAGATGAGAAACCGCTACAAAATCTATGCACAGCATAGTGAATCCAGAAAGATTCACGCTGCAAAACGAATAGTTTTCTTACCTGTCGGTGTAGTTTTGCAGCTTGAAGATCTTTCTGGATTCACTAGCGAACCCACCCACCTCCGCCAGAAAGATGAGGCTGGAGAGAGAAGAGGTGGTTAACTAAAGAAAGGACTTTAAAAAGTACAAAGCGGTAAAATACCAACTAAATAGAACATTGCCATTACTTCGGAAACGAAAGAAACACGGAAAAAAAGAACCCGAAGATGGCGCCCAAGAGAGGGTGTGACGCCGACGCCCACCTGGGCTAAGTAAAAAAACAAAAAAAAAAAAACAAAGAAAAGACTACGAATCCGGACCCAACCACAAGACCGCGGAATAATGCACAGCATGGTGAATCCAGAAAGATCTTCAAGCTGCAAAACTACACCGACAGGTAAGAAAACTATTCGTTATGGACCATAGGAAGGTGGTAGGTTTGGAATTTACTTACACCCACATAATAGTTCCTTTTGATACTGTGTGTTGCGTTGACCAAAAGCACACAGCTGAATTAGTAAAACATAAATAAATAAGTAAAATGCTCTGGTGTAATTGAAGTAGTTAAGCCATGCCCACATTAACCTAATGAGATATACTCCGGTTCACAGGAATAGTGGAACTGTATTTTTTAGTGAATGAGTGCTTTAATCACTGAAGCATAGATAAAAGAACCTGTGTCTTCATACTTTTTTGTGAGCCAAGGATTAGAGTTTTTGCTTTTTCCTTATTAAACAAGCGAGCAGAGCAAATCTCTATTTGTTTTAGGTTGAGTAGTGCTGGTTGTATGATGGTATATTGGGGCATCTGTGACTCACTTGTGAATGGATTTGAAATCATTACTCAGAATCTCAATAAAAAACTTTCAATTTGCTGATGAGCCAGTTTCATTGTCTACTTAAAAATAATGTTACATGTATGTTTTCAAACAGCTCATTCAAATCAGAAGTCTGCAGCTGGGTATCCAGACTATTTTTGCAAATGGCAGGGCTTGCCGTACTCTGAATGCAGTTGGGAGGATGGTGCGCTTCTTTCCAAGAAGTTCCAAGCTCGAATCGATGAGTATTTCTTGAGGAATCAGTCCAAAACCATTCCTTCGAAGGAATGTAAAGTAAGTGCACGGTTGCAAACATCCAGATTTCTTTTTAAAATATGTTTTTTGGCACTGCATGTTTATCATTAGTTCTAAAAAGCTACTTGGTCTACAAGATTAGTCTCTATTGTGGTCATTATATTCTTGTTGTTGAAATGGTCACACAGCTATGGCTGCATTGCTATCAATTTCCTGATGAATGTCACTACAGCTTCATCATAGTTCCAACTACCAAGATTTTTTTCTTACTGTTCTCACTCGCCCACAGTTATTAGACAGTACCTAATTTCCCCACATACTCTCAGAAGCTCCTCCTGTGAAGACAAGCAAGAACTCAGTGGTAGTTAGAAAATATGCACTTTTTCTCTAAGCAAACTGCTCTGAGTTGGTCCTAGGTTTATGTTGCCTTTATAAAATGCTAAATAAAAACATACAGATACAGGATTTTTTCAATGAATTTGTACAACCTGAACAAAGAATACTGCCAATAAGTTATTCAGGTTAGTAACCATCCAAGACAACATTCCTTTGTCTGTCTACCTTAAGACATCTGTTTGCAAGTTTCTGTCCATCCTAAATGCTGCACATTTGAGATTCTTAATCCTGCTTAAAATCGGTACTTGCAATTTTTTAACAACCACATGATACTATCCTGGCAAGGTTACCAGATCTATAAGTCACTACCATGTCCTCATGCATGCTTCTAATCCTATGCTGTTGGGTGCACATGAAGTTTGTTAAAAACCAATTTGATATCTACAGCAGCTAAATTGAAGGCAATTGGGATCACAGAGTACTAATCATATTGTCTCTTTGGTCTTCCATATATTAGGGGATATCTGTAGCCAATAAGTCCAAGGACTTTCATTTTGTTATCTAGAATTGCTCTTGTGCTAATCACAGATGCTTCCCTGGTAGATTGTGGGGAGCTTTTGGAAGGTCTTGAAATCAGAAAGAGATTAAACCAAGAAAAGCATATTCTCATCATTGCTTTGAATTTGAGGGCAACATCTTTAGTGCTTTAGCCCCAACAGGAAACTTTTGCCATCCGTATTTGATCGGAGACTGTGACCTCCTTGTACAATATAAAAAACAAGGTGGTAGTAGATTAAATCTATTCGAAGGAATCACCGCAGTTGCTGCACAGGGCATTCCGTCATCACTGAGCCTTTGAGTTGGAACTTCTACTGGGAAATATAGGTTTCTTGATAGACTACTTCAGCAAGCACAAACATGCATGCCCTGATGGGGGCCAGACAACCTTCAGTTGCCCTTCATATTTAACGAATGGGGGATACATGAGACTTCTGAGCCAAGTCTCTGTAGCAGTTCCTCTAGATACAAGATGTGCCCCGTCCTGCTTTAAAGTGAAGGAATACTAGCTGTTATTTTCAAAGCGCATGGGATTCCTAATCATATTTATCATAATGAATTTTCATTGATTGAAACGCTGTAGGAAATGCTGATCTTTTCCTTAGTGTACCCACAGACTTAAAACTATCTGTTTTAGTTGGGCGTAGAACTCTTTGCACTTTACCCCTGCTAACTATAACTAAAGTACCTGTGCTCCGCCTTTTAATATGGTCAAATTTACAATCCTAATTGGCATATTTAACTTACCTAGAAATCCTTAGTATATGATACAAGGTGTTCCTTGGGCCTGTAAATTAAATGCCACCAGTAGACTTAAACATATATTGTGCCATCCGCTACAGTGGCAGTGCAAACATGGTTTCAAGCGTTCCATTGTAGCCTGACGGAAGCAGTTTTTAAACTGCAATTTTGACTTGACAAAATGGACCCTTGTTACAATTCTAAATCTTCCCTCAAATATTGATAAGCCACCCCTAAGAAGGCCTTATAGTCCATGCACCAAGTTATTTAAAAGGAGAACCTCAACGCTGCTTTCACTATAGCAAGGCTGGCTGTTCTTTAGAAAAACACTGGGATGCACTGTTAAATTTAATAATATTATCTTTATCTAGGAAACACCTAGAAATGCCATTCTAGGACTTCTTGTAATACTTATTAAAAGACCAATTCACTGGTGAAGTTGGATTTTTTTTAAATTAAATATTTGTCTTAATTATTAAGAAAAGGGTAATCTGTTTTACATAGACTAAATGTCCTTTTTTAAAAGGACATTTAGTCTTTTTAAAAAAGGACTACATTTTGAATGCAGCCAATCAGCTGCTAGCACCCCCTAGAACTCTCCTAGCAGAGGCAGTTTCCCTCAGATTTTCACCAGACGTCGTGTGTGTGAAGGGAGACTCCTTGAGTTATACTCAATTTCTTTCAGTAATTTTCCTGAAGATTGATCTTTCAACATGTCAGATAAGAAAGGCCTCTTCTGCCATTTAAGACCTATGGCAGGAAGAGAGTCGATATGGATGATCCCCATGTAGACTGTATTTACTACCTCCACCCTTCTCATGAGGTAAGACAATGCAAGATTGGTCGGACCTTTTCTTCTAAAATACTGAGGGATAGAGCTGAAGAAATATAAACCTCAGAAGGGGTTCACTGATACACCTTGTCCTTTTAAACCAACAAAGAAGAGATTGGCACAGAAGCTGTAATATAAAAATTAAATTTGTATTAACCTCAGATGAGGGAGACTGCGTCATACGGAACCCTCAGGCCACTGTAGGAGCCAGTCTAAGGAGTACAGAGAACAGGGGCCTTATATATGCATAGGTTACATTAGTCAGCATAAAACCAAGGGGAGGTCTTGGCACATGTAAGCATGCTTACGGACTAATATGGCTATACAAAATTTGCTTGCTCAACAAAGTGGGAGGAGCGACGTTCTATACTAGGAGTAGGTGCATTCTAATAGCTATGCCTTTCTAAGCATGTGCAAGGCTCTGGAAGAGGGAGAAAGCACATGGCAAGCACATGGCAAGCACATGGCTAACTAAGATGGCTGCCAAGTACAAAATGTCTTTCAGCTCATGCTAACAGCGATTCCTGCAATCTTTAACAGAGCGGGGAGGCTGCTTTTGTGGCTTTAATCCACCAAGCAACAAAAGTCTTCTGAAGAGAACAGTGATGGGTCATCCAGACAGCACCTAGCCCATCCGAGTTGAATGTGAAATGCCAGGTCAAAGAGGAATATTATAAGGACGAGCAATAATAGCAATATTACCAGTTAGGCTATCCCCCTGAGCCTGTTCCTAGGAAAATGGTGCATTTATCACCGTCTTTCATCCAAAAACTTTAAGCCATGTTGGCGGACTATAGGCAGAGATTTCATCCCCAGGATGTCCTGATTGAGCCACAGCTCCCAGCAATGCCAGCTTATCCTGACCAACAACATCTATGGTACAGCGCACTCTAACACTGGCACCTGATGAAAACCCCTCTTCAGAGCATAAGAGAGAAGGTGAGATTCTGGAACTACATCCACTGGCGGATCCCTGGGATGACTATAACATCCCTACCCCCTCTCCTCCTGCACATCACCCAGCGTACTCCCCTCCAAAAGACTTCGGGGGGTTCCACAACTTGATGAAAAGAGCGTCCAACAGGTTCCATCTCCCCATGGCTCTTAAACATACAGATTGCTTTCTGTATGATTTTTAGGAAGATGCCAGGAAATCTATTCCTACGATCCCTATATTAAATTATATCTGGCAGGAGGGAGTAAAAATAATAAAAACGCTGGCCACAATAACACCAGTGCTCCCTCAAATAGAGACGAAGTACAGGGCTCCTGAAGATTCACCTTTGTGCCTGACGGGTCACCCTAAGCCGGATTCCATCATTTCGCAGGCGGCGCAGAGGAGAGAGAAAAATCCGGCTAACCCAATCTCAGTTCCTCCGGACAAGGAGGGACGCAAATTGGACTCCATGGGTAGGTATTTTTCAACCATGGCTGCTGTTACCATTCGGGCAGCCAACGCTCTGGTTATCATCTGTCGTTACGACCGATAGATGTGGTCGGATAAGGCAACCTTATTGGACTTCATCTCTGAAGATAGGAAACAAGAGGAGAGGAAGATCCTTATAGAGGGCGAAAGAGCGGCCTTGGAGACAATTGACTGTGCTATGGATATGGCAAGCACAGCAGTGTTGTGACGCCTGGGTGGTTGAAGGCCACTACCTTCAGGCCGGAAGGTCAAACAAAAATTTTGGGCATGGCGTTCGCTGGAGATTCTTTATTCGGCAAGCATATCGATGATGCGCTGTTCTCCATAAAAACGGACACTGACACAGCAAAATCGTTAAGCACCCTCCAATATAGAAAAATGCCCTTCAGGTAAGTGAAAGGACGCAGGTTTCCTGCATATAGAGGAGGTTTTCAGAGGCAGCAGCAATACCAGCCCTATCAGGCTTAATACAGTCGGACTAATCAACCCTCCACCTACTGTCAATCTGCAACAGCTGGTTTCTCCCCTCAAGCTGTCTGCAAGAGAACACCGTCCTAGGGGCGGGACAACGGAAGAAAGCAATGATAAATGCCGGGTACTCCCCCTCGTCTTCACTTATTGCACAAGGAAGTAAAGATCATGCTCTCAAAAGGTGCAATCGTGGAAGTTCCACCTCTACAAAGGGGTCAAGGTTTCTTCTCCTGTTTTTTTAATAAGGAAGAAATGAGGGGAGTGGAGACCAATACTGGATCCCAAGAACCTCAAGTACCGGAGAAAACAAACATTCAAGATGGTAAACTTAGCTGAGATCATGCGACTCCTCAACTAAGGAGACTTTATGACCTCACTTGATATAGAATATGCATACTTCCCGATCCATAGGAAACACCTAAAATTCCTCAGGTGTGGGGTAGCTGGTACCCGCTACCAATTCAGGGGTCTCCCTTTCGGCCTCAAGTCAGTACCCAGAATATTTACAAAATGCCTTGCATCAGTTAGCTGCAGTCCTGCGTTCTCAAAGTCACCAAGTATTACTCTACTTGGACGATTAGCTACTGAAGACACCAACAGTAGATCAAGCAGCCAGAACCACGGATGCTTGTCTCCAGCTACTCAAAGGACTAGGGGTGACGGTGACATCAAAAAGTCTTCATTTCTTTCCGGTCAAAGGACACCATTTCTGGGAGCCAGGTTGGGCACAATCTAATGCAAGACACGTCTACAGCATCTTGCTATGGCTATCTTAAGAAGAAAGTCCATTTCAGTGAAATGGTACGAGTCGCTCCTAGAGATGTTCATCAACAATCGACCTAGTACCCTGAGCCAGGCTCATAATGAATCCTGCAGGAAGAGCTTCAGAAACCGTGGCTGCAAACGTCAGGATCCTTCAAAGACATCATTCTAATAACCCCAGTAGTGAAAAAGGTACTGTGATTGTGGTGTCACAGTCCACACCTTTCCAAGGCCCTCACTTTCTTGAAGGAAATACCAGACTACATACTGACAACGGATGCCTTCATGGAAGGCTGTGTAGGTCAGGTCATATACAGTATCTCCAAATCCAAGGCAAATGGCCCAATTCTCAAAAACAAAGTCCTATCAACAGCCTGGAGTTGAAGGCTATATTCCTCTCTAAACAGGATTTTCTACAGAGAATAGCAGGCACCTTCAGACAGGTGTGAACAGACAATAAGACTAGTATGGTCTACATAAACAAACAGGAAGGAACCAAATCTCTCACGCTTTCTCAAGAAGCTCAAGAACTATGGAGCTCAGCAACAGAGCATAAGATTTCTTTCAGGACCCAGCATGTTCCAGGCCTTCACAACATGCTAGCAGATGCTCTCAGCAGTGCTACAGACAATTGCCATGAATGGGAACCGGCTGGACAGAGATTTTGCACTATGGGGAAATTCAGCGCTGGAACTGTTTGCTACAGATATCAACACCAAATGCCGGTCCTATGCCAGCATATTCCCCCTCCCGGGGTCTCAGGGCAATGCTTTTCGATGCAGTGGTCGCGGATATATGCCTATGCCTCCCACATTCCCTCCCCTCCCATTGACCCCCAGAGTACTGACCAAAATTAAGCTGGAGAGATGTCGCCTAATTCTCTTTGCACCCAGGTGGCCCAGGTAACATTAGTTCCCAGAACTACTTCATCTCTCAGTAGCCAGATCCATACGTCAGCAGATGTCCCCCTCTCTTCTGATCAGGGACTTCGGACAAGTGTGCCATCCAAATTCAGAGTCTCTACACTTGCATGCCTGGCTCCTAAGTTCCTGGAATTTAAGGACATGAACATTTTACAGGACTGTAGAGACCTCCTCTTGAAATCTACGGCGGAAAGTACCAATAAAACGTACAAGATGAAATGGAAAAGGTTCTGTTTTTGGTGCCAATGAAATGGCATGCATTCATTTCAAGTATCCCCACAATAGATTTTACCATATCTCCTCTCCTTGGCAAAATCTGGTTTAGCTTTTGTCTGTCAAGTTGCATCTGGCTTCCATTTCTCGCTACAGAAGAGCTTCCAGTGCCACATTTCTTTGTACCTCAAGCCTGATCAATCAATTTATGAAGGGACTGTTCTGTACTTTTCCTCCAGTGCAAGCACCTTCGCCAGAATGGAACCTCAATGTGGTCCTTGCACAACTCCTGAAAAGACCGTTCAAACCCATTCATAAGGCTAAATTGACATTCCTAACATGGAATATTGCTTTTCTGACCCTCAGCTCCGCTAGAAGGGTGAGAGAAAACCAAGCATTCACCATTAAGAAACCTTTTTTTAATATTTAAAGAAGATGCTTTGATTCTAAGGACTAATCCTACATTTATTCCTAAAGTGCCATCACAATTCCACCTCAATGAACCGGTTATCTTCTGGTAATTTTTTTCAGCAACCATCAATGCCTGCAGAGCAAACACTGCATACGCTGGATGTCAAACGTTGCCTCAAGTTCTACCTTCAGATATGAAGGACATTCGAAGAACTGATCAATTATTAGTTGCGTATGGCCAAGACATAGAAGGGACTGCAATAACCAAGGTCACTATCGCAAGATGCATATCGGCTCCGGTCTGTCATGTCAAAGCTAACAAACCTTTGGAAAAGACAGGGAAGGTTCACTCCACCAGAGCAGTTGCCACGTCAGCTGCCCTCTTCGTGGGGGTGACTCTGGAAAAAATCTGCCTGCAGCCCACACAGATGCAGCAGTGGGCCAGACGGTGCTTCGCCATCTCTTCAATTAAGGTAAGCCTCAATCTAACCCTTGGAGTCTTTTTGTTCTCATGGTGATTTTATATGCTTACATGTTCTTAATGATGTAAAACATTACTAGATAAGGTGTATTACAAATTACACTGTTTACTTTCCTTGCCTCTCGCTAATGCTTTGTATCTGAAAATGCGAGTATATAAGCAATAACTTTTCTATGATTATGTTCTGCACATTTCTTTTCTTCCGTCCCTTTTATCCCTAAAGAAAGCAGTTGGCACAGGTATAGTCTTTAAGGTGCCTCTAGTAGTTACTCAAACATTTGGGGTTCACTATGTTTTAGAAGTCATCCAGCATTCTCAACAGACTAGATAATATTGAATGTGACTGCTTGCTATCCTGATTCATCAAAGACAATAGGGTAACCCTTGTGTCCATCAGAACATGGGTATGAGCGATATGAGCTAAAATAAGTTCTGTCAGGTGAAACAATTACTGAGCAAAACTTAATTAATAGTAAAATGTATCTATCCCAAATAACACAAAATGTCAATCAACAAGATAGTGAGGTGACTGTTGAAAAATTGTAACATGGGGTACTTATGTGATTTATGACGGAAATAAACATAAATTGGAAACACAATAATAAACAAGTTATAGGTCAGTTCCGTTTCAAACTCAAAGGTTCTAATCACCCTTTGGAATGCCTCCCTCTTTATGCAAGGTTTGAGAGACTTGGGAATTGGGCGGATAAAAGAAGAGTTGAAGTTTCGACCCAGTGGTATGCGTCATTAATGAGCGTCACAGCGGGTCTTCCTTAGGGCTGCTGTATGGAATATGGACAGCCTCAGTGCTGTAAACCTCCTCCAATCCTGGATGGAGTACGAGTATACACAAGGGATATTGTGGTGTTGTCCCATCAAATTCAGTCGTTATCAGTCATCAAGACAATATCCAAAACGAATCAACTGGTTCAAACCGCCGGAATGAATTACCAGCAGGGCGTGTCCCCCTAGCACATCCATCGGAATAGGAGAACATAGGAGCACCATCAGATGTGGACAGACTGCGACCAAAATGATTAACGACTTTAAGAAGGGAAATCACTCAACGGATGACCCTTAAATGGACAGTCCTCGAAACCAACCCCTCCTGGAATGCCAGTACCCTCTTCAGAAGAAAGCAATAATGGGTTTTCCGTCTCCACACCAACAGGAGTGGACTTAATAATGAAATTCCATGGATTGAGGTAAAGGCACCCTCCAGATACCGCACTGTGTTGGAGAATCACCGTCTCCAACCCATGCGGTGAGATGCATGCTCCAGACATACATACATACACATCGCCCTACCTGACCTTAATCCGACACGTTCTGGATACCACTGTCCAATTCAAAATTCAGTATTTTGTGAGAACGATATGCTAACACTGCCTAGGGGGCCTCTCATTTGAAACTCCTCAACAATAGTCACACTTTTCTGGCGACTTTACATACTCTACAACATTGGCCAATATGAGTGCTTGTGCGCTCTGTGACACCTTCAGAGACATAACTACCATTTGTCCCTTGAAGAATACTAATCCTGAGTGTGCCCTTCTGGTCTTCATGATGGTTCTCTATGGGAAACCACAAATAATGTTGAATGTTTTCACTTTGTGACATAAGTCTTATGTTTTTACTATGCGACACAATCCTCAGAGCATTCTTCATTAGTTAGGAGGTTATACTACGTGTTGACATTTATGTTTTTCTCCATACACCGATGTGGGTCCTTAATGGTACTTACATCTGATGCACCACATGCTCCAGTATATATGACTACTTATACACCGATAAATCTTATTATTATTTTTTTTTAAAATGACTACTTATACACTGACAAAGCCTATTATTCTTTATAAAAAACCAACCCCAATGAACATGGTTCGATTTGGCACTCGTGCCTGTTCGTTCTGTCATGGCTGCTTTAATATTGTACCATAACAGCTGACACGTCCATTCAGCCACTCCAATATGGCCGCCAGACATGCGCGTTGAGTATCAGACGGCCGCATGTGTTCCCGTTGTAGCCGCTCGCCCTCTCTCACCGCTTTAAAACGCGCACCAGAGCTCAAAGCAGTCCCAATTCCAGGGACGTGGAGACAAAGGGTAGGTGCAGATGACTGGTCTGCACTGAAGAAACTGAGAGTACCTTTAGTGACCCTGTGGCCAGATGACACTTTTCTCAGCTCTTTGCGAGTCCCGCATATCCTAATCATTTTTTGCTCGATCCACAGCTAAGAACGCTCTAGCGCGGCACCTCCGCGCCACCTGATGCGGCTAGTAGCACTCTAGTATCTAGGTGAACGCCATGTTACCTCTCATTTATGCATCAATGATATATTTTAACTCCTGAGAGGACCCTTCCATCACTTTATTCACACAGTCTCCTGTGTGATATCCACTTATTTTGTGTTGTCTGTAAGTAGCCTGTCACATGCACACAAAGCTTCATCGAGCGTGAGCATGTGCACGGCTACAAGGATGTTTGTCTGTGTTTTTACCCACCCCTGATGCCTGCAACAATTTTCCCTGTTCCCTAGATGATATTCGCTCATACCGAGGTTGCCAGCCTCCCACTCCCACATTACAGTCTGGCACCTGGGCTTTGAGACAAGGAATTTGAAACAAGACCATTGTATTGTGAATATCAGTGATCTCTATAAACAACCGTGATGGGTACTGTATTTATTATACTTTTTGGGATAGCCTTAAATACATACCTAGCAACGTACCACCAATTTGCCTTATTGACTTGTGTCGCAGTGACAACATTTTCTGTGGACATAACTGCCACAGCTTGATTTTGATGTCTTACATTAATGTTTGTCCGCCTCTTTCATGCCAGTTTATGGACTGTCTGATCACGGTACTAGACAGTGCCCCTGGTTCACTATTTTGGACTTTCCTGGTTGATGACACGCCGTCACACCAGAAATACAGTAACTGTAAGAAAGTGGCTCTTTATATACTGGACCAAAGTAAGGTACCGTGTGTATAGAGTCCCCAATCTCCTGAGGTATAACAGGTTAAAGTCAGATCTGACCTTACTCAAATCAAATCAAAATAGTCTTTATTCGATATTTTTCAATCATAAAAGACATTTAACAATACATTTCACCCCACCCCATAGATGATAGATCCACATTTAATCAAGCATTACCACTATTCCTTAAAAAAGCTTACTAGCTCATATATAATTACAAAAATTTAAATAGCTAAAAATCACACTTTTAAATAAAGAAACAATAAAAGAATCTATGTTAAGAGAATAATACATTCATTGCTAGGAGAGTCAAATTTTCTATGCACATTACTTAATCAAATTACAACATAAGCAGCACATATCAGCAGGCCTTGGGGTTACACGGAACTCATTTTACGGCCCCGGATTATCCACATCCAATGTAAAAATTTAGACATGGCTATAACTACTAGCTGGGATGTGTCGGTTCTTAATATCCTAATTGCCTCGCTAGCAGTTTTAAAGCCTAACTGAACACAGATTGGCTTGAGCCACGACTTTCTTGGTGCATTATATTCAGGACAGGCAAACATTACATGCCCTATGTTTTCCCTTTGGTCGGGGCAAAAAGGACAAAATGGGCACACCGAACTTCGTTTCCCATGCCATTTTACGGTTAATGCGTTTAGTGGTAGTGTCCCCACCCTTAATTGGTGATACTTCTTCCGGTCCCCTGGAATAGTAATCCAGTCCCAATAGGGTCTAGGGCCGGGGCATGCTTGAGCTCTAGGAAATTAGTAGTAAATGATGGATCTATATAACGTCCAAATGTCCTGAGCTCAACCATGTTCCAATACAGCTCACGAAGTATTTTTTTGGTGGGAAAACATTTCCCACGGGGTCAAGCCATAATGCAGATAGGCCCATAGCCATGTACATTATTTTAACCTCCCTCATCCACTGAATTTTGTGGGATTTATCTAAATCTCTAACTTCGAGGAAGCCCTGAGCATACTGGAGGAGTTCCGGGGTTACCCATAATCTCCTCCAGTAGGCAACAGATCTGAATTTAGCCATATCATCAAAGCTACGAGCTCCCAGGTCATAGTGGAGAGGTATCAAAGGAGTGGATGCTGGTAGTCCAGTAATATTACGAAAAAATTTATTTTGAGCGACCGTCAACTTACTGAGGTTACTGGTCCCCCAGAGTTCCGCCCCATATAGGACTGCTGCTCCCACCTTAGCATTATGAATTTTTAAAAGAGGAGTAATAGGCCTAGAATGTGATAAAAAAAAATCCTTGGTGAGTGCCCCTGCCAGTTGAGCATGCCTCGTAACCAGCTGATTGGTATGCTGCTGCCAATCTAGTTTATAGGACAGAGTAATGCCCAAGTAGTTAAAGACTTGGGTCTGTTCAAGTTGGGCCCCGTCCATAACCACCTTCCCTCTCACGTGTTTCCGTTTATGCAAAACCATGAATTTTGTTTTAGCTGTGTTGACAACAAGGCCATGATCTGCTCAAAACGCTTCGAAGACGTTTATAGCCTTCTGTAACCCCTGTTGCGTCTTTGATATTAACAGGGTATCGTCCGCAAACATCAACAGGGGGATCATTTTCCCGGCCAGCTTAGGTGCGTCGGTCGGTTGTTGTTCAAAATACCTGATCACCCTGTTGATGTATAGCGAAAAGAGGGTTGGGGCTAGTACACAGCCTTGGCGTACTCCCCTTGCAATGGGGAATTTATCTGTTAAGCTTCCCTGCTGGTTCCAACGGACTTGGGCAAAATTGTCTTCGTGCAATCTAATTAGAAAAGATAGAATTTCAGTTGGGATGCCCTGTTCGTGTAAGGCTTTCCACAACTTGACACTAGGGACCAAGTCAAAAGCTGATTTGAGGTCAACAAAGGCTGCAAACAGCATACCCCCACCAAGTAGAACTACCCTCCAGTATATTAAAACAAATCTAAAAACTTGGTCAATGGTACTAGTATGGCAGCGAAACCCTGCCTGTAACGGTGACAAAATATCTTCCTCATCTATCCAGGCATGAATACGCTGCAACACAAGCCTTGCCACTACCTTTTGGATGCATGCAATGAGGCTAATAGGCCTATAATTACCTGGATCCGAGCTTTCCCCTTTTTTAAAGATTGGGATGATCTCGGCACCCTTCCAGGTCTTCGGAATAGGTGAGCCCCTTGCAATGCCATTAGCTAACAGCTGTATATAGGTAGCCCAAAGGTCCCTGTCATGCATAAATAGGTCAGCAGGGACGAAGTCCATGCCTGGGGCCCTTGCTTTCGGAATGTTATTCAAAGTTTTTAGGACATCAGTTTTAGTGAAGGATAGGAAACCAGTACTCAGGTTTATGACCGAGAATACTTCGGACCCATCTTCTTCTATGTCCTCCGAGGCAAACTGGGACACGTAATGGGAAACCCAGGCGTTAGGTGACACATGATTCGTGGGTTCTCCTCTTTTAGCCCCCCTTCCCCACTTAACAATGTCCCAAAAAGTGGACATAGATCTTTCGTTACTGGCTTTCAGAAGGTCATCCCAATAACCATCATCCCAGTCTCTTTTTGCCCTGATTTGTGTTTTCTTATACATGGCACGGGCATCCTTTATCTTCACTATATCTTTTGTCTATACTGCGTCTGACAGAGCTTTGTAGGCAACCCTACATGATCTATCGTACCATTGATCCTCTTTCTTTGTTGGCCTACTCTGTTTCTTAGTGACCTTTTTTACAAAGAAGGATTTTAATTTATTAAAAAACACATTGTGGATCTTGCTGACATTTGATATTGAAGTTACATCATCATGGTTATTCCTTAGATCTGTTGTAGCCTGGATAGTTAAGTCCCTCATAGCTGCAACATTTTCTTCGTTTATAACACAGTTTGACCATCTAATACGTCTATAATCATTAGAAAGAGAAATTTGCACATTATCGCTTTGTGCTTCGTTATTAGATAGATCAAACAACCTAAGTGTCAAAACTAATGGATCATGATCACTTTCGGCCCTCTGCTCTATCCACATGTCGATGACACTAACCCAATTCTCCTTGTTAATAAGGATATAGTCAATACGACTGTGTGATATACCATTATTGAAGGTAGGGGCACCCAGTGTATCTGAGCCAGTTCTTCCATTGGTGGCACGAAGCCCATGCTCCACACACAGAATTTTTATTTGCAATGCGGCCTCTGACCATTTTTTTTATAGGTAATAAAGACAGCTGAGGGATTTTCCAAATACAATCTTCTTCCATCGTAAGTTCTACATCATAATTATCTAGGGGTTCGAAGCAACAATTAAAATCACCTGCAACAATAACGTTGCCATTCAAACAATATTGTTTTAAAAGCATATCTAATTGTTCAATTGCCTCAGTGGCTTTCCCACCTGGTAAGCCCCTTGAATAGATGTTAAAGACATAAAGATCTTTACACTGATGTTGCTGAAGTTTTACTAACAAAATATCAGGGGTGTTTGTCACCAACTGGAAAGCAGAGTACCCACTATTTTGTTTAACCCATGTCACCAGTCCCCCCTTTGACCTACCCCGTAAACTCGGAGTAGCCGAGATGTAAAAATGTAAATAGCCTTGCTTTGGTTCTGGGGTTTCCTGCCAAGTTTCCTGGAGTAGGATAATATCCTTTGTATCCAGGAAAGCTAGCCAGTCAAGAGATGAAGTTTTACTTTTCAGGCCTGCTATATTCCATGACACTAGGGTAAAAACAGCAGCGACATTAACATTGGGTGCTACTATGCCGGTAATTTGGTCAGACATATGAATTTGGGATGAGGTATTTGCATTTGCAGAATTCTCATTTGCCACCAAATTAGAACATGTTTTATCATTCTTATTAATATTATTATTCGAGGCAGTTGGACAACAATAAGAAACACTATTTCCATGTGAACTCTCAGAAATACTTTGTTGGCTAATAAAATTTATCTCCAATAAGGAGCTATCGTTTTTCAAAATATCTAACTCAGGTAGTACAACTCCCGCTTGACTTCCACATGGTATAATATAGTTTACAATACTATTTCCCCTTCTGAGTCAATCACACTCATTAAGCCCTGATAAAGTCTCATATCTATTTCCTACAGGCCATGCCCATTCGTTAACTGAACCCATTACTCCTCGTCCATTTCTTGCAGTATCCCATATTGGGCCTGGAGTTTTTGGATAGGTTACATTTTGTTGTTCGCAATAAAAAAAATTTAGAGTCAGAGGGACAACTGTTCCACTTCTTCTTTGTGGCGGAAGAACATTAGTCAACACATTAGGTAAGACGGCCGGATGTGAAAAGGTCACCGTTACACAGTCTCCTTTAAACCTTTTTGGTCTATTCCCTATCCAAGTAACCCTCTTAGCTGTCTTGATTTCTCCTGCAATTTGCTGTTTCCCTCCAGGCGCCATCAGCATATTTCTTGTCAGCCAATGCAGCGCCTTGCTAGTCAATGAAGCAGAAGTTTCCACTTGGTCACACGCCAAGGGTGGAACATTGGCCAGCACTAATACCACAGGAGAAGCTTCTTCTATAAATTGAAGAGAATCTTTGTCCGAGCATAATACAGGCGTGATATTTGGTATTGTCAAACCACCATCATTTGCATCTAGTTTATTGTTAGTACTTGTTGGTACCTGACCCTGTTGGTTACATGGGATGGAGTCGCCCCCCTCCATAGTTGTTCTCCCAGGATTTTCTTCAATTACCTGGGCTACTTTTGTCACTAATGTAGACAACTTATCAGCCTCATCCACAGCTTTAGCCTGTATTGTGGCCATTTTATTTTATTTCAGTAGTTAGTTTGTCTATCTTAGCGACCAGTGGCTTAATGATGGATTTAATTTTAGAATCCATCATATCAACTAGCTTGAGGAGCAAATCGTCGTCCAAGGAACATTTGATCCTATCAACCCCATTCTCCGTACTTCTAGCCCTGGTTTTCCCAGGAGGGGTTGCCCTTTTTTTCTTTGGGCCAGATCGCAGGCCTGATCTTTTTGGCTGGGTTCTTCTGGTGGTTCTGACTGGTCGGGTTTCCTCTTCAGAAGAGGTAGAAAGGTCACCGTCTGTAGATTGAGCCACCATCTCACGTTCAGAACTAATATTTTTCTCAGACTCGTGGACGATGGGGTTTACCAAGTTGGCTGCCAGAGAATTACTTTGATCATCCTTATCACAAATGTGGGAGTTGTTATTAGCTGTCTGATCAAAGGAAATTTGCAGCAATGAAGTTTCCGCCTGTAGGGATAGTGGGGTTGGGCTCAAGAGCTGTAGGCCAGGAGATTGACTAAGTCCCAGTGACTGTCTCCTGTTGCAATTTATTTTTGACACTACTTGAACCAGATAATTATCCATTGTTTTGGTAGGAATTGCCACTCCTTTTTTGGGCATGATTAGCTTTCAATGAATAAAAAGAACTTGAGAGGAATTATCAGGTCACAAATGCTACAGGGACATACAATTGGGAGGAAAGACAAATGTATGGGCCTGTTTAAACTTTCCAAGTGCAGTAACAAGTTAGTATGTAAATACCTTGTTTGGAGAACAGGGGATATGGCCCAGTCCAGTCTCTGCCTGTCTCGGACTGTCTAAGACTGTCCGCCCTTTGTCCGGGCTTCGTCCGGGCGCTCCCGCGCGCGACTCGCGGGGGCGAGACGCGTTCCTGCCTTTTAGCGCGCCTCCGGGCGCTTTGGTGGCGTCACTCTCGCGCCACGGCCGCGGGGACCCCTGGGAAATGGAGTCCCAGTGGCGACGGTGATGCTGGTGGGGCGCGAGAGCAGAGTGCAGCAAGCCGTTCCCCTCACGGCGGGCAAAAGGAGGTGCAGTGGACCAGAGTTGTGGCCGTTTCCCTCACGGCAGTCAGGTAAGTGAAAAAATAGCGTTCTTCAATGAGCGCTCGGCGCTCCTGCCTTTTAGCGCGCCTCCGGGCGCTTTGGTGGCGTCACTCTCGCGCCACGGCCGCCGGGACCCCTGGGAAATGGAGTCCCAGTGGCGACGGTGATGCTGGTGGGGCGCGAGAGCAGAGTGCAGCAAGCCGTTCCCCTCACGGCGGGCAAAAGGAGGTGCAGTGGACCGGAGTTGTGGCCGTTTCCCTCACGGCAGTCAGGTAAGTGAAAAAATAGCGTTCTTCAATGAGCGCTCGGCGCTCCTGCCTTTTAGCGCGCCTCCGGGTGCTTTGGTGGCGTCACTCTCGCGCCACGGCCGCCGGACCCCTGGGAAATGGAGTCCCAGTGGCGACGGTGATGCTGGTGGGGCGCGAGAGCAGAGTGCAGCAAGCCGTTCCCCTCACGGCGGGCAAAAGGAGGTGCAGTGGACCGGAGTTGTGGCCGTTTCCCTCACGGCAGTCAGGTAAGTGAAAAAATAGCGTTCTTCAATGAGCGCTCGGCGCTCCTGCCTTTTAGCGCGCCTCAGGGCGCTTTGGTGGTGTCACTCTCGCGCCACGGCCGCCGGGACCCCTGGGAAATGGAGTCCCAGTGGCGACGGTGATGCTGGTGGGGCGCGAGAGCACAGTGCAGCAAGCCGTTCCCCTCACGGCGGTCAAAAGGAGGTGCAGTGGACCGGAGTTGTGGCCGTTTCCCTCACGGCAGTCAGGTAAGTGAAAAAATAGCGTTCTTCCTGACCTTACTCTCTAAAGTGGTAGCTTGGTCGAGCAGTAAGGCAGTATCAGAGGACAGTCTAAAGCATTCGTTGTATACACTCGGCAAAAGGTTTTACACACTCAGGAACTGAACTCTAGGCCAATTATTTTGATATCAAAAGATATAGTTTTATTTTAGAACCAACAGGTATCAAAATATACTTTTCTCAATATGAGTGATTTGGGGTAATAACTTTGCAGAAAGACAATTGACTTGATAAGTACAATAGTTACTGGGGTTGCAATAGGCAACACAATTCTAAACACAATTTAACATTGAGCTCAATGGGTTTTTCCATATAAATGCAGTTGATTACTTTCAGGATTACTTTTCTAACCACAGGACTGGATCCTGGATTCAGTCCCGGGACCTAAGCTGTAAACAGTTAAGTAAAAGCGTTTTGGTTACAGTTGTCATTTTTAAAGAATGTAAATGTATTTTCAAAGTTGACACTGAAAAACTTTTCAGTGAAAAACTAGCAATGCTATCCTATGGAAGGAAATTCACAGGTAAAGTAGATTCAAGTCACCGGTAAAGTACGTTCTCGTTACTTTTGTAATCCAGTACTGGACTCCTAGGTTCAGCACTGGGACCTCTACCTAAGACAGGTAAGTATTTATGTTTCAGTAGTTGGTACGATTTTTAAAGAATATTTGTAATTTGCAAAAATCGACACTTCGAAGAAATTTTAGAGAAAAACAGTCAATGGTTTCCTATGGGAGAAAATGCAGGTAACTGGTAAGTACAGTTAGGTTTACTTTTGCGGTTCAGTACTGAGCTAGAAAGTACAGCACTGGCTTCTCTCCTGATCCCAGGTGAGTATTTCGGAAATCGTTATTCGGCTGATTTTAGAGGAATATTTTAAAGTTTCAAAACTCCACACTTAAAAGAAATTTCAGTGAAAAACAGTCAATGTTAGCCTATGGAAGTAAAGTGAGTTCTCGGCTTTCAGGTGAGTACTCGACTGGTGAGGTCAACGTTCTGGGCATAGACTCTCAGGGGTCTCCTAGGTCGGAAAGATACAGTTGTTACACCCTCAGCGGCACTGGGGCAGCCGGGTGCAGAGAGAGTAGGCCCAAGGCAATCCAATGGAGGGTAGGGGGCCTTTGGTTGGTGGCTGCAAGCAGGCAGGCCACACAGCTGTGGTAGCTGAGCTCCTGGTAACTTACTCAGGGCAAGTGTGGAAGTAGAGTAGGGTTGCAGCGGCACTCGGGCGGCTGAGTGCAGGGTGCTTTTAAGCTGTCGGGCGCTCAATGTTATCCAATGGGAAAGTTACAAAGTGAACAAAGGCTGCAGGCTTGGGGACGTATATTCTTCAGGTGCAACCACCACTTAGAGAGGTAAGTTGGGATTTTGGAGAAGAGGTAAGTACCCCAAAGGAAGGCACAGGGGACCATGGGGCGCCGGGTGCAGGGGTGTCTTATGGTGTCGGGAAATCTTACCCTCGGCTGGTCGCGGTTGGGGGGGGGGGGTCCCAGGTTCTGTGGCTGCAGGCTTCGTCTGGGTCTTTGAGGAGGGTCTTTGGGCACTGGACTTCGGGTCCCAGTCGCCGGGAGTATGTTGTCGTGGTCTTGGATCACTTGGGCACGGGCAGGGCTTGGCGGGTGCAGAGTGGGCTAGATTTGCGGTTCCTGGCTGGCACCAGGGGAATTGCTCTTGGAGCAGAGCCTCTGCTCATGGGAGTCCCAGTCTTTGAGAGGGTCAAGGCAGGCAGGTCCTCCGGGTTTTCTAAGGTGACTGTCCGCAGGAGTCGCCGGGATTTAGCAGGGGCAGCTTCCATGATCGATATGCCGGTACGGCTGGGGGCAAGTCAGTTGGTGTCATCCTGTTAGCAGCTGCACGGCGGGTCGTCTTCTTCTTGATCTTCCTTCTTGTTTTCTTATCAGGATCTGAGGAAGGAAGGTTCGAGGTGCCCCTAAATACTAAATTTAGGGGCGTTCCAAGTAGGGCAAGGGCAGGGACCAATGGGTCCCTGCCATGGGGTGAATACACCCCCTAGCCTGCTCCTCTCCTGTGGGAGAGGGGCAGGAGCCTAGCTGGGATTGGGCAGGGCTCCCCATCTTCAAGATGGCATAGCCTGGCACACCCCCTTTCCTCACTTAGGGTTTCCTGCCTTTCTTGCCGCCAGAGTGGGGGTCAGAACCGGTGGGGGCCAGTTGCTGGGTACAGCAAATGGTCTGCAGAAGCTCACAAGGGCAGGGCCAGGGAAACCAAGACACCAAACGTGCCAAGCCCGGCTGCCTGTAGCGAGCCTCTCCCAAATGGAAGGGGGTGGAGTAGTTTCAATCTCACCTCCTGCCTCCCCCAGGGATGGCCCCGCACCCCGCCGGGTGTCTGGAAGCCCTCCAGCCGGACTTCAAAGGATCAAAGGACGGATGGCTGGAAGACCCGACAATCAGCCCCGGGGCACCAGGCCGGACGGCTCGGACTTCAAAGAGAAAGAGAACTATAACTGGGGCCGCTCTGAAAGGAGAGGCAGTTTGGAAGACTGGAAGAGGGGAGCCCTGCTGACCTGGTCGCGGCTCAGTCTTTGATGAAAGACATGTCCTGAAACCTCCTAAAGCTTTGTGAGCCCTGCGGACCTGGTCGTGGCTCAGTCTTTGATGAAAGACACGCCCTGAAACCTCCAAACGCTTCGTGAGCCCTGCTGACCTGGTCGCGGCTCATTCTTTGATGAAAGACACATCCTGAAACTTCCTAACGCTTCGTGAGCCCTGCTGACCTGGTCGCAGCTCAGTCTTTGATGAAAGACACGTCCTGAAACCTCCTAACGCTTCGTGAGCCCTGCTGACCTGGTCACGGCTCTGTCTTCGGACAGAAGTGTCCTGAAACATCCTACGCTTCGTGCCTATCCCCCGCTGAGCCCTGCTGACATGGTCGAGTCTCGTACTGCTGGTGGGAGGAACGTGCGCTAGCCCCTAGAGCCCCTCTGAGCTCTGCCGACCTGGTTGAGGTTCGAGCTGTACCCCACAGAGCGAACCGCCACCGAAGGAAGAGTGCGAGCCGTAGAGAGGTACGAGCCGTGCTCCACAGAGAGACCCTCCACCAAGGAAGGGTTCGAGACGTACAGTGGTACGAGCTGTACTCGACAAGAGAATCGCCACCGAAGGAAGGGTGCGAGCCGTACTCCCCAGAGAGAACCGCCACCGAAGGAAGAGTGCGAGCCGTACCCTGCTGAGAGGGCCGACGCCGGGAGAGTAGTACGGTCTGTACCAGTCTCCTGGCACGCCGTGCACCTGACAGCATCTTTGTGCGCCGCAGCTCGAGGATTGAGAGCCGGACATGCAGCGCACCTGAGAGTATCCTTACGCCCAGCGGCTCGAGGATTGAGAGCCTGACACGAAGCGCACCGAAGGGGCCCTCTCACATCCTGAGGCTCGAGGTTTGAGAGCCGTGCGCCGGATACGAACTGCCCTGGCCCCAGCCAAGTTACCGCTGCTCTTCACGGTGCCCCCCCTCAAACACCGGCCCAGAGAGGGGATAGCCGGGCCTGTGAACTGTGAACTACCTCCCTTGGTGGATTGTGAGGACGGGGAATCTCCCGCATATCTCCCGCTTGACCTATCCCCTAGTCCCGTCCGACCTAGGAAGGTCCCCGTTTCCCCACCTTGAGTGAAAAGTATTCTGTGACCTAGTGAATTGCTTTACAAAGAATCGTTTCTTCATATACCCAACTGTTGTGTTGTCCTTTTTGTAGTGTGGCAGAGTCTCATTGTGTACAGCCATAAATGCCAACCCCTCGCATTTGAGGGTCTGACGTGAGTGCTCGGCAACGTTGCGGGAGGATGTGGTCCCGGGTTGGTTAGAAGTACTTACCTCTGTCCCCCAGAGACCTTCCCCCTCCAACAAAGAGTATATGGTGCTGGGAGTTTCATTACGAACTCCACAGCACCATAATAGCTACACAGAAAACTGAGAGGTTTGGTATCAAACTTCTCAGCACATTAAACCGACACTCATGCCAGTGCGGGATTTATTGAAAAATGCACACAGAGGGCATCTTAGAGATGCCTCCTGAAACCTAACCTACCACTAGTGACCAGGCTGAGTGGCTACTTTCAGCTGCCACCACAAGACATGTTTCCGGACCCCTGGGTAGAGAGCCTGCTGCTCTTGGAGGCCTGAAACAATGAACATCCTGGGACGAGGTGCCAAGCCTACTCCACCAGGATGGACAGGGTTCATGGAGGGGAAGCTTTAAAGGCTTGCCCCCTTTGTGAGCATCCCCAGGTTCTGACCTCCACTTATGGCGGGAAAAACAAGTGAGGAGGAGAGGGGTGCCCACCTCTGCCAACTCCACCCCTAAAGTGGAGGAGGCAAGGTGAAGCATAACTCCCAGTCCCCACCATCTTGCAGATGGAGGGACTCAGCCAACCAGGGTAAAAAGCTTATGCCCCCCCTCCCACTGGAGGGTGGCATAATAGGGGGGTATACCCATCCCAGGAAATTGACCCATTGGCCCCAACCTTTAACCTACCTGTAACACCCCATAATCGAGTATTTAGGGGCACCTCTGAACCTTGCTTCCTCAGACCAAAACCACCTACAAGAAAAGGAGGACCGAACAGCCGTGCCGAAGCTAACAAGAGGTAGTTGCCCACTGACTTGGCCCCAGTTCTACCGGCCTGTCTCCACCTCGAACCTGCTTCTGCGAAATCCCGGTGTGTGCTGCAGCCAACAACCTCGAAAACCCTGCAGAGCCTGCCTGGCTTTAACCCCAAAGACTGTGTCTACCGTGAACACCAGATTTGGTCATCTGTAACCCCTGGCACCGGCCAGACACCGCTAATCCGCACCACTCTACACCCGCTGGCCACGTTCCGAGCTTGAGTGGGCAAACACCACTAGGAGGTCCCCCCGGCGATCCTAACCCGAGATCCGGTGACCCCTGACCTGCCTCAAGCTTACAGCTGACCCCGGCAGCCTAAATCCGTAAGGTCCCCCAACCGCGACCAGGAGCTGGTAAGAAGATCCTACCCTAAAAGGCACTCCTGCACCCGACGCCCCACGGCCTAGGGTGCCCAAACCGATGGTGCCTAACCAACCCCACAACTTACCTCTCGAAGTTGTGGTTGCACCCAGAAGATCTTTGTCCCCAAGCCTGCAGTGCCTTTGCAAACCGGAGGTTCCCCATTACAAACAAGGCGCCCTATGTAAAAACAGCACCCTGCACCCGGCCGCCCTAGTGCCCCTGAGGGTGCACCTTTGGTGCTACTTTGTTTGCCCATTTGCCCTGAGCTAAAGTCTAGGAGCTTTGCTCCCACAACCGAGTGGGCTACTCGTAAGCAGCCACCAACCGGAGTCCCCCTATTCCCCCATTGGATAACATTGGGCCTCAGCACTCTGCACTCGGCCGCCACAGTGCTGCTGAGGGTGTAACAAGAGTGCATCCCTGACCCTGGGGGACCCCTGAGTTCACCCTCAGAACCTCAACTCCCACTACCAAATACTTATTTAAAACCGATAGCACTATTTTCCTCCATAGAATGTAATTCACTGTTTTTCTTGGAAAAGTTTCAAAGTGTGGAGTTTAAAAACCTAAAGAAATTCTTTAAAATGGTGCTATTTAACAGAAACGATTTTACTTACCTGTTTGCAGGAAATGTCCTCCGAGTAAGAAAAGTAGTCTAAAAAGTAACTTACCTGGTATTTTACTGAAAAGCCTATTCAAGTCTATGTACTTTATTTACAAAGCATTGCATTTCTCTGAAACAATACTGGAAGTCAAAACAAAGTGCATATGTAATTACAATCCAAACTGTATTACCACTGTATATTTACTGCGAAGTATTTATCACTCACCTGTGCCAGCTTGCTTGGTTCTAAGGAAATAAAATAACTAAATAATAGTTTTATACAAAAACAATTGGTCTGAAGTTCTGTCTTTGAATGTGTGAATTCATTTGCTGACTGAGTGTGTACAACAAATCCTTAACACTGTCCTCTGATACCCTGCATGAGAGAGTCTACGCTCTCTGAGGGCAGAAACAACGCCTGCTCTGGACAGAGGTGTTGTCACCTACTCCAAGCAGGATGGTTAAGTCATCCTCATATCAAGACAGGAGACTTCAAAGTCCTCTGCTGCCTTTGATATGTGACCACGGCTTTCCCAGACAGGGGAAATGCCAGCCCCCTGCCCTGGGCCCATTTGGCACCAGGACAGACGAGAAGTTAGATATACAGGGAGGCGTGGTGCAATACCAGCCCTGTCACACCCGAGGTAATTGCAGAATTAGGAACTCTGAGACTGGGTTATGCCCATTACCCACAGGAAGTGGTGATGTAGTGACCCCAGGGGTAAAGAAGCCCATTGGGTACCGCCCTTCACTCCTCTTAACACCCCTAAATCTCGTGTCTAGGGGAGCCACTGACACCAGAAATGCAGATTCTGAGGACCTAGGACGAAGGACACCGAAGAGCTGTGAAAAGCAAGAACTGAGGAGCAGCAACTGACCTGCCGCTAACCCTGCTGGCCTGCCTGCTGTCCCCGACAATTGCACCAAAGTCTACTCGTCCTGCAGCTGCTCTGCCTCCAAAAGCCTGTGAGGACTACTATCACTTCAATGAACAACTAGCATCTCTTGTGGAGTAGCAGAGCTACTCCTCTGCACCTTGCAGGCCCCCAAGAAGAACCGCAAGAGCCCCAGACCTTCGAAAACCTGACACTTAAAAGCACCTCTGCACCCAAGTCCCCCAGCCTGAGTTGAAGTGGGCCAACAAGGCCCTGTGACCCTTCAGAGCTGAATCCCACCTTGGGTTTGGCCAAACTAGTATCCCAGTCACTGCTTCACATTCTTTGTTTTGGCCCCCTCAAGCACAAGAGTCTACTGCAGCACAAACCTGATGCCTGAAAGCACCACTGTACCCTAAACCCCACAGCCCGAGAAGTGGACTAACGGTGTCGCTACGTACCTGAGTATCTCAAGGACCGAGCCCCCTGTGGGTTTACCAGGACTGTAACACCCCCCACTCCATGTCCCAACATGCAGTCTCTTTTACCCAGGACATTGAAACTAACTGGGCACCCGACGCCGAAAAAACCTCTTCAACCGGACGTATCAGAGTCAACTGAGGTCGCCTGTTGGTGCTGCTTAAGACCTTTCCACCTACTTACGTTAACTCCAGAAGATTGGTCCTGTAAGTCGCTAAGTACCTGTATGCAGTATATGTGTCTTTTCTCAAAGAATGACGTTATCCCATTATAGACAATACAAGTGTATTTTCCTTTTTTCCTCAAAACTGCTCACTTAAAAATTACTTGCCAATAACGAATTTCTTGGTGTCAGAAATAATATAAAATCTGTGTTTGTTTTTCTAAATTGGTGTGGATCTCCTTATTGAGTGTAAGTGTATCATTTATTGACTGTATGCAAGAAATGCCAAACACTCCTCCTTGATAAGCCTAGGGCTGTTAGACCAGACTACCACAAGAAGAACACCTTGGGATTTTTGGAGCAAACCCCGGTCTACTCATGTGGGATACCTGTAATCTCTACACAGTATGTCTTGTTTTGGTATTTTATATAGAGCCAGCTACCTACATTGGTGATGCAGCTGTAGGAAACGAGACTTGACATTTGCTGTAACATTCTGTTAATAAGTGATTCCACTAAGCAGACCCTCCAGCATTTCGCGATTCAAGAAATTACAGCGAAATCGGCCAAGGAGTGCGTTGGCCTCCATATTTCCCATTATGGCTGCGAAAAATGGCCTCCCGGCAGATAGCAAATGATATAGGGAGCTCCTATTTGCTATACGCACACACTCATTCCTGTGATCCAGTCCGTTGTTAATATTCCTTCCTGGTAGTGGGTGGAGAGCTGAGATGAGTGTGTCCGCATGACGCTGTCATAGTCCTGACCTGCCAGCTCTGGTGAAAGAGGGCGGGGGTCAGACCTCTTCAGGACCCTAGTTTTGCACATGAGTGTGTCAGTTACATTGTGCCGCTGCACTTCTGACGTGATAAAAAAACAGAAAAGTACTGTCCTGTGCACCTGGGTGGGCCCTCTATAGGTACCGCAATGTCATAACAGATGCTAATGATGCCGACAACTTCGCGCAGAGCCGAATGGAGCCACCCGACGTCACGCGCAAAGGGTATTGCTCAGCAAAAGTTTCCTGATCCAGCCTGACTCCTGTGAAATTCTAAGGTAATGAATCTGCAGCTAGATAGCCTCTATCATATAATGTGTTACAGAAGGTAATTACCAGTTAATTTCTTTGGAAAAACCTTAAGAGATGTACACCAATGACCCCTTGCTGAATTTAGAATTGTGTGTACTTTAACTTAATTTATAGCTTTGCAAAATCACCCATGGATTTCACACTGTTTCCACCATAAACTGGAAGTAGGTTTGAAACCCCTAACATTCGGATACATGGGATACCTATTTGAAACATGTCAAAACTGCGGTGGAAAAACAAAGTTTTTTTGATTCAGCTCTGCACGTTCATGAAAGCTGGGAAGATGTTGACTTTAGCATAGTAACGCTTTTTCTTGATGCCATTTTTAGGAAAAATATATACAGAAAACAATATCCCAACTGGTATTATTTATAGACCATTAATTAGGATATCCATACATTATTATCCAAAGGAAACAAGGAGACTCGATTCAGTATATCATATGTATTCAAATCATCATTTGTATCTGTTTATCCAAAGGGGATTAGAAGACAATGGCAATTACAGTTAATAGCAACGCCGGGATAGCGCTTCAATCGCCGACTTGGATTCACGGCGGAAGATTGACTCTCCGCCTCTCCTGTGGTTACGCCCAGATTCGCCCTGACTACTTCGAGAACCACCGCATTTTCTAGCTTGATTGATTCTCTGCCTCCTCCGTGATTACGCCCAGATTCGCTCTGACTACTTCATATACCACCGCATTCTCAAGCTTGACATCGAGGGATTCCAGGATGTTACTTGGTAATTCACCACCTACCTGCACCTGATTGCCCTATTGATTTCCATTACTTGGGCACAATCCAGCTACCTGACGCACTGCGTCCAGCCCCACAGTCCTTATGATGATCCCAATTACCAGGGATCGAAACGCCGTCGACTTCCCAGCGATAATTTAGGCGCCCTCTATCCAGTGGCTGTCAGAAAACAGAAAAATTGTGAAATTGAACTGTTTGAATTTAGTACTGTTTTCATGCACTGTATATAATTCTTCACATTTCACCTTGCGCCGTCCACGCTGTTTGTTCACTGTCACTTGTGTCGCCGTAGTGCCACCCACTTCTGCACTCGTGCACCTAGTACAACCCTGGGCTGTTATTTGTTATTGAATAATTGCAGTGCTGCTATTAACTGTAATTGCCATTGTCTTCTAATCCCCTTTTGATAAACAGATACAAATGATGATTTGAATACATATGATATACTGAATCGAGTCTCCTTGTTTCCTTTGGATAATACTGTATGGATATCCTAATTAATTGTCTATAAATAATACCAGTTGGGATATTGTTTTCTGTATATATCCTCTTACCCCAATACCAACAAGGTTGATGGGTTTGTTGCTCCTGTTCTCTTCACACTATTTTTAGGAAAAAGACACCCACCTTTTTGCAAAGCACTTTTTACCTATTTTTCCCGGAGAAATAAAAAATTGCTATATTTTAGCGGTTTTCCTAGTCGCCCTCAGTGGATCTACAAACCTTGGGTACATTTAGAGGCCTAAGTGCGAACTACCCAAATAGCCAAAATAGGGATTACTGTTCTAGGGGGAAAGGCATAGCAGCGAAAGGATTAACTAATTTCTCAATACATTAGAAACATTGGGAACGAACAATTTTGGCTGCACCACTGTAAATTTTGTCTGTTTTTCTGATTTTCTTACTCCATATATGTCCTGATTACCAAATTTCATTCCCTTAGGACTAATTTGCCTAACGGCCTCGGCACCATTCATCTAATTGAATTATATGCTGTATTTGGTCAGCTAGTGTCCAAACCTATGCACATGCCAGATCTTTCACTTGATGTTTCAACTCGCCCCCTCCAATTATATGTTCCAAAACCTTCCACCTACTATATCCATTACAAGTCCATCAGGATGTCCCTAAAGTCAATGACATTCAGGTCAAAACGCTACTATATGCTGAGGAATCCGTTTTACTGCAGAAGGTGGGAACCCTCTGAAGCTGGTACTTTGCAATTGGGAATTATTCTCTAAGATTTGGGAATAATTATCAACAAAGTGGAATCCAAAACACTGTAAAGAGCCCCAAATTACAAATACCTGTAAACATGAAGTTCTACTTGACGGGTAGAGAGGTAGAGTTCTCATGGAAAAAATGAATCCATTCCCAATACCTACAAATTCCCATATCTGTTCCCCCTGGGTGGATCTAACACTTCCGAAGATCTTCAGAAAGCTGAGACTGCAGCAAATGGAAATAGATGTGGGAACAGAATGTTAAAGCATTTAGAAAAAATCCGTCAAGCCACGTAGGTAGCATAACAGCTTACAGAGCTGAACTCAGGTATCTCAGTAACTGTCAGAACCAAGTACCTACAGCACACAGGAAGTTGTGGGTAAAATCCCTAGCCTTCCACACCTCTCTGTCAGGTCCACTGGAGGAAGAATGTGGCTTTGAACCGCTATCACTTAAAGCCAGATGTTTAATGCTGAGACAACCTATTGCAAAAAGAACAATTGATGGACAGAATGCAGAACATTGTCATACATTCATCCCAGAATAGAGATCTAGGCCTAAATCCATCGTTTTTTTTTTGCCTCATGCCATTCCAGTTTGAACTCAACCATATGCAAATCAGTCTTGACGCTGCGCCCAATGAGAACAGTCGAGCCTGAACTGCCAAACCAGGTCCTCCCTGGACTGGAAACAAGCATCCAAGGACCGGTTTCGGGTTTCACCCCTCATCAGCCAGGATAGCTTGACTCCAGTGGCATGGAGAGCACGCGAAGCACGTCTGGGCATACCCATCCCACTCGGGGTGACAAATGCAAAAAGAACAATTGATGGACAGAATGCAGAACTTTGTCATTCATTCACCCCAGTACAGAGATCTGGGCCTAAATCTATAGTTTTTTTGCTCCCCATGCCATTCCAGTTTGAACCCAGTCATGTGCAAATCAGTCTTGACCCTGCGCTCAATGGGAAAAGTCCAGCCCGAATTGCCAGGCCAGCTCCTCCCTGAACTGGAAACAAGCATCCTAGGACCGGTTTCAGGGTTTCACTCCTAATCAGCCAGGATAGCTTGACTCCAGTGGCATGGAGAGCACAAGACCCACGTCTGGGCATACTCGTCCCACCCGGGGTGACACATGCTTGTTTCCGGTCCAGGGAAGACCTGGGTTGGCAGTTAAGGCTGGACTGTTCCCAAGAGACCCAGTGTCAAGACGGATTTGCATATAGGTGGGGCTGAATTGGGATGGCAAAGTGAGCTAACGAACGATGATGGATTCTACCCAGATCTGTGACTGGGGTGAGTGTATAAAAAGTTGCAGCGCTCTGACCATCATGATCTTGTGTTTGACAAAACCGATTGAGCATGAAACTGGACTTCTAGATGTGGACATTCTTCCTTTCACGTCAATAGAAATAAATCAGCCGACTCAGGGTAAAACAGCAACTGGATATAGCTTGTGCTGAACCGAGAAAGGAAATGAAAGCTTTAAACAGCCAAACTGTCCCATGCATTAGAGTGTTAGAAGATTCCCTGATAATGATAAACTATTTGAGTACAATCAAGAAAATAAAGTAAAAAGATGGTTTACCGGTGCAAGATTCAATATGTTACCAACCGATGAGACCAAGGCAAAAAGAAACAAGATTCTATCTGTACAACATTTGACTGTGTGACGATCAACAGTTTGAATTGATGCCACACCTACTGTTTTGTTTCAAATAGAAACATAATGGACAAGGTATCTAGAAAGATGTATACAAGCAGCAACAAGGGAAAAGCAACATATATAATCTTTCCTATGTCCCATCAGTATGCTGATGAACAAAACTTTGATACACCTTTAAGAAACGTATGAAAAACTGTATATTACTGAATAGCTCTATCTGGGTCTTTTTTTTCCTCAAACCTTTTACTGTCTAAAATCCAAGACCTAGACAAACACAAAAAGGTGATTGGAGTACATCTTGGCGCCCCATATAATGTACATCCTTTTTTGGGGCGCCTTGATAAAAAACAAACTGAAATGAGTTTCCAGGATTTTCCATCTAACTGAGAGATCTGTCCTCCACTGGGAGAAACAGCAAACATATATAAATAATTCCCCTTATTGATTGACAGACTTCCTTTTCCTTGTTCTCTTTGAAGTCATCTTCTCTTTTTCCATGCGTGCATCCCTCTGTCATTGTTACCTTTTTACTACTTACGTATTTGAAAAAAGTACGTTTATTTGCGATATGCAAAAGCAAGGTGTCTGAATGCAAGTAAAACAAGCATTGGAAATGCAATAGGTCTCGCATTAGGAAAGTTTGAGCTATTGGTCTTATAAATGACTTTTTTTTATTTGTGTTGTTTTTGACAATAGCTAAATTAATAGCTTTGTCATTAACAATGCCAATAGTTATAACTTTTGCAAATGTGACACCTATAGCATTTTTAATGCAACATGTTTTGTATTTACGTGACTTAGATGTATTGATATTACAAATAACAATGGATTTTTATTTTTTTAAATAATACTTAAATAATTAATTTAATTTGTAATGTCAATAGCTTTAAGTTTTGTAAATAACTTTTGTGAAGATTATGTTCAGTGTTTTTTTATTGTGACGAAAATCCAAGAACAAAAGTGAAATATTAACATCTTTTTGTGATTTGTAATAAAGCTTGGAAGCTTGAAAACAGCTTGAAACATTGAAAGAACATATTTGAACCAGTGATGCTGTGGTTGCGCTGAGTGATGCTGTGGTTGCGCTGAGTGATGCTGTGGTTGCGCTGAGTGATGCTGTGGTTGCGCTGAGTGATGCTGTGGTTGCGCTGAGTGATGCTGTGGTTGCGCTGAGTGATGCTGTGGTTGCGCTGAGTGATGCTGTGGTTGCGCTGAGTGATGCTGTGGTTGCGCTGAGTGATGCTGTGGTTGCGCTGAGTGATGCTGTGGTTGCGCTGAGTGATGCTGTGGTTGCGCTGAGTGATGCTGTGGTTGCGCTGAGTGATGCTGTGGTTGCGCTGAGTGATGCTGTGGTTGCGCTGAGTGATGCTGTGGTTGCGCTGAGTGATGCTGTGGTTGCGCTGAGTGATGCTGTGGTTGCGCTGAGTGATGCTGTGGTTGCGCTGAGTGATGCTGTGGTTGCGCTGAGTGATGCTGTGGTTGCGCTGAGTGATGCTGTGGTTGCGCTGAGTGATGCTGTGGTTGCGCTGAGTGATGCTGTGGTTGCGCTGAGTGATGCTGTGGTTGCGCTGAGTGATGCTGTGGTTGCGCTGAGTGATGCTGTGGTTGCGCTGAGTGATGCTGTGGTTGCGCTGAGTGATGCTGTGGTTGCGCTGAGTGATGCTGTGGTTGCGCTGAGTGATGCTGCGGTGGAGCTGAGTGATGCTGCGGTGGAGCTGAGTGATGCTGCGGTGGAGCTGAGTGTTAATGTGTTGGTGCTGAGTGATGCTGTGGTTGCGCTGAGTGATGCTGTGGTTGCGCTGAGTGATGCTGTGGTTGCGCTGAGTGATGCTGTGGTTGCGCTGAGTGATGCTGTGGTTGCGCTGAGTGATGCTGTGGTTGCGCTGAGTGATGCTGTGGTTGCGCTGAGTGATGCTGTGGTTGCGCTGAGTGATGCTGTGGTTGCGCTGAGTGATGCTGCGGTGGAGCTGAGTGATGCTGCGGTGGAGCTGAGTGTTAATGTGTTGGTGCTGAGTGATGCTGTGGTTGCGCTGAGTGATGCTGTGGTTGCGCTGAGTGATGCTGTGGTTGCGCTGAGTGATGCTGTGGTTGCGCTGAGTGATAATGTGTTGGTGCTGAGTGATAATGTGTTGGTGCTGAGTGATAATGTGTTGGTGCTGAGTGATGCTGTGGTGGCGCTGAGTGATGCTGCAGTGGAGCTGAGTGTTAATGTGTTGGTGCTGAGTGATGCTGTGGTTGCGCTGAGTGATGCTGCGGTGGAGCTGAGTGATGCTGCGGTGGAGCTGAGTGTTAATGTGTTGGTGCTGAGTGATGCTGTGGTTGCGCTGAGTGATGCTGTGGTTGCGCTGAGTGATAATGTGTTGGTGCTGAGTGATAATGTGTTGGTGCTGAGTGATAATGTGTTGGTGCTGAGTGATAATGTGTTGGTGCTGAGTGATAATGTGTTGGTGCTGAGTGATAATGTGTTGGTGCTGAGTGATGCTGTGGTGGCGCTGAGTGATGCTGTGGTTGCGCTGAGTATTAATGTGTTGGTGCTGAGTGATGCTGTGGTGGCGCTGAGTGATGCTGTGATGCTGTGGTGGTGCTGAGTGATGCTGTGGTGGTGCTGAGTGATGTTGTGGTGGTGCTGAGTGGTGCTGTGGTGGTGCTGAGTGGTCCTGAGTGGTCCTGTGGTGGTGCTGAGTGGGAGATGGGGAGAGGGAGAAAAAGGAGAGCAGGGAGAGGGAGAGGGTAAAGAGAGGGGGAGAGAGAGGAGAGAGAGAGGGGGAGAGAGGAGAGAGAGAGACGTAGACGGGGAGAGGAGAGGGAAGAGAGGGAAAGGGAGAGAGGGAGAGGAAGTGAGGGAAAGGGAGAGAGGGAAAGGGAGAGAGGGTAGAGGGACTCTCCTCACTACATTTCGCGCCCTAAGATTTTTTGATGACGTAGGACAAAGGAAGTGTGCAGGCGAGGTGGGGTAGTGGGGGAAATGAAGACATACATTTCAGCAAGATGTCGTGACAATGTATTGGCAAACATAATGGAGTCTACTTATTAAATCTGCAGGGATGGGCGGAAGCTTTAAAAAATGGGGGATTTCGGTAACTGATTTGGAAAAAGCATTATTCATGCAAACAAAACACTGCCCTCCGTGTTTTTTTTTAAGCCTAGCAGTATATAAAAATATAATTTTGCAACGGGCGGCAATCTCTACAGTTTAGTAACCGTAGGCAATCTGTTTTTAGTGCACAAGAGCTAATGGGGTTCTGCCCTAGGGTACAGTAAAACTATAAACAATGAAATGTGTGCACAGCACAGTGCCACAGACGCCTCTTCCAAATTAAAATGCCAGTTCTGGCTGATGAGCAAATGTTTCCGTCGGGGGGGGGGGGGAGGAGGAGGGGGATAACAGTGTGCAAACAACAGACTATCAAAACGGAAAACAATGGAATGTGCCTGTTTGTAAGTAAAATTACACCTTGTGTGAAGTCGTGCTAAGTTCAGTCCCACTCCTGCCTGCAAATATTTATGCAGATCGTCTTCAGACTTAAACCGGAGTTGTAAAAACAATCTGGTGTCCAGCAGCATGCATTTACCAAAGTATCTGTTTGTCTGTGCAAGGCAAGCAGCCTCAAGCTCTTCTACTCCCCGGAACTGCGCCATATCGCTGCCAGAGCCGGGTAGTCACCGAGAAAAGGCTGAGTCTAGATAACAAGCCCTCTGCTGAAATGGATTGTTTCCAGAACTGCCTCGCACTTTTAAGAAACAAGAGGGATAGGGCAGTTTTAATCACGCAAAGCACACTTCTGAAGGGCCAGAAGGGCTGGGTGGAATTGAGTCACGTGACGTGCATTTTTGAGAGGTCAGTGGGGCTGGAGCAGAGTCAGCTACATGCCACACATACACCTGAAAGGCTGGGTGAGACGAGAAGAGCAGTCTCATGTCAGACCCCCTGTGACAGGCTGATAGCTGGGGAGCATATTTTGTGGGACAAGGAAATCAGTCACCAGGCAAGTGAATCTGAAACAGGCAATAGGACTGAAGTGGCGGCGAGACGCGCTCTGTGGTGGGGAAGGGGAGGGGCGGGGCGTTGAATCGCACGCTTGGGAGAGCAAGCGAGATGAAAGCCTTTCTTTCTTCATACACGGACAAATCTGCTTGCTGGTATGGACTAGCAGTAGCATACCAATCGTCCGGACTCCGCATTCATATTACGTTGATATTTTCTTGAGTCACTTCAAAGTTGGAGCATTTCAGTGCAGCCATACTGGTAGTGGTTCGAGGTCAGCTACACTTTTGAGAGGGTCTGGGTGTCAGCTCTCCTACGTGTACTGAGAAACCCACAGCTGCGTTTGTGCTCGGAGGGTGGGGGGAGGGCTACTATCGCGAGGAGGGAGGGAGAAAGCCAGAAATATAGAAGCAGCAACGGAAAGGAAAGATAAGGCGGCAGATGATCAGAGAAGCTGCCTATTGCCATGAACGCCGCTTCAGGATCCGAAGGTGCAGAAAAGTCAGACCACAGCAGATGAGCTTTAAAAGCTAGCAACCAGCCACTCGGCTGCCGTCGGAAGCTCCCCACATGGCCTGGCGTGCACACAACTGCATGCAAACACAGGAACACTGCAGCATACGCACAACAACAGATATTATAGTATGTGTAGAAAAGTGCCAAGGGTTGTTGACTGCTCTGTAAGGCCACATGCAAACGACTCCATTCCACACGCCAATCCCTGGCAGCAGCAAATGCTATAAGGACAAAATGTCGTAGCAACTTCATGAAGCTGGAAGGCTAGCCAAACTCCGCATGGAGGTGAGACTTAGTTAGTGTTTTCCAATTTGCTAGAGTTATTTGTATATCCTATCAGAAAAGATATTGTGGGCAGGATGTTAGGATAGAATTCCACGGTCGAAATGTATATAACAGATGGGTAGAAAGCTGACCGATATAATTTGGAAACAGCCGGGATTGTTCAAACAGCTAAAGATTCAAAAACCAGAACAGCAAGTGCCCTACTAAGATTATCGAATGATACTTAAACAGCCATGCTTAGAGAAGGCCGTGTGCTTCCAGCACAGGAAAGCACGGGAATATCAAGCGGAAAAAAAACGTTATACACATATTCAAAATAAACTAGCCTCACAGACAAAACACTGGTCTCAGTGAACGTTAGGAGTCCAGTAGCTGGGCGATTAAAAAATCAGACATGGGCTTCATGATTAAAATAATGAACACGAGGCAACTTAAAACAAGTTTAAAAAAATAAAAGTACACTGGGAGGGGGGAGGAGAAACACGAGAGATGGCCTGGCGGCCGTCAAAGTGAAAGTACGGCCGGCCGGCCGTGAATAATTAAGGGAGGAGAAATGCCTGAGGGCAGAGCGCAGGCTGGGGGAAGCTGTGGGAGGGAAGCAGATGGCTTTGATGCTGTGCACGCGCATTTTAACTCATTGCGCTTGTGAATTGAGCTAAAAGCGCACATGCACTGCATCAAATCGCCAGTCTGGTTAAACTCTGTGAAAGCCCCTATAGTCTCTCTCCGCTCAATGCGCATGCGCATTGACAGGCGAGACCTAAAAAGAAAATGATTTATCTGAACGTGTTTAGCTCACAGAAGAGTAAACCTAAATATTTATCTTTCTGTAACAAGTCAAGGTCTTCCAGTCAAGGTTTTATCTATTTATGGAATACCACTTCTTCCACTGCAACTGTACCTCAACAGTGGAAACACCTAGTTTTAAAAATCTAGACTATATCCAATCATTTTGAGCTATTTTCAAACCCATTTCTCTTTACCTTTCCCCAACAAAATGCTTGAAAGAGAAGTTAATTTACAACTACCTCCATTTTTAGAAAATAAAGCCAGTCTGAACCCTGTGTAATCAGATTCAATCCTCCTCTTATTATATAGATGGAGGTGGTCACATTTTTAGATGACCTAATGAGCTCCGTGGACACAGATCAAGCATCACACTTAACCGATTTGTGTCCCATTATCTTCTACTTGAACACTTGAATAAGCATCCGGTAGTGCTGTAGCCCTGATCACTTCATACCTGTCACATTGTTCCAGGTTTTTCTTATTCCCTCTATATACATCTAATTTTCCGTCTCTTAATTGAGTCAGTTACGTTTTATGTGTTTGTAACCACACTGGCCTAATCTTCTCACAGTCATATGATTTTAAAATCCATCACAACAAACGGAGTGACCTGAATTGACAACGTGCTTTGTTTGGAACTAACATTTTTTGATTGTACAGCCCTTTTGTGCGCAAGACTTATTGTGTGAAGACAAAATGGTTATGTGCTTGAGCAATGCTGCCCCTTTGATGAGCTCAGCCACTATTGTGTGGGAAGGTACCAACATACATTGCAAAAGCCAATATTCTGTCGTTAAGCGTTTCCCAAACTGTGGGTCGTGGACCACTGGTTGAGTGGTAAAGTCCAAGCAATATATAAAGATGCCTTTAAACTCTATTTTTTATCTTTTTATGTTTACAGTGCCTTTGAAAACAGAGGTCAAATATCTGGGTATGTCTTCTGATAAATTGCTGCTTACGTTTTTTCTACACGGGGATTGGAGTTTACAAACTCCTCTCACTTTGCTGTCAGAGAAATAAAAATTCTGTGAATTATGTGTCAATCTTGCAGGAGGTACCAGGAGTGTAAGAAGACTGTAGGATATCATTTTTTTGTAACACAATAAAAAGTAAATACCTTTAAATTTACTGTAAGTTTTGAGGAGGTTGGAACGCAAAAAGGAAGCACATTTGTTTGTAATTCGGAAGTGTGATGGAAACAAAGATTTTAATAGGATCACAACAAATCAAGGCACTTTACTTGTTGATGTACACATGATAGTCACCATACCCCGATTTCCGCACATTTATGTGCAATATAGTTTTATCAGTAAAAGCATGTTTGTGCAAATGTAGTGCCCATTTCAATGGAAAATGTGCGGTCTGTAAATTGCCTCATGTTGAATAAAACTAGGTGGTTCACGAAACTTTGGCGTTCTAAAAATTGGGGTGTGGGTCTGAAAAGCTTGGAAGCACTGCTGTAGTTACTTTTTCAGAAAGCTGTGTGGGATGCTTGCTGAACACTGAATCTTTCATTTATATCTGTTGTTCTTTTGCTGTACTTTTGTACTATTTCATTCCTTTTTCATTCTGCAATTTCTAAAAACCATGCTATGTCACCTTTTTAATATTATTAATTCGAGACCAATCTTCAAGAGACGGTTTTCCCTGTTGAACATAGAGCAATTATTCAAGTTGCCGATTTAAAAAGTAAAATGCATAAGCTGGGTAGGCTGTTCAGCTTTTATGTGCCTTCTGGAACTCAAGGATGAGCAGTAATAATAATTGTATTGATCTCAGTATATTATAATTCTTTCATCCGATCTACCATATATCTACTGTTACTGGTATTGCTTCTACAGTGCAATGAGACCATATGGGGTACAGGAGTCCTGAACACAATTAAATGAACATAAAATTATATTTCACCCGTCTAAAGCCTATTGTCATATGCATGTCCGTTTTTCATTGACTAAACTTATAAGAATACTACAGTGGATGTTCCTAATTTTGGGCATTGGAAGGGCCTTAGTTTGTCTCCCACCCAATACCTATCTTGTGAACCTTCAATAATTCTGATAAGTATAACAGTTGTCTCTTGATATTTCTTTATAGGTGTTGAAGCAGCGACCAAAGTTTGTTGCTCTGAAAAAGCAACCATCCTACATAGGAGGGAGTGAAACGTTAGAGCTAAGAGACTACCAGTTAGAGGGTCTGAATTGGCTTGCTCACTCCTGGTGCAAGTACGTATGTTCAATAATTCATTGACTTAAGTGGATTGTGTGGTAATAATAGTGGAGTTGAGAAAATATGCTTGTATTTTGCATTTTATTATGCATTAACATTTTGGTTGGCCTCCGTGCAAATCTGTACATTATCTGTATAGCCACACTCTTTTCTTTTTACTATTTGTCAAAACTACACTGCCCATTCTTTTTATTGTTTTTACTTTTATTGTTCAAATTATTTTTAGGCATTATGGAAAAATCCCAATGTGCTTTTTGGCTGAATCTTTGTTCCGACCCAGAGGCTTTTAACCAACCCAGTGGTGTTGGTTGGTCCAGTGACTGTAGTACCAAATTTTAGAATTTGTTGACTTTGGACTCTTAATATTCTATTTTTGGTAGTACACTCAATTTACCTATTTGCTTTAAATGTTTAGTACACAGTGTCCTGTGCAGTGCGTACTCAGTACACGCTCACCGCTAATCTACTATGAGATGGTATTGTGCTAATCATCTCAAAGTAGCTCATTGTTGGAAAGGCAAGCATCCTGGCTTACTTTTTAATGATGATGTGTGTAGTAAAATACAGTCTCAGTTGGTAATTTCCAGGCAGAGTTGTTAGTTTGAAAAAGTACATTTAGACTTCGATTAACAAATAAAAGGTTCTCCCCCCCAAGTAAAATGTTATGAACACTGGCTTCCGGTTAAGAAGCGAGCCATTTTTAAGATGCTTTGTGTGGCTTTTAGCTCACTACAAGGTAGTGGCCCAGCGTATTTCAAAAACAAAATTAGTTGGTATCAGCCTGTGCGACAACTAAGATCTGGTAATGCTAACTTTCTGTGCTCTCACAGAATACACAAGGCAAAGACGGGTGGCAAAGCTTTCTCCTATCTGGTAGCCAGTCACTGGAACAAACTACCTCAGAACATCAGAGCATGTAACGACATCATCATGTTCAAGAAACTTTTAAAGACGTGGCTCTTTCAGTAGCATTTGCCCAGTTTGACCTCCTCCTCGAAGCGCCGAGAGATCCCTTTGGGGATGATTTGTTGCTCTATATAAATCCACAAGTAAAGTAAAGTAACTGCACAATAATATGCGTCACCAGCAATGGAGACAGTGCAACTTTTCATGGAATCCCAGGGGACACTATATGCATTGCCACTATCAAATGCAAGTGTACAAGCAGTGTTGTACAGGTGTGTGGTCTGATCTGCAAAGAAAAGTCAGAAATCACCAGATGTCAGGTAAGGATTGCCGGGGAGACCGCCTTAAGGTGTTGGGCCTCTCTAACTCGAGCCGTAGTTGTCGGTGAAGAGTGGTTTCAGACTCTGGGTTTAGGCTGGGGCCTGAGTCTGTGGGTGAGAAAATCCGGTGCTCAATGGAGACAAAGTCTTTGGTTTCGAAGGCAGGGCAGGTCCTTCAGGTTCTTGAGGGTGCTGGCTGGAGGACACACCAGGATTTCGCTGTTGCAGGTTTGAGGTGGGGACAGGCCGGGAAGGCTGGGGCCACGTCTGTGGGTATCATCCTCTTCTTTGCTGCAGCACGGCTTCTTCTGTCCTTCTTCTTCTTGATCGGTTCTCATCTGAGGAGGCAAGGTTCAGGGTTGCCCCTAATACTAGATTTAGGGGCGTTACAGGTAGGTGAAAGGAAGGGACCAATGGGTTCCCTGGGGTGGGTACACCCCATATGCCTCACTCTGATTGGCTGCATCCTCCCATCTGCAAGATGGCGAAGACTGAGAGTAGTGCTTCACCTCGCCTCCCCTACATGATGGGTGGAGTTGGCAAAGGTGGGCACACCTCCCTTTCTCACTTGCTTTCGACACGGATTCTCCCACCAAAAGTGGGTGTCAGAACCGGTGGGGGCCAGTTGCTGGATGCAGCAAAGGCCTGGGGAAGCTCACAAAGGTGTCAAGCCTTTGAAGCTTCCCCTTCATGGACCCTGCCCATCCTGAGGGAGGAGACTTGGCGCCTCGCTCCAGGATGTGCATTTTCAGTCTCCCGAGGGCAGCAGGCTCTTGACCCAGGGGTCCAGAAACATGTCTGGGGGTGGCAGCAGTAAGCAGCCACTCAGCCTGGACACTAGTGATAGGTCGTTTTTCAGGGGGCATCTCTAAGATGCCCTCTGTGTGCATTTTTCATTAAATCCCGCATGGGGATTAGTGTGGGTTTAATGTGGTGAGAAGATTGATACCAAACTTCTCAGTTTTCAGTGTAGTCATTATGGTGCTGTGGAGTTCGTAATGACAAGCTCCTAGCACCATATACTCTTAATGGCAGCACTGCACTTACAATGTCTAAGAATGGACTTAGACACTGTAGGGGTACAGGGGCTCATGCACCTGTACCCTCACCCCTGGTATAGGGCACCCAACTAGAGGGGTGACTGATCTATGCCAGGGCTGTGGGTTGGAGGCATGGCACATACGGATGTGTGCCATGTTGACTCTTCACTTTATTCTGCACCAAGACTGGCAGCTAGCAAAGGCAGTTTGTGAGTGTAAAGGTACAGGACCTCTAAGGGTGTCACAATAAGGTCACAGTGCCCTGGGTACCTGTGGTACCATTTACCGTACCATTTACCAGTGGCTGACTTGTGGCCAGAGATGCCAATTGTGTTTTGTTTTCAATGCAGTTTTAGGGAAAGAACATAAGCCCTGGGTACCTGATTTGCAGATACCCAGGGCACACTCAGTCAAAGCACATCAGCAGTACAGCAAAAAGTGGGGACAACCATGCAGAAAGAGGGCACTTTCTCACACAGCTCGTCGTCTAACCCCAAGAGGCGGAGAGCAAAAGGAAGAGGAGAAGACTCGAGGTGAAATGGCTATTATCCTTCAAGCGAAGAGAGATTTCTAAGAGAGCCTGAAGAAATGTTGGATACCAAGTAATGTCCCGACGTTAAAAGAACAGACGAATGAAGACCTTGAGGAAGTAGAGCCTTCTCAAACCCCCGAGCCTCAAGTGGAACAAAAGGAGGAAACCTACGAAGAAGGGGAGAAACGAGCGCAGCAGTACTTTGAGGCTTTGGAGTACCATGAATTTGAAAGGCAAGACCTAGAGGCAGACTCACTTGAGGAAAGGATCGACACATACCCTTTAAGACCTTCACCACCAGATGACATTGGTATCTATAACCAAGTCATAAAGAAGGCAGCTCCTAAATATGGAGTAAAACTAGAAGCGAAAAAAAAACGCAATCATGTTTTTTGTTGGAAGCTTTTTACCAACTCAGTAAGGGAGTCAATTCCTGCCAATGCTCCCAAGTGTATTGGACCTTGGGATAGCGGTCTTCAACTAACCACCCACATGTAAGGCTGTGGCACCCAGGGCTGAGAAGAAATACGAGCATTATTCCACAGACCCTAACTATATAAAGGGATCCGTCCCGGCAGACTTCGTGATAACTTCTACAGCCAGGAAGAGAGCCAACACCCCAAGCCCCTCAGGACCTCCTACAGATAAGGAAAGCAAGAGGATGGACCTCAGGGGACGGAAAGTAGACAGGAGTGCAGTGATCTATTGGTGAATGACTAGTTCAATGCACTGCTAAATCGCCATGCCTGCTAACATTAGGAGAAGATAGGGGAGCTAATAAAACACCTGCCGGAACAGTATCAAAGGAGGGCATCTCACTTGCTGGAAGATGGTAAAAACATCACCAAAACCTGCCTAAAATTTGCATTAGATGTGGGAAAAACATCAGTAAGACAAATTATGATAGGGATCACAGAGGCTCATGCCTGACTATGAATCTTGGGGTTCAAGCCAGAAGTACAAGCCAATATACTGAATGCACCCTTCAGTGGAGAACAGCTATTTGGGAGTGCAGTGGACGACACCCTGAACAAACTGAAGAAAGATAATGAGACTGCAAAATCTATGGGAGCCATGCAGTTCGGAGGCAACCATCGAAGAAGACCAACAGGAAGAGGATCTTTCCAGTCAGCAACATCCCATCAGTCATACCAGCAGTAATTTCGGAGAGGAACCCAGTCAGGAAAACCGCAGCAAATCCACAGCTTGCTCCAACTGGGCAAGCTGTCATTTTGTGACCGTACATGTGGAAGAGGACAACCGCAAAGAATGGTGGGGGGGCGGGAGACTTGGTCATCCACATCTAACAAGTGACTTTACTCAATTCATAAAAAGCACCAGGGAAAACCCAAAGACCATAACAAGGGTGCAAACAGAAGAACCCCTACACAACACCAGTAGGAGGCAGATCACAAAGATTTCTAAAAAGAATGAAAGAAAATCACCATAGCCAAGTGGATGTTTAAACTAATGCAATTTGGTTATTGCAGAGAATTAATAAAGGTACCTCCAAGCAAGACCCCAAAGAAAAAATTAAATTCAAGACAAGCGACAGCCCTCCTTCTCAAGGAAGAGGAGGAGTTGAAAACAAAAGGGGTTATAGAGTTGGTGCCAAGACAAGAAAGAAACAAATGAAGCTACTCAACCTACCTCTTATTTCCTAAAGTAGATGGGTCGCTCAAACCAATCCTAGACCTCAGATTTCTACACAAGTTCATAAGAACTCAAAAGTTCAACATGACCACACTGCAGGAGATAATACCACAAATACAAATGGGTTATTTTATGGCTACAATAGATCTAAGAATCGCCAATCTACACTTACCCATGAATGCATGCCACAACAATAATTGTCAGATAAATTGTGAACAAGGAGCACTACCAGTTCAATGTATTGACCTTTGGGATGAAATCAACACCAAGAGTATTCACAAAGCACAGCAACTCTAGGAGCACACTTACGAAGACAGGGGATACATGTCTATCCCTACCTAGATGACTGGCTGGTAAGAGTAAATTCATACCAAAAATGCACACCGCATATGCAACAGTTGATATCAGCCCTATTCCACCTAGGATTCTCTATTCACATGAAAACATCCTCACCAGAACCGGAACAGGAAAAAATATTCCTAGACTAAATACCATAAACAGGAAAGCCATCCCAACTGAGAAGAGAGTAACAGTGCTTCTGAAGGAGACACAACTCTACCAAAAGGGGCAGGCTCTGACAATGAAGAAGCTGATGGGAATGATTACGTATTGGTCCTATAACCTGTTTTTATGTAATTGTTTTACCTGTAACGCACTGATTGCTACCTCATATATTTTTAGGTGCTCATAATCTACAACTATCTGTTTTTATGTATTGGTATTATAACCTGTAATGCACCGACTGCTGCCTCATATTTACTTATGGGTGCTCACTAGTATCACCTGGTACATTTAACTCCTGTACTGCAACATTTGCTACCGCATATATCTTTTGGTTGCTCGCTAATGTCACTTGCGATTCATGTGACTTACTGTTGCTGTTGTATTTTGCTCCAGTATACTGACAGCACCATACAGCTACCTGTATTCGGTACATTTAGGCAAACTGCACCCGTTTAACTTTTAATTCTTAACCTCCTGTAATGCACCGATGACTCAATTCACCGCCATCCCCTTCACCCCGGACTCCACTACCCTCACCCGCAACCACACTCCCTCCCCACGCACCAATCCTCAGAACTACACACATACCATTAACACTCATCTCTCTCCCGACATCACAGCTCCCACCCACACTGCTCTCACCCACAACCCCACCCCTTCCCCTCCTACCAACTCTCAGACCTCCACACATACCATTAACACCCCTCTGTCCCCTGACACAACAGCTCTCACCCACTCTCCACTGACATCACCCTCAACACCACCCCTTCGACCAACCCTCGGACCTCCACATATACCATTAACACTCCTCTCTCCCCTGACATCACAGCTCCCACCCACACTCCTCTCTCCCCTGACAGCACCCTCAACTCTGCCTCTACCAACCCTCGGACCTCTACACACTCCATAAACACTCCTCGCTCCCCTGACATCACAGCTCCCACCCACACTCCTCTCTCCCCTGACATCACAGCTCCCACCCACAACCTAGCTCAGCTCCGGAACGACACACACAACGACAATTCCCACCCTTTATCCCCTCCCATCCTCAGCCCCCACTACCCTCTGACTAAATACGCAGAACACACTTCCTCTCTCTACTTAACTCCCCCACCTCTCAACAGGTCCACCATCAATCCCACTTCCCCCCCCACTCTCAGTCCTCACTACCATTACTGCACCCCCACCACCACTAACTTACACCCAGCCTCCACCCTGCTCTCTCCGCCCTCCACCAACCCCCTCTCTACCTCATCCATACCGCCCCCCCCAAACTCTCTCTCCTCCCTAACTCCGGCCCGTACATGGACACTGACACAATGGAGCCCTGCACGAACACCAGCCTACCCCCCCTCCTGCTCGCTAATTCACGGGTCAGTCATGCACCTCTGATCCCCGCTCCCACCGCATTCGCATACCCCACGCTGGACAAGATCATGGCCACCCTCATCCAGGTCAAAGAAGAACTGCACATCATCAAAGAACTTCTCTGCACAAACCCCATACAACTCTCACCCAACTCAACCCAACCCACCAAGTAGTTCAAGTGTACTAATTACACTTGAACCACTACTTCGGACTCTTAAAGAATATGCACAGACCTTACTCCCTGTTCGACCTCTTTGTTTATCTGTATTATCTGTATTTTTGATCTACATCGATTTGTGCTGTTAGCTTTACTGACTTAGCTGTTTGATTAGGATCTTGTACTCTCTCTATGTAAAGCGCTCTGATATCTGCAAAGATCTTGTTCACGCTATATAAAACTTTCAAAATAAAATAAATAAAATAAAATGATGGCATCTTGCATCTCATTAATACCACACACACAAGGCTCCACATGAGACAACTTCAGGAATGGTTACAGAATCAATAGTCACAGTCAGTTGGAAAGATCTAGGGGTTGTCACGCAGCAAAATAGAGGAAGAAATAGCATGATGGAACAGAAGACACACTACAAGGAAGGAAACTTACACAGCCACCTCCTACAGTGACCATGACAATGGTTGCCTCGTAGAAGGGATTGGGGTGCACAGGAGCAACCTCAAGGTCCGGGGGGGGGGGGGGGGGTCTGAAAGGACACATCAACTTCGTAGAACTAAAGACAGTTTTCCTAGCCTGAAAAGCCTTTCAGAGAGAAATCTTTGGGAAATCCATATTGATCCAAACAGACAACACAACCTCCATGTTTTATATGAACAAACATGGAGGGACACAGTCAATATCATTGTCAAAACTAGTACGAGAAATATTGATCTGGGCCTTCCAAAAGAGGATGCACATTGTAGCAATTCACCTGCCGGGGAAAGACCATGCAGAAGCAGACAGATTAAGCGGACAAGCTTCTTGGGCTCACGAGTGGGAACTGAACCAAACCGAACTCTCAAAGATCTTTTAGAAATGGGGAACTCCAGAAATAGATCTCTTCGCGACTCCTAAGAATGTAAAATGCTAACACTTCGCCTCCAGACAACAGTGCCGCCTATCCCTCTGGAATGCACTGTCGATAAACTGATCAGGGAAATTTGCATATGCTTTTTCTCCCGATACCACTACTCCACAAAGAGATCAACAAGTGCAAGAACTGCAGCGTGACACCTACACTAATTGCTCCACATTGGGCAAGACCAAGGTGGTTCTCAGAGCTCATAAACCTGTCACCGGGGAGGTTTACAGACTACCAGCCAGACAAGACCTGTTGTCCATGCAAGAAGGAAGGGTTTTCCGTCCAGAGCCAGAGTCCTTGAGTCTCACACATGGCTCCTGAAGACTTAGACTATGGACACTTAAAACTCCCACAAAAAAGGACAACCTTGAAGGAGGCCCGAAAGCCAACTAGACAAAGTTATTCAGGTAAATGGAAAAGATACTGTCTGTGGTGCAGAAAAGTGGGATTCCCAAAAAGAATATATAGGGGAAACACTGTTTTAAGTTACTTAACACACCTGTTAGAATGTAAACTAACCTATTCATCTCTGATGGTGCATTTGGCAGCAGTAGTGGAATATGCTAGAGGCCACAAGGAAAGACGTTTTTTCACATCACCAGTCCTCAAACGGTTCTTGGAAGGAGCAAAGAGAATTGCACCACCAGTGAGGGGATCTGCTCTGCTCCAGGATGGAGTCTTAATATAGTACTCACACAATTAATGAAGGCACCCTTCGAGCCATTAAATAAAACCTCTTTTCAAATGCTGACTCTAAAGACAGTGTTTCTAGTGGCCATCACTTCACTACGCTTTAGTGAGTTGCAAGCACTCACTGGTGGAAGAGGTGTGGCGCTGCGGCCAGGGCGACTGACGCTGGAATCTGGGGACCACGGTTCGATCCCCGGCTCCGGCGGCAGGTCAGCCCAGCACCATGTGACTCTGGGCAATAGCTCGCTTAATCTTCCCGACGGCCCCCCAGCGCCTAGAGACCCTTACGGGTGATTGTGCGCTTTACAAATGTGGACTTTACTTTACTTTACTTTACAGGAACCATACTTTCAGGTACACAACAATAGGGTTGCCTTGAGTTCAGAACCCAGTTCTTGCCAAAAGTCATCTGTTTCACATCAGTCAAAAGATTCAGATACCAAGTTTCTTTCAGAACCAAGGACACACGCTGAAAGGACATTACACAACCGAGACGCAAGGCGAGCAGTAATGTATTACATAAAGAGAACAAAGCCTCATAGAAAGTCACAGCAACTCTTCGTGTCATTTCCAAACAGTTTCTTGGGAAGACCAGTAATGAAGAACTCAATTGCAAGATGGCTTGAACAAACAATACAATTATGTCACAAACAGTCTGGTGTGACACTACAAAAGAGCCAGGGGCACACAGCAAGAAAGAAGAGTTGCTTTTGCTTTCCTAGCGAATACTCCGCTGCAAGACATTTGTATGGTAGTGACATGGTAATCAGCACACACATTCACAAAACACTACTGTGTGGGCATTCAGATGAACAAGGGAGCACAACTAGGGCAAAGGGTCTTACAACATCTGTTTGCTTACCAACGATCCTCTTCAACCCAACCATAACTGTAGTAAAAACTGCCACAAAATCAATGCACAGCTTGTGAGTCCAGAAAGTATTCGCACTGCCAAACGTATAGTTTCTTACCTGGCTGTGTAGGTTTGCAGCTTTAAGAATTTCTGGATTCATATATGAATCCACCATCCTCCAACAAGAAGATGAGGGAGAAGGGGGAAAAAAAGAATCTGAAGATGGCGACCAAAGGTGTGCGCTTCCATAGGAAGCACAACAACATCCATGATGCTCCAAATGGAAGTACGTCGACACCCACCAACAGCTAACACAACAAGCATTTGCAATGCAATAGGTCTCGCATTTACGCAAGTTTAAGCTATTGGCATTGTAAATGACACTGCCTGTTTAAGTTTTAAAAACGAAAACAAAAATAAAAGGCATTGTTATTTGCAATGTCGATAGATCAAACTTGCGTAAATGCGAGACCTATTGCATTGCAAATGCTTGTTATGGCGTGTCCTGTGGGCAGGTGTGGGCAAAGGAACACCTACAGCAGACGGGGACAGTGAGGTCAAAGCAACACAGACATAGAGGCAGGGGCAAAACAATACAGACAAAACGCAGGGAGGGGCAAAACAGACGACATTTGAGGAGTATGGGGCAAACCAACACGGACTGCAGGGAGGGTGAGCATAAAGCAATAAGTAAGGTGGAGCAAAGCAACTGCGGTCAGGGAAGGCAGGTGCCTTTTATCTGAACCCTTAGTTAAAGTTCTTATAAAAAAAAAAAACACCTTGGCCAGTGCGGGCCAATTGCAAAATAGGGTTAAAAAACTAGATTTTCATGTTAAATCTAACACTACTGCAGTCCAAAGGAAAACGGGGATAAAATAAAAAAAAAATTGTGTACAATCCAAATACAAAGTGCGTTATTTCAAAATAGACAGTCACTGTGGTCAGTGGTGCAAGCTGGGCGACAGCTTAAGGTAGTGGCAAAGAAGGAGTATGAATGAGCGCTGGTTAGCAGTGACAGCAGGTAGAATGAGCTGCAGACGGGTAAAAGCAGGGAAACGGGCGGAAGTCAGTGGCGTTAGCGGAAGTAATTGGGTATGGTTTAGTGGTGAAAGCAGGAGAGCTATATGCAGTCAGTGGTCAAAAGAAATGGGGCACATCTTTAGTGAATGAGAAAAGGGGGACAAGGCTGCAGTCACTTTTGATGTAAATTCTATAAAAAAACACACAGGTGATGTCCAGAGACTGCCTTGTCGCAGCCAATTTGCATTTGCACAGCCATTCAGGCTTCAGGCTGGTTACCAAGCAAAGACTGGCGCATTTCTTTGCGTGGCAAATAAACCAAACAGCCACTGGAAGCGGCCCTAGAACATAAAAGTACCAGATGATCATTAGGGTGGTGTTCGATCTTATATAACACTACACTACTAAAGGCGTGAGCACCCTGCACCCCCACCTTAGAGGTCCTCAGTGGCGTTAGCGGAACTAATTTGGTAAGGTTTAGTGGTGAAAGCAGGAGAGCTATATGCAGTCAGTGGTCAAAAGAAATGTGGCCCATCTTTAGTGAATGAGAAAAGGAGTAAACGGAGCTGCAGTCAGTGGCATGAGCAGAAACCTCAGCTGTAGTCTAGGGGTGAAAGCCAGGGTCCTGGCTGTAGGTAGAGGGGAAAGCAGGGAGACAGGGCTGCAGTTATGAGCGAAATCAGAAATATTCCACTGCGATTTAATGGCGAAATCGGGGTCACCAGCTGCGCTCAACAGCACAATCCTGGTGCTCCAGCTGCGCACCGCAGCACACTCCTGGCGCGTACCACGGCTGAAGAGAGGCTGCGCCGAAAGAGACGCCGTGCACATCTCCTGTCCGTAGGTGTGCACATCTCCTGTCCCCCTTCGGAATAAAAACCAACTAAAATAGATCTTGCAAGCGAGCAGCGCATGCACTGAGTCGCTAGGCGAAACCTAAAAATAGAATGACTAAAAGTTTTTGGGAGACAATTCCAGACCCAACCACTAGATGGTTGAATAATGCACAGCATGTGAATCCAGAAATTCTTCAAACTACAAAACTACACCAACAGGTAAGAAACTATAGTTTCTGCATGCATATTTTGTACAATATCTGAATTTGAAAAAGTAGGATAACCTCAAAAGGCCTGTCTTTGAAGCCAAACTTTTGCAAAATGCAGGTAGTTCAACCAATCAATGAGATGAGAGCAAAGCTTTGCCAAATGGATTCATATATGGTGGTAAATTATAAGAGCACTGGGCCCTATAATGTGAAACAGTAAAACCTGTTATGATGCATAAATCCATTTATTGCCTGTAATTCCTCCTAGGCGTAAAGGAACATCTTGACTGGATGAGCTCTTCTGATTGTGCCCTTTCAGGGTGCTGACATTTTCATGATTGTAGATAGGCATAGCGAGTAAATTGAGAAAGCTGAAATTGTGAAACATGCATGACGGCTCGAGCTACAAGAGACTGCATTTCCCAGAATGCCAGGGGCGAACCTTGCCTGAGAGGTCAGCGGTGTGCTCCCACATCCTGTTGGCTCTTTTGTTTTTGTTAGGGCTTTTGTATGATTATTTATCAACATATTTTGCAAAATTAATTAGCAATACTGTATGTTTTTTTTAATTGTAAAATATTTTCACAAACTTCATACAATCTTAAATATATTACTTACTTTGTAATACAGATCTAATACTTCTGATGAATACATCTGCCTGTGGATTCCTCACCTTTGAATACCTCTTGCGCCAGCATTCTGCGTAAATTCTTTTCCTAGCTCTCCAACGTTGATGAGGGCGCATAATAAGGCTCCGCTTGCGACCACGTATGACGTCATCGGAGCCACAAGAAGACCTCGTCGGCATGCTAACGTCAGTTCCCTTTTTTTCCGCACCTTTGACGCTTAACATTTTTTTTTCTGGGACTCTCCATTTTCTTGGTGATTCCTTTGTTTCTTCAAGTATTTTGAGGAAATAGCTACTTCCAAGAAGTCTGGATTCATGCCCTGCAGGGAGTGAGGGGGTCATATGTCAATGATTGCTCCCCACGAAGGCTCTAAAAGAACGAGAGGCAAAGCTCTTCATGGCAAAAGCTAACAAGCATTAGCATAGTCTATAGGTCTCACCTTTGGGACCTTGTAAGTGTTTATCCGGAGCTATTGGCTTTGCCAATGTATTTAAGCCATGGTGTAGAGCAGTGTGCCTGCTGTGCAGCATGTTGGAAAGTTATAATAGAAAAGTGTTATAAGCATTTTTGTTACCTTCTATATAACTAGGAAGGCATTATGTACAACTGAACCACCCTATTAAACAAGCATTAGAAATGCAATAGTTTTTGCATTTGCTTGAGTTAGAGCTATTGGCGCTGTAAATGACAATTCTTTTACCTATGTGTTATGTTTGTGATGTGTAATGGAATTATGTGGATTGGATAGGAATTATTAGTTGGGCAATTGTGTGGTGTGGAATTTTGTGGTGTGAAGTGGATTTGTGTAGTGGAATTGTGGCATAGTATGTAGTGGAAATATGTTAATAGTAATTGTGTGGTATTGAGTGTACTGGAAATATGTGGAGTGGAATTGTGTGTTATATAACTTAATTATGTGGATTGGCATGTTGTGCTGTGGAGTGGTATGTGGTGTTTAATTATGTGGTACTTTGTTGAATTTTGTGGCATGATGTGGAATTTTGTGGTGTGGGTTGTATTTATGTGGTGTGTTGTGTTGTTGAGTTGAAATGTGTGGTTTGGTGCAAACGTTTGTGGTGTGGATTGGATGTATGTGGAGTTGAATTGTGTGGTGTGTAATTGTCTGGATAATCAACATTAATTTGTCAAAATCAGCACACCACAGAAGCAACCAGCGTTTGGCAAAGTGCAGGACCTAGTAACAAGTATCGCTCACCCTGCTGCCTTGACTTATTTAAATTACCAAGAAGGGAACTCATGAGAGAGTGAAAGAGAAAGAGAGAGTGAAAGAGTGAAAGAGAAATTGGTCTCGCATTTGTGAGAGTTAGTTATTTACTTTGTAAATGACAATGTCTTTTTCCTACCAAAGGAGTGAAAGAGAAAGTAGGAAATTGAAACAGAGAGGGAACGAATCTGAGGAAAGGGCACAACTGGGATGAAAAGAAAATGTAGGGGGAACGGAAACAGCACAATAAAGATAAACTGATCAAAAAGAGAAATAAAGGGCCTGCTCTCTAAAATGTGGAAATACCGAGGTAATTAACTGTTGTACTTAAATAAAAGAAGAAAGTTGTATTGAGTTAAGAGATAACATCAAGGCTGGATAGATGCCACCACAAGACAACTGTGGTAAGACGTGGCAGTCTCCATCTTTTGTATTTAAGCCTACTGAATAGTAACTTTACAAACCATTTCTACATGTGGCACATTAATAACAATTCCCATCTTGACACTGCTATCCTCTATTAAGTAGCAATGGAAGTTTAAAGGAACATTCATTTTCAATTGACTGGCAGCCGCTGAACAGTGGTTGGTCGCCTTATAGAAATACTTTAAGATATTTCACTAAATGCTGCACCTACTAGATAGGGGTGATATCCAGATACAATATAATATTAAACAGGGAACGCTTTTGTCTGCATTCAGTACATTACTATTGTAACATGGCATGTTCAAAGTAAAAAATCACGGAAAAGTCACAGCCTAAACATTTAGGACACAGGACCTGAACTTAATTTGAAGAGATCAGGTCTGCATAGTCGTCATTTTGAAACATTATCAGCACAGCATTGTACTTTCCACTTGCAGTTGAAAGTTGAAGAAAACATGGGATTTGGCCACAGCCACCTCCAGTACTTTGCCAGGCAGCAGCAGGCACAGTAGTGTATCAGAGAAGACAGCGGCCACTGCTTGAGTATTTTATTAACCCCTGCCACTTCCCTGTCCCTGGAGGCTCTCTGAATAACTTCAACACTTGTGGCAAGGACCTATATAAAAATACAGCTGTGGATAATGGGGATATTTTTCTCTACATAAAATAATATGGAAATAGTTTGATCCCCGATAGTGTGGCATATATCAATATTTGCAGATGTTTCAGTCTCATTGCTAAATCCATTGAACAACAAGTGAAAAGTTGCTGAATGTAAACAGAAGCGCTCTGAAGCAAACCACGCCGTACATGTGAACAGGGCTATAGGATTCGGCAACATCTGGTGCCAACACGGATGTTCCAGCTTCCATTTATGTTTTAGAGCTGACGTGTGATAATGTTGCAATGGTCAAATGTAACAGCATAGACATTCACTGCCTGAAAGAAATGCTTGGATTTGCACGGAAGTTAATAAGCTATGACATAAACATAGTTTGAGAGACTGGATTTTTATAGCTATTTTTACAGAAACATGATGCTGTGACTCGTGCTCTAGTATCAGGGTGCGTTCTCAGACTGTCTCATATCGGAAAATGACCTTATACAAATTGTCGAACTATGGTACTTCCTTTTGTAAAGATGACACTTTCTTCACTACCAGAACTGTTCAGTTATTTGCTGGGAGATGCTGTGGTAGGGGCTGCAGACATGCACTTGTGTGCGGATTTCGGCCAGTGTTACCTCGGTTTGGGCTTCTCTTCTGCCAGCTTGTCCCCTCGAAGCCCCCTCCCCCACACGCTCCACTGTCTTGATTTGTACTGAGAGGCCAGCGGGCACATGGATTTGCACTTGCAGATCAAAAGCTCATATCCTTTAAGAGATTATTAAAAGAAACCAACACTTTGTGTGGCAAGCAATTATCTCGTGCAGTAAGGACTCCGGTTTGTTTGAGTCAGCGACTTTTGAAGTGTACTGCTTACTGTACAGAATTACATTGAATTCAACATGCCAGTGCACATATCCTTGATAAGGCTTTTTAGGTCTCGTGACCTATCAATGCGCATGCGCATTGAGAGAAGCGAGACTATAGGGCTTTAAACAAAGTTTAACTAACTGCGGCGATTTGGTGCTGTGCCCGTGCGCTTTTAGGTCAATGCGCAAGCGCATTGACCTAAATGGCGCGTGCACATCACCAAATCGCCATCTGTTCCCAAAGCCACACTCCTCCCACACCTTTGAAGTGAAGCTTAGCTTCACTTCAAAGGCCCCGGCTGCTTCACACCCTCATGCCGCTCTCCCCGCTCCGCCCCCTCCCCTGCCCGCCGTGTGTCTCCCCTTCGGTGTCTTAAGTTGTTGTGTGCAATCTCAACAATGACCTGGACCTATTGTCTGTTTTAGTTATGTTTTTGTGGGTAACAAAGTTGCTGTTTCATAGATGAGTCTGTAAACATATAGTCTGTTCATTAGACCAGTTTTCATTCTTGTGAGAATCAGTACCGCTTCATATGCATCTCCAGTCTGGTTGCAAAGAGCACTGCCAGGAACCAATCATAGCAGCGTTAGTGTGATTTTAGTGCATCAAACTACTATAGCACTTTATTGCGTAAAAATGTGTTCGAGGCATATGGGCTGCAGATGGTACATTTATGAATAGATCGCCATCTGGTGTTGGGCTCAGATGATTGCACTTTGTTTTTCTTCTGGAGAAGTCTTTGTCGTCATAGGTGACTCCTCCTCTCGGTGTTAGTGCGCATGGGCATCGGCTCCATCCTTAGATTGTTTTTTTCCGCCATCGGGTTCGGATGAGGATCGAAGCGCTCCGGACCGACTTCAACAAAGAAGGTTATAACCGGCGCGTATTCCTTTCCAAATCGACGGTATCGTTATCGAACGCGACTTCACTCCATACCGACGCGGTTCGAAGGACGACGACTACGAGAAACTCGACGTAGTCCAGCCCGGGGTCCATGGAAAGGACTCCATTCAAAAAATGTCCGTGTGGTGCTAAGTTCCCACACAAGGACCTACACGAGGTGTGCAACCTCTGCTTGTCCCCTGAACACGAATCCAGGGACTGTGAGGCCTGTGCAGCGTTCTCGTCAAAATCGACGATTAGAAACCGTCGAGCCCGAAGACACGAGGTATCGAGAATGCAGTCACAAGCAATCCCGGAGCTGTTCGAGGACCAGCACCCAGAAGAGGAGGAAGAAGAGGCCGACGAGGCGGGGTCAGAAGCGGACGAGTCCGACGTCGAGGAAATCGACGTCCAACAAACCGTGAGTGACGACGTCCCCTTACCGAAAAACAGACCCCGCACGGTGTCGACCCCGCCCTCGAGCCCGGTCAGACAACCGAAAAAAGTTTCCAACGCCCCGCCTTCGAGCCCGGCAAGGAAACAGAAACCGAAACACTCGGTCCCACATCATAGTGGTTCCGGTTCCGATAAACCGACCACATCGACACCGAAGCACCAGGTCAAGGAAAGCTCGAAGTCGAAGCAGTCCATGTCGACACCGAAGCACGCTTCGGCGCCGAAAACACCCCCGACACCGGGGACATCTTCGATACCGAAGAAGTCGGATCCGAACAAAACTTCGGCACCGAAAATACAAATGGACAGTTCAAAGAAAAAACACCTTTCGGAACCGAAAACTGCGGTACCAACACAGGAACACGGAACGGATCCTAAACAAAAGACTTTGTTTATTGACCCAAAGACTGGCAAGGTAGCCACAGAACTACCTAAAAAGAGGAAACATGAACATTTGGACGACAAGGCTCATCCAAAGAAGAGAACAATGGGGACGAATACAACTCCTCCCCCTTCTCCCAAACCTCACACACCATCTTCACCTCTTCCTCACAATAGGCCAGATATTCCTCCCACACGTCCATCTACACCTACAACAGATGGAGAGAGTGACACAGGGGAGGGGGGACACCCTGGGGATGATGAGGACACAATCCCAGAGGAGGCAGACCCATGGGAGGAGTATAATGTGGGATCAGGTAATGATACCGACCTTGAGTCATATCCCTCAAAACCTTCACCTCCTGATGACAATACTGGGTTTGCACAACTCATTACTAGAGCAGCAACATTTCATAAGGTAGACCTACATACAGAACCTCTAGTACAGGACTTCTTATTAGAAACACTACCTACTGCACAAAGAACATCAGGAACACTACCAATGCTAAAGGGCCTTCTCAGTCATACATCAGAGATATTCAAAGACCCAGTGAGGGCTAGGGTATTAAACCCAAGAATTGATAAAAAATATAGGGCAGCTCCAAAAGACCCAATATACATTAAGGGACAAATTCCTCTAGACTCACTAGTGGTCACAAACGCTCGCAAGAGAGCAAACTCTTTATCTACAGGAGAAGCTCCACCTCCTGACAAAGAGTCTAAACTAATAGATGCCTCTGGCAAGAGAGTAGCATCTCAAGCGGCAAACAGTTGGCGCATAGCTAATACGCAAGCACTACTTGCAAGGTATGACAGAGCGCATTATGATGAGTTAGAAACACTCATCAAACATCTCCCTAAAGAACATCAAAAGAAAGCAGATCAACTTATACAAGAAGGGAAGTTAATTACTAACACTTCAATAAAGTGCGCCCTAGACGCGGCAGAAACTGCGGCAAGGTCGACAAATACAAGCATCATGTTAAGGAGACATGCATGGCTCAGAGTGTCAGGGTTCAAACAAGAGGTACAAACATCGTTACTGAACCAACCTTTTGATGGGAAAACACTTTTTGGCACAGGGACAGATGAGGCCCTAGAAAAGATGAAAAAGGATACAGAAACGGCTAAATCAATGGGAGCATTGCAACAGCCGACACAAAGAGGTTCCTTTCGTAGATCCACCTATAGAGGAGGATCCAAAAGTACAGGTACAAACCAACAGCAAACCTCTTTTACACCTACATCACCCAGAGGTAATTCTAGAGGTGGATACAGGGGTAACAACAACAAGGGTAGAGGTTGCGGAAACAACAACAACCGCAACTCTCCAACCCCAAAACAGTGACTCCATAGAGCTTCCCCCAGACCATATAACACCGGTAGGGGGACGCCTATCACAGTTCCTACCTGTCTGGGAAAACATCGCATCAGACAAGTGGGTAAGACAAATTATCCAACATGGTTATTGCCTAGAACTCACAGCTACCCCACCAAACATCCCCCCCAAACAGCGTCCAATGAAACAAGATCACCTGACACTATTAAAACAGGAAGTAATATCACTGCTAGAAAAGCATGCCATAGAGAAGGTTCCACAGCACCAACAGGGAACAGGAGTATACTCCCTATACTTCCTAATCCCCAAAAAGGACGGGTCTCTAAGGCCAATACTGGACCTAAGACCTCTCAACGCATACATAAATTCGGAACATTTCCACATGGTCACGCTCCAACAAGTACTTCCTTTACTGAAGAAAGGGGACTTTCTTTCTACACTGGATCTAAAAGACGCTTACTTTCATATCCCTATTCACAAAGCCCACAGGAAATACCTCAGGTTTGTGGTAGAAGGACAACATTATCAGTTCAAAGTCCTTCCATTTGGTGTCACGACGGCACCAAGGGTGTTCACAAAATGCCTGGCAGTGGTAGCAGCTCACCTAAGAAGACAACAAATTCATGTCTTCCCATACTTGGACGACTGGCTAATAAAAGCCAGGTCGCAAGAGGAGTGTCTGCAACACACACAAAAGACAATTCAGCTACTACACCAGCTAGGGTTCACGGTGAACTACACAAAGTCACACCTACAACCAAACAAGGTTCAACAATATCTGGGGGCTACTATAGACACAGAAAAAGCCAAAGTGTACCCCAACCCAGTCAGGGTCCAAGCAATGCTTACAATCATTCAGAGATTTCAGCCACAACACTCACTAACAGCAAGAGTGTTCATGCAGCTATTAGGCATGATGTCATCCTGCATACTGCTAATACCATATGCAAAACTACAAATGCGTCCGCTACAAGAATGCTTAGCGACACAGTGGAATCAGGCTCAAGGGCAGATTACGGATCTGGTGTTGGTAGACGACCGCACACACCGCTCTCTGAAGTGGTGGAACAGAACAAACATTACCAAGGGGCGGTCGTTCCTAGAGCCAATTCCACAGGTGACAATAACAGCAGACGCATCGCTCACCGGATGGGGAGCACATATGGACAAGTACACAGTACAAGGAAGGTGGAGTGTGCAGGAAAGAACACTACACATCAACTACCTAGAACTACTGGCAGTGTTTCTAGCATTGAAAGCCTTTCAGATACATGTTATCCACAAAGCAGTCCTGATCAGAACAGACAACATGACAGCAATGTATTATATTCAAAAACAGGGGGGGACGCACTCTCTCCAATTATCCAGACTAGCACAGGAAATTTGGAGATGGGCCATTCCTCAAAACATCTATCTGTTAGCCGAACACCTACCAGGAGTTCAAAACCAGATAGCAGACATCTTAAGCAGACAGTCGGAACAAATACACGAATGGGAACTGCACCAACAAATACTGCAGCCATTCTTCCAAAGATGGGGACAACCAGAGATAGACCTATTTGCCACTCATCAGAACGCAAAATGCCAAAGCTTCGCGTCCAGGTACCCACATCACCTGTCGCAGGGCAATGCGTTATGGATAAATTGGTCCAACAAATTTGCTTACGCTTTTCCCCCTCTCCCACTAATCCCATTAGTGGTCAGGAAACTGCAACAACATTCAATGACCATGATACTAGTAGCACCCACGTGGGCAAGACAGCCGTGGTTCACCACGCTCCTGCAACTCTCACAAGTGCCACATCAAAAGCTACGAATTCTACCCATGCACCTTACACAGAACCATGGAGAAATAATGCACCCAGATCCAACTCAATTGAACTTGGCGATCTGGCTCCTGAAATCCTAGAATTTGGGTACTTAGATCTCCCCCCAAATTGCATGGAAATAATTAAACAAGCGAGACGTCCAACCACCAGAGCATGCTATGCAGCTAAGTGGAAGAGGTTTGCTATACACTGTACTAATAACAATATCAACCCTCTAGACGTATCAACAAGGGAGATTATTTGCTACTTATTACACTTACAGCAATGTAATCTAGCGTACACATCTATCAGAGTACATCTAGCAGCTATAGCAGCATACCTACAAAACAGGCAGCGCATATCACTGTTCAGAGTACCAGCGATAAAAGCATTCATGGAAGGTCTTAAAAGAGTCATTCCACCAAGATTACCACCTTCCCCAGTCTGGAACCTCAACGTAGTACTCACCAGACTAATGGGGCCACCCTTCGAACCTATGCATAGGTGCGAAATACAATTCCTTACATGGAAGGTGGCATTCCTTATAGCTATTACCTCACTCAGAAGAGTAAGCGAATTACAGGCATTAACAATACAAGAACCATTCCTACAGTTACACCAGAATAAAGTGGTTCTTAGAACAAACCCAAAGTTCTTGCCTAAAGTAATTTCAGCATTCCACATCAATCAGCCAGTGGAATTACCAGTCTTCTTTCCAAAACCACAGACGGTGGCAGAAAGGGCTCTACATACACTAGATGTTAAAAGAGCCATTTTGTACTACATAGAAAGAACACAAGACTTCAGGAAAACTAAACAACTATTTGTAGCATTTTCCCCAACACATAAGGGCAATCCTATCTCTAAAGCAGGCATCGCAAGATGGATTGTAAGATGTATACAAATATGTTACATTAAAGCAAAGAGAACATTAACTGTTCCTCCTAGAGCTCATTCCACAAGAAAACTAGGAGCATCTATGGCATTCTTAGGGAACATTCCCCTAGATGACATATGTAGAGCAGCAACTTGGTCTACACCACATACATTCACAAAGCACTACTGTGTTGATGTACAGGCTGCACAACAAGCCAGAGTGGGCCAAGCTGTATTAAAAACTCTATTTCAGACAGTTGCGACAGACACTGGTGACCACCGCTAGGGAGGTAACTGCTGTACAATCTATTCATAAATGTACCATCTGCAGCCCATATGCCTCGAACGGAATATGCTACTTACCAGTATGCATCTGTTCTTGGCATAGAGGGCTGCAGAGTGGTACATGCCCTCCCTGCCTCCCCGGAAACCTGTGTCTGTCCCAACATTATCTTATTTAGATACATTTACATGGGCATATCTTTATGTACTATACTACACTACTCCATCTAACCCTACTATGGCAAAACAATCTAAGGATGGAGCCGATGCCCATGCGCACTAACACCGAGAGGAGGAGTCACCTATGACGACAAAGACTTCTCCAGAAGAAAAACAAAGTGCAATCATCCGAGCCCAACACCAGATGGCGATCTATTCATAAATGTACCACTCTGCAGCCCTCTATGCCAAGAACAGATGCATACTGGTAAGTAGCATATTCCTTATTTCTAAAGGTTTTTTTTGTTAACAGTTTTACATCCTAATATTGCACGTCATCTAATAACCCTCTTCACACTCTATTATGAATCCAGAGCAGGAGAGTCTGGCCTGGATTCCCTCTTGCCTTAACTTCTTTCCCTGCATGCCTCCTCTCTCTGGCTATAGCCTACTCTGTTTAACGTAATCATTTAATGTAGTTATCCAAATTGCCAACGCGTAATTTCATGAGCCTCATCCTTGCCGCCTTTGAACCCCTATCCGTATGATCATTATTCTTGTTTGTCGCCCTGCCCTTTGCTTTGTCACTATACCTGTCTTCTGTTTCATGCTCCCCCTCTGCCCTTTCTGTCCTGAGAGCAGTTTACTTGGCAGTGGAAGACGGTACTTGAAGGTAATCAGCAGAAGTCCTTCCAAAGCTGCCCTCGTGTCCTTGTCATTCCTCTCTCTACCTGTACTGGAGCTCGAAGCCATCTCCTCTGCGTTCGGCTCCGTTCTGAATACCTCTGAGTCCTCCACATCACCTGTTCTTTCACTTTCGCTTTCTCGTTATATGCCCATATACATCTCCCCTCACCCTCGCTCACCCTCACCCTCGCTCACCCTCACCTTCACTCACCCTCACCTTCACTCACCCTCACTCACCCTCAACCCCTCACCCTCACTCACCCTCAACCCCTCACTCACCCTCACTCACCCTCACTCACCCTCACTCACCCTCACCCACCCTCACCCTCACCCTCACTCACCCTCATTCACCCTCATTCACCCTCACTCACCCTCATTCACCCTCACTCACCCTCATTCACCCTCACTCACCCTCATTCACCCTCACTCACCCTCATTCACCCTCACTCACCCTCACTCACCCTCACTCACCCTCACCCTCACTCACCCTCACCCTCACTCACCCTCACCCTCACTCACCCTCACCCTCACCCACCCTCAACCCCTCACCCTCACTCATCCTCACCCTCACTCACCCTCAACCCCTCACCCTCACTCACCCTCGCTCACCCTCACCTTCACTCACCCTCACCCTCACCCTCACTCACCCTCAACCCCTCACCCTCCCTCAACCCCTCACCCTCCCTCAACCCCTCACCCTCACCCTCCCTCAACCCCTCACCCTCACTCACCCTCACTCACCCTCACTCACCCTCAACCCCTCACCCTCACTCACCCTCAACCCCTCACCCTCACTCACCCTCACCCTCACTCACCCTCACCCACCCTCACCCACCCTCACCCTCACCCTCACTCACCCTCACCCTCACTCACCCTCACCCTCACTCACCCTCACTCACCCTCACCCTCACTCACCCTCACTCACCCTCACTCACCCTCACTCACCCTCACTCACCCTCACTCACCCTCACTCACCCTCACCCTCACTCACCCTCACCCTCACTCACCCTCACCCTCACTCACCCTCACTCACCCTCTCTCACCCTCACCCTCACTCACCCTCACTCACCCTCACCCACCCTCACTCACCCTCAACCCCTCACCCTCACTCATCCTCACCCACCCTCACCCTCACTCACCCTCAACCCCTCACCCTCAACCCCTCACCCTCACTCACCCTCAACCCCTCACCCTCAACCCCTCACTCACCCTCACTCTCACTCACCCTCACTCACCCTCAACCCCTCACCCTCACCCTCACTCACCCTCACCCTCACTCACTCACCCTCAACCCCTCACCCTCACTCACCCTCACCCTCCCTCAACCCCTCACCCTCACTCACCCTCAACCCCTCACCCTCACCCACCCTCACCCTCAACCCCTCACCCTCACCCTCACTCACCCTCAACCCCTCACCCTCACTCACCCTCAACCCCTCACCCTCACTCACCCTCAACCCCTCACCCTCACTCACCCTCAACCCCTCACCCTCACTCACCCTCACCCTCACTCACCCACCCTCACCCACCCTCACCCACCCTCACCCACCCTCACCCACCCTCACCCTCACTCACCCTCACTCACCCTCACTCACCCTCACTCACCCTCACTCACCCTCACTCACCCTCACTCTCACTCACACTCACCCTCACCCTCACTCACCCTCACCCACCCTCACTCACCCTCACCCACCCTCACCCTCACTCACCCTCAACCCCTCACCCTCACTCACCCTCAACCCCTCACCCTCACTCACCCTCAACCCCTCACCCTCACTCACCCTCAACCCCTCACCCTCACTCACCCTCAACCCCTCACCCTCACTCACCCTCAACCCCTCACCCTCACTCACCCTCAACCCCTCACCCTCACTCTCACTCACCCTCAACCCCTCACCCTCACTCACCCTCACTCACCCTCACCCTCTCACCCTCAACCCCTCACCCTCACTCACCCTCAACCCCTCACCCTCACTCACCCTCACCCTCACTCACCCTCACCCTCACTCACCCTCACCCTCACTCACACTCACACTCACCCTCAACCCCTCACCCTCACCCTCACTCACCCTCATCCTCACCCTCACTCACCCTCACCCTCACTCACCCTCACCCTCACTCACCCTCACTCACCCTCACCCTCACTCACCCTCACCCTCACTCACCCTCACCCTCACTCACCCTCACCCTCACTCACCCTCACCCTCACTCACCCTCACTCACCCTCACCCTCACTCACCCTCACTCACCCTCACCCTCACTCACCCTCACTCTCACCCTCACTCTCACTCTCACCCTCACTCTCACCCTCACTCTCACCCTCACTCACCCTCACCCTCACCCTCACCCTCACCCTCACCCTCACCCTCACCCTCACTCACCCTCACTCACCCTCACTCACCCTCACTCACCCTCACTCACCCTCACTCACCCTCACTCACCCTCACTCACCCTCACTCACCCTCACTCACCCTCACTCACCCTCACTCACCCTCAACCCCTCGCCCTCACCCTCAACCCCTCACCCTCAACCCCTCACTCACCCTCACTCTCACTCACCCTCACTCACCCTCAACCCCTCACCCTCACCCACCCTCACTCACCCTCACCCTCACTCACCCTCACCCTCACCCACCCTCACCCTCACCCTCACTCACCCTCACCCTCTCACCCTCTCACCCTCACCCTCACTCACCCTCTCACCCTCACTCACCCTCTCACCCTCACTCACCCTCACTCACCCTCACCCTCACTCACCCTCTCACCCTCACTCACCCTCACTCACCCTCACTCACCCACCCTCAACCCCTCACCCTCACTCACCCTCACAACACATATTGTGTTACAATAGGTGTCACATTTGCGAAAGATAAAACTATTGGCATTGTAAATAACAAAGCTATTAATTTCGCTATTTTCAAAACAAGCACATAAATAAAAAATGTGTCCTTTACAATACCAATAGCTCAAACTTTCCTAATGCGAGACCTATTGCATTGCTGTGCTTCTCTCCCCTGCTGCACTCTCCTGCTCTCTAGAGATGTGGCCTAACGACCAGAGCTGCCATCTAAGTCACGTAAATACAAAACATGTTGCATTCCAAATGCTATAGGTGTCACATTCGCGAAAGTTATAACTATTGGCATTGTAAATGACAAAGCCATCAATTTAGCAATTTTAAAAACCAACAAATAAATAAAATATGTCATTTACAAGACCAATAACTCCAACTTTTCTAATGCGAGACCTATTGCATTTCCAATGCTTGTTCTTTTGCTTACTGAGTCGCTGGGTGCCGTGGCTGGCAGCTGCATTAAGGAGCCATCAGGAGGACTGTCACTGATCCTCAGCTCCTGGCGGCCAGTGCAGGCCCAGTGAAACGCAGACCTCACTGGGGCCCGCCCATAGGCAGGATGATTAGGAAATGGATTGCATCGGGACGCTTGCTGGCAGCATGCCGTGAGTTAATCACAGCAAAAACCAACAGCTACGGCCCCGAGAAAGATGTGCGTGCAGCAGTGTGAACATTTTCTTTAAAGACAGGGTAACAGTTTGTTTTTCAACTTTCCCCAATGGTTGTCCTTGGAGGGGCTGTGAAAGCAAAGGGGGCGGAGCCACGACGCGCTGGTTCAGACCTGCGGCTGTAATCAGATCCTCTATTAAACGATATGCAAATGAAACATTCCTGATACTATTTCCCCTAAGGAGAAGAAAACGCTTTTAAGCATTGATTTGTGTAAGTACGTGCATGAGGAATTCGCTCGGGTTCGCCATGTAAGTTAACCAACCGCCTGGTAATTACACGGACCGTTCGTAAATGCTTAATTTCTCGTGCTGTGGGGGGAAATGCACTTCGACGACCATCAGCACTCAGTATGCAGCATGGGGTAGGGAGATTACAAACCTGGCCCCCTCCCCAGCACAGTAACCGTATTAAAGCTAAAATGAAACAGAAGGATAAATGAATGGTATAAACTCACACAATGAATATGCAACACTGTCAGCAGCAGCATACAGTAAAATCAAGTCCTGTTGTCTGTTTATATTACAATACTTCAGGGCAGTCAGTGGGGTCACTATTAATGAAAGTTCTGATAACCCAAACACTGACTGCTCGGCAATTGCTGAGGAAAGCTGCTTTGAGAGAGGGGGAGAGCGAGAGTGAGAGAGCCCGAGAGTCGTGCGTGTGCACACAGTCTGCTCTTTTTGGAAGCACATACTCGTGCTTGTGGCGCGCCCCTGCTTGCTCCTGCAAAGTGGATGTTGCCACAAGCACGAGTGTGTGCTTCCAAAAAGAGCAGAGCAACGGCTAAAGGACCTCCTGTGCAGCGCATGTGCGCTGGGTGCGTGCGTGCATGCGCAGTCTGCTCTTTTTCGAAGCACATACTCGTGCTTGTGGCGCAACCCTGCTCGCTCCCGCAAGGTGGATGCTGCCACAAGCACGAGTGTGTGCTTCCAAAAAGAGCAGAGCGACGGCTAAAAGTCCTCCTATGCTGCACATGCGGGACCTAAAAAGGAGAAGAGGGGTCAAAAACGTTTTAAGCCGTCGACTTCGTACACTTCAGAATCCAAAAAGCAAAAGAAGTCTGAGGAGGCATGGCTCTCGAAGTCGCTCTTCGAAGGGTAAGGCTTTGAGATCTCCTTCACCACTTCAGTGGCGTCAGAGAAAAGACTTTGTGTCTCATCACCTTCTCCTCAAGCAACTCCGGTTAACTCACCGCCTTCAAGGTCGCCCGCGTCGAGTGGCTCTTCGACGCCTAAAGAAACTGCGACGCCCAGAAAGGTCTTCGACGCCCAGGGAGTCTTCTGCTCCTGTGGCTACGCCTGTATGGGCGTCGTCTCCACCGGCTCCGCTGCCTCCAGTTCGGCCTCAGGTGGATCCTGTTAAGGAAGGTACGAATTTTTATCCTCCTTTTCCGGGCCCTGGAACATTTCCGACGCATTTTTTAAATGCAGTGTTTGGCATGTTTGCCAGGGTTTCACATCCTACTGGTGCGCCATCGGGCCCCTTGGGTCTATTGGCCTTTAATTAGGGTGTTCCACATCAAAACGCCCAGGCGCCTTTCGTGCCTTTTATGCCTACAACTCTGGCTTGGCATTTTCCGGCGCCGAAGTCTTCCACTCCAAATTCTCGGACTCCATTGGTTGTCGAGTCGGCGCCGCCTCGGATTAGATCGGCGCCGATGCTTGATCCTTTAGGTCCTCCTTCGATGCCGATGCCGTAGTCACCGGCGCCACGTCTGGCGCTGCCGACGCCGATCCTGAAGCAGCGCTCTAGGAGGGATGCGCAGAGACTGCTTGAAGAGGAAGAATATAGACAAGAACAGGAGGAGGGAGAAATGGTCGACTCTGTTGACAAATTTGAATGCCTACAAGAAGCCAGAGGGTTGGATACTTCCCCAGAATGGGAACTCTCCTCACCGAAGGCTGGGATTTCACAGGATGTGGCTCTTTATCATGTGGTTGTAAGAAAAGCCGCTGAGTTACTGGACCTGCAATTGCCTTCAGCTGAAATTAAATCTAATATTTTGACTGAGGTTCTTAATACATCTTCTTCAATTCTGCCCTTCAATGAGGCTTTGACATAACCTATTTTGGAAGTTTGGCAAAGGCCCTTGACTGCTCCAGCTGTTTCCTGGGCCATTGCGAGCAGGTACAAGCCAGCTCCTGGGGATCCGGCTTTTCTGTCTACTCACCCATCATCTGAAAGCTTGGTGGTCCAAGCTTCTTGCTCTGAACAGTCATCTGGTTAGGGATTCTACAAAGATGGAGCAGGCAGCTAAAAAAGTATTTTCCTCTGTAAGTATGGCATTGAAATCTACTAATGCTACCTGCTTACTTGAAAGATATATCCATGCTCTTATGGATTCTGTCAAACAGCTGGCCTCTAAGCTACCTGAGGACGATCGGGTTAGTTTCCTTGAAGCACTTTCAGACTCTTAAGCTGCTGCCTGTAAAGTTATACAGTCCGGTTTGGATATGGCTGACTCGGTGGCCCAAGTAATGGGATCTTCTGTGGCTACAAGGAGACAAGCTTGGCTGAGATCTGGATTTTCTCCTGATGTTCAAGCAACCCTGTTGGATTTGCCCTTTGAAGGTACGAAGCTGTTTGGCACTAAGGCTGACTCTGCTTTACAACATTTTAAAGATAGCAGCGCGACTGCAAGATATCTGGGCCTTCAAACTCAGTCTCGAGGATACGGCTACAAGCGTTATCGAGGATTTGGAAGGGCAGCTTCCTTTCATGGCTGCCAGCAAACTCCGCAGGGTCAGCAGCAGAACCCTTTGTACAAATCGTACAGGGGTGAAAATAGGTGCAGTCTTCGAGGAGCCGCTCGGCAGCAGTCCTCTTCGTCCTCCTCTTCTCTCCCCTCCCCCCCCCCCCCCCCCCCCACCACCATTGGTGCCTCAGGAAAGCAGCTCTAGATCCCCCATCTTAGAGCATGTTGGTCCTGTAGGGGGTTGGGTTTCCCACTTTCCAAGATTGGAAATCGATTACTTAAGACCTTTGGGTTTTGAATCTTGTAGAGAATGGGTACACCCTCCCTTTTTTAGTTTCCTCCTCCTTACCCTCCCCGCCAGGGTTGGTGTTCAGAGGACCACTTGCTACTTTTGCAGCAGGAGGTTCTTGCCTTGCTACAGAAAGGTGCGATAGAGGTGGTTCCAGAACAAGAAAGGGGTCAGGGTTGCTACTCCCAGTATTTCCTGATACCCAAAAAGGACGGTTGGTTGAGACCGATCCTGGACCTCAGGATTTTGAATCTTTACCTCACACAGGAAAAATTCAAAATGTTGACCCTGGCTCAGGTTCTTCTCGAGTTTGCAACATGAAGACTAGATGGTGTCCATCGATTTGCAAGATGTGTATTTTCATCTTCCCATCCTGAAGTCACATCGGAAGTATGTCCGGTTCACGGTAGGATCGCAACACTACCAGTTTGCTGTCCATCCGTTCGGTCTGACTTCCGCACCTCAAGTCTTTACAAAGGTGATGGCAGTGGTAGCAACACATTTCAGAAGGTCAGGGGTTCCTGTTTTCCTCTATCTGGACGATTGGCTGTTGAAAGCAGAGTCTCCGAAGTTGGTGTTTCGCCATTTGCAGGCAACAATGCAACTGTTGTTCAACTTGGGTTTCTTGATAAATGTACCCAAATCTCACCTGCTTCCTTCTCAGCGCAGCCTGTTCATAGGGGCAATACTGGACACTACTGTATGTCGGGCATTCCCGCCTCTACAGAGAATTCTTGACATTCAGGAGATGATTCCTTTGTTTCACGATTGAGCGGTTGTTTTAGTCCTGAAGGTCCTACGCCTGCTCAATCTGTTCGCTTCCTGTATACTTTTAGTCAGTAATGCACGCTGGCACATGAGGGCACTCCAGTGGTGCCTCTGCAGGCAGTGGTATCAACACAATGGAGATCTCGGGGAGAAGGTCAGAATCTCCAGAGACGCTGCAGCAGAGCTGACTTGGTAGAGTGTGCAGGGCAACCTGTCTCAAGGAAGGCCCTTTCAGCCTCCTCCACTGGTGGCCACAGTGATCACGGATGCCTCCACTCTAGAGTGGGGTGCTCATTTGGGGGTTCTGGAGGTCAAAGGTCTTTGGTCTCCAGAGGAAGGGTTGCTTCACATCAACCTTCTGGAATTGCGGGCGATACGTTTGACACTAAAGGCTTTCCTTCCCTTTGCGGTCAATCGGTTCAGGTCCTGATGGACAACACTACTGCGATGTGGTATATCAACAAACCAGGAGGGGTAGGGTCATATCGTCTCTGCCGAGAGGCTCTGCTACTCTGGTCCTGGGCTCAGGACCATCAGATTTGTGTTTGCAAATCATCTAGCCAATGTGCTGAATGTTCGTGCGGACAGTCTGTCGGCATTACTCTGCCGACAACGAGTGGCGGCTTCATCCGGAGGTGGTCCATCACATCTTCAAGAAGTGGGGGTCTCCTCAGTTGGACCTGTTTGCCACTCATGAGAATGCGCACTCTCCGTTGTTCTGCAGTCTCCAGAATCTGATTCAGGGAGCGCTGGGGGGGGCGCGTTTAATTCAATTGGATTGGAGGTCGCAACTCCTTTACTCGTTTCCTCCCATACGCTTGATTCCTCGGGTTCTGAGGAAGATTCGCCAAGACCTGGCCCAAGTCATATTGATCACTCCGGATTGGCCAAGAAGGGTGTGGTACACAGATCTACTTCACCTCTCATCGCACCCTCCGCTCCATCTTCCTTTCAGGGCAGACCTCCTTCTCGCAATTGCAGGGGCAGGTTCTACAACCCCACCTCCAGAGCCTGCACCTTCATGCCTGGAGATTGAACGGGGCAACCTGAGTTTTTTCTCTCGCCCACCTGATGTGGTGGATGTTATTTTAAGATGTTATTTTATCATCCAGGAGACTCTCCACCAAATCTGTGTATTCTTCCAGGTGGTCCAAATTTGTGAAATAGTGTGGAGAGAGGTCCATTGATCCTTTGAAGGCCAGTTTGTCTGACGTGCTAAGTTTTTCTCTTTCCTCAGCCCAGCAGGGTTGTGCTGTGGCTACAGTTAAAGGTTATTTGTCAGCTTTTATTTGTTTGCCGGATCAGCCGTCTTTATGCAAATCTTCAGTTGTTATGAGGTTCATTAAGGGCCTTACAAATAAGTTTCCTCCCACTCCTTTCATTATGCCTCAGTGGGATTTAAATCTCATTCTTACCTTTTTAATGGGTTCTCCATTTGAGCCTCTTCATAGTTGTCCTTTGAGGCTTCTCTCTTTTAAAACATTTTTCTTGATTGCCATTACCTCGGCCAGGAGGGTAAGTGAGCTTAAGGCTCTTAGTTCCAAACCTTCATTCTTGACCATTCATGCAGATACGTTGGTTCTTAGGACCAGGGTTGCTTTCCTTCCTAAGGTGGTTACTCCTTTCCATTTGGGACAGTCCATTACCCTACCTACCTTCTATCCTCCCCCTCACCCTTCCAAAGAGGAGGAGAGACTTCATCGTTTGGATCCTAAGAGAGCTGTCATTTTTTTTTTGGACAGAACAAAGGATCTAAGGTTGGACGATCAGCTCTTTGTGGGCTACGTTGGGCGAATGAAAGGCAAGGCTGTGCACAAGCGGACTCTCTCGGGGGATCATCTTCTACATCAAGATCTGCTACGCCTTGGCCAATAAGGACCCGCCTGAAGGTATCAGAGCTCATTCTACCAAAGCGAAGTCATCTTCTTCTGCTTTGGCTAAAGATGTTCCTGTTATATTGATATTTGTAAGGCAGCAACTCGGGCCTCCCTCCATACTTTTATGAAGCATTACTGCTTGGATTCGGAGGTTAGGAGGGACGTCCATTTTGCACGTTCTGTTCTGCAAGATTTTTTGGTCTAGTCAGGTGGACACCCTCCTCCGGGAGAGGCACAGCTTTGGGATTCTATTCAAAAGATGGAGTCCACAGGCAGATGTATCCATCAGAAGAACAAGTTACTTACCTTCGGTAACGCTTTTCTTGTGGATACAGTATCTGCCCGTGGATTCCTCACCGTTCCACCCGCCTCCCCGTTGTCCACCTGTTTCTACCAAAAATGCTAGAACTGTTTGACATGAATGTTTTTAATATGTCTTTTTCTTGCTTAAGATTTGATTTAGGAAGAATGCTTGGTTTGTTGTCCTTTTCCCATGCTTTTATTGGTTAAGCTATGTGTACTTGCATTTGCATATATATATTTTGTATACTGTGTATACGTGTGAAAATGTTGTCGGTTCGCCCGTTTGCCTCGAGGGCATGGAAAAAATGGGTGGAACTGGTGTCAGCATGCCAACGAGGTCTTCTTATGGCTCAGATGACGTCATACGGAGCCGCGAGCGGAGCCGTGCTATTATGATGTCCTTGTCGACGTGGGAGAGCTAGTAAAATAATTTCCGCGGAATGCTGACGCAAGGGGTATTCGAAAGGTGAGGATCCCACAGGCAGATACTGTATCCACCAGAAAAAGCGTTACCAAAGGTAAGTAATTGTTCATCTGGTCACATCTGACAAGGACTGTATTAAAGCTGATGGCTGCCTGTGCTGTCCTAAGGTTGTCATCCCAATCTGTTTTAAATTTAGTCTTTACCAGTTAATGAAAAATAATTTGAAAGCTACTAGCATTTTTTATTTTAATACATCCTTTCTGTTTCTGTTTTCAGAGGGAACAGTTGTATTCTTGCAGATGAAATGGGTCTTGGTAAAACAATACAGACAATTTCATTTCTGAACTACTTGTTCAATGAACACCAGCTTTATGGGCCTTTCCTTTTGGTTGTGCCACTTTCTACTCTTACTTCTTGGCAACGTGAGATTCAGATTTGGGCACCACAGATGAATGCTGTGGTGTATTTAGGAGACATCAGCAGCAGGAATGTGGTAAGTACCCTCAATCCCTAAGCCTCTCCCCCCCATCATCTCCCCAGCATAAAATATAGATCGTTTAGGCAACCCAAGCATTTATATTTATTTCATTTCCATTTTTGTAAAGTGTAACTGTACCAAAATGCTGTGTCAACAGAGAACTAAGCGAGTCACATAATTTCCTACAGAAAAACATAGGATCTTAAAAAGCATAGTGAAAAGTTCTGGTAGGAGTACTAACATAAAACATAAGTGTTAAAGAAGCATAAATATGGCAAAAAAGAAGAAAGATGTAAAGCAGAAGTCAGGAGGGTTTGGAGTGGGGCATAGTCTGCAAAAGACTGCTGAAGAATGGCAGACGGGAGATGAGGATGTGCTGTGGTAGTGGATTGAAAGAGGCCTGGACGATAGTGAGGCAAGAGAGGTGTTTCTTCATACCTCTATCATCAATGTTTCCCCGGCTCCTTACATCATAGAAGTTTGGTTTGTGCACTTGAATTGTGCATTGCTTATGTTTGAGCTGTGTAAAATGAGTGATTGGCAGACCCATCTAAAGATCAGATGCTTATAACCATATGATATCACACTGCTGAATATGTATTGCATTGTTGTTGAATTTCTATAGGTGTTAATACCCCATATGAGGCACAGTTGCAAATTTGTGGATAGGTCTCACGCTACTCCTGGGAGTGCTTGGGTAGAAGAGTGTCGGAAGGTTAGAGGTTCAAGTGTCATATGGATGCACCAGAGTTGTGCTCTTACTGTCATTGTCACTGCTCCTTTGTGTGTAGTGAGGAAATAAGTGTGAAACATAGTTTGTGTAAGCTTATTCATCACTAGTGTATGTATGGAGACAAATGTGTGAAAGGAGCATGCTCTATGTTATAAGTGTTGTGGTATTGTGCAGGAATGGCAGGCTGCTCACATGATGGGCCACAGAAGAGAGATGCATGTGGTTGCACTTACCATCCTTCAAGTAATTTTTTCAACATTGGGCGAATATCATCTTGGATTCTGTAATTGCCAACTCTTCTTAGTGACCCCAACCGCAAGAAAAACTGTTAACGCGAGTATCGTGTGTGAAATTTCTTCTCTTCAATGAACTTCAGAGGCCATCACACAACTCTGGGTCTCCATCCTTCGGGCACCTATGCTCCTCTAATGCCTTGTGCCCTCGACGCCCCTCCAGAGCCTCGTGCCCTCTTTCTTCGACATTGGAGAATGTCCACATGCAGTATGAGATTGAATGGACGTCCTTCATTGAAAAATGTTCTCAATGCCACTCTAAATATCCCTGGTGCCACCCCCACAGCATATGGCGTAAAAAGACCCTTTGTTATTGCAGAAACAGACGATGGGCCCCCATCACGTTCGAGCGACAGTGCCGAAGAGGTTCGGGACATCTTTAGTGAACTGGACCCCCTCAGTGCCGAGGAGGAAGATGACGTTGAGTCTTCAGTCGTTCCTTCTCACCTACCAAGTGTATCAATTGCTGATGAGAAGGAAGAAGGGGCGCTATCCACTTCATCCAAATACGGCTTTCCTACAAAGACTATATTCAGGCTAGTGAGAGTGGTCGATCTGAAGCACATCACAAGTCCCATAAGAGACTGCACTGGGAGCCAGATCACCGCTCTCAAGAGAGAGTCTGGCTACCAGTGCACGAGAAACGGCCACCCTCTCAGCCTCCTACGCCATGGGAGCTGAAAAGGGATCCTACAAAGGACAGTGATCTACATTGGCCCTCTGATCCAAAGCCCTTTTTCAGCACTAAGCAGTCTCGACACCCTTTAAAACGAAAGGCACCATCCATGCCTGCTCCTTTCTCTGTGCTGAAAGAAGTGTTGGTGTTGAGACCTGCTTCCACATCCGCCTCCGATAAATCAGAGAGGCCAATCTTTGAAATGCTGCGAAAGCATCTTGATGAGAAGCAAAGTAGCTATACGTTAACCCTTTACAAAAGCTGAACCCCCCCAGGATATTGCGGCATGGACTTGGATATTTCGCAGCACAAAAATTAAAATTTTGCAGCACACTATTGCTTTTTGCGGCAGTTTTGCAGCATTTAATTTTTTGTCAACTATGAGTTATTCATATTTATGAGTTAAGATTTAGGTTTAAAGCAATGGTCTCCAATCTAAATACCTGCCATGTACTCACTAATGACACCTTCAATCAGCACTGGAGTTTTAGGCAAAAGCACTTTGTGTGTTGAAATTATAGACACTGTCTTCAGTCACATGAGGTCTGAAGTGGTTGTGAAAAAGAGGACTTTGCAACTCCTGCTGAGTTCACGCCTGAAGATAAGCACCATAGTATTCTATGCTATGAGCATCACAGAATAAGTCTGCCTACCTTTTTGGAGTTCTGAAGTTTCTCTAGCGTACTAGTTCAGATCTAATAGCACAGCAGAAATGGTGGAAAAGCAAAGGACAGCCTGTTCAGCCAGCAGAATACAGCTGCATGGTAATGTTTCCATCCCTAGATGGACAAGTGGGGCTACAGTCAAATTGTATTTAGGTTTCAGTAAAAATTCCTTGCTGCTTTTTTTTGTGACCAAACTATAGGTCACTTTTTTAGGTCTTGGCCTGACGTAAGCAGGGCATGCGCTGCTCTCGTCATATGAGGCTTCTTGGCAGCCGAGATTTAAGTACCCAGCAAGTAATTTTCCTGGGTCTGAACTCCATCTAGGTTTTTTGGAAGCTACCTTGTATTGTTCTAATTCTGCATTGACTGGGGATTCTTTAAAATGGTCCATGGCACTGTGGCAATGTGGTTGTGGTTAGGATCACAAACATCAGAGGTGGCCATGAACCCGGTTGCTTTGCTAGGGCTGTGAGACAGTCTATTCCCCCTACAGAGCGAGGTGCACAAGGCACACTCACACTAAGCCTTTCATAGATATTTTTAGCCACATCCCCCCCCCCCAAGGAGATCCGAGTTTCCAAATGCAGTTTTTCTCATCCAAACTCGCGGGAAGCTGAGAGCGGCCTGAAGCCCGCCTCAATCATGCCAAGCTGTTTTCTGCCGGGGATAATGTTTCCTGACAGGGTATCAATATCTTCCTGGGTTAGTCTTTCTACCTTAATCTAAAATATAATATCCCTATCAATAGACAGGCTCTGCTCGGCGGCTGCACTTGCAGACCTGCTCTCTGGCTGCCGATTTTATCTCCACGGAAAAAACACAGGGAGGAAGGAGGGTGTCGCACCTCGCTGCGCCTTTGTGATGAGGAAGAACATTTATAAAATCATCATCCCGCTCCCTCTCCCCTGTCGTCCCCAGCGCCTCTCGAGCCCCCCGACCCCTCCTCCTCCTCCCAATGTCTTTCTCTTATTAAAAGAACAAGCTTTGAAAACACCTATATGCCTTACTTCAGTGCTTTCCTGTCGCTGCACTCCAGTTACCAACCCCTTGTCTGCGAGGTCCATGCTGTTTGTAAACCTCCCTGCTCCCCGCACGCTCTCTGTGTGAAGTCCCTCCGCCCTCCTGTTAGTCTCACACACGCTGGGCTGACCCTACCCTGCCACTCTGGATTTTTTTTGTTGTTGCAGTTTTAATAGCTTGAACTCGACCCGAAGGAATCAGGGCGCTTTACTTTCATGAGCACCAGTTGCATTACAGACTGACGGTCTGACACTGTCATTTGTAGACACGGAGAGATTAAGTGGTCTGCACAAGATGCCTATTTATTTATTTCTTTATTTTATGTGTTTTTATATAGCGCGGACTTTACCCGAAGGTGTCAGAGCACTTCACAATAGGAACAGTAATGATACATGAGGAGAAAAATACAAGTGAACGACTTACAAAAGCAAATTTTAAGTTACATGAGGCAAAAGTGACAATTGTGAGCAAACAAAATACAAGAGGTAGCAAACGGTACATTACAGAAGGAAAAGTGACATGTGTGAAAGTTACAAAAGTGTACAAAGTACAAGTAGAGGCATAATAATGCAATAAATGGCACTCAAGCACAAGAACAAACGTTACGTAGGCACTTGTGCAAGTATCTAAAGCAAACAAAATGTAGTGTGTTACAAAGTCATGGAGTCATGGTCATAGTCATGGTGTTTGAAGGGCAGAGACTGCCAAGGATACATGTAAAGCAAATCTTGCAAAGTCACAAAACAGAACAATCAAAGATATCACGCAGGGGAGGAGCTTCGCACGCAACCAAGATGGCCGCGTGAGCTTAGGACTCCCGAGACCCTCGCAACCTCCCGCACTTATCCTGTCTTATATTCTGTTTTTCGTCGATGTCTTCGTGAAGACGAACCAAGCGTGAGGCGAAATCTGCACTCTGATTTTTAATCGGACCCCGGGAGCCGGAGTTACGGTGCCTTGAAGATTGCGGCCTGTGCCTTCGTGATGCCCGGCTGTAGAGTGGCCATGCTACCCGAGCTGTAGTTGAACAACATCGGCCTGCGGGTATCGGCACGACCGGTCCGATTGGTTTCACTTTCGGTTTTGACTTCAAAGTGATCTGTGACTGGAAACGAGCCTACCCCTGTGCCCACTGACAGCTGCCTGGTCACCCACGAATGTGATTGATTGTTTTTGGCTGGATTTGGAGAACTTTCGACTTGTGCCCTCTGGCTGGGGCTATTTTCGCCCGAGGAGGCCAGGGGTCGCCTTTTTTCCTGCCTTATTTCATCTAATCACACTGGCCCATCTCCCCTAATGTCGGGGAAACCGGAGGGTGACAGGCTGAAACCTAAGAATGCTCGGCGGGGTGGCTCTACTCAATCTAACAGTATGGATCGCTATACCCAGATTAAGGGTTTTCCTGGTGCAGCTGGCATTAGGGAGCCGCCAACTTCTGCGATCGAACCGAACTTGCAAGATGTCATGGCTGCAATTGATGGAATCAAGTCCTCATTAGGACAACAAATTGAGGCTCTTGTACTTAAACTTGACACTCTGGCGATTGATGTCAATCTGATCCGTGCAGATCTGGGCAAAACTAATGAGAAGGTTAAATCTTTGGGCATTAAGACATCCAGTCTGACGGGTGATGTCACTGAGCTGCAAACAGATTTCCGTCACTTGAAGACCAACAGCGATCTCATTATGCGTCGTCTCGAGGATTATGAAGGGCGGGCTCGGCGGAACAATGTCCGTATCATTGGGGTCCCGGAAAAAGCAGAGGATCCGGCAGCTGACCTCTTTGTTGAAGACTTAATTATCCGCCATCTTGCACCCAAGGGTCTGAGTAATTTCTTTACGATCGAGCGTGCCCACAGAGTTCCGGGTGGCCCACCGAAGGTAGGAGCCCCGCCACGTCCTATAATAGCCAGACTCCTCAATTTTCGAGACAGGGACGCTGTCCTACAGGCCTCACGGATGGGTGGCCCTACAAAGTTTGAAAACACCACTGTCCGCTTCTACCCGGACTTTACCCAATCGGTCCAGAGGCAAAGACTTGGCTTCATGGGTGTGAAGAAACTATTGCAAGACATGGGCCTCAAATATGCCATGCTTTTTCCGGCCAAGTTGCATATTGAACATGCAGAGCGAACTTATTTTTTCGATCGCCCAGAGGTGGTGGCAGACTGGCTTGACTCTCTATCGAATCAGCCTCCATCGGAGAAACAGACTGCTGGAGTGGAGGGTGGACCGACAGAACAGGAATAGGTGCCGGCAGATGGTTTCCTGGGGTCTCTTGCTGGCCTCGAACTGTGGTTCAATACTCCTGACAATTGACTCGATATACATTTTGGGGGTTGTGGGGTCAGTAGTGGCTCTGCTTCCTCCTCAGTGTTTCTTCTTGTAGCTTAGTTAGATGGGGGGGGGGGGGGCGGCAGGCACACTGCAAGTTAGGGTGGTTTTCTGGTACTACGCCGGGGTGCAGGGTGGGGGGTGTTGTAATGGGATGTTGCTGGGGGGTTTGGGGGGTTTTGTTGGGGATTGTGCGTGTTTCCTTGCAAGGCAATGTATCCATGTCTAGTTTGAACGAGGTGCTGTATTCTACCCGGGGTTGGATCTTCTTTCTTTTTTGGGATGGGGGGTGGAGGGCTGAACTTGATGAGTTGGAATGTAAATGGGCTGGGGGATGGGATAAAACGTAGTGTCGTTTTGCAACTTTAGTCCTGCTTCAGGAGACTCACTTGATTGGCAATACCTGTCGTGCTATGAATAGAAGGGGGTATCGATTGGCTGCTCATGCCGGGTTCTCCTCTGGCTCCAGAGGGGTGGGTATCCTGATCAAGACTTCTCTCCCACTTGAAATTGACTCCACTGTCCTCGACGATAGAGGGTGCTATGTTGCTCTTACGGGTAGGTGGGAGGGCCGGACTATTTCCCTGGTTTCTGTGTATGTTCCCCCTGGCTTGCAGTCGACTACTTTTGCTGACTTGGGGCAGGTGCTCCTAGCTCTCCCTGAGGGATCACTACTCATGGGTGGTGACTTTAATGCAGTGGTTTCTGGTATGATGGATCGGCACCCACCCAGGGATCTGAGAAGTGCACAAAACTGGCTATCTGATTTCCTTGATACCCTAGGTTTGGTTGATTGTTGGAGAATGTTGCACCCAGCACGGCAGCAGTATACTTTCCACTCTAGTGCGCACGGTAGCCTTTCCAGAATTGACTATGTATTGGTACCGGCAGCGCAGGCCCTCTCTGTCACCGAGGTTAGACATTTGGCCCGTGGTATTTCCGATCACTCTCCTTTTTGGTTGCGGATGGAGCTGGGCTCTGAGACTGAGGACCGGGTGGCCCCGATCAACCTCTGGTACCTCCGAAACCCCAAAACTCGGACCGCCTTGGTAAAATCCCTTGACCAGTATTTCTCAGAGAACGAGGGCTCGGTTTCCTCGGCCGTATCTCTCTGGGAGGCTTTTAAGACCGTCCTTAGGGGTCAGGCCCTGTCATTAATAGCGAGTGTTAAGAAACAGAAGGCCGAGGAAGTGGTTAAGATCGAAACGGAGATAGTGGACTTGGAGCTTGATCTGGAACCGGGGGTAACCCGTGCTGCGATACATGTACTGCGACTTAAGCAACTTGACTACAGGGCTTTGGTCACTGACGCAGCTAAGGCCATGAGTAGAGAGCAGCAGGGACGCTTATATGATGTGGGGGATAAGGCTGGTAAATTAATTGCGTGGTTGGATAAGAGGGATAGAGCTAGTCGGGTGGTACCGGTGATTGAGACGGCTAGTGGTGTTCGGGTTTCCGACCCTAAAGAGATCGTTCAGCAGTTCGCGAATCATTTCCAGGCGGTGTACTCCTCTGTCTCTGATAGACCGGAGGAGGACTCACATCTCTTGTTACGGGATATATCCTTGCCGCGACTCTCTGATATTGATAGGGAACAAATGGACGCTGCAATAACAGCCGATGAGGTGGCTTTAGCGATTCGCTCCCTGCGTCCGGGGAAAGCAATGGCTCCTAACGGCCTACTTATTGAACTCTACAAGCCGAAACCTGATAAAATCGCTCTCTATCCGCGTGATATGTTTTTGGAGTCTCGGGAGTGTGGCTCTCTCCCCCGTGATCAGCGGTTAGCGACCATTGTGGTGATTCACAAGGAGGGGAAGCCCAGGGACAAGTGTGCGTCGTATCATCCCATTTCCCTATTGAACGCCGAACCAAAGATTCTGGCAAAGGTCCTGGCAAATAGATTGATCACTATTATTGGTGAGCTGATACATCCGGATCAATCTTGTTTCATCCCACATAGGAACACCGCCCTAAATCTCCGGCGCCTGCATGGTGTTCTCGCGAGAGCATCGACGTTGCGTGAGCCGGCCATCTTGGCGTCATTGGATGCCACGATGGCCTTTGATACCGTGGAATGGTCATACTTACGTGCCGCGTTGGTTAAGTTTGGGTTCGGGCCAGGTTTTATTGGCTGGGTTAGGTTGCTCTACGAGGACCCCCTAGCGCAAATTGTTGTTAATGGCCGCGTCTCAACTCTGTTTGGTCTCGAGAGGGGGCCGCGTCAGGGCTGACCTTTGTCGCATCTTCTGTTCGCTTTGGCCCTCGAGCCTCTCGCGGCGTGGATCCGTTGGGAGCCCTCGATGAAGGGTATTCGATGGTCCTCTGAATTCGAAGATTGTATCTCGCTTTATGCAGACGATATTTTGTTGTATCTGACTTCACCACGAAAATCTTTGATAGTATTATGCGATGTCTTGAACTCATTTGGTAGAAACTCAGGCCTCATTATTAATTGGACGAAATCCTACTTATACGTCCTTTCGGGCGACGTTCCTCTTCTCCCACTCAACTGTCCCATCCAGATTGCGCACACGGGGTTTAAATACCTCGGTATTTATATTTCATTGGACCCTGCAGTACGGTACGAGCGGAATCTCATTCTGTCCTTGTCTAGATTGAAGCAAGATGTTGCGGGTTGGCGTAAGCTTCCACTTTCACCGCTTGGTCGTGCTGCCCTTTTCAAAATGATGTCTTTACCTCGTTTTCTCTATGCTCTTCAGAATACTTTTGATATTGTTCCCGCTAGTTATTTCCGGGCGATTGAGGCTCTTCAAAGGAAATTGATATGGGACGGTAGACCTTGTATCTCGCTCGCTAAGCTGACACTCCCTTGGTACTATGGGGGTATAGCTCTCCCGGATATAAAGCAATACTATTGGGCATCCCAATTGGGAGCGATTAATCACGGCATGTATGGTCCAGACTTGAACCCCGCCTTCGCCATGGATAGGTGGCTTCTGCGTGGTGGCAACTATTATAGGGCACTATACTCTAAATCGGTGGTCAAGGCTTTGTCGGGACCTACGAGGATTGCAGTATGCCTGTGGCAGGACGCGACTAGCGCAATGAGATGGATGGATCGTCTGACTCGGGCGACCCCGCTATTTGGTTCAGATAAACTTGGCAAATTGTGGAATACCAAGGGGTTCGATAAATGGGACCTCATTGGTATTAGTAAGGTGGGGGACCTTTGGGTCAAGGGTCAGGTAAGATAGTTTGAGTCGTTGCAGGAGGAGTTTGACTTAAATAATTCGGAATACTACCGTTATATCCAGGTTCGCCATGCTTTGAGGTCGGTTTTCCCGGTCGGGGAGGCAATTCGGAGTCGTCCCCGCTCGAAGATAGATTGTTGGATGGCTATGTGCCTGATAGCACCATCTCTCTAGTCTATAAAAAACTAATCAATGATAGATCAGACCTCCTATTGCATCTTCGAGACTTGTGAACCCGTGACGGTCTTGAACTGGATGACGAGGACTGGCAATCTGCAAGGACTGGCAATCTGCGATCTCCTCTCCAAAGGAGGTCCCAATCCCAGCTCGACTCGGTCCAACTTAAGATTCTGCATAGGATTTGTGTCACGGGCCCTCGTTTGGTCCACATGGGTTTTTCTGAGGATGGTCTGTGTAAGCGTGGATGTGGACAGGTGGGGACGTTCCTTCATATTATCTGGGAATGTCGTGAGATCGCGACCTTCTGGAGCAAGGTACATGAGGTAATGAATGTGGCGACGGGGATTGCCCTCTTACCGGAGGCTAGACGCTGTTTGCTGAATGTTTGGGAACCTACGGATCACAACGTAGCGCAGACTCAGTGGGTGACCCTGGGGGCCATGATTGGTAAGAGAGATATTGCTCAACTGTGGGGGTCCCCGAGGCTGCCTACGGTCGCGGCATGGAAGGAAAACATGGACTGGTGCATGTTCAGAGAGAAGACTGTGTACTTGGCCCGGGGCCGACTCCGGAAATGGTGTAGTGTGTGGGGACCCTGGAAAAGCTACCGTGGAGATATATGTACTCCTCCTGTTGTAGATCGCCCCGATGTCCCACTTTCCCCTAGCCCCGCATTCCACTTACTGTACTGTATATGCTTAAACTTTGCCCTGCCCTCTTTCTCCTACACTGATTGCTGATTTCTTTGTATTGCTTTCCCTTCCCCGTCTTGGAATCGGCACTGTATGTAAAATATTTCTCTGCCTTGCTGTTTATATAAATTTTTTCAATAAAAAGAAATATAAAAAAAAAAGATATCACGCAGGCATATCAATAATTGGATGCTGCAAAGCTTCAACCCATACTGCAGCACAGCCTCGTGCACTGATGCTCCCTACCCCGCATGACCCTACTCTAAGTGATGCTATTTGCAACATGCAATGATGCTGTTACAGCTTCATTCAGTTGCACTATCGGAGACTCGCAGTGATGCAATACGTGAGCTTGTGGTGCACGCACGAATGACGATGGTGGTTGCACACCACTCTACTGGTCTTTCTGTGCCCTGAAACCCTACCTCCTCCTTACCGTGTACCCTTTGGGCTCCAGGTCACTCTCATCGTACCGAAAGGAAGGAATGAGCACCTCTATGGTAACAGCGAGCGGGGCGATGTGCACCCCACAACCTGACGTCACAATTTACCAAGAACAGCAACAACCGTACATCGCTGAAGTCACTGCTGAGCCTGTAAACCACACCAAGTAGGAGGGCGCAAGAGTGCAAGGAAAGTTACACATCCAAGGCTGTGGGAACCTTAGGTAGCGATTAGAGCTATTAAAGGCATCCCGCTGAGATTCCGATTGGCCCGCAGCCGGACATTGATTGATTGCCTCCAGGGTGATTGGGTGGAAGACTGCGAGACGATCAGGGTAGTGATTGGAAGGGGCCTAAGGATGTCAGAGGTTAGTCGAGATGGAAGAAGAGGGCGGGGAGTTTGTGGAACGGAATGAAGGCGTGTCTGTAACAAAGCCTGGCGGGAGGTGCCGACTGTGAGCCTACGCCGGTGGGAGGCCCCGAGGCAGACTCCAGGCACTGGACACACACACAGGAGATGGGTGCTGGTCTACAACGTGGGCCTGCTCGTGCGCCAATACTGACCGGGCTGTGCCGGTGCCCCAGCGGCAGAACAAAGAACCGGTAGGGGCGCCTGCTGCTACCGCTTCAACGAAGCTGGGGCTGGAGACCGTTGTGCTGGAGCTGACAGTCCACGAGTGAGAACACCCACCGGATGGAGAGGTGGGTCGATGGGGGGCGCCGAGCGTGGTCGCGATCCCACGTGGTGCTCTTTTAAACCCTGTGAGCAGGAAGAGGATCAAAGAGACGAAGGCATGAAGGACAGGGGGGTGCCGTGAATGGGCTGCAGCCGGAGCCGTGGAGATGGCTGCGCTGGAGGAGGGATGACTTAGTTATCCAACTAGGAAGAGCTGGACAGGTACCTCGCGGCCCTCACACACACATGGTTGTAGACGAGCAGCCTCGACTGGGTAATTAAATAAAGGCAGCTGTGTGTACAGCGCTGCGCATTGCACCTTTGGTTTGTGAGAGCTGTGTTGTGGAGTTGCACAGTTAGATCGACTTTAGGAAGTGCACAGCTGCGTTCCGAATTAGTTTTCTCTACAGTGCACTGCGCACTGCGTTTGAACAGCAGAGAGAGTGGGGTGGGGACTAGAGTAGCAAGGGGAGGGAAGTAACAGAAGACGCGCAGGGAAACTGAAAGAGCGACATGCGAGTGTTGTAGGCACGGTGTGAGCGTGCACATCGGCCTGTCCTTGAAGGGGGACAGGAGATGTGCACACCGCGTGGCTAGAAGCGCGTACACCTACTCAAATCGCCAAAAGCTCTGCACGTGCCCATCTCCTGTTCCGCTTCCGAGGCAAGTCCACAACAATAGAGCTCGCTGGCGACAGCGCTTTGCGCTGGGTACGCTAGGCTCGACCTAAAAAGAGTAAAGGAAAGATGTATTGATTTAGTATAACCTCGGTTTTCAATTCTGCCATCTTGAGGCCTGCTCAACTCTGACCCAGCGCAGAGCAAGAAATCCCTTTAGCAATTAGCATCACCTAATCCCTTCCTATATTCGGTCATGCGTCCCTTCTCAGGCTAAGATTAGTTATGAGTTCACACTCAGCCGGTTGCTCAGACCTTCTGTACTTCCATATATTGTTCCTGAGATGTGCACAACTCCTAGAGGCTTGAACTTGGAGTTGCCAGCGCACTGTATAATGCTGTGCAAGCTCTGGTGTTACCTAATCTGGTATATTTCTTTTTTTTTTTTTTTTGGTCCTCATCTCACCTTTCAAGCCTCTGCGGGTCTTATGAAGCCGCCTTCGTGATCTGTCGCCCCTACGGCTTACCGCACTCGCTTGGGTCATCCGACCAGTCCCTTTATTTTGTAAGGGACCCTGGTGTAATCACAAGACCAATGATGTTTACAATAATCTTTGCTTCTTACCCCAGCTCACGAGGGGGTGGCAAATAGTCGATATCTTGTCCTCCACACCCTCGTACTCTAATCGTGCCATAGAGAATGCAGCTTTGAGCCAGTCTTCCCTTTGCGGGGGTAGGGGATCTTTACACCTCTTGCACACTTCCCTTCTAGCCAACAATATCAAATACAATAATAGACCCCTATCTTTCTGAGAGAAGTTCTGGCTGAGGCGACCATCGTCTCCAAAGAACACCAATCTCATATTAATCTCTATGATGGTATTAAAAATGTCCCGTAAATTGTCACCCACCTCTATCCAAAATCTTGCAAGTGTTGGACACTCATAGAAGATATGTAGGTCATTGGCGAGAGGTGTCGCACACCTGGGGCATTTGGGGGCAGGGTCAGGGGCGAACTTTGCAATTTTTGCAGGGGTGTAGTAGAGTCTATTGATGACAAAGAAATGGTTTTTTTTTTAAACAGGCAGGCTTGACAGATCTGTACAGGGTCTTTAATGAAAATTCATACAAAGAGTCTGTTGACGGTTCAAGTGGGGTTTCCATCCAAACTGCAGCAAGGGGGGGTGTCTCATGGTCCTCGACCTCCAACAAGCTGTTGTACCACATAGAAATTTCCTTGTTTAATGGGCATATCCCTCTCAACAGGTCTTCAATCTCTTTATTTCCACTGGTCTCCCGCTTTTCTGCCTCATACCATGATGTTAGCTGTATGCATTTAAATCTTAAGAGCCCCGGGCCGATCTTTGCCCTCACGTACTCCCAAGGATATATCCCCCCAGAGTCCAACAATTCGGACCAAATTGTGATACCTGCCCTTTTTATCGGCAATGCCAAACTGTCCTGCAAGCAGTCCGGTGTTCCTGGTGCATCCCACACGGGGGCATTTTCAGAATAGTATCCAATGCCCCAGCTGCGCCTGAGCCTGCACCATAACTCCAAAGCTGCCCTCAAAACTTTCAGACGCACCCTCTCGAAGAATCTAGGTGACCCAAACTTATACAGAAATGCCTCGCCATCTCCTCTCCCTTCCACCTGTACCATTTCGCCCAGCAGCCTCCCCAGGCTGATTCCCCAGGCTTCACTAGCAGCATCCGTATGCTTTTAAACTGGAACACTGCTGCGTACAGCCTTACATCTGGGAGGGCTAAGCCACCTTTTTTTAATCTGCGTCTGAGTTTTTTCCAAGCCTGGCGAACCCCTTTATTGCCCCAGACGAAACTGCTGATCTTACTCTGTACTTTCATCAGACTTTTGCTAGGAAATGTTAATGGAATTGAAGAGAAGAGGTAGGACAACTTAGGAAGGATAACCAAGGATAACCATCTTCACTAAGTTGGTTTTCCCATAGAAGGTCAGGGGGAGATTCCTCCATCTGCTAAAGAGACTATCAATTTCCTTTACCACCCTCTTGATGTTCAACTCTGGTATCTTTTCAACTTCCTTCACTACATAGATCCCCAAGTATCTCATCACTTCACTTACTGTCCCTGACCACTCCAGATTCCAACACATCACCTCTGTCTTAGTTTTATTAACAAGAAACCCGGAGAGTGATCAAAACTCACCCATACACTCTTCCACCCTCGTGATAGCTGTCTCTGGGTCACTTGTGTACAGTATTAAATAGTCGGTGTATAGCTCAAAAAAATCTGGTACATTTTTTGACAAAATTGCAAGATATCTTGGACATATCCTTTGCTCTATTCCAAGGCTCAGAGTGCGTCACACTTTCCTCAACAGAATGGAAGAAAGCTAGGATTGTTCTCATAAAGGTTTGTTTTCTTCCAAGAACACCTCACCTCTACGATGCTATTGGAATTAGTAGCTGTAATGCTGTAAATATCAAAAGGGTTTACTTTAGTGTTAGGTCTGTATGCTGCATTTAGAAAAAGGTAGTTTACAAGGGTGGTTTTTGTGCTGGCAAAGCAATGCACGCTCCCACCGTTTTGCTTCTGTATGATGCTGGCATGTTGATATAGCATGCATTTTCAAAGTGGGTATGGCCTAGAAGGGCTATCTTTGAAGTTTCTGGACAGAGAAGGTGCAATAACATTTATTCCAAAGCTTAACTTTCATATATATATAAAACTGTTTAAAAGTTGGAGATCCTATCACGTGACTATTCATTTTTTTCTTTGCCTTTTAATCACAGCATTGTACATATTCATATATGCTAAATGCCTGTTACATCACCAGGAGCTAAGAATATATAGATCTGTACCACAACAACTGGCTCAATTTGTTTATTAAAGCTCCAACACCACAACAGACAATTACAGCACTATCTTAGACCAACGATTTCTAAAGGAAGTGGGTCTCGCACTAATTTTTGACAAGCCAATCCTTCTGCCAACTCAGAAGATATTGTTCTTAGAGGCGAACATATCTGCAGATCAGCTAAGCGTATCCCTCACAGGAAAGGATCGACAAGTTAGTCACAGTGGATCAGGAGCTGAGCTCAACGTATTAAATAAAGATCAGATAATTCAAAGTATTATTAGGGTTACTTTCTTCTTCAATCCCAGTCCTACTGCACTGTAGACTGTGAATGAGGACCCCTTCAGGAGGCTCCAGACAAGCAATGGAGGCAAATTACAGACCATTTGGTCGGCTTCATACAGTTAATCAACAAGAAGAAAGAATCCATGCCCAAGGGGCAAGAAAAACAAATGTGTATGCTGGCCAGCACCTTTACTAGATCAAACCACACTTTCATCTAACTATTGATGTATCGATGAAAGACCGAGATGCACACTTGATGGATATGACAGTAAGTGAAGTATGGTCATAACAGGAACAAAATATACCCATATAGCCTCGATTCGGATTATTACCTCTTCTTTGAGTGAACAACTCCTTACTTTACTTCCTCTGCAAGCCTCCTCTTGGAGTGCAGTCCTATCCTAAATCACATGCATGCATGTTTGCCTTAATCTCTTTTGTATTTCTGCAACTTACCCACACCTCATCTCAAAAGTAATTAAAGGTGTCCTTCTTTGGAAGTTATATCCTGCAACCTAACTGAATTGTATCTCATCTAGATCATCTACTAATCACCCACCTACATGAACTCACATACCCCGTGCCTCTAATAATGATCAAATCCTACTAATTTAATCCACCAAAAAGACACTAGGGTAAATGCATGGAGTGATCTCCTTGAGAGCACAAGACGAATACCAATAATTACTGAATTTACTACTAGCCTTTGACTCTGAAACGTAGTGCTGCCTGGTGTAAAGTACTCAAAGACCTCGTCTGGAGTAGTTAGTGCTATATAAACTAAATTGCAATGCATAATAATCTCCTGTAATTCAGTGTAGTCAGGATAGCATTTGTTTGATTTGCAGGGGATGCAGTAGGTTGCCACTTTTAGCAAATACAGTACATTGAAATGAATAGGCTTTTTCAGTAAATTACAGGTAAGTTACTTTTTAAGTTACTTTTCTATCTCAGGGCTGGATACCTAGATTCAGCACTGAGATATTTCCTGTAAACAGGTAAGTAATTACGTTTTGATTATTCGCATGATTTTTACAGAATATTTTAAGATTTCAAAACTTCACACAGTCGTTTTGTGGAAGAAAAACAGTGTATTGAAAAGAATAGGCTTTTTCAGTAAATTACAGATAAGTTACTTTGTACGTTACTTTTCTTACTCAGTGCTGGCTACCTGGATTCAGCACTGGGACATTTCCTGTAAACATGTAAGTAAATACGTTTTGGTTATTTATGCGATTTTGTAAGGAAAATGCTACTTACCAGTATGCATCTGTTCTTGGCATGTAGAGAGCGCTGCAGATTCACACACTATGCACAATGCATCTGTTTTTGGCATGTAGCGAGAGCTGCAGATTCACACACTATGCATAGATCACCATCTAGTGTTGGGCCCGGATGTTTGCCCTTGTTTTTATCTTGGAGAAGTCTTTTGAAGTCACAAGATAGGTGACTCCTCCTTTGGATGATAGTGTGCATCGGCATCGGCTCCATCTTCAGATTGTTTTTCGACGGCAGGGAAATTATGGAGTCTTGTAGGAAACAGAAAAGATACCCATGTATGCTGTATCTAATTAAGATAATATCGGAACAGATAAAGGTAGTCAGGGAGGCAGGTGGGCGTGTGTGAATCTGCAGCTCTACCTGCCAAGAACAGATGCATACTGGTAAGTAGCATTTTCCGTTCGAGGCATATGAGCTGAAGATTACACGCTATACATAGATTGAATAGCAGTACCCATCCTTAGCGGCGACCACCTGTATCTGTTGCAGTAGTTTGAAATAATGTTTTGAGTACTGCTTAGCCTACAGCAGCTTGCTGTTTTGTTTGCACTTCTGCACAATAGTGTTTTGTGAATGTGTGCGTTTTAGAGCATGTAGCTGCTCTGCAGATGTCATCTAAGGGAATGTTCCCTAAAAATGCCATTGAAGCCCCTATCTAATAATATTAAAAAGCTCCTTGGAGGATTTAATCGACTGTTATTTTAGAATAATGTCTTCCCTTTTCCTCCATTATAGCTGCCTTATCTAGATCAGTACACCTTTAGAGACCATGCACTTTAACACACACACACTGCCATTGCAGGCTGCATGTTTTTGTCCAGAGAAAAGTGAATAGTCGACATGGCACAAATCCTTGTGTACTATGCTTGCAACCCACTGCTTGAGGCCTACGTAAGTCACCCCTCTAGCAGGGTGCACTAGCCCTAAAGTGGTATGAGCCCTGTACCCCTACAGTGTCCAAGTCCATTCTTAGACATTGTAAGTGCAGTGAAGCCATAAGAAGTACATGGTCTTTGAGTTGGTCATTATGAACTCCACAGTTCCAAAGAGGCTCCACAGAATCCTGGGAAGTTTGGAGCAAACGCCTCAGCACATTAAACCCACACTGATGCCAGTGTGGGATTTAATGAAAAATGCACACAGAGGGCATCTTAGAGATGCCTTCTGAAAATGACCAGCCCTGTTGTGGTTCCTAAATGGCTGCCCACCATTTGACACCACCAGACATGTTTCTGGACCCCTTGGTAGAGAGCCTCTGCTCCCAGTGTCCAGTAATAAAGCGCATCCTGGGCAGAGGTGTCATGCCTTCTCCTCCAGAATGGACTAGGTCCTTGAAAGGGGAAGCTTCAAAGGCCTGCCACTTTTGGAAGATGTATTTTGCTTCCCCCAGCAACTGGCTCACACCGGTTCTGACCCTCACTTAGGGTGGGAGAATCAGTGGGAAAACCAAGCTTGGAAGAGGTGTGCCCACCTTGCCAACCCCACCCCTCAGGGGGGAGGCGAGGTGAAGCCTGCATCTCAGTTCCCTCCATCTTGAAGATGCGGGGACTCCACCAATTGGGAAGAGACTCATGCCTCCCTCCCACTGGAGGTTGGCATAGTAGGGGGTGTACTCACCCTAAGGAAGGGACCCTTTGGTCCCGACCTACACAATCCTGTAAACGCACCTACATTTAGTATTCAGGGGCATTGAACCTTGTCACCTCAGATTCGAGGAAGAAAGAATGACTGAAGAACCGTGCTGACCCAGGAAGAGGACACCTACTGCTTTGGCCTCAGCCCTACCGGCTTGTCTCAATTCTGGCCTACCTACAGCGAAGAAACCGGAGTAGCCAGCAGCCCAACAGAGCCTGGAGGACCTGTCCTTCACTCACCTTACAGACTGTCTCCCGTGAGCACCGGATTTGCTCAACAAAGACTCCAATATCTCACATGTGTCAATCTGTGGGTGTCCCTAGCAGCCCAGCGACAGCACAGCCTGTCCAGCGTAGGGGGACACAGTGCTTCTCCTGCATGTCTTCCCTGTACCTTACACCAATGCGGGAGAGTCTCCAGGCCAGGGGATGTCGGGAGGCCAATCGCACCTTCCATGTGCCCAATCCCATCTGCAGCCTGTGATCTCTAGCCCTGAATGTGGAGTGGTGCCATTCGCGCACTGGCTTCCCCACCTGCCAACACATCGAATCGCCCCCTACACGGTCACAAGGCAAGCAAAATCTTCAGACCGCGATGGGGGAGGGAGAGCTCCAACTGAATGAGCTAGGGTGTGCAGATCCGTTGTGGCAATCCAGCTACACCTTGGGCCAGCTGGATCTGTGGCATTTAAACCTAGAGGGACGAAAGGTCGCTCTTGCAGTCATGGTTATCCACACCTCCTACTCCAGCCATCACCAATGCCCCTGGTCTTCGTTCGGGTCACCCCCTTTGTGCTGGGTCACAGCTCCCGGCTTTGGCTAGTGTCGGGCAGTTGGGCCCAGTGCAGGCTCATGTGCATCACTGCCAGCCGGGCCTCTGTAGGGGTGGTCCCGTCTGAACGGCGGAGATCTCCAACTGGGCTCTATCTGCAGCAGAGGATATGGCGCCGTTGCTGCTCGTGGCCCGCTCTCAGCCCTCGTCTTCACTCCCAGGCCCTGTAGGAAAGACCAAGCTCCTTGTTTGCCAGCCCAGACCAGCAGGGATAGTGCAGGCCACAGGTCTAGCACTGCAAATGATGGCATTGCCTTCATGGAGAGGTGCCTCACCTCGCCATTGTAATCATGGCACCACCACTCAAGCAGGAGATAGGGGGACCGAGTCTGGACATCAGGATGGACCTCTAATGAGCTAGAGTGTTGTTGGACAGGCGAAGCACGCAGCCCTCCTTCTCTGCACATCCGTCCAGATCTCCACCTTGGCATTTCCCCCCAGAAACATAGCTTGAAGTTAAAGTTTAAATATGTATGCAGATTCAAATCGGCTCCAAAGCTAAATGCCTATTACATTGCCTCTCTGACTGTCTTTCCAGCATTCATTCAACCCTTTTGTTAAGCTAAGAAAGAAATGTGTCGGTTGGCAGTGTTCTAGAAAAGTAATATGAATAGCACTAAAGTCACTGGTAGGTATGCTTTTTTTTCTGCTGAAGAAATGATCAGTTAAGGGCCACCTGGTATTTTTGCTAGTGTAACTTAGATGGAGAAGGATGTCTTGGTTCATATGCAAAGGTTGTTAATGTCACACAGATTATGATGTTTCCCCAGATTCAGCAATTTTCATATGATGATTGTAGAAAGACTAGTCCGTTTTTCCCCAAATCATGGTCAAGGAATTAATTTGAGTTGTGCACCAATCATTGGTATTTTAACAACCTGTAGTTCTGATTTCGTACATCTTCTACTGTTTGCTTCAGAGGTTTGCAATATGTGATATCTCAGACCTAGATAACAAAAGATTCACCATACACTAAATGCAGTATTTGTAAAGTATTCGCATCTATAAACTGTTAATGCATGTTTTTACTAAATCCCTCTTATATATTTAATTCTTTGTTTCATAGATCAGAACCCATGAATGGATGCATATGCAAACCAGGCGCTTAAAATTCAATATAATTTTAACAACGTATGAAATTTTGTTGAAGGATAAGGTACGTAACAATGACACCAAAAATGTAATGTGCTTAATATTTGGACTACTATTCATTTATCTCTCTTCCGTCTGGTATAAGCTTTTCCTAGAAACAGGCAAATGCATAGTTCATATGACCTCTCACAATCCTGTTATTCTTTCTGATGGAAATCATTATTAGAAAAATAACATGGCCATGGTTCTCATTGAGTACCATATTTCTCAGTGCTGGGATTACCTCTGATTTCTGCAAAGAATGAATATTCAAGTCCATAGAAGCAAGCTATGAATGAGGTCCTGTCATAAAGACAAGGGAATGTGTTCTTGTTACATTCTGGTTCAAACAAAAGGACCCAAACAGGCGTACTGATCAATTCTCAATCCTAAAAAAAAGTCAAAAAATGGATAAAGAAAGTAACATTCACAATACTGGCCTTAAATCACATTATTCCCACAATTAAATCAAGAAGACTGGATGCTTGCAGAAACCTTCATGATGCCTATTTCCACATTTGAGTTGCAGTTAAACGTCAGAAATTCCTAAGGTTCTAGGTAGGCAACAAACTTTGAGTTAGAAAGTCTATATTCAGTCTGAAGACTGTGTTAAGTACATGGCGGTAGTAGCCACACACCCCATAAAATAAGATTTGTATCTGTTACTATCTGGATGTATTAAAGTGTACAAAAAAGTGATGGATGGTATGCTTGAATTAATCTCAGCTACATGTAATTACTCTGGGCCCCATCCCAGTCCATTGTTTTTTTGCACACCATGCCACCTCAGTTTAGACCCAGCCACCCGTGAATCAGTTTTCACCCTGCTCCAATAGGAACAGTCCAGCTCGAACTGCCGGACCAGGTCCTCTCTGAATTGGAACACAACCAACCTGACCGGTTTCACCCCATTTATGATTTAGGACTCAAAGCCTGTTGGTTCCAGTGGCAGTGTGCATGGGACCCATGTCTGGGTATATCCTTCCCACTTAGGTGGACACACTAAAGTATACAAAGAAGTGATGGATGGGTATGCCCAGTGATGTTATATTTAAGTATGGCATTGAGATATTAGATTACATAGTGGCACCTTGTGGGTCAACTGTGTTCAAGCTTTGAGGAGTGAGGTTAATCTCAATTACTTTCTGACTAGCACTCCGGATAAAGAATTAAAAAGAATCAATGCTTCCAGAAAAATGTTTTGCTAGATTTTTCAATCCAGTTGATTCCTCACCTTTTGAACATTCTCCAGGCTTTTAACTGAATCTGAAACTTATAAAGCAGTTCCCCTGCACACCGGTAGGTGGCATCATTTGGCTCCACGCCAACTTTATTCCGTTCCAGAAATGGCACGCAAAACTGCTTATAGATGCCACTCACATGTGCAAGTTCCTTTCGCACCACCAGGCTCGACTATGTTCAGGCTTTGAGTGTGTGACATCATTTCTTGCCGGATTGTGTACAATAAATGCTCAACACTACCCACTGATAAAGCCCACCTGTTCTTCCACACTACCACAAATATATAAAGTGAGCTATTATCTACTTTTACCTCTGTAAGCCTTTGGGGATCCACTGGACTCTGTGCACCCTATACCTTAGTTTGGTATATTTATACAGAGCCAGCTTTCTACATATCCTAAATGGGCTCTTAGCTTTTAGATTGATCGTACAAGGGAACATCGTGCGACGATCAGCTATTGTGGGATTCGCTGAAGCAAAGGGGAAAGGCATTACATTAAAGGATCATCTCTAATTTGACGATCTGAATTAAAATTTGCTATGCATTGGCCAAGAAGCAACCCCTGCAAAGTTTTGCGGGATCATTCCTCCTACGCGAAGACTGCTTTAACTGCGTTAGGGCACACAGTGCTGGTTTTAGATATTTATCAGGCCTCGCGCATCATGCCATGTGTTTACACATTACTACAGTCTGGACAGCCAAGACCATATTGATGGGCATTTTACCTGCTTGGTCCAGCAGTATTTGAGTCACACTACCTAGGAAGTACCCATATGTCATCTGTTCAAAAGGTGAGATATCTGTGGTTAGAACAATCTATCAGAAGTAAAGGTTAATTAACTCCTGTAACTTTTTCAGGTGGTTACTATTTCCAAACACAGATTCCATGTCGACCATTCCATTCTCCCTGTTATGTGAACTAGGTTCTTTTTCCCCAAAAGGTCTCAAGTTTAGAGTCCTACACAGTGGTCAAAGCCAGTTTGTTGTTCGGTTCTGCGTCTGGGGTGCTGACGGAGAGCCTGGAAAGCAATTGATGTGCGAATGTACGAGTGGCACCCATATACGGTTTCGTGCATCAATTTGCGGATCAGAACAATGTTGCTGTGGAGCCGAAAGACACCACCTACCGGTGTGCATTGGTACTGCTTTAAAAGTTTCTGCTGAGTACTGCTTAAAACTTTTATGGATCCAGTCTCACTCCTTGGAAATGTACACTAGGTAAGGAATATGCACTTATCCAGTATTATAGGTATCTTTCATAGATTCACATGCCTGAATCATTCCCCGTCGTCGGGGTGGGAGTCCCCGGTACATAAAAAGAGTAATGTCATATAGACATATACTTAGTAATAGGCCAGAGGCCTCTCATTAGTAACATATCCATGTCCTTTTGTAAAAAGGACTAAACTTTGGCCAAGAGCCAATCGGATATCACCACCCTCTAGAACCTTCCTGGAAGGAGCCCTAGTCCCTCAGATTTTCTACCGCATGTCGTGCTAAGGGAGTCTCCTCTGAGCTCTGCTCAGTTTTTCTGGTATTCTTTACCTTTTTCAATTTTTTCTCTGAGAATTTGTTCTCTGTGAGGAGTTCTTCAGTGGAACATGGCTGACACTCCTAAAAAAGGATTATTTAGATCCTGTGCCTCTTGTGGGAAAAAGAGGCTTTATGTTGATGACTGACATGAGGACTGCCTGTACTGTCTCTACCCTGACCACTCTGCAAAGGATTGCAAGGTCTGCCGCACTTTTTCGATCAAAACTCTGAAGGACAGAGAGGGACGCCTGCTGCTCTGGCTCCAGAGAATTAAGGACAAGGACCAGGTAGTCTCTTCAGGGGAGAGTGAGTATTCCATCAAAAGTACTCATTCCTCTCCCAAAAGGCCTAGAACGTCATCCCCAGGACCATCTTTGGAGCCACCTCAAAAGAAGACGCCCAAGTCTTCAGAGGTTCGTTCAAAGGCCATGGCTGAGAAGGTTTCTCTTCAGGACGCTGCCTTCAAAAAGCCTCTCATGACATCTTCAGTGGTGGCTGTAACAACGTCAACGACAACTATCTCCGCTTCGATGGCATCGTCATTCTCCTCAACGTCGACCACTTCAGCCTCGTCGTCGACGGGTAGGTCCATTCAATCTGTAATAATTATTAACAAATCGACGACGAAGCCCCCGTCGATGATCGCTTCCTCGTCGACGAAACAAAAATCATCGACGACGACTAAAGCCCCATCGACGAAACCTTCTTCATCGTCGACGAAATCTTCGCCGATGACAGTGAAGCCTCCGTCGACGGTTCTATCGTCGACGAAGAAGCCGTCGACGAGACCATCTCGTCGACACTAGCGTCGGCGAGAACGAAGCCGTCGACGGAACCATCGACGACGTCTCCTGCGTCGACGCTGCCGTCGACGAACAAAACTCCGTCGACGACGCTGCCGTCGACAGTTCCATCGTCGACGAGGATGCCGCCGTCGACGCCTGCTATAGCTGTCGACGTTCCCCCGTCGACGACCACACCGTCGACGGGCTCGCCAACTACAGGTTCCCCTTCATTGAAGTACTCTTGCACACACTTCAGGATAACCAAGCGTACTTTGATGGCAGAATTGACGTCACCAAGTAGAGTCCAGCCACTGCCACCGGCTCATTTGTTGGACACGGAGGATTCTGATGATGGCTCACTGTTTCCGACAGCTACCAACCCATCAGAACTTAACATTAAAATCCATGAAAGTTCTGAGTGTGAAAACTTGGACCAGGAGGGAATGGATTTCCAGGAGGAATATCAATCTATTCCTCCTCCACCATCACAACCTATGGTGTGTCTTCCAGCATCCATAGTGACGGATTTACAATTTCTCATTGCGGATTATAAACAGTGGTTTCCTTCAATCCGCCTCCTCCAGAAGGGCCGCAAACGCCACTTGTGGCACCTACCCCTCCACCTCGCCCTAGGCCGCCTCCGCTGGTCATTCAACCGGACACTGCTCATATACCGTCTTCTGATGAGGAAGAGGGAGAAGGAGCACAAGACGAGGAGGAACAGCAAGAAGAAGGAGAACTGGAGGACGATGAATGGAATAATTAAGTAAGGCTTCCCCTGACCAAGCACAGGCAGACTCGCCTCCGGAAGACATTGGAGGGTTCCATAACATCTTGGAAAGAGCTGCTTCAAGATTCAAGATCCAAATGATCACGCAACCTCAGGATTGCTTCCTGTATGACTTTAAAGAGCCATTTCAGAAGGCTGTGAGATCCATTCCCATGATGGAGTATATTTGGGATCAGGGAGTGAAAATAATGAAGAATCCTTCATCTTTGCCTCCTGTTCTACCCAGGCTCGACAAAAAGTATAAGGCTCCTGCCACAGCTCCTGCATGCCTTACAGGTCACACAAAACCAGACTCTGTCATTACCCAGGCGGCGCAGCGTAAATCTAATAATCAGTCGGCGGGTTTGACTGCGCCACCGGATACGGAGGGTCGTAAACTGGATAATATTGGCAAGAGGTTTTCCTCCATGTCGGCCCTCACTGTACGAGCGGCTAACTCCTTAACCCTGTTAGGGTGCTACAACCGCCAAATGTGGGCGGATATTGCTCCATATTTGGGTACTATCCCAGAAGACCAAAAAGAGGAAGCAAAAAAGATTCTCCTTGAGGGCGAACGTTCAGCCTCGGAGATGATCGACGTGGCGATGGAAATCGCCTCCACAGGATTCAGACAATTGGCAGGGGCTGCGGTCCTAAGGCGCCAAGGATGGCTTAAGGCCACATCTTTCCGACCGGAAGTGCAGGCCAAGATATTGGACATGCCGTTTGATGGCCAGCTGCTGTTTGGGAAAGACATAGACGACATGCTGCAAGGTATCAAAAAAGATACTGATACCGCGAAAGCCCTAGGTACTCTCCAGTTCAGAAATACTTCCTTTCGGGGCTCCAGAGGAAGAGGACAACCTGCAAGAGGTAGCTATCAGGGGTACAAATCATCGTACAACTCAAACCAGCAGTACAAACCCCAGTACCAACAAAGGCAACAGCAGCAAAATCAGTCACCATTCAATAAATCTTCCTTTCGTGGACGTGGAGGGAAGAAAGACACAGCCAGAAGGCAATGACCTCTTTCTACCGCAGGCCTCCATTTCTTCTCCACCTTACGCAGTTGGAGGAAAGATCTCATCTTTCCTCCACAATTGGCAGCAAATTACAACGGATCGCTGGGTCCTTCAGCTAGTCCAGTTCGGACATTCTTTGGAGTTTGTGGAAACTCCTTCTTCGAATCCTCCACATCCTATGATCCACAAGAATCTACATCTCCTACAAAAGGAAATTTCTATAATGCTCCACAAAAGAGCTATAGAAAAAGTACCTCCGGATCAGAAGGGCAAACGATTCTGTTCCCGATTCTTCATAATACGGAAAAAGGAGAAAAAATTGAGACCTATTTTGGACTTACGAGACCTCAACTGATACCTCAAGAAACAGTCGTTTCGTATGGTGTTCATCCAGGAGGTGCTGCAGCTCCTCGATTCAAAAGACTTCATGGTGTCTTTAGACCTACAAGACGCCTATTTCCACATACCAATCCACAAGAACCACAGACAATTCCTCAGGTTTGCAGTGGCGGGCAGACACTACCAATTCCGGGTGCTGCCCTTCGGACTGAAATCGGCTCCTCGCATTTTTACAAAATGCCTATCTCCGGTGGTAGCATATCTTCGCCAATACCATCACCAAGTCTTCCCATACTTGGACGACTGGCTCGTCAAGGCACCTACTTTCGCAGGCGTGAGCAGGTCCTCAGACGCCTGTCTACAACTCTGGGACTCACTCTCAACCAAGAAAAGTCTGTACTTCGGCCTTCCCAACGCCTCACTTTCTTGGGGGCAGTCCTGGATACGGATCAGGAAAGAGCCTTTCCTTCACAGGAACGTCAATTCAAACTCAGATCTCTGGCAGCCCGGATTCAGGCTAAGAAGACCATCACGGTGTGCCTCTACAAGTCATTATTGGGGATGATGTCTACCAACATCCTGTTGATCCCACACTGCCGTCTTCGTATGCGGCCGCTGCAGGAGGCACTATCCACTCAGTGGATCCAGTGTACAGGATCTTTCGAATATCTAATCCAGATCCCTCCATTCATGGTGCAGGCCCTAGACTGGTGGCTTCAACCTCAAAATCTGGACCAGGGCCTTCCATTCCTACTACCAATCTCACCACATGTGATCACCACAGATGCTTCACTGGAGGGATGGGGTGCGTTTCTGCAGGAACTCCAGATCAACGGGCTATGGTCTCGGACAGAAAAACAGCTGCACATCAACCTTCTCCAATTGAGGGCTGTCTACCTGGCACTAAGAGCATTCCTGCCCCGGATCGCAAGAATCTCAACGTATTTGGAAGTGGCTACTTCAAAACAACATTTCTTTACGGGAGAGTACGTTCCAGGGGCAGACAATACCTGGCGGACTCTCTAAGCAGGCAACGCTCCATCTGCCACGAGTGGGAGCTGGATCAACATCTCCTCAACACCGTATTCTCCCGTTGGGGCAAGCCTCACCTGGACCTATTTGCGACACAACTCAACGCAAAATGCCATTACTACGCAAGCTAGCATCCCCAGAAGGGGTCTCTCTGGAATAATGCATTTTCCATCGCATGGTGCAACGACTTTGCTTACGCATTTCCTCCATTTCCCCTGATTCCCAGGGTTCTCAGGAAAATGAAGGCGGAGCGTTGCACCCTAATCCTGATAGCCCCAGCGTGGTCACGCCAACACTGGTTTACAGAACTTCTCCTCCGGTCGCTGGAACCGCCAATACCATTCAGGCCAAGCCCCACTCTCCTGTCTATGAACCACGGGCAAGTCCAACATCCGGATCCAGCATCTCTCAAATTATCGGCTTGGCTCCTGAGTACAGAGAGTTCCAGAACGTAGACATTCCTCAAGAATGCAGGGTAGTCTTGGCCCGGGCCGACAGTACCAACAAGACGTATTCCCTGAAGTGGAAAAGATTCTGTATATGGTGTAAGACGAACAGGATACATCCATTCGAGTCTTCGCCGGCACAGCTTCTGCCTTATCTGCTTCATCTAGCTAACTCGGGGTTGGCCCACGCCTCCATAAAAGTTCACCTGGCGGCTATATCTCGGTATAGGCGTTCTTCGTCTGGTGCTTCTCGCTGGTCCAATAGACTGATCAAGCAGTTTCTGAAAGGATTGTTCAGGACCTTCCCTCCAGTGAGGGCTTTACCACCTACCTGGCAGCTCAACATCGTACTGGCTCAGTTAATGAAACATCCCTTTGAGCCAATACACAAAGCCGACATCAAATATCCGTCATGGAAAGCGGCTCTCTTGCTAGCGCTCACTTCAGCAAGGAGAGTGAGTGAGCGAGCTCCAAGCCTTCTCCATTCAAGACCCTTTCTTGCAGTGCAAGCAGGACAGAGTTATCTTAAGAACTAATCCTAAATTCATACCAAAGGTTCCATCCAACTTTCATCTGAATGAACCTATAGTTCTGCGGTCCTTCTTCCCAAATCCAAGCACCGCAGCAGAAAGGTCTCTCCATTCCTTAGACCTAAAGAGATGTCTGAAGTTCTACATCCATAGAACAGAACAATTTCGGAAATCCAACCAACTATTCATTGCCTTTAGCAGGCCTAGCAAAGGTCTTCCACTAACGAAGCAGTCCATCTCAAGGTGCATCTCGGCAGCCATTACTTTCTGCCACCAGCAGGCAGGACATCCTCTGCATTCTAAAGTCCGGGCCCACTCCACTAGAGCGGTCTCCACCTCTATGGCGCTCTTCGCTGGAGTACCCATCATCGACATATGCAGAGCGGCGACATGGAAGACACCTCATACGTTCATCAAGCACTACTGCTTGGATTCGGAACTGACGAAGGATGCAGCGGTGGGTCAAGCGGTGCTCCGCCATCTATTTCACTAGAGGTGAGCCTTCTTCCTTTCATCCCTCCATCCTTTTACCTTCTTGCACATTTCTCTATTTTAAAGTATTTGGGTACTTGCTGTATTTCACGGTTGATATTCTATTATCAAGTGATTTTGCATGTTGTACTATAAGAAATGTGCTGGTTATTGCTTTCTACTCTGATTCAGGCATGTGAATCTATGAAAGATACCTATAATACTGGATAAGAAATGCGTTACTTACCTGTAACTGCAGTTATCCAGTATTGGTATCTTTCATAGATTCACATGCAACCCACCCGCCTCCCCTGGAAGGGCTCACCTTAGTTCTCTCAGTAGGTACTACTTAGCACTGTGCTTAAGAAAATCTGTGGGACTAGGGCTCCTTCCAGGAAGGGTCTAGAGGGTGGTGATATCTGATTGGCTCTTGGCCAAAGTTTAGTCCCTTTTTACAAAAGGACATGGATATGTTACTAATGAGAGGCCTCTGGCCTATTACTAAGTATATGTCTATATGACATTACTCTTTTTATGTACCGGGGACTCCCACCCCGACGACGGGGAATGATTCAGGCATGTGAATCTATGAAAGATACCAATACTGGATAACTGCAGTTACAGGTAAGTAACGCATTTCATATTTAGACTATCTGCCAGAAAGTGTGTTACTAAAGGTAAGTATTGTGTTCTTTTGTTACGCCAGTCTAAAACTATTGATGCTGTTTGCCTTCTGGGCAGATACACACTATGCCCCCTTGGAACATGGCTAGCAACCTCTTGCGTTCTGTTTGGAGGACCTGAGGGCATCAATACCCAAACTATAGAGGATAGTCACGATGCAGGCAGGTATGTGCTCTAAGCTGGTTTGGACATTACAGACTTCATCGGTAGAGGTATTGGCACTATTGTCGCACTTAAGAGGTACACCTCGATGCGATCAACTGGGTTTTCAGGTGAGGTGCATGCATCTGTAATGAACATGCCCTTCATAGGCTCACAGCTATTAGGACAAAGGCTGATTCAGAAGTAGGAATATTCAAGGATAATCCTGCCACAGCACAATCCTTGGTGCTTTTGATATCAGGCAAGCGATTTTCCTACAAATACTGGAACCTCAGAGGCTATTCAATGTGCCTAGGTGAAGAACTATTGTATCAAAGTGGGAAGAGGAGCTTAATATTTACAGAGGTCCTATGTCTATGCTCCTCCCAGAGGTAAACTAATCAACCTTCAAAGTAAGAGTAGTTGCTCATAGGCCCAGTGGTCATAAAGTGGTGAAAGGACAAGACTAGTAATACTGTCGCTTGGAGACCAAAAGCTCAGAACTTAAATGCCCAGACACCCTGTTTAAGTGCCATGCTTCATCATTTGGCACTTCTCGTCTGGCCGGTGCTGCAGTGCCTGACAGGCCTGGGGGCTCTTAGTTGGAGATCTTTTGATCGAATGCGCCTTTTAAGCGAATGCATGAGAGGGGGCTGTGCGCAAGTGTATGAAGTGAAAAGTGTCTCTAAAATAGACTATGGTGCCCGTAAAGCCATTTTTTAATGGTAAGGGTATCAGGACTAAGTAAAACTGTGGTGCTATTGTACGGTCACAATGCACCTAGATAGCTATCAGCAAAGTGAGGTTTACATATTTCATGTCTTGATTGCCCAAAGGGTCAGTCGGCATTTCATCAAGATCAAAAATAGTGGTTTAGCGCCCTCTGAGGGAATGAGACCTCCTTTGTAATAAAGGATGGTCACTCAATATGTACGATACTGCACCTTAATGGTTACAGCCCAACAATTCCACCTAAGGGAGGGAGAGAGACAAGAGGTGGAAAAGCGCATGCAACAGGATTAAAAATAGGTAGCCTATATCCACAACGCAAATTCAATTGTTCATTGTTAAATGCACTCAGAAGTAATGGTGTACGCCTTCCAGACTAGTAAGTGATACAAGAGTTCCCTAAAACAAACCACTAAGCAGGCACTCTTTTGAAACTCAGCAACACAGGAAGGCACAATCTAATCATGCCTACGGCTCACAAATCAGTGTGTTAAAAGGTGCAGTTTGATCATCAGACATATTCAAGTGGTACGTTCTCCATCAGACATACGTGGTGCAGCATAAAAACACGCCCAGGTGCTGGAGGGTCCCGGAAAAACTGCAGGACACCTTGATAGAAGGGAAAGAAAAAGGCGACCAAGGCCAAGTCTTAAAACATACACTGAAATAATTTGGACAAGTGAGTTTGTAATGGTCAACGACAACCCCCGTTATTTGAACTCGGGGTCCACAGAAGCACACTCTAGGAGTGGGTGTGTTTTTGCTCAGAGGGCTTAAGACATTGTTCTAAACAAACATTCTCAGACTTGTACTGTAAGAGTTAGAATAACAAAGACCCCCAATTACTACGATTCGCAGCCACAAAGATGTGTGTTATATGGTAGTGAAAAGCACTTAATGGGCATGATTTCCAACTGTGTCGGTAGTGAAACAGAAACTAGTAAAACCACATATTTGCTAAGGTGTTGTGGACCCCGAGTGCATACCAATCACTTTACCATATGCCAACTGATGGCGGCATGGAACTATGATGCCAGCACGCCTTTAAACATGTTTGTACTGTTCTTAATGATGCTCAACGCTAATAGGACTCTTGTGGCCCTCATAGTAAATCTTAGTAGCAGTGATGCATAAGTAAACGGACTGTGGGTCCCATAGTAAATCTCTGTAGCATTTGAGCGTAAGCGTATGTATACTCGTGGAGGTACGTACCTCATGATAAATATCGGTAGCAGTGGAGCTTAAGCTATGTCAAGGTGTATGCCATAAGCATAAGAACGCACCTACACGCCAGGGTGGGGGGCAGAATCACACAGTCTACATGTTAAGTATGGTAAATCCCCCAGTCCTGAGACTCGTAGTGAAGCAGCCCACACTACTGCGCACTTACTTAGTGTGGTCCGTGTCCGAGCCGCAAGACCTACCCTCCCCCAAGATGTTTGGAGACGCTTGGATAGCGAGATGGTTTCTGTGAAGAAGTGTGTGGGTCCTAGTAACTGACAGAACTTTACATGCGGTAGTGTGTATGTGTAAGGTCAACTTGGTGACCATGTTGGGTAAGTAAGCCCCAATCTAAGGATCAGATCCTAATTGAAAATCGCTCTTGGAATAGTTGAAATCATTTGCAAATGTGGAAACGGGCAAAAGTAATGTGTGGAAAAAGTAGAAAACTACAGAAAGCTAATGGGTTAGAAGAAGTAAAAACTATAACAATATTCAGTAACCCACAAAGCACCATAACTAACGATGTCCATTATGGTAAATATCCAGGTCTTGTTGGTAAGGGGGACAAACCCAGGAGGTGACGGGGTCATTATGTATTGTATGTATGTTATGTAATAGCATACTGTGAACCTCCCATATGGTATATATATATATATATATATATATATATATATATATATATATATATATATATATATATATATATATATATATATATATATATATATATATATTAATGGCAGAAGTGAGTGTTTACTGGTTCAATTCATGCCATGGAATATTATCGTTCACGCCATTTGTCTATGTGGAAAGATGGAAAATCTAGTGTTGCTCCATCTCCGAGTTTCCTTTTTGCCATGAGGTGTTTGTTTCCAAAACGGTCTAACTCGTATCATCTGGGGTGTGGTGGTGTTTGATGAAATGCGCGCTCATTTTAGTAGTGTTTTTCTCGCATTGGATATTGCTCCGATGTTCAATTATCCATGTTTTGACCGCTCATTCCAATGTATCTGAGAGAGCACGGACATTCAATGAGATATATGCAATTTTTGGGTTTCGCCTGCCGAAGGCTGCGCTCTGCGCAGCTTTTCGGCGCAAGTGAAATCCTTTGTTTACAATAAGGACTTCGGGAACGTCCCCCGGCTCTCATTGGCTAGCTCCATAAATGGAGGCTAGCCATTGGGTGCCGGATCTGTCCGTCAAGGCCGGACCAGATTCGGGGGCGTTCCCGAGATTTTTTCCCTGGGCGGAGTTTCGTTTTTTCCCGTTCCCTCCCCTTTCACTGAAAGTGATTTCAGATGCGCTGTCCATTCCCGCCCCCCTCCGTGTGCCTCCCCGCCCCCCCCTCGCTGTCCTGTGCACGTTTCCCGCCTCCCTCCCGCCGTCCGTGTCCCCTCCCGCCGTTCGTGTCCTCTCCCGCCCCCCTCCCGCCGTCCGTGTCCTCTCCCGCCCCTCTCCCGCCGTCCGTGTCCTCTCCCGCCGTTCGTGTCCTCTCCCGCCCCCCTCCCGCCAATGTGAATGCTACGCGGTGACTCACGTTGCCATCTGCAGAACTTTAGCACTTAACATTTATCTGATCAGGCACGCCACTGCCCGCTCGTCCTGTAAAACACAGAGGCCACCCCGGAATGGTAGTTATTCTGCTTAAAACCATCACCCCGAGTTAGTCTGTTGTCAGAATTTAAATAAACGTGTTTTTCAGAAGAACCGTGTACTATGCTGCGTTTTTTATTACAAAATATTACTCGAAATATGTACATGACTGATGTATTCAGGTGTACTCGTTAGAACAATATTAGCTAGAAAGCGAAATTCATATTCACATTTTAACATCCTGGAAAATGACTGCTAACCAATCATGCATGTAGTTAAAAGATTATCTATTAACGCTTGTGGATGATTTTAGTGGTTTCTTTCAGGTCCCTTTTTTGTGTTTACTTATGTCCTGTTTTTATTTCTATGACGTAGTTAGACGTCGGTGTCGCACAGTAAAATGCAAAGTACGTCTGCCCCTGCCTCCGGGCACGGATTTGGGAAGCCGTGGTGAAGCTCCGCCTAACGACGCCTTTGATTGGCAACTTCTTATCCAATCGGAGAGCTAGAACTGGTCGCTCGGCACAGGAGCAACAAGCGGCTACAGTGATCCTCCAGCCCGGCTGGGAAGCGAGTGAAGTTTTTCTAAGTGTTCAGGAGGCGCCTGGAAGTTCATAAGCGGCGATGTAGTTGTAACGCAGAATAGACAAGGACCTGGGCGTAGGCATGGCCGAGTTGCGGTCCAGCCCCGCTGCTGGGACCCCTTCGTTACCTTTCAACCCGCTGGTACCCCCCGGCCTGCAGGCCATCTACGGGGAGTGCCGCCGCCTGTACCCTGAGCAGCCCAACCCGCTCCAGGTCACCGCCATCGTCAAGTACTGGTGAGGAGAGAGAAAGAGGGCTGCACTACCCACAGAACAAGTCATACGGAGGGGTACATGCCCGGGTGGGAGGGGGGCTGTTGTATCTTAAGTTCCAGCTTCTTTCTGAATACATCAGGGGCACAGTGTGCCGGGAAGGTGAGCGGGGGTACACTGAAAGTACAGTAACAGTGCCTGCTCAGGACGTACTCATTGTGAGGGAGTCATAGTTACGCGTTGACATCACTCTCTTCTTCTAATGCTGTTACCAACTTGTATAAACAGCACCCAATGCATCCGCATGAATCTCTCGCATGTCCATCCCCATCGCAACCCAACCTGCCCGTCCCATAAAAGACCACCCCTCCCCTGGCCTTCCAGGCCATGTGCCCGCCTATCCCCTGCTTCGCGCCTGATCTCCTTGTCATCGCCCCCTCCCCTCTGCTCCTATTGATGTTGTGCTGAGCTCCGCGGCGCCCCCGCACCATCCTGCCGCACGCCACTGTCCCACAAGACACCGCCTCGTCCCTTCACTTTCCGAAACCTTTGTTACCCCTTAATTACGAGCCCCCCCCTCCCGCATCGGGTCAAGTCCGGGAGTGGATCCACTCCATTGTCAACTACGCGATGCCCCCTTGCCCGAGTGTGGCACGAGACCTCTTGCCCTCAGACAGCACCGCAACTCAGGCCACAAGGCCTTGCATTTCATCGCATTCCTCCCTCCCCACCCGCCCTTAGGTCGCCCAGCAGGCACCCCCCACCAGCCCATGCCTGACCCCACCGTCCTGCGCCAGCAAAACGAGGACCCCCAGCAGCCCCCTGTCCCCAGAGGCCTCTTGTGCCGTCCATGGTCAGCTAATATTGCGGGAAGTGACTAACAAACTTCTTTTCCCTTCCGCCATCTCCCTTCTCAGTGTTTGCTCGGCCACCGACTCTTTTAACATTTTACTTGCATCGCCCACTCTGCTCGTTTGTCACGGGTAAACTATTTATGGGTTTACAAATTACGTAATTAAGTTACAAGATTATTACAATTACTCTTAACACAAAGCAGCAGCTACGTAAAAGTCGTGTCCAGCAGCAGCACTAGCACCACCACCAGAGGCTTGGGGCTCGCCCGCCCTGCTCTGCTGGGCCCTGCTGCTGCTCTGCGCCCCGGAGAGCTCCGCGCTGGCAGACTTCTCAGGTAAGACCCTCTCTGCTTCCCGGCCTGCCCTCTCGCGGCCTGCCCTCTCGCGGCCTGCCCTCTCGCGGCCTGCCCTCTCGCGGCCTGCCCTCTCGCGGCCTGCCCTCTCGCGGCCTGCCCTCTCGCGGCCTGCCCTCTCGCGGCCTGCCCACTCCCGGCCTGCCCTCTCCCAGCCTGTCCCCTCCCTGTCCACTTCCAGCCTGCCCTCTCCCAGCCTGTCCCCTCAATGCCCTTTCCTAGCCTGTCCACTTCCAGCCTGCCCTCTCCCAGCCTGTCGTAGTGTCCCGGCGGCAGCAGGCAGGAGCGTGCACTGCGTCCCCGAAGTAACAGCCCTAAAGCAAGCAAGAAGTACGCCCCCCTCCCACCAATCCCTGTTAGGTAGTGGAAACTGTCCAAACTGGGGTGCAGACAGCCCCTCTCACCTTTCGGCTTGGTACCACTGCACCAGCCGCACTACTTCCCTACAGACCGTTCTCCACTTCAGCCCCGTCTAAATTACAATTCCTGCTTGTGACCCCTTTGCCTGCTTGTGCTTGTTTTCGTGACCCTGTTGCCTGCTTGTGCCTCCGTGTGCCCCTGTTGCCTGCTTGTGCCTCCGTGGGCCCCTGTTGCCTGCTTGTGCCTCAGTTTTCGTGCCCCTGTCGCCTGCTTGTGCCTCAGTTTTCTGATAGATACATCTGCCGTGTGGATTCCTCACCTTGTGAATATCCCCTTGCGTCAGCAACATTCGGAAATTCTTTTTGTAGCTTCGCGCCGACGTGGATCCGGACGTCACAGAGGCACGGCACCGCACGCGACCTCGCTGACGTCACCGGCGCCTATAACAGGCCCACGCCGGCGTGGTGACATCAGTTCCCTTTTTTCCGCGTCGTCGACGCTAACGGTTTTCAGGGATCGTGTAGTAGCTTACAGTAACTTTGTTACTATTTCTTCGTATTTGTGTCTTTCTTCATTCTCTTCGAGATGTCGGCGAAGAAGACGGGATTTAAAGCCTGCGGTGAATGTGGCAAGACCATGTCAATCACCGACCCCCACGAATGTTGTGTATGGTGTTTGAGCTCCGACCATGATGTCGAAGACTGTTCCTGCTGCAAAAAGATGACTCCAAAAGCCTTAAGAGAGAGGGAGACAAAGCTCCTTATGGCGAAACTCAAAAGCAAAAAAGCTAAGAAGTCATCAAAATCTCGATCTCGCCGATCGAGGTCGAGGTCGAGATCTCGTTCGAGGTCACACTCGGAGTCATCGTCAGCTCACGCTTCGAAGTCCTCGAAGAAGAAACACAGAAGGAAGTCCCATGAGTCACGTCATCACTCTGGGAAGGACTCTAGCTCAAAACCGAAGTCCCAGATCAAGCTCGTGAGTAAAGAAGTGGAGGTTTCGGAGTCGGAACATGAAGAGACTGTGCATCCGGTTTCACCCGAACCTCAGGAACAGGTCCATTCTCAGATTCCATCCAATCCTTCTGATCAGGAGGATGAAGGTGAGGAGCAGGGGGCTGGTGGAGCCGAAGTTCCGGCACCCGATGGTTCATCGACTCCGGTTCCGGCACCCGAAGAAGAGATCGACGTCGTATCGACTCCGCCTCCCCGGGAACAACCGAGAGGTCCGTATCCTGAGTTTCCGACTCCAGGTCAGGATCCTTCCCAGTTCCTGAACGCCATGTATGGTGTATATTCAAGGGCAATGTTCCCGTCTGGTGCACCTGTTGGTCCCACGGGTCCTATGGCCTTTAACCTAGGGGTTCCGCAGGCTTATGCCCCTGCACCCTTCATGCCCTTTATGCCGGCCCTACCGCCGCATTGGCATTTTCCGACACCACCGGTGCTCCATCGACGCCGATCCCATCGACGCCGATACCCGTGACTCCGAGGCAAGATTCTGTCCGACCTCGTGTCGAGAAGCCTCGTCTGACGTCGGGTTCGACACCGGCAGCGACCCCGTCTGAGTCGATTCCGAATTCTTTGACTTCGATTGTGAAAGAAAGGTCTCGGAGAAAGGCCCAGAGACTTTTGTCGCCTGCTTTTGCCTCAGTTTTCGTGCCCCTGTCGCCTGCTTGTGCCTCCGTGTGCCCCTGTTGCCTGCTTGTGCCTCCGTGTGCCCCTGTTGCCTGCTTGTGCCATGTGGGTGTGTGTGGAGGGCTCTGTGTGGCTGTGTGTGTGGAGGGCTCTGTGTGGCTGTGTGTGTGGAGGGCTCTGTGTGGCTGTGTGTGTGGAGAGCTTTGTGTGGCTGTGTGTGTGGGGGGCTCTGTGTGGGTGTGTGTGTGTGTGTGGGGGGGCTCTGTGTGTGTCATTTGCGAGAGATAAAGCTAGTGGCATTGTAAATGACAATGCCATTTATTTATGTTAAAAAAACATAAATAAAAATAATGTCAAGAGCAATGCCAATAGCTCTAACTTTAACAAAGGCGAAACCATTGCATTGTAAATGCTTGTTAGTATTGCAGTTTGTGTGTGTTCCCTGAGTCCAGATCTGGTGGTTGTTCAAGATAACTTCTTTAGGAGGTTTCGTCAGATGCCACATGCCACACAGACTGCAGGGAAAATGTCCTGCATCTTTAAGAGACAATTAGTTATGGATTCCTCACCTTAGAATTACCCCCAGACGTCAGACTGGATCCGGAGAATATTTTCCTCATCAGTAACCCTGCGCGTCGATAGGTGGCATTGGTCGACTCCGCACTGTTCGTTGGTGTCGTGGTCGCCGGAATGACTTTGCAGTATCTACTTGGACGCCGCCCTCGCACCCTTATTTTTCCGCACCAGGCAGCGCAGATCCGGAGCGGTCCCTAGAGTCACTTTTTGACTCGGTTTTTGCAACTTTTGTCGACACCTTTTTGAGTCGTTCGACTCCTGGTGCACGAAGGGATGTCACGTCAGACACCGGCTTCAAAGCTTGCGACTCTTGTCTCGAATTGATGTCGGTCATGGACCCGCACCTCATGTGACTTTGGTGCTTGAAGCGTGACCATGACCCGAAGTCTAGCTCCGACTGCGGGCCTATGAACCCAAAGTCTTTGTGTGAGCGGTCCCGAAAGCTTTTTGAGGCCCAGCAGTCTGCTCTGCGCTGTTAGAGGTCCCGGTCGAGAGGGAGGTCGCAGAACCGGTCGCAGAGCCACCACCACTAGTCATCGAAGTCTTTATCTTCGGGTAAGTCGAAGCACAAGAAGAAGGCGAAGAAGCATTGGCGCACTTTGCATTCTCCCCGTCCTTCGGCCAACGCAAGAAGTGGAAGGTATTCGTCCGGCTCTGCCTGTGGAGCCTGTTGGGTTGACTTCCCTTTCCGGGAGTCGGCGCGACCCCTGCCCAGCTTCTCAACTTTTACGATGTCTTACATTCCATCTTTATGTAGCCAGACTCCTCCGGAGCGTCCTCTGGCCCCGCAGACTCAGCTGGGGGCTCTAGGCCTTCTATGCTGGTGGCTTCGGCTCTGGTGCTGCAAGGCCCCCAAGGATCCAGGCCAGGATCCAGATCGGCGCCGGTCGACCTTGTGACACCTCCTCTGGCGCTGAATCCAGCGACGACACCTCCGCCCCCCTCCGACTCTGGTTGTGTCCCCAGCTGACGTAGACCCCAGCCTTCCCTGCGATGTAGACATAGAGCCAAACCGACATTGGGACGGACTCTGACCAGTACTTTTGTACCACTGTTTTCCCCTGGTGTTTCAAATCCACCTGAGTGGCTACCAGAGGAGGGTGAGGAGGACTGGAGGGGTATATGGACCCTCTAGCAGACCAGTTAGAGGAACCAGACAGGAGAAAGGAGTTGGGTGATGCCAGGGGTCTGGACACCTCCCTAGACCTTGGCATGCTTTCTCCCCCTAACGTGGCTGTGGAGGGGGCTGCATCTTAAGCAGTGGTGTTACTTAGGGCGGCCGATGCCTTAATCTCGAGCTTCCTATGGTGGCGGTCAGGACTAACCCCCTGACCGAGGTGCTTCAGCCGGCAGCGGCCTCTTCGAAGCCCCTCTGCCCATTCAATGAGGTCCTCACGGACATCTTTTGGGGCACTTGGTCCAAGCCTAACACAGAGGCTCATGTGGATAGGAAGATTGCCTGACGCCACCGCCCGGCCCCGGGCAACCCCATTTTCCTCTCTCACCACCCTACCCCTTAGAGCTTCGTTGACCCAGCCTTCCAAGGGTGCATTACCTAAAGCACCACCTGATAGGGAATCCAAGAAGCTGGACCACCTTGGGGAGATGATATTTTCTTCCTTCAGCTTGGGACTGCGGTCGGTGAACACCGCAAGTCTTTTGGGCCGGTATTCCCGCTCGGCGAAGGACACGGTTGCGCAGGTGCTGCCACAGTGCCCGGAGGAGGCCCCGGCCGTGCTCTCCTGTGCAATGTCAAAGGGAAAGACGCAGCGAAGTTCGCCATCCGATGTGGGCTGGACACCGCCGACTCACTAGGAAGGATGGTTTCCACTTCAATATCCTTTCAACGCTACACCTGCTTGAGGTCTACTGGCTTTTCGGGTGATGTCCAAGCTACGCTTTTGGACATGCCCTTTGAAGGACGTCGCTAGTTTGGCGACAAGGCGTCTGCCTTTCGCCCCTTTAGTGGCTACGGACGGCCCCACCACGTCCCGCCCAGAGCCACAGGCCTGCGCAAGCTGTCCAGTCTCTGTGCGGCCAGTGACACGGGACCTACCGTCGTGGGTCTGGGGTTCACGGTAGGCAACAAGCACTTTGTTTACAGTGCTTCCCTTCGGCCTTACCAGCGCCCCTCGGGTGTTCATGAAAGTGATAGAGTAGTCACAGCTCATCTGAACCGATCAGGGGGTTCCAGTCTTCCCCTATCTCGACGACTGGCTGTTGAAGGCGGGCTTGCTCCAGGCTATGGTCCCCCACCTCCACACTATGGCCGACCTCCTGCATTCGATGGGGGTCACCATCAATGTGCCGAAGTCACACCCAATTCCATCTCAGAAGCTCCTTTTCATCAGAGCGGTTCTGTACACAGCACAGTTATGGGCTTATCCTCCCGAGCAGCGAGTCCGGGTTATTCGGGCTATGATTCCGATCTTTCAGTCTCTATCCCGGGTTTCGGTCAGACTGACCTTGAGAGGCTACTCTGCCTCATGGCCTCCTGCATCCTGCTGGTGGACTATGCTAGGTGGCGTATGAGGGCTCTGCAATGGGACCAGAAGTTCCAGTGGGCACCGATTCAGGGGAATCTTTTCGATTGCGTTTATATCTCTGAGGGCACTGCACGTCAATTGCAGTGGTAGATAATGAACCAGGATTGTGTCCCTCTCCCTTCCCCAACCAGAGTTCACAGTGGTGACAGATGCATCACTTCTGAGGTGGGGGGGGGGCACATGGGAGAGGCAGAGATCAGAGGCCTCTGGTCTCAAGTGGAGTCCGGGCTCCATGTCAACCTTCTGGAACTTTGGACGGTTCATCTTGCACTAAAGGCATTCCTTCCCTCTGTCAGGGGAAGAGTAGAGCAGGTGTTCATGACCACAACAACACCGCGATTTGCAGGTGCCCACGGACAACACCACCGCCATGTGGTAGTGCAACAAACAAGGCGGGGTGGGGTCGTGCGCCCTTTGTCAGCGACGTCATTCCGGCGCCACGACGCCAATTACGAACGTGGAGTCGACCAACGACACCTTTCAAGACGCAGGGGTATTGCTGAGGAAATAATTCTCCGGATCCAGTCTGACGCCTGGGGGTAATTCTAAGGTGAGGAATCCATAACTAATCTATGTCTCTTACAGATATATCGTTACCGAAGGTAAGTATCTTGTTCGACGGGCGTCATATTCCATAGTGTTCTCCGCGATGGTCTGTGTTTGGCTGCTGGACGGGTGAGGACCCACATGTCACGGAGGTTACTAGTACATTTGAAGGTGAATCGTAGCATCAGGATGTTCAGAGTGCCTGACTGTACAATCCGCCAGTGTTTCTGTATCACCTTCTGTATCCGGGTGGAGTTGGAAGTGAACGCCGTCTCGTAGGCATCATATCTTCCTTCTCTTTGATTCTTGGTTCAAGCAGACACCTCTGTTATTGCTTCTGGCTTTCTTGCGTAAGTTACCAATCACAGGTTTTGGATAGTTCGGGGCTTCTAGGTTCATGCTCAGTAGTTCAGCCTCTTAGGATGATGGCTTTCATCACGCAGTAAGGTATTAAAGTTGTGTTTTTTTTTAATGTGGTGGTCGAAAGGTGGCCATTCGTCATTGTGATATTAAGATCAAGGAAGTTGGTCTCTTTGTCCGAGACTGTGCGTGTAAACCTCAAAAATGGATTGAGTGAGTTGATCCATTCGTAGGAGTCACAGGTCTCCTCATCTCCATTACAAAAGATATTGTCTATATAACAACTCCATGTCATGATGTTGGTCGAGTGAGGATTGTTGTTGTATATGAAGAGGCGTTCAATTTCAGCCATAGAAGGGCATGCCAGGCTAGGGGCAAAGGTGCTCGCCATAGAAGTACCCTGGAACTGGTGGTACACAGGAGTTTGCAAGGTCCAGTTCTCAGCTGACTGGCATGTATCCACAACAGTTAAAGTGACTTCCTGAGGGATGTTGGTAACACCTTCACATCTAAGGTTATCAGATGGATAATCTCGTCATTCCTATTCCTGTTGTCGATAAGATTAAGAACATCTCTCATGTCCTGAAGATAAGATGGCATTTTTTTCAAGAGAGGTTGAAGGAAGTGATTGCAGAATTTGCTCAGAGGTTCCAAGAGAGAGCCTATGCCTGAAACGATGGGGTGACAAGGAGGCAGGAGGGTCCTTATGGATCTCAGGTAAGTTGTAAAAGTAGGGAACCTTCAGATCTATGTTGATAAGGAACCTTTCTTCATTTGGGGCTATCCAGCCCTGCGATTCGGCCGAATTCACAAAGGAATTTATCCTTGTTAAAAGAGAATCAGTTGGATCAGTGGCTTTGCGTCTGTAGTATCTTTCTTTAGACAGTTTGCGTAGGCATTCGTTATTGTAATCTGTTGACTGTAGAATCACAATGGCTACTCCTCTGTCGGCTGGTTTTATATTGAAGGAGTCATCATCAGCCACTTCCTTGATTGCTTTTCTCTCCTGGGATGTGATATTATGAAAATGCATTCTGTTATCCAAAGATTGGATATCCTTAAAGACAGCTTGTTCAAAAGCCTTGATTTCGTGTCCTGGCATTCCCCCATTCCCGTCATGAGGGGTAAATTTGGCGTGGGCTCCAAGTCCTGTGTCTTCTTCAGTGCTTGCTTCTTTGTCTTAAAAGTAGGCTTGAAATCTCAGTTTCCTAAAGAAGCCATGCAGTTATCTGGCGAGGCGGAAAGGGTCCTCATAGCGGGTAGGTACAAACCCCAGGCCTTTTTCCAGCACTTTCTTTTCCATGGGGGTCAGCACCTTGCGTGATAGATTCACCACTAACTTCATGGGTTGCTTTTGCTCCTGAGTTCCATCCGTAGTAAGGACTGGGGTTCCGGTGGATCTTGCCACTGGACACATTTGTGTCCTGACCTTTTGGTCTCCCTGTGACAGTATTACTAGCCTTGTGGTTTCACTGATTTGTGACCACTGGGCCTTTGAGGAACTACTCCTTCTTTGATGGTCGATTAGCTTAAAGAACTGCTAGCCTTCCTAACCTAAACTCTAGCAACCAATCCAACCCTTTAAAGGCTGCAGAAGCAGCACCATCAGAAACAGTTCCATCCATCAGGGACAGAAGCCTTCAATAGTTCCTGCTCTGTTGCAATGGCTTCCAAGCCGCTAAAACACATGCCAGGCCTGTTAGAGGCAGAATACATTTACTTTTCCCTGACAAGAAACACACCATGTTGGACAGATTGTTCAAAAGACTATTCTCTAGTGTTCATTTCCTCCTTACCCCACCTTCCTCCCACACCGGAGCACCTTTCGTAGGCTCACTCAGTAATTATGGTGCATGAATAGAACCTTTTATTGTCCAGAGGTGCCATCAAACGAGTACTAGACTCAGCAATAGGAGTAGGATGCTACTCTTGTTACTTTCTCATTCCGAAGAAGGACGTAATAAGCCTCCGGTCCATTTTGTACCTATGCTGAATGCCTTTCCGAGGAAGGCACATGATCAAAATGTTCTCTCTGGCTCAGATCCTGTCTTTTCTAGACAGACCAGGTGACTGGATGGCATACTTGCATATGCCCTTCCTGCATGTTCATGATAGGACAGGAACATTTTTAGAGTTCTTTGCTTCCCACTGGCCTCATCTCGGCCTATTGGGTGTTGACGAAAGTGATAGCGGTGGTTGCTGCCCATCTTTGGAGGTAGGGGTACACTTATTGCAATACTCCTACAACTGACGGTGTAGAAAAGTGCCCTATTTGACATGTTCACCCCCGTTTTATGCCTGGTAAATAATGTGATTTTGACTCAAAGTTCACTGGGTGCCTGCTTACCAGGTCCCCAGTGCCAGAGATATTTCCCAAAACAGCACAATTGTTCCCAAATTGGCAAAACTTTTAACACCTTCTGTAAGTCTCAAGTAAATGGTACCCCGGTACCTAGGGTCTGAGGTACTAAAGAAGGTCCCCAACGGCTGCAGCACGAATTGTGCCACCCTAAGGGACTACTCACCAAGCACATGCAAGACTGCCATTGCAGGCTTCATGTCTTGGTGCAGAGGAAGGTGACAGCGACGTCCTAAGCGACACTCACGATGCCGAGGACGGCACTCGGAGCCGAATGGAGCCACCAGATGGCATGCCCATGGGGTATTGCTTGAGCAAAGGTTTCCGAATCCAGCATGACACCTGGAGAATTCAAAGGTAGGGAATCTGCAACTAGATATTGTCTCTACCAGAAAAGGCATTATCAAAGGTAAGCGACTTGTTTATTAAGGGCACCCCTGAACCTTGTTCCTCAGATTCAATGACCTAAGAAGAAGGATCGAAGAACTGTGCAGCAGCGAAGGAGGACGACAACTGACTGGGGCCCCATCCCCACCAGCCTGTCTCCCTCTTCAAGGACCCTGCATGTCCTACACCCAGCAACCTCCAAGACCCCAGAGACTGCTTTCAACAAAGACACTTTCCTTTCGTGGACACCCTATTTGTCCAGAAAGCAACAAACCCAGGGACACTGGATTTAGGCGGATCTTCAACACTTGCACTTCTTGCATCTGTAGCTCATGTCCAGAGCCAGGTGGCCAAGTGATCCAGTGACGTCTCCCCCCCTGCGATCCTGACCTGGAATCCATTGTTAGATGACCTCTCCTGAACTTCCTCACAATACCTGCAGCCTCATCTTGAAGGGTCACCATGACCGGATCCGATGAAAGAAACCATACACCTAAAGACACCCCTGCACCCGCAGCCCCCAGGCCTTAGAGTGCCCAACTGACTGTGTCCTGGCATTCCCCCACTTTCCAACTCATCCCTCCAGTCATTTGATTCCTTCAGATAGTCTTCTAGACCAAGCATGCATCCTTTGACTCCGACCGAGGAGCTCCATTGATTCCTATTGGGCAACCAATGCACCTTTTGCACCTTGTACCCTGCGGCCCCTGTGCTGGTGGTGGTGCTCTCTTGGTGCTAAGTGGAGGCCCCTACAGTGCTGACCTCAACCTCCAGGCACGTGTTCTTGAACCTCTATTATTTAACTGCAACCGGTGACTTTGAGGTACTCCAATCTCCCATCGTCTAACATTGGGCCCAGTGACCTCTGTACCCGGCAGTCCTGGGTGGTAAAGTATCTGCCCTGACTCCTGCCTAGTGTTGATCGAAGCCTCCGAAGACTGAACTTGTAAGTTGATTACTTACCTGAAAATTGCTTAGTTGTCTGTGCTCCCATAGGATTGCATTGGTTTCTTTAGGTATTGCACTAAGTGTTGATTCTGAAAATAATACAAAGTATCTCTGTGACATTGAAAACTATTACACGATCCTGTAAAGTATTTTTAGTGCTTAAACAATCTTCGCCAACTGTATATTGAAAGTATTGCATTCCTGAAAAGTTTATTTACCTGTAACTTAGTTCCACTTGGTTCCTAAAATAAAAGTAACTAAAGTATTATTTTTGTAAAACATTGGCCTGGAGTTAGTCACTGAGCGTGTTTCCTACCTTGTATGAGTGTGTACAACAAATACATTCATACTACCTTCTGATAAGCCTAACTGCTCAGCCCAGCTACCATCAAATTGAGAATAAGGTATTATCTACTTTATCCTCTGCTATACCTTTTGGGACTTCCTGGACTCTGCGTACACTGTATCTCTTTTTGATAAAGTATATACAGAGCCAGCTTCCTGCTCTGCTGCTAGGGAGATCAACACGAGTACCTTGCTGCAATTCCATGCCTGGCTGACAATCAGGCCACTTGGATGTGGGAGCCAAGCTCCTGCTGTTAGGCTCAGGGCAAAGGGGGATCCGGTTTAGCACACAAAGTGCACCCGCAACACGCAGGGGCGGCTGGGTGCAGGGGGCCCTGTTTTCAATGTGAATTTTCGGTGTTGTTTTTTAGCTGCAGGCTCGCTCCAGGAAGAGGATCCAACAACTGGGCAGGTAAGTTGGAGGGCTCGGGGACGTGGGCGCACCTCTGGTCCTTTTCTCCAGGGTGTAGGGCGGCTGGATGCAGGGGTTTCTTTTGAGGTCGGATTTCACCTTACTCTTGAGGTTGGGGGTGGGGTTCCCCGTGCAGAGGCTGCATGCAACATCTCGGAGTCCTGGAGGTGTCAACCCACGGTGGACTCGGACTCTGGAGTGCTGGGGGACCTCGCTGGGACCGGTGGGCCACTCGAGCTCGGGCGGTAGGCGACGGGTGCAGTGGTAGTTTCAGGCTCAGAGTCTGTTTTCAGAGTTTCTTTTGAACAAGGCTGCTGTTTACAGGAGATCCGGTCTTTGTTGAAGGCAGTCAGTCCTCCTAGGGGTTCTGGAAGTCGCTGGCTGCAGGACAAGATGATTTTTGGTGCAAGATCTCCGGAAACAGCAGACGGGCCTTAAGGCTTGGGCAAGTCAGTTGTTCTCTGCAGTCTCCTCTGCTGGGCGTCTTCTTTCGTCCTTTTTATTCTCAGGTTACAGGAATCTGCTTTGTTGGCTCAGCGCTGTCCCCTAAATACTGTATTTAGGGGTCTCTGGGTCAGTAGCCAATGGGCTACTGACCTTAGGGTGACTACACCCTTGGTGTGCTCACCTCACCTGGGGGAGTAAGCACAATCCCTAATCCTGATTGGGGCGTGCCTGCCATCTTAACAGTGGGCTTCACCTCGCCTCCCCCACCTGAGAGGAGGAGTTGGCAGGGGTGGGCACACCTTCTGGGCTAGCTAGTTTTTTCAACCCGTCTTCCCTCCGAAATGGAGGGGAGACAGGAAGGGGGGGCCTGCTCTGATTGCAGGAGAGACTGGGAGTTGCATTGCAATGGCTGCCAGGCCTTTGAATCTCCCCTGCCACAGATGGTTCTTCCTGGCCTGGGGATGGTTTGAAAACCTCCGCCCAGGAAATGCTTTGTTTCTGGGCTCAGGGAGTGAAGGCTCTCACCCTAGGGGTCCAGAAACATGTCGTATGGTGGCAGTCTGGTGTGTACCAGTAGGGGAACCCACCAGAGGCTGCTCGTTTTTCCCAGGGGTGTAAGAAAGTGGCTCTGTATATACTAGACCAAAGTAAGGTACAGTGTGCACAGAGTCCACAGTCTCCAGAGGTATGGCAGAGGCTAAAACTAGTCTTACTCTCCAAAGTGGTAGCTTGGTCGAGCGCTAAGGCAGTACCAGAGGAAAGTGCAAAGCATTTGTTGTACACACTCAGTCAGCAAGAGGTTTCAAACACTCAAGAACTGAACTCTAGTCCAATTGTTTTGTATCAAAAGATATAGGTATTTATTTTTAGAGCCAACAAGGTATAAAAATATATTTTCTCAGCATAGATTAGTTCAGTTAAATACTTTTCAAATAGGCAAATAGTCTCTTTGAATACAATAGTTGCAGTTTGTTGCAATAGGCAACACAATTTCAAACACAATGCAACATTGAGCTCAATAGGAATTTTCATTAAATGCAATTAATTACTTTGTAGATTACTTTTCTAACCACAGTAATGGATCTGGATTCAGTCCTGGGGCATGAGTTGTAAACAGTTAAGCAAAAGTGTTTTGTTTACAGTAGTGATTTTTAAGGAATATTATTGTATTTTAAAAGTTGACATACTTTTTCTGTTGAAATTACCAATGTTACCCTATGGAAGGAAACTCAGTTTGGAGGTAAAGTAGGTTTGCGTTACTTTTGTAACCTAGTACTGGACTCCTAGGTGCAGCACTGGGACCTCCGTCTAAAACAGGTAAGTAATTACGTTTTGGTAGTTGGTACGATTTTTAAAGAATATTTGTAGTTTGCAAAAATCGACACTTAGAAGAAATTTCACAGAAAAAGTAAATGGTTTCCTACAGAAGAAAATGCCGGTTATTAGTAAGTACGGTAAAGATTACTTTGCAGGGTTTGTGCTGGGCTAAAAGATGCAGCACTGAGGTCTCTCCTGATAACAGGTGAGTAAATCGGAATTCGTTGTTTGGCTGATTTTAGGTGAACATTTAGAAGAATTTCTAGGTAAAAACCAGTCAATGTTAGCCTATGGAAGAAAAGTGAGTTATCGGCTTTTAGGTAAGTACTCGACTGGCAGAGTTAAGGTTCTGGGCATAGACTCAGGGTCAGGTAGGTACAGTTGGTACACCCTCAGCGTCACAGGGGCAGCCGGGTACAGAGGGAGTTAGGCCCAATGTTATACAATGAGAGGCAGAGGCCTTCGGTTGGTGGCTGCTGGCTAGCAGGCCACGAGGCTGTGGGAGCTGGGCTCCTGGTCACTTGCTCTGGGCAAATGGGGAAGTAGGATAGGGCAAAGGTTGCACTGCCAGGGGCACTCGGGCGGCTGGGTGCAGGGTGCTTTTGAGCCGTCGGGTGCTCAGTGTTAATCAGTGGAGATCTTGGAAAGTGGAAAAAGGCTGCAGGCTTGGGGACGGAGATTCTTCAGGAGCGAGCTGCACTTAAAGAGGTAAGTTGGGGTCTTGGAGGATTGGTAGGCACCCAGGAGATGGGCACATGGGGCCGCGGGGCACCGGGTGCAGGGGTGTCTTTTGACGTCGGGAAATCTTACCCTCAGCTGGTCGCGGTTGGAGGGGTCCCTGGTTGTGAGGCTGTAGGCGTCGTCTGGTTCGTCGAGGAGGGTCTTTAGGCACTGGACTTTGGGTCCCAGTCGCCGGAGGGACGTCCTCGTGGTCTTGGGTCAGTCAGGCACAGGCCGGGCTTGGCAGGTGCAGAGTGTGCGGGATTCGCGGTTCCTGGCTGGCACCAGGGGTATTGCTGTTGGAGCAGAACCACTGCTCGTGGGAGTCCCATTCTTTCAGAGGGTCAAGGCAGGCAGGTCCTCCAGGATCTTCAAGGTTGCTGCTCGCAGGAGTCTCCGGGATTTAGCAGGAGCAGGTTCAAAGATCGACCGGCCTGTAGGGCTGGGGCCAAGTCAGTTGGTGTTGTCCTTTTGTTAGCAGCTGCACGGCGGGTCTTCTTATTCTTGATCTTCTTTCTTTTTTTCGTATCCAGATCTGAGGAAGGAAGATTCAGGGTGCCCCTAAATTCTAAATTTAGGGGCGTTACAGGTAGGGTGAGGGCAGTGACCAATAGGTCCCTGTCCTGGGGTGGTTATACCCCCTAACCTGCTCCTCTCCTGTGGGAGGGGGGCAGGAGCCTAGCTGTGAGTGGGTAGGGCTCCCCATCCTCAAGATGGCGGTAGCCCGGAGTTGTGCTTCACCTCGCCTCCTCCACCTGAGGGGTGAAGTTGGCACAGGCTGGCACACCCCTTTTCCTGACGTAGGGTTTCCCGCCAGTCTTCCCGCCAGAGTGGGGGTCAGAACTTGTTGGGGCCAGTTGCTGAGTACATCAAGTGTCCTGGCGAAGCTCACAAAGGCGGCAAGCCTTTGAAGCTTCCCTCTGCCCATCCTGGGGGAGGAAACCTAGCACCTCGCCCAGGATGTGCATTGTTGTTGGCCTCTCCACCCAGGGGTCCAGCAACATGTCTGCTGTGTGGCAGCCTAGGCAGCCTCTCAGACCAGACGTGGGTGTAGGTTAGGTTTCAGGGGGCATCTCTAAGATGCCCTCTGTGGTGCATTTTACATTAAATCCCACACTGGCATCAGTGTGGGTTTAATGTGCTGAGAAGTTTTATATCAAACTTGTCAGTCTTTAGTGTAGCCATTATGGTGCTGTGGAGTTCGTGATGACAACCTCTCAGCACCATATACTCTTAACGGGATCACTGCACTTAGTGTCCAGGAATGGCCCTGGGTACTGAAGGGGCACAGGGCTCATGCACCTGTGCCCACACCACTGGCATAGGGCACCCAGCTAGAGCGGTGACTGATGTATGCCAGGGCAGTGGGGTTGTGGGCATGGCACACAAGTATTTGTGCCATGTTGACTCTTTGTTTAGTTCTGCACCAGAACACTCGGCCTGCAAAGGCAGTGTGTGTGTGTTAGGGTGCAGGGCCCCTAAGGGTGGCACAATAAGTGCTGCAGCCCTTGGGGTCTTGTCTGGTCAAAAGGCCCTGTGTACCCATGGTACCATTTACTAGGGGCTGACATGTGGCCAGTGATGCCAATTGGATTTTAGCTTCACTACAGTTTTAGGGAAGGAACATAGGCCCTGGGCACCTGTTTGGCAGGAGCCCAGGGCACACTCAGTCAAAGCACATCAGCAATTCAGCAAACAGTGGGGTCATACCATGCAAGAAAGATGGCACTTTCTCACAAGGGGGCATCTCTAAGATGCCCTCTGTGCATTTTTCATTAAATCTCACACTGGCATCAGTGTGGGTTTAATGTGCTTAGAAGTTTGATACCAAACTTCTCAGTTTTCAGTGTAGCCATTATGGTGCTGTGGAGTTCGTAATGACAAGCTCCTACCACCATATACTCTTAATGGCAGCACTGCACTTACAATATCTAAGAATGGACTTAGGCACCGTAGGGGTACAGGGCTCATGCATCTGTACCTCATCACTGGTATAGTGTACCCAGCTAGGGGGTGGCTGACCTATGACAGGGCTGTGGTTTCTAGGCATGGCACTCAGGGATGTGTACCTTGTCGACTCTTCGCTTTGTTCTGCACCAAAACACGCAGCCTGCAAAGGCTGTGTGTGTGTGTGTGTGTGTGTGTGTGTGTGTAAAGGTACAGGGCCTCTAAGGGTGACACAATAGTCCTGCAGCCCTTGGAGGTCTTTCCTGGTCACAGTGCCCTGGGTACCTGTGGTACCATTTACCATGGGCTGACCTGTGGCTAGAGATGCCAATTGGGTTACTTATCGGAAAAGAACACAGGCCCTGGGAACCAGATTGGGAGGGACCCAGGGCACATCAAGTCAAAGTGCATCAGAAGTCTGGCAAAAAGTGGTGGGGGGGGCTACTGCAACAGAAACCCAATTTGCTACAGCCAGTACAAGTGATCAAGGAAGCCATTTTAAAACATGTGCTGGACACTGTTGAAAACGAGTTCTCCAGCTGCATGATGGCTTCACTGAAACTAGGGATGTGTGGGATCAAGCATCTTGTGTTAAAAAATCCTCCCTGATTTCAGTGATGGTTTTATTATTACATGCACCCAGAGGGCTCTATAGAGATACCCCCTGAAAACATACCATCTGCTGGTGTGCTGACTGGTTTTAGCCAACCTGCCTCCACAGACGAGTTTCTGACCTTCAGGGATGAGGGCCTTTTCTCAAAGGAGGTCAAGAACAAAGCCTCCTCTGGCAGAGGTTGTTTACACCTCCTCCATCAAGATTAGCATACCAAGGCAGGGAGCTTCAAAGAGCCCACTGCCTTTGGAATATGAGTGTGGCTTCCCTCACAGGAGAGGATGCTGACTCTCCTTCCCCTGCCCTTGGCCATCTGGCACTAGGCCACGCGGGAAAATTAGCTATGGAGGAGGAGTAGTGTTGCACTGCGAGGCTGGACACACCTCTAGGGTGATCAGCTGGAAGTGAATGCGACTTCTGAGAAATCAAGCGTCTTGTGTGTAGTGGCCTTTGGAATTCTAGTACTGGACAGGGTGATGCCTACTCGCCAAAGAAAGTAGTCATCTAGGGAGTGTAGTGACCCCAGGAGTGAGACCGTTGGCTTCTACCCCCACTCCCATAAACATCCCTAAATTGAGTACTTGGTGGACAGCCTGATACCAGGACTTCGGATTTTAACAGACCAAAAGAAGACGTGGACACAGAAAAACTGAACTGAGAATCAAGGAGTAAGACTGACTTGGCCCCGACACTGCCAGCCTGCCTGCTACACCCGACCCTCGTGGATCAAGTGACTTGTCCTGCCGCTGTGCTGACCTCAAGAAACCCGGAGGGTTGCCAGTGCTTGACCAAGTGCCACAGGAACTCCTTTGGAGTAGAGAAGATAATCCCCTGCAGCAGCAGGCACCAAAGATGCAAGACTGGTTGGTACACCGGCATGCTGCATACGGCGATTGTCGATGCAGCAGCTGCCCAGGAAGAGGTAGCAGGACTCCTACAGGTCAGATCCGTTCTCCATCCAAGTATGGTTAGGACTGACTGGAGGAGGAGGGGGCAGCCTATAGTGTGGTGTTGACGCAGGCGGCCAAGGCTTTATCCCTTGAGCTCCCCATCGTGGCCGTGAGGACTAACCACCTCACTGAGGTCCTTAAACCGCAAGCAAGCTCTTCGGAGCCTCTGTTGCCGTTTAATGAGGCCTTGTCTGACGTTCTTCTGGGCACCTGGTCCAGGCCCGCTACAGGTCCTCCTGTTGATAGGAACGAGGCCAGACGCCACCACCCGGCTCCGGGCGACCCTTGCTTCCTGTCCTCCCACCCCACCCCCGAGAGCCTGGTCATCCAGGCCTCTAACTCCCAGACCGCATTCCCGACGGCTCCCCCGATCGGGAATCCAAGAGGTACGAGCAATATGGCAATAAGATGTTCTCCTCCCTGAGTTTGGGATTGCGGTCAGTTAACACTGCTTGCCTCTTGGGCCGTTATACCCACTCTCTGTGGGACACGGCCGCGGACGTGCTGCCACAATGTCTGGAGGAGGCCCGGACTAAACTCGCTCAAGCCCTTGCGGAGGGTCGAGATGCGGCACGGTACTCCAACAGATGTGGACTGGACACCTCGGACTCGCTAGGTAGAACGATGACAACGACGGTGGCGATTCGTCGCCACGCCTGGCAGAGGTCCGCCAACTTTTCGGCTGATGTCCAAAACACCCTTATGGACATGCCGTTTGATGGCCATCGCCTCTTTGGCAACAAGGCAGACTGTGCGCTTGAGCGCTTTAAGGACTCCAGGGCTACGGCCAAGTCCTTGGGCCTGTCGGCCCGCGCCAACAATCTGCTGCCTTTCGCCCCTTTCGTGGCCATGGAAGGGGTGCCCCCACACGTCCTGCCAGCCACGGGCCGCAGACTAACATCCAGCGCGGTGGCGGACGTGGTAACCACCGTGGCGGTGCCCGGGAACAACGGCGCGGCCAGTCCACATCTGCCCCTGCAGCATCCGCCTCAAAGCCCTCCTAGTCCGAGCTTTCAGGCCCACGAGATGCCAGTGGGGGACAGGGTTCGCCATCACCTCCTCCACTGGAGCGACATCACATCGGACAGGTGGGTGCTGCAAATTGTCCGAAGGGGCTACTCCCTCCCCTTCGAGGCGACCCCTCCAGCCATGCCACCCCAGTACCACCGCGTGTCGGGGGATCACTTGAATCTTCTGCGAGAGGAAGTTGCCGCCCTCTTGGCCAAAGGGGCCATCGAGCGCGTTCCTGAGCCAGAAGTAGGGTGTGGTTGTTCCTCCCACTACTTTCTGGTTCCCAAGAAGGGCAAAGGGGGCCTATGCCCTATCTTGGACCTGCGGAACGTCAACGGCTTCCTCCGGAAGGAGAGGTTCAAGATGCTGACACTGGCTCAGGTCTTAGCTGCCCTGGACCCAGGAGACTGGATGGTAGCGTTGGACTTGCAGGACGCTTATTTCCACATCCACGTCCTGCCGGCCCACCGGCGCTACCTGCGGTTCACGGTAGGCCACAAGCACTTTCAGTGTACCGTGCTCCCCTTCGGCCTTACCAGCGCCCCACGGGTGTTCACGAAAGTGATGGCGGTGGCCGCAGCTCATCTGCGTAGGTTAGGGGTTTCAGTCTTCCCCTACCTCGACGACTGGTTGTTGAAGGCGGGCTCGCCCCAGACAGTCGTCAGCCACCTCCAGACTACGGCCGACCTCCTGCACCTGCTGGGGTTCTCCATCAATGTGCCGAAGTCGCACCTGTGTCCCTCTCAGAGGCTCCTCTTCATCGGAGCGGTTCTAGACTCAGCGCAGTTTCGGGTTTATCCTCCCGAACAGCGGGTTCGGGATATTCAGGCTCTGATTCCGATCTTTCAGCCTTTATCCTGAGTCTCGGTCAGGTTGACGCTGCGGCTTCTGGGGCTGATGGCCTCCTGCATCCTTCTGGTGCTTCACGCCAGGTGGCAGATGCGGGCTCTGCAGTGGGACCTGAAGTTTCAGTGGGCCCAGCATCAGGGCAACTTGTCCTACCATGTCTGGATCTCGGAGGGCACTGCAAGACAGTTGCAGTGGTGGCTCACGGACCGCGATTGGGTCAGCGGCAGATCCCTCTCCCTACCCCAACCAGAGCACATAGTTGTGACGGACTCGTCCCTCCAGGGCTGGGGAGGCCTCGTGGGAGAGGAGGAGATCAGAGGCCTCTGGTCTCCGGCGGAGTCCCAGCTCCATATCAACCTTCTAGAGCTGCGGGCGATCCGACTTGCGCTGAAGGCATTCCTCCCCTCTGTTATGTTATGTTATGTTATGTTAGGTTGTCTTGTAAAGCGCATGGCTACCCCAGCAATGGGGCGTCCCAGCGCTGTAGACCACTGGGGAACCCGTCCTGGCTTTCCCTGTGAGATGATCCCTGCTGGGTTTCTCCAAGGTCAAACCAGGCATCCCCAGTGTATGTGGGGGGCCGTTGTGGAGATGAGGCAAGCTAATGCCCAGAGTTGCCGAGTGTGATCCCTGGTTAAAGTAGGCACCGAAGCGAGAATTATCGAGTCCGCTGACCCTGGTCCACGACCCTGCCGCGTCGGGAATTGAACCCTGATCCCGGGCCGTCTTCTGCTTCCGGGTCTGCCGCCTCTAACCAGTGAGCCACACCACTCCACTCTGTCCGGGGGAGTGTAGTGCAGGTGTTCACGGACAACACCACCGCCATGTGGTACTGCAACAAACAGGGCGGGGTGGGGTTGTGGACCCTATGCCAGGAGGCTCTGCGCCTCTGGCAGTGGCTGGAACATCAGGGCGTGACCCTGGTGGTTCAACACCTGGCAGGTTCCCTGAACGCCAGGGCGGATGAACTCAGCCGTCGGTGCATGATGGATCACGAATGGTGTCTGAACTCGGTCGTGGCGCAAGGCCTCTTTCAGCAGTGGGGAGAGCCTTGGTTAGATCTATTCGCCACAGAAGAGAATGCCCAATGTCATCAGTTCTGCGCGTTGGAATTTCCAAGGCGGCACTCGCTCGGAGATGCTTTTCGTCGCGAGTGGAGTTGCGGTCTATTGTACGCCTTTCCACCTCTACCACTTCTGCCCAGAGTGCAGAAGACGATCAGGCACGACTGTGCCGAACTCATCCTTGTGGCTCCGGACTGAGCACGGAGGTTCTGGTATCCCGAGCTACTCAGCCTATCTGTCGATCCCCCGATTCGTCTGCCTCTTCAGGAGGACCTTCTGTCGCATCAGCAGGGGACGGTCCTCCACCCGAACCTGCCCAGTCTCCACTTACATGCGTGGCGATTGAGCGGCGGCAGTTGAGGCCATTTGACTTGCCTCCTGAAGTCTGTAATGTCATTCTGGCAGCCAGGCGTCCCTCCACAAAATCGGTATACGCCTGCAGGTGGAATAAGTTTGTGGCATGGAATAAGTTTGTGGCATGGTGCACAGCAAAGGCTGTGGATCCCGTTTCTTCCCCTCTTTCAGAGGTTCTCCTCTTTCTTCTTTCTCTTGCCCAGCAGGGCTCTACTCTGAAGGGCTAAACAGCAAAACACACAAGATGATGAAGGGCTACCTCTCGGCCATTTCCGCCTTCTTAAGGCTACCTGATCAGCCCTCTTTGTTCAAGTCCCCTATTGTAAATAGGTTTTTGAAGGGCATCCCCCATATGTTTCCTCCAGTTCCTTTTGTGATGCCTCTGTGGGACTTGAACCTTGTTCTCACTTTTCTGATGTGCGCTCCCTTTGAGCCACTTCATAACTGTCCTCATCGCCTCCTTACTCTCAAGACCGCCTTCCTGGTTGCCATCACCTCTGCCAGGAGAGTGAGTGAGCTCCAGGCCCTTTCCTCTAAGCCTCCTTCCTTTCTGTCCATCCGGACAAAGTTGTGTTGCGGACGCGACCCTCTTTCCTGCCCAAGGTATTCACAACCTTCCACATCGGGCAGTCCATCACTTTGCCCACCTTCTTTCCGCCTCTGCATCCCTCGAAAGAGGAAGAGAGGCTCCACCGTCTGGACCCAAAACGTGCGCTCTCATTCTATTTGGATCGCATACGCCAGTTCCGGGTGGATGACCAACTCTTTGTTGGTTATGTGGGCGCTAAGAAGGGATGGGCGGTGCACAAATGTACCATTTCTTCATGGGTCGTCTTGTGCATCAAGGCTTGTTACTCTTTGGCACGAAAGGAGCCTCCTGTGGGGCTTCGTGCCCATTCCACTCGGGCCACGGTGGCAACTACTGCCCTGGGCCGGGGAGTCCCCTTGCAGGACATCGGTCAGGCAGCTACGTGGGCCTCGCTGCTCACGTTCGCAAGACACTACTGCCTGGCCAGCCAAGTCCGGAGAGATGGCTTTTTCTGCCGTTCCGTTCCCCAGGACTTTCTGGTGTGATCATTGGTTCGCAGACCCTCCACCGGGGTTGGTATTGCTGGGGTATCTATTCTAAGGTAAGCAAGGAATCTAATACTAACCTGTTTCTTTCAGATGCACAAGTTACTTACCTTCGGTAACGATATATCTGTAAGAAACAGTAGTTAGTATTAGATTCCTTACCGCCCCACCCATCCTTCCCGTTCTGCGAACCGATATCTAGGGTTAAGGTAATCCCCTTTCAAGGCCCTAGTTTTTATGGCACCAGTGTTGGTTTTATCATGGCTCTGCGGTTTCTGGCGCTGAAAATCTGTGTATAAGAACTGATGTCAGCGCGCGAGGGCGGCGTCTAAGTACTCCGGTGATGTCATCCCGGCGCCATCGACGCCGATGACGGACCTGGAGCCGCAGACGACACCTACCGACGGGCAAGGGTACTGCTACGCAAAGGTTTCCGGATCCAGTCTGACGCCTGGGGGTATTCTAAGGTAAGGAACCTAATACTAACTACTGTTTCTTACAGATATATCGTTACCGAAGGTAAGTAACTTGTGCGTCGGGCTATGGCTCCGAAGGCCTTGAGGGAGTGGGCTATGAAGCTCCTTGCTGCTCGGCAGTCGACACCATCCACTAGGAGTCCGCAGAGGGCCCGGTCCCTATCAAAGAAGGAAGTTGTAGGACCGCTCCCAGAGCCCAAGGTCCTTTTCGCCCCACTTGAGGTCTTCGGGACACTCGGGAAGAGGCACAAGAAGAAGTCGTCGTCCAAACGGATTTCATCTTCGCCTTGACTGTCATCCGTCGACGAATGAGTAAAGGAGCACTTACGCTCTGGGCATTGTCCTGCGGAGCCGGAACAAGGGTCGACTTCCTGCCTCCATCCCTTTCCTGGACCCGTAGCTACCCCCACTCAAATTAAAGAATTTTACTAGGCCATTCCCCACGATTTTGAGTGGGGTGACCCCTCTGGTGAGCTTTTGAGCCCCGTGGGGTCAGAAGGGACCCTTCTTGGATTCTATGCGGTTGGCTCCTGGCACAACACAGGTGGGGCCCGATCTAGGATCCAGGTCGACCTGTGGTGCTATCTTGACTTTCCCCGACTTCGGACCCGAAGTCTTCGGTGCCACCAGTGCCTACTGGCAGTGCCAGCCCCATCCTTATCCCCGACGAAATGGAGTCTCAACAACGTCGCCAGATGCTGATTCAGACGCCGATTTAACCCAGGGGTATTATGTTGTTACCAGAGCACTTTGAAGAGGTTTTAGGCTCACGAGAGGAATGGGAGGGGCTATGGACACTTCGGAACATCAGGATGTCTGCAGAGCAGATGGACTGGTATGGGGAACTTGGAGAAGCCAGTAGACTGGATACTTCCCCAAATATTGGCATGCTCTCTCCGCCTGCTGTGGCTACAGAGAAGTGGGAAACTTATGCCATGGTGGTTAAGAGGGCGGCCGAGGTCCTCGTACTAGAGCTGCCCTCTGTGCTGGTCAGGACTAATCTCCTGACCGAAGTGCTTCAGCATAGGTCTTCCACCTCTAAATCCCTTTTGCCCTTCCATGAAGCAATAACTCATGTCATTCTTGGTATGTGTTCCAAGCCTAGCACAGGGGTTCCTGTGAATATTAAAAATGCACGCTGCCATCGCCCAGCTCCGGGCGACAAAACGTTCCTCAGCTAACATCCCACGCCCGAAAGCTTGGTGGTGCAGGCTACTACATCCCAGGGCGCATTCCCTTCCACCACCCTAGACAGGGAATCTATGAGGTTCGAGGCATGTGGGCTGCTGAATTCATATCTATAGCATGGATCGCCGCCTAGTGTTGGGTCCGGATGATTGCACATTGTTGTCCTGGAAGAGTCTTCGAAGGATCACGAGATAGGTGGCTCCTCCCCTGGACTACAGTGCGCATGGGCATCGACTCCATCCCCAGATTGTTTTTTTCCGCCATTGGGTTCGGATGCATATTTGATCACTCAAGTTCGGAATCAATAGAAACTTTTCTTTTTGGCCCAAAGGCCTTTCCTATATCGTCGGATTTGTCTTCCGATCGGTGCCCAGTTCTGTTCCAGCTCAGTTCCCGAGTCGGACATCCAGAGGAGTCGTGTGAATCTTCAGTGCTCGAGGCCCGGTCGACGCAACAGACCTTATTCAACAAACCATCATGGAACGGAGCCCGTTCAAGAGGTGCCCCGTGTGCAACTCGAAGTATCCCCACATCGACGTCCACCCGGTGTGCAACAAGTGCCTGTCGCCAGATCACGATGAAGCCAACTGTATGGCTTGTTCTCGTTTCCGCTCCAAGAAGACGATTCGACTTGGGCGCGTAGCGCGCCAGGAGGCCCAGCAGACGGCACCTGACCCGGTGAACATTTTCGATACCGAGGGAGAAGAGGCAGACGAGCAGGAGGATCAAGAGCCGATTTCCAATTCAGTGGCAGAGATCGACTCAAACTACTACGCAGACGTAGAAATGCTCGATGCAGAAGAAATCGTCGACGAGGTAGGAGACGACGATGGGGCCTATGGGGCCACGGAAGATAGCTCAAGCGAGGAGCTATGCCCCGTTCAAACAATATCTACGGCTCAGGTCGAGGGATCGCCACATGGCCTTACCCAAGATCTTGCACCAAGTTCCACTGTCTCGCCTCCGGGCCCGGCTACGGACACTTCTAGAGAGCCACCATTGGTCAAATAGAAACCAAAAGAGAAAGCTTCGGTGTCTACAAAACCGAAAGTGCTAGAGGGGCCGTGGAAACCGAAAGCGCGTGTCACCTTGGTCGGCTCCACGTCTTCAGACCTGTCGGTGCAGACAAAGCCGAAAAAGGTTGTCGAACCGGTGAAGTCGCTCAAGGTCGTCGACCCGAAGACTTCGGCGCCGAGGGACGTCGACACAGACAAAGGACTCGGAGCAACAAAAGTTGTCGATCCTGCGCGTCGGCCGGACAAGGCCAAAAGTACTACAACCCTCGAGTCCACACCTGGTGGTGGCTCGAAGGCACCTGTTGAGTCGACGCAGCCGTCCGCCTCCTTCACGAAGCAGGTTTCGGAATCATTGAAACGCATTAAGGACAAAGCTTCCGCTGTCGATCCGAAGGATACTTCCACGCCGAAGCCTGCCACCAAACCGCAAAAGTCGACAGCGCCTATACAATTTACGCTGCCGCCGAAAGTGGCGCTGAAGGCATTCGCGCCGAAGAAGGTTGTCGAGACGTCCATGAAGGTATCCATGGGGCCGAAGCGTACCCCTGCGGTTATGGGCACAAAGCATCGACAACCCCTGCTGGAGGAGCAGTCGGAACAGTTCATCGACGCCGACACCGGTAAACTTTCGATTTACAAGCGAAAGATCACACCAGCACAGCCTATGGAGTCCTACACAATTCCTTTAAAGAAAAAGAAGGCTTCCACGGATTCACCCGTTCTTGTTGAACTAATAGCTCCACGTGGACAGGACACTGCTCCAATCTCGCCCACTTACTCAGATGTGGATGCTGGGGAAGGTGACTATGATGAGTACAACTACCCTGCCGACACTGATCCTGAAGATCAACATGACACATGGGCAGATACTGCAGACCCAGGGGATCCACAAACTGCCCCAGACACTCAAGTGTATAATGTCAATACATCACCTACTGAGGACTCAGCGGCATTTAATGCGCTTATTAAAAGGGCAGCCAAAAATCATGATGTCCAGCTCCATGCTAACCCTATTGAGGTTGACCTTTTCCACCTCTGAGAAGACCGTAAAGACTCTGCCTATGTTAAAGGGTGTCTTAAAACATGCTGCAGACATTTTCAAGGAACCCACAAGAGCCAGGGTTATAAACCCCAGAATTGAAAAAAAGTACAAGCCGGCGCCTGGGGACCCTACCTACATCAAAGGCCACTTGCCGTTGGACTCCTTAGTAGTTTCCAATGCCCGGAAGAGGGCAAACTCACAAACTACTGGTGATGCTCCTTCCCCTGACAAGGAATCTAAGGTGCTAGAAGCATCAGGGAAAAGGGTGGCCGCTCAAGCAGCCAATATCTGGCGCATTTCAAACACTCAGGCACTCTTGGCCAGATATGACAGGGCACATTACGATACACTTGAGACCCTGTTACAACACTGGCCAGATGAATATAAAGAGGCGGCAGAGATGCTCATACAAGAAGGGAAACTCATCTCAAATGCTTCTATCAAGTATGCACTGGACGCAGCAGACACCGCGGCCAGGGCCATTAACACCAGTGTAATGTTGCGACGTCAAGCCTGGCTCAGGATCTCCGGGTTCAAGCCGGAGATACAAACCACCATCCTAAATCAGCCTGTAAACCCTGATCACTTATTTGGACCTGAGGTGGACACCACCCTAGAAAAAAAATCAAAAAAGACACCGAGACTGCAAAGTCTATGGGGGCTCTCCAGTCCCAGCAGTTCAGGGGTAGTTCTTTTCGTCGCTCAAGCAATAGAGGTGTTTCCAGAGGCCAGCTGTCCCAGCAAACACAGTACACTAAGAGTGGCGCACAAACCTCATACAACAAACAAAGTAGAGGTGGCTATCGCGGAAACAGCGCCAAAGGCAGAAGTTGTGGAAACAACAGCTCCCGATCCTCTGCCGCCGACAAACAGTGACTCCTTGTCACTGCCCCCAGACCATGCAACACCGGTCGGGGGAAGACTCCAACAGTTCCTGCCAGTCTGGAAATCCATCACCACAGACAGGTGGGTCAGACAGCTTATCCAGTACGGTTATTGTCTGGAGTTAACATCCACTCCACCCAACATCCCTCCAAAGCACCGTCCTATGTCAACAGAGCATTTGCACTTATTGCAGCAAGAGGTACTCGTCATGCTGCAAAAAGGGGCAATCAAGCTCGTACCAGTGGAACAAAGAGGCACAGGAGTGTACTCCCTGTACTTCTTGTTCCCAAAGAAAGACGGGTCCCTCAGACCCATACTGGACCTCAGACCCCTAAACCAGACATTCTATCAGAACACTTTCATATGCTCACACTGCAGCAGGTTCTTCCGTTGCTCAATCAGGTTGATTTCCTCGCAACATTAGATCTAAAAGATGCATATTTTCACATTCCACTACATCCGTCACACAGAAAATACCTCAGATTCACCATTCAGAATCAGCATTACCAATTCAAAGTCCTCCCTTTCGGAGTGACCACAGCGCCCAGGGTGTTCACAAAGTGCCTGGCGACTGTGGCTGCGCACCTCCGGAGACCAAACGTGCACGTCTACCCTTATTTGGACGACTGGCTTGTCCAAGCAAAGTCGGCCCAGCAGTGCGCTGCCAACATGTCACACACCATTCACCTTTTTCACGATCTGGTATTCTCACTGAATTATCCAAAGTCACACCTTCAGCCCGCCCATGTGCGGCAGTATCTAGGCGCGACAATAAACACTCTGGCGACCACAGCGCAGCCAAATTCAGTGAGGATCAACAGCATTCAATTGCTGATACAGAAATTCAGACCGCAACACTCGCTTCCAGCATGAGTGTTCATGCAGTTGATAGGCATGATGGCCTCCTGCATCTTCATAGTCCCGCACGCGAGACTACACATGCGTCCGCTTCAAGAGTGCTTAGCACGTCAGTGGAATCAGGCTCATGGACAGTTAAAAGACCTAGTGTTGGTGACCGGTCGTGCATACAACTCTCTGCATTGGTGGAATCCACACAATCTTTGCAAGGGCCGACCGTTCCAGGAGCCTGTGCCACAGATCATCCTAACGACGGACGCATCTCTCCAGGGTTGGGGAGCTCATGTACTCCACTACACAGTGCAGGGACTACGGACACCGCAGCAAAAGAAGATGCACATCAACCACCTAGAGCTGATGGCAATCTTCATGGCAATGAAGGCATTCAAGGTACATCTGTGCAACAAGGTCGTGTTGATCCGGACGGACAACATGACGGCCATGTACTACATTCAAAAGCAGGGAGGTACACACTCTCCACAGTTGTCTCATCTAGCTCAGAGCATGTGGAAGTGGGCCATTCAAAGGAACATCTTCCTCATGGCGGAACACCTCCCAGGCAAGGACAATCCGATTGCGGATCTGCTAAGCAGGTACAGCCACCAAATGCACGAGTGGGAGCTACATCCATCAGTGCTCCGCCCGTACTTCCAGCAGTGGGGGCATCCAGAGATAGACCTGTTCGCCACAAGGGAAAACGCCAAATGCCAAAGCTTTGCCGCCAGGTTCCCGCACCCACAGTCGCAGGGCAATGCGATATGGATGAACTGGTCAGGCAAATTTGCGTACGCTTTTCCCCCAGCACCTCTAATACCGCTGGTGGCACGAAAGCTAAAGCAACACTCGATGACGCTCATCCTGGTTGCTCCAACGTGGGCACGCCAACCATGGTACACCACGTTTCTAGAACTTTCCGTGGTACCGCATCATAGGCTGCACCTCACACCCAGACTTTTGACGCAGAGCCATGGCAACATTCAGCACCCAGATCCGCAACAGCTCAACCTGGCGATCTGGCTCCTGAGGTCTTAGAGTTTGGCTACCTCAACTTGCCTCCAGACTGCATGGATATCATACGGGAGGCAAGAAAGCCTACCACCAGAGCCTGCTATGCACCAAAATGGAAGCGGTTTGTCATTTATTGCGTAGACCACAACATAGACCCGCTTGACGCGTCCACGCACAACATCATTTGTTATCTGTTACATCTGTACAAATGCAATCTGGCATATGCTTCCATTCGAATACATTTATCCGCCATAGCGGCTTATCTCCAAAACAGGCAGCATCTCTCCCTTTTCAGAGTGCCTGCCATTAAAGCCTTTCTAGAGGGACTCAAACGGTCATTCCTCCCAGGACCCCACCTGCTCCTGAATGGAATCTTAATGTGGTCCTCACCCGACTAATGGGTCCACCTTTTGAGCCTCTACATTCATGCGAGATTCAGTTCTTAACATGGAAAGTGACTTTCCTGATAGCCATTACGTCACTGCGACGTGTTAGTGAGCTCCAGGCACTAACTGTACAAGAGCCATTCATACAAATTCACTCCAACCGGGTGGTGCTCCGCACTAACCCTAAATTTCTTCCAAAGGTGGTTTCACAGTTCCATATCAATCAGACTATTGAACTGCCTGTGTTCTTCCAAAATCCTGAGAGTGGCAGAAAGAATGCTCCACACTCTTGACGTCAAAAGAGCTTTGATGTATTACATTGATAGGACCAAAGATTTTAGGAAGACGAAACAACTCTTTGTTGCCTTTTCCGCACAACACAAAGGCAACCCCATTTCCAAAGCAGGTATAGCCAGGTGGATCGTTAAGTGTATTCAGATTTGCTATCAAAAAGCGAAGCGCACTTTAACAATCCCCCCAAGAGCCCACTCCACCCGCAAGTTGGGGGCCTCCACGGCTTTCCTTGGAAATATCCCTTTAGAAGACATTTGCAGAGCAGCCACATGGTCTACCCCACACACATTTACAAAACACTACTGTGTCGATGTGCACTCCAAGCAGCAGTAGGGCAGGCTGTTCTAAAAACACTTTTTCAAACTGCTGCAGCTGGCACAGGCGGCCGCCGCTAATGGAGGTACTGCTATATATTCTATGCTATAGATATGAATTCAGCAGCCCACATGCCTCGAACTGAATATGCTACTTACCAGTATGCATCTGTTCTTGGCATGTAGGGCTGCTGACATTAATATCGCCCGCCCTCCTCCCCGGCGCCTGTAGCGGCTGCAGCACTTACACTTACTCTTAGCATGGTCATCGCTCACACTGTTACACTCCATCTTCGCCACAATGGCTAAAAACTATCTGGGGATGGAGTCGATGCCCATGCGCACTGTAGTCCAGGGGAGGAGCCACCTATCTCGTGATACTTCGAAGACTCTTCCAGGACAACAATGTGCAATCATCCGGACCCAACACTAGGCGGCGCTCTATGCTATAGATATGAATGTCAGCAGCCCTACATGCCAAGAACAGATGCATACTGGTAAGTAGCATATTCAGTTCAAATCACTTGGGACGAAGAGGTTTTCTTCCTCCAGCATGACATTGCAGTCGGTGATTACCGCATGCTTATTGGGCTGTTTCTCGCATTCACTTTGCGAGATGGTTGTGCAAGTGCTGCCACAGGTTCCGGAGGAGGGCCGGGCTGTGCTCTTCCAAGCTATCAAGGATGGGAGTGACGCAGGAAATTTGTCCATACTGTGTGGCCTTGACACAACTGATTCGCTGGGCAGACCAATTTCCACAAAAGTGGCTTTGAAGCGCCACGCCTGGCTTAGGACAACTGGCTTCTTGGGCAATGTCCAGGCAAATTTGATGGACATGCCATTTGATGGAACCAGTCTTTTTTTGGGAGAAGCCAGACTCGCCCTAGTGAGGTTCAAGTACTCTCGAACTACAACCAGATCTTTTGGCTTCTCTTCTACACCTCATGGCTAGTCTAGTTTTCGCCCCTTTCATGGCAATGGAAGGGATTTCCAGCCGCATCAGCCCTAGCCATTGTCCTGCGCAGACTTCCCAAGCAATGCGGGGACATGGATGCAGTTTATTCCGACCTAAGAATGGAAGCCAGAGGTCTTTGGGTACCCTGCCCTTGGCAGACGCAGCCTCCAAGCACGCCTGGTCTGACTCTTCAAGACCAACCAGTTGGTTGGAGAATCCATCATCATCATCTCCCCGGTGGAGGTCAATAACATCGGAGAAGTGGGTCTTGCAGATCATTCTGGACAGCTATTCTCTGACTCTCCTTTGTTTTCGTTTGTTTTCACAGTCTGCCAATCAAGAACAGCTGGCGGAGGATCATTTAAAATTGCTCCAAGAGGATTTTACGGCTCTCTTGGATAAGGGAGCTATAGAGAACGTTCCGGATTCAGAAATACGCAGTGGCTGTTATTCCAGCTACTTTCTGATTCCGAAAAAGAACAAAGGGTTGCAAACCATTTTAGATCTTCGGACCTTCAATCTCTTCCTCAAGAAGGAGGAATTCAAGATGTTCATTTTTGCTCAGGTTTTGTCTGACCTAGACCAAGAAGAATGTATGGTAGCGTTGGACCTGCAGGATATGTATTTTCATATTCCCATCCTGCCGGTCCACAGGCGTTACCTGCGGCTAAAGGTAGGTGTAGGGAAGTGGGTTTCTGTTGCAGTAACCCCCTCCCACATGTTGCCTGATAACTGATGCACCTTTCCTTGGTGTGCCCTGGGTCCCTGCCATTCAGGTACCCAGGGCCTGTGTTCCTTCCCTAAAAACTGTACTAAAGCCTAAACCCAATTGGCATCTCTGGCCACAGGTAAGCCCCTGGTAAGTGGTACCCTAGGTACCCAGGGCACTGTGACCAGAGAAGGCCCCCAAGGGCTGCAGCACTTATTGTGCCACCCTCAGAGGTCCTGTACCCTGACACACACTCACACTGCCTTGGCAGGCTGAGTGTCTTGGTGCAGAACTACACAGAGAGTCGACATGACACACAACCCTGTGTGCCATGCTCACAAACACACTGCCCTGGCATACCTCAGTCACCCCTCTAGCTGTGTGCACTATGCCAGTGGTGTGGGCACATGTGCATATGCCCTGTACCCCTACAGTACCCAGGGCCATTCCTGGGCACTGTAAGTGCAGTGATGCTATTAAGAGTATATGATGCTGGGAGGTTGTCATTACAAACTCCACAGCACCATATGGCTACACTGAAGACTGAGAAGTTTGGTATCAAACTTCTCAGCACATTAAACCCACACTGATGCCAGTGTGGGATTTAATGTAAAATGCACTACAGAGGGCATATTAGAGATGCCCCCTGAAACCTAACCAACTACCAATGTCCTGACTGAGAGGCTTCCTAGGCTGCCACACAGCAGACATGTTGCTGGACCCCTGGGCTGAGAGCCATCCTCTCTCCTGGGCCTACAACAGTGCACATCCGGGGACGAGGTGCTAGGTCTCCTCCCCCAGGATGGGCAGGGCGAGCTTCAAAGGCATGCTGGCTTTGTGAGCTTCTCCAGGCCTCTTGCTGTACTCAGGTACTGGCCCCCACCGGTTCTGACCCCCACTCTGGTGGGAAGAAAGGCAGGAAAAACAAAGGAAGAGAATGGGGTGTGCCAACTTCAGCCAACCCCACCCCTCAGGTGGAGGAGTCGAGGTGAAGCATAACTCCGGGCTCCTGCCATCTTGAGGATGGGAAGCCCTGCCCAATCAGAGATAGGCTCCTGCCCCCCTCCCACAGGAGAGGAGCAGGATAGGGGGTGTACTCACCCCAGGACAAGGACCCAATGGTCCCTGCCTTACCCTACCTGTAACACCCCTACATTTATTATTTAGGGGCACCCTGAACCTTCCTTCCTCGGATCCCGATTCAGAAACAAGCAAGAAGATCAAGAAACAAGAAGACCTGCAGTTCAGCTGCTAAGAAGAGGACGACACCAACTGACTTGACCCCAGCCCTACAGGCCTGTCGAGCCTCGAACCTGCTCCTGCTAAAACCCCGGCGTCTCCAGTGGTCAGCAACCTCAAAATCCCCAGAGGACCTGACTGCCTTGTGACTCTACCAAGACTGGGACTCCCATGAGCAGTGGTTCTGCTCAAACAAGCAACACCCCTGGTGCCAGCCAGGAACCGCGAATCCAGCACACTGTGCACCCGCCGAGCCCGGCCTGTGCCTGAGTGGACAAAGACCACGAGGACGTCCCCCCGGCGATTGTGACCACGAATCTAGTGCCCATTGACCCTCCTCGACGCTCCTGACGACGCCTGCAGCCTCACAACAAGGGACCCCTCCAACCACGACCAGCTTGAGGGTAAGATTTCCTGATGTCTAAAGCCACCCCTACACCCAGCACCCCACGGCCCCCTGTGCCCAACTCCTGGGTGTCTAACTATCCTCCAATATCCCAACTTACCTCTCGAAGTGGTGGTCGCACCTGAAGAATCTCCGTCACCGAGCCTGAAGCCTTTGTTCACCTTCCAGCTTTCCCATTGAATAACATAGAGTGCCCGACGGCTCAAAAGCACCCTGCACCCAGCTGCCTGAGTGCCCCTGGGAGTGCAACCTCTGTCCTAATCTACTTCCTCATTTGCCCTGAGCAAGTGACCTTGAGCCCAGCTCCCTCAGCCGCTTGGCCTGCTTGCTAGCAGCCACCAACCAAAGGCCCCCTGCCTCCCGTAGGAAAACATTGGGCCTACTCTCTCTGCACCGGCTGCCCCTGTGCCGCTGAGGGTGTAACAACTGTACCTACCTGACCCTGGGAGACCCCTGAGTCTATGCCCAGAACTTTAACTCTGCCTGTCGAGTACTTACCCAAAAGCCAATAACTCACTTTTCTTCTATAGGGTAACATTGACTGGTTTCACTTGAAAATTCTTCTAACTGTGGAGTTTTGAAACTTAAAAATATTCATCTAAAATCAGCCGAATCACGAAAACCAAAATTCTCACCTGTTATCAGGAGAGATCCAAGTGCTGGATCTTGCTGCCCAGCACTGACCGTGAAAAGTAATTATAACTGTACTTCTCTTCCAGGGGATACTCCTCAATAGTCATAAGCACTGAATAGTCCCGCCCACGTGTGGGACCCCGGAGCAATAGCCAATAATATGCATATATCTACATATATATATATATAAATACATATAAATACGCATATAATAACCATATATATATATTGATAATATGCATATACATATACATATGCAGCCCAATATAACCATACTAGGCTAAAAAAAAAGCTGCCACAATAGCCTGTAATATCTTTACATTTGCTAAATAAAGACATATAAAACACATTATATGATAATGTAGAGAAGAAAACACTTCCTAGGTTTTCTTTGAAACACACAACCTTTATTTTCAAAGGTAAAAACAGGCAAGATCATAGAGGCAGCTTTAGCCTAGATAGGCTGCATTGTAACAACAGAAAAATCTGGCGCCGTGCCTTTAAGACCTCTGTGAGCCTCTAGGCTCCCATCATGCACCACAGGTGACAGTTAGGTCAGTTCTTTTTTCCGGCTCCTTCTGTGAGGATCCTGGAGCATTGCGCTCGCCAGTTGGTGATATATTTTCACTTTCTTATGGTTTTTCTCTAATTTTTTCATCTTTACTCGACGTCTTTAGTCATTATCTGACTAATCCAACAATTTTTGGCTGTTTTTTGGCTATTTTTCCAGTCACAATGCCGGCCTTATTTGCCAAGTGTCCGGCCTGTGGTAAACAAATGGCTAAGACAGACCCTCATTCGGTCTGTGTGGCTTGTCTACCATCTTCTCACAAGCCAGAACTTTGCTACCACTGCAGCAAGCTTTCAAGTAGAACTTTGAGAGAGAGAGAGAAGAGCAGGCTTCAGTCCCTGCATGACAGAGGAGAAACTGTGAGTGGAAGAGAAGATGTTCACTCCAGGAAGCCTTCTTCTCAGCACAAAGAGCGCAAGGACAAAGGGGAGAAGAGAAAACTTCGGTCTCCTTCAACTTCGAGGGACAGATCTTCTTCCGAGGTACCTGTGTGCTCCAAATCAGCATCGAAATCACCGTCGCGGCATACGTCGACGTCGAAGCATCCCTCGCTGTCGAAGAAGAATTCGCCGTCGAAGCAAGGTGAGAAGCGACATGAGCGTAGGCGGTCCCGGTCTGGCTCGCCTATGACTGCAAGAGGACGGAACTCGACGTCATCTCATTGAAGTCGACGGTCGCCGTCGAGAGGCTCCAAACGTCAGTCGAGGTCGCCGTCGAGAGGTGACATGACGTCGATGCCGAAGAGGCATTCGTCGTCGAAGAGGTCGCCGCCGAGGAGATCGCCGCCGAGGAAGTCGCCATTGGAAAAATCGACGTCGAAGAGGATGTCGTCGATGTCTCCTGCTGCAAAGAGACCTAGAACGGTATTTGTAGGAAGGTAGAACCCTGACTATGGTTGCCCCCAACTTTTTGCCTGGTGTTTTGCTGGTTTTCTGACTTAGTTGACCTGGGACCCTGCTATTCAGGGCCCCAGGCCTACTGCTCTCTCTGTAAAATGGATTCCATGTACCTTAGGTACATATCTAAATTGGATACTGAGTCACCTTATCAGTCCCTGTACAGTGTACCTTAGGTACCCAGGGCATAGGTGTACCCAGGGCCTACCAGGGGCTGCAGCATGTATTATGCCACCCCTGGCTGGCCATCCAAATCTGACACAACTAGCTGCTTGACAGCTGGGGCAAGGTGGTGTAATCACCCTTTGCTTTAGATATAGTATACCTATATCTAACCCTAAAATGGACACACAGATCTCCTATCAGTCACTCCTATGGCAGGCCTTAACAATCCTGAAGGCAGAGTGCTTGGAATCGTGTGAGATGGTGCTCTGGCATGAGCTGAGCCTGTCTGCGGCTTTCGGGACCCATCCCTTAGCCGTTTCCATGATATCGCATACCATATACTCTTAAGTGCATTATAATCCTCGCGGTTATGTGCCAACTCTGGTATCGCTTTATCAAAACATGTCGAGTAAGGTGTCATACGAATTGGAATACTAACCCCTCGCCAATTCTGGCGACGGGGTTAGCATTCCACCCTTCTAGAGGGACACGACATGTATGTAACCTGTAACCCCGGTTAAAGTCAGACAGAGCCTTAGCATCCACAAAATGGATGCTGCCACCGAGACACAAGTCTGCCCTCCTGCTGCTGGGAGTCCTCCCAGAGCAGGAGGCAAGGACAAAGGGTTTCCTGCCAGGGGCGGTGCCAGCACCGTCCCAGACAGGGTTTTGTGTATTGTAAGTAGGCAGGGCTTTAGAGGAAGGTGACTGCACGTGGCACCCCGGTGCTCACTGTGCATAGGCTGGCTGGAACCAGTTCCAGGGTCACTCCAGACCCTGTGCTGGGGAAAAGCCCGCCAAGGAAGTGGGTGTAACCACCCCCCTCCTAGTCCCACCCATAGGGCAGGACTTAGTCGCGTGCCAGCCCCTTTTTACAGGATAAAGGTAGGAACTGGCCCCCTTCCAAATCAGATCATCTTTGGGATCAAGACACGACTTTCTGCGAAAGGACTTCAAGATTTCCTTCTTCAAGATTCTCCCTTGTGACTAAGGAGTAGTCACCCTGCATCCGCAGGCACCATCTAAGAACACTGCGGTCTGCTGCAAGTCCTTCCTCCGGAATCCGACTGCCCAGCTCGACGAGAACCGGCTTCCCTGGCACCTCTGACCTCTACCCGCCTCTACAGCCCAGCTGAGAACCGTGGGTGCGACGAGACCTCAAGGGACCGGCCATCTTCAAGACTGCACGACTTCTTTCCAGCAAGCCCGCCGAGTAATCTACTGGTGAGTGCTTTGGGGTCCGAGAAGCCCCGACTCTGAGCAGCTCCAGCTCCGAAGTGCAGCCCCCCAGCATCTCCACGATCTGCGTGGGGCCCTTCTGCTTTTTACTGCTCACCGCGTTGTTTGGCTACTAGCCCGTTGGCTTGTGGCCTCCCTGACGACGCCCGACGACATTTCTGCTGCTGGTCTGGTTGCTCCAGACTGGCCCTTGCTCCCTTCCAGAAGAGGAGCACCCCGGACCCTCCTGGTCCACTCAAGACGCCATTTTGAGTCCACCGCGTGGGCTTGAATTAGCCAAGGCTTGTTGCCCAATCCTGGGTAACTTCGACGCCGACAACTTCATCCGTCGTGGGACAGCTCGCACCTCCATCCTGGTCGCCGACAACGCCTCCTGGTCCGGGAGACTGCAGAGCCCAGCAGCGCCCACTCACCTGACTGCGGTGACTTCGCCCGGTGCCATCCTGGTGCCCACTTAATCACTGGCTAGTGATTCAAGAACTTGGTCCCCTCTGCTTTCAGGTTTTCTTCTTCCTTGATCCAGGCGTGGATCCATCGAACTTTTCTTCACTGGTCGCCTGCCAGCAACTTCTTCCTTCCAGGCTCCTGGTCCGGCAACGAGATCCCCGACGTCTTTTCAGACCTATGCAGCTGCAGCCCCTGGGCTAGGTAACTTCGGCACTCCGGTGTCCCAGCATAGCCTCACTATCCAAGGGTCAGGATCCACTGTCGTTTTCTCCCTACCAGGTCGGGTTCGCCCGTGAACACTAACTTTGTGAATTCTAGCTTCCATAGACTTTGTCCCGCATCCCGCGTGAGAGTGCACACTCTGCACCCGAGTCCCCTAGGTCTCCTAGAAGTAATCTAACGATTCTATAGTCAAGTCCTAGCGATTCCAAAGCCTATTAGTACTGTACTTACCTGCTAGTAATTTCGCATTCCACTTTTAGCGTATATGGTTTGTCGTGCCCCTCGGGCATTTGTGTAACGTGCTAACTTAAAAGTATTTTCGTAAGAGTTTTGTTGTGTGCTTAGCTCCCTGTCTCATAAAGAGCCAGGGTAGTCTTGTTATAAATAAATACACTGTTTATTTTCATAACAACTTGTGTGGTGTCCTTTCACTGGGTGTTCAAGGGGTAATGTGATGGTAAAACAGCTGGCTTAACACGCCCTCTAGAGTCTTAGCCTTAGACTGCTCGTATCCATGCTACTAGGATAGCTGGTCTATAAGGTTGACTTACAACCAATCGTCAATAAGGGTTGTTTGGACTGATATATAGTGATCGCTAGAATAGTGAGCACTGCACATCAGGCCAACTTCTCACATTGGTGAGCAGCGGTTGGGATTTGAGCTTGCTGTTGTTTTACCACACATGCCCTAAGAATATCTTGTGAAAGATCACATAAGTACTAAAGGTACATATAACTTAGCTTAGAATACTCTGAGTTCTACTGAACCAGCTGTTGTAGCTCCTAGGGCTTAGCACACCCTAAACTACAACTCTAGCAAGGGATCAGTAGGCAAACATATAGTGTAGGTAAGTGCACCACTTACACCTCACTAGAAAAGCATGTCTACCCAGGGAGATTCTACTGAGACTCCCCTGGTCAGTGTTGACCCTCCACAGGTCACTTCATGATATGCAGCTCTCAGTTTCCAGGAGATGAGACAGATCTGTGTCTCCAGAAAACTGAAGCAGGGGTCTAACCCCACCATTCCCTTTCTGATAGGTCTCTTAGAGACATATGATGCCAGAAAGCTTTCTCAGTTACATGAGAACATGCCAGCCTTAGAGGGAACCTCTGGGGATCCAGACCTCCCCAACACTGATTCAGCAGTTGAGGAGGAGGATCAAGAGGTACTCTCCGGGGATGAGGTAGACAAAGGTCTTGAGGTAGTCAGAAGGCTAACTAGGACCAACCTAGACTTACTTGGGCTAGGATCTGGGGGCCCCCCAGTACTAACCCGAAGTGGGCCTAACCTTGGAGTTAGGAGAGATAGATCTCTTTCTAGGGACTCCAATAGATCTCTGCACTCTAATGCCTCTTCTCAGGGGAGAAGGAATCCTCCACAGAGGAGATTTACTTCCCCTCAGAGAAGGGAGCATGAAGCTAGGATGAGACAAGCTGAACTGAGGATTGAAAGGGAAGAAATTGCCCTGGCCAAAGAGAAGCTTGCCCTGGCAAGAGAGCAGCAGATGAGTGGGTTAGCTCCCACTGGTGGCAGCAATCTCCCAAGAGATAGAGAGAAGGGTTTAGATACTAAACACCTGACTAAAATAGTGCCCCCCTTTAAGCAAGGGGATGATATCCAGAAATGGATGGCTGCTCTGGAGAGGGCCTGCACTGTGCAGGGCATTCCCCAGAGTCAGTGGGCAGCTATACTGTGGCTCTCCTTTGATGGTAAAGGTAGAGATAAGCTCCTCACTACAAGAGTAGAGGATGCTAACAATTACCAGGTCCTGAAGAATACACTGGTTGATGGGTTTGGTTTAACCACTGAGCAGTACAGGTTGCTGTTCAGAGACACCCAGAAAACTCAGTCTCAGGACTGGTCTGACTTTGTTGATTGTGCCACTAAGGCTTTGGAAGGCTGGCTACTGGGTAGTAAGGTTACTGATTTCAAGGGATTGTATAATCTAATTATGAGGGAGCAAGTCTTAAATAATTGTCAGAACCAGTTATTACACCAGCACCTGGTAGACTCTGATCTGACCTCTCCACAAGAATTGGGTAAGAGGGCAGACAAATGGGTCAGAACCAGGATTAGGCCCAAGAACCAAGGTGGTGACCAGAAAAAGGAATCAACCAAGCCTCAAGAGAAGGGTGGGAATAAATCTACAGATCAAACCACATCAGGGCCCCAAAAATCCTCTGAGGGGGGTGGGTCCCAGAATCCTTCCAACAACCAGAAGAAACCTTATTGTTATCCCTGTAAACAGGTGGGTCATTTAAAAACTGACAGCAGTTGCCCCAAGAATAACAATAAGGAAAACATACCCCCAAGTAACATTCCCAAACCTCCTGTTACTACTAGTAGTAATCCCCCAGGTGGTGGGAGTGCCCCCAAGAATTTGGGTGCATTTACTTTGGGAGTTCCTGGGGACTCTGGCCTAACCAGGTCCCCAAACTTAGATACTCTTGTCTGTGAGACTGGCATGGGGTTTGCCAACTTCACAACTTGTCCCAACACTTTGGGCAAGTACAGACAGGAGCCCCTCATCAATGGTATAAAAGTTGAGGCCTATAGAGATACAGGGGCTAGCATCACTATGGTGACTGAGAGTCTAGTCCCCTCAAGGCAACTTTTACCTGGTGCCACATACCAGGTGACCAATATTGATGGAGTACAGAGAGATCATCCCATGGCAGTGGTCAGTCTCAGCTGGGGAGGTGTCACTGGCCACAAGAGAGTGGCAGTGTCACCAAACTTGCCTGTAGATTGCCTACTGGGGAATGATTTAGAGCTCTCAGCCTGGGCTGAAGTAGAGCAAGAAACCCATTCTAGAATGGTGAACATCCATGGTAAGGTTAGTGGGGCAGTGGTAGCCACAGCCCCAGTCCAAGATATCCTCCCTGAACAGGTCAGGAGGGTTGTGCCAGTCACAACCCAATCTCAGACAACTTCCTTCCCAGAACAGGTTGTCAAGGCTGTGATGGTCACAGCCCACACCCAAACTGAGCCCCCTCCTGAAAAGGTTGGGAGAGTTGTGATGGCCACAGCTCAAACGCAGACAGATGACAGTGTTGTGAAGCCTGAAACTATGGATCACTCCACTCAGACAGAGAGTATTGAGGAGGAAGAGAAATCTCCCTCCCACCAGACTTTAGGAAAGGATCAGCCTCCTCAGGGAACTGATCTGACCCCTTGTGAAGAAACTGCCACAGAGGTAGTCAGGCCTAGCCTGGCAGAACCCCTGATGTCAGTGGACCCTTCCAAGGTGGGACCCAGTCTGGAGCAGGTAACCTGCCCCTCTCTACCCTGCCTCAGTCAGCCCAGGGCTGTAGAGGTCAGGGAGGCCAGTGTTGGACCCCGAGGGGCCCCCTGTCCAAAAGAATTTCCCAATCAGCAGATTAAGGGCACTGAAGCTAGTAGACCTAGCCAAGTGAAAATAAGACACACTCCTGAGGGATCCCCCTTAAAATTAGTTAGGGACCTCCCACAGATGGACACTGTTGGGCACAGCCAAACTTGGGACCTGAGGGCCCCAGACCTGAACTGTCCCTCCAGTAAGCCAAACAGAGGGACCCAACCTCCAGCTGTAGGTAGCCAGAGGTTGACCCTGAGAGCCCAAAACAACTCAGTCTTGGAAAGAAAGGCCTCTATGGTGGATGATGATTGGAGGAAGCTGAGCCCAAAGTTAGTGGAGCCTCACTTCAGTACTCCATTTCAGCACCAGCCTTTTTCTTTGACAAAACACACCACAGGTAGAGATTCCCTATGGTGGAGACCCTCAGACACCCTTAGGGTGAGGGATTGCTTAGTGGACCGTGACATAGGGGGTAACCATGCCAGTGCTGGTACTTCCTTAAATGGCCACTTAGGCAATATAGGCTTACCTGGACAAGGATAGCCTTATCTCCTTTCGTTTGGGGGGGGGTTATGTAGGAAGGTAGAACCCTGACTATGGTTGCCCCCAACTTTTTGCCTGGTGTTTTGCTGGTTTTCTGACTTAGTTGACCTGGGACCCTGCTATTCAGGGCCCCAGGCCTACTGCTCTCTCTGTAAAATGGATTCCATGTACCTTAGGTACATATCTAAATTGGATACTGAGTCACCTTATCAGTCCCTGTACAGTGTACCTTAGGTACCCAGGGCATAGGTGTACCCAGGGCCTACCAGGGGCTGCAGCATGTATTATGCCACCCCTGGCTGGCCATCCAAATCTGACACAACTAGCTGCTTGACAGCTGGGGCAAGGTGGTGTAATCACCCTTTGCTTTAGATATAGTATACCTATATCTAACCCTAAAATGGACACACAGATCTCCTATCAGTCACTCCTATGGCAGGCCTTAACAATCCTGAAGGCAGAGTGCTTGGAGTCGTGTGAGATGGTGCTCTGGCATGAGCTGAGCCTGTCTGCGGCTTTCGGGACCCATCCCTTAGCCGTTTCCATGATATCGCATACCATATACTCTTAAGTGCATTATAATCCTCGCGGTTATGTGCCAACTCTGGTATCGCTTTATCAAAACATGTCGAGTAAGGTGTCATACGAATTGGAATACTAACCCCTCGCCAATTCTGGCGACGGGGTTAGCATTCCACCCTTCTAGAGGGACACGACATGTATGTAACCTGTAACCCCGGTTAAAGTCAGACAGAGCCTTAGCATCCACAAAATGGATGCTGCCACCGAGACACAAGTCTGCCCTCCTGCTGCTGGGAGTCCTCCCAGAGCAGGAGGCAAGGACAAAGGGTTTCCTGCCAGGGGCGGTGCCAGCACCGTCCCAGACAGGGTTTTGTGTATTGTAAGTAGGCAGGGCTTTAGAGGAAGGTGACTGCACGTGGCACCCCGGTGCTCACTGTGCATAGGCTGGCTGGAACCAGTTCCAGGGTCACTCCAGACCCTGTGCTGGGGAAAAGCCCGCCAAGGAAGTGGGTGTAACCACCCCCCTCCTAGTCCCACCCATAGGGCAGGACTTAGTCGCGTGCCAGCCCCTTTTTACAGGATAAAGGTAGGAACTGGCCCCCTTCCAAATCAGATCATCTTTGGGATCAAGACACGACTTTCTGCGAAAGGACTTCAAGATTTCCTTCTTCAAGATTCTCCCTTGTGACTAAGGAGTAGTCACCCTGCATCCGCAGGCACCATCTAAGAACACTGCGGTCTGCTGCAAGTCCTTCCTCCGGAATCCGACTGCCCAGCTCGACGAGAACCGGCTTCCCTGGCACCTCTGACCTCTACCCGCCTCTACAGCCCAGCTGAGAACCGTGGGTGCGACGAGACCTCAAGGGACCGGCCATCTTCAAGACTGCACGACTTCTTTCCAGCAAGCCCGCCGAGTAATCTACTGGTGAGTGCTTTGGGGTCCGAGAAGCCCCGACTCTGAGCAGCTCCAGCTCCGAAGTGCAGCCCCCCAGCATCTCCACGATCTGCGTGGGGCCCTTCTGCTTTTTACTGCTCACCGCGTTGTTTGGCTACTAGCCCGTTGGCTTGTGGCCTCCCTGACGACGCCCGACGACATTTCTGCTGCTGGTCTGGTTGCTCCAGACTGGCCCTTGCTCCCTTCCAGAAGAGGAGCACCCCGGACCCTCCTGGTCCACTCAAGACGCCATTTTGAGTCCACCGCGTGGGCTTGAATTAGCCAAGGCTTGTTGCCCAATCCTGGGTAACTTCGACGCCGACAACTTCATCCGTCGTGGGACAGCTCGCACCTCCATCCTGGTCGCCGACAACGCCTCCTGGTCCGAGAGACTGCAGAGCCCAGCAGCGCCCACTCACCTGACTGCGGTGACTTCGCCCGGTGCCATCCTGGTGCCCACTTAATCACTGGCTAGTGATTCAAGAACTTGGTCCCCTCTGCTTTCAGGTTTTCTTCTTCCTTGATCCAGGCGTGGATCCATCGAACTTTTCTTCACTGGTCGCCTGCCAGCAACTTCTTCCTTCCAGGCTCCTGGTCCGGCAACGAGATCCCCGACGTCTTTTCAGACCTATGCAGCTGCAGCCCCTGGGCTAGGTAACTTCGGCACTCCGGTGTCCCAGCATAGCCTCACTATCCAAGGGTCAGGATCCACTGTCGTTTTCTCCCTACCAGGTCGGGTTCGCCCGTGAACACTAACTTTGTGAATTCTAGCTTCCATAGACTTTGTCCCGCATCCCGCGTGAGAGTGCACACTCTGCACCCGAGTCCCCTAGGTCTCCTAGAAGTAATCTAACGATTCTATAGTCAAGTCCTAGCGATTCCAAAGCCTATTAGTACTGTACTTACCTGCTAGTAATTTCGCATTCCACTTTTAGCGTATATGGTTTGTCGTGCCCCTCGGGCATTTGTGTAACGTGCTAACTTAAAAGTATTTTCGTAAGAGTTTTGTTGTGTGCTTAGCTCCCTGTCTCATAAAGAGCCAGAGTAGTCTTGTTATAAATAAATACACTGTTTATTTTCATAACAACTTGTGTGGTGTCCTTTCACTGGGTGTTCAAGGGGTAATGTGATGGTAAAACAGCTGGCTTAACACGCCCTCTAGAGTCTTAGCCTTAGACTGCTCGTATCCATGCTACTAGGATAGCTGGTCTATAAGGTTGACTTACAACCAATCGTCAATAAGGGTTGTTTGGACTGATATATAGTGATCGCTAGAATAGTGAGCACTGCACATCAGGCCAACTTCTCACAGTATTTAAAGACCGGTCTAAGGTTTCTGTGTCTTCTAGAAGGCCCTCTTCCTCCCCTGGGCTGCGGATTGTACAAATCTCTCCAGAGCCTTCAAGAGCGCCTTCACCTACAGGGGCTAATATCTCGCCACGATGGCTGGGAGAAATCAGAGACTGGAAGATAAGAAAAATTAACCTTGCAAGGTCTCGTTCCAGGTCTCCGGTGTCTGTAAGATCAAGGTCACCTCTTGTACGGGTGGTACACTCTCCAAGAAGACGTGAGCGTACTCCGCCGAGAAAGTCTCCATCGGAGAGGAGGCGAGCTTCACCATCTCCTAGGTCTTCTCGTCATCACTCTTCTAGAAGACGCGATACTAGATCTTCGACAAGGTCTACGAATTCAAAAAGGAACTACTCTCCAACGCTGTCATCAACTCCTCCGAGTAGGATTTCACCTATTGATGACGTGATTACTTTTAATGAGGTTCTCTGTCGTGGTGCAGCGAAACTTCATATCGAGATGCCTGTCTCTACTGCCAAGACAACAGTCATTTTCGAGACCTTACATCAGAAGTTATCTTCAAGGCCTTTACTTCCTCTGGTTCCAGGTCTGTTGGAACCTGCGGAGCACAAATTCTTAACCCCGGCATCCTTGGGAGCGGTTCCTTCGCGGATCGCAAAGAAATATAAAGCTCCGGACAATGATCCGTTATTTCTGAGGTCTGAGCCACAACCTGATTCAGTAATCGTCTCAGCGGCTCGTAAAAATCAGACAGGAGCGGCATCATCCTCTGTGCCTCCCGATAAAGACAGCAAAGCTATGGACTCAGTAGGAAAGAAAATGTGTGCCACTTCTGCTTCCTACATGAAGGTTGCCAGCGCCTCCGCTTTACTGGGTCGCTATGACTGTTCTCTATGGGATTCCTTGTCTCGCTTTGCAGAAAAACTTCCAAAAGAAGACGAGCATGATTTTCTGGAAATCCTTCATGAAGGTGGGCTAGTGGCTAACCAGGTGATTAGCGCAGCTGCAGATGCTTCCGACTTGTGTACACATGGCTGTGCCCATGGACTCTGTGCAAGACGCTCAGCTTGGCTAAGGCTTACGGGTCTTAAACCTGAAGCGCAACACCGAAGTCTGAATTTTCCGTTCAATGGTAAATCGCTCTTTGGGTCTCATGCGGACGATGAGATGTCAAGAATGAAGACGGAGCTCGATACGGTGAGAGCTGTTGGTCTCGAGAAGAGAAAGGACAGCTTTAAGAAAAAATACCGTCCTTATGATCGGAGACAGAACCAGCAGAGGGTTCAAACCCCTCAATGGTCGTCACAGCAGAATCAGGGAAGGTCTCAATTCTCCCAGCGTCGTCCTGGTAGAGGAAGAGGTGGCATTTCCAGACAGTCTGCACCTGGAAACAAGCAGCAGCAACAGAAACAGTGAGTGCTTGCTTCCCCTGAGCCCGTTAACCACTCCGGTGGGGGGAAGTGTTCGTTTTTGCCTGGACGAGTGGAAAAACATCACAAACGACAAATGGGTGCTGAATATTGTGCAAAATGGATATGCAATCAGGTTCAAGTCTCCCCCACCTTCCATTCCTCCTCAAAAGTCTGTGTTCCATCAACTTCATCTTTTAAAGCAGAAGGTGTCTACGTTAATCTTGAAGAAAGCTATCGAGGAGGTCCCGAGTGCACAGCGTCGGCAAGGCATTTACTCCCGATACTTTCTAGTTCCAAAGAAAGGTCCAAACAAGGAGTTCAGGCCCATACTAGATCTCAGGCGCCTCAATCAGTTCATTCGGCGAGAAAAGTTCAGAATGCTGGCGTTACATCAAATAATTCCACTTCTGCATCAAAAGGACTGGATGTGCTCCATAGATCTTCAAGATGTTTATTTTCACATTCCCATCGCCCCAAAGCATCGAAAATTTCTAAGGTTTTGCATACAAACCAGTCATTACCAGTACGCAGTCTTGCCCTTCAGGCTAAAGTCAGCTCCTCGCACCTTCTCAAAGTGCATGGCAGTCGTAGCGGCTTTCCTAAGGAAGAGAAACATTTTCGTCTATCCCTATCTAGACAATTGGCTGCTAAAGAGTGCGTCCCCGAGTCTGCTTCAGAAACATCTCACGTTCTGCATTCATCAGTTGCGGAGGCTAGGCCTGCACGTGAACTTCAAAAAGTCTATCCTCAACCCCACACAGAGGATACACTATCTGGGCGCACTTCTAGATTCAAAGGACGCAAAAGCGTATCCTTCGGAGGAGAGACTATCCTCTATTCTTCTCAAGTGTCAAACCTTACTAAAGAATCCTCGACCAACGGGCAGACAGATCTCGTCTCTGCTAGGGTCCATGGCGTCTTGCATCTTCCTCGTTCCGAACGCCAGGCTGCACATGAGACCTCTGGAGCAGTCGCTGGAGGATCAGTGGTCCCAGTTTTCAAACCGTTGGGAGGACAAGCTGTCACTACCTCTGTCAGTACGGATCTCCATTCGATGGTGGATGCAGCGGAGTCATCTGGCAGTGGGAGTGCCTTTTCAAGAGGACATGCCCAGACGATCGCAGGTGACAGATGCGTTCCTGCAGGGATGGGGCGCCCATCTGGGGTCCCTTCAAGTTCAAGGAGTGTGGTCAGAGAAAGAAAGGCTGTATCACATAAACATGTTGGAACTCAGAGCGGTCCATCTGGCTCTCAAGGCTTTCTTTCCAGCTCTCACGTCATCCTCTCTGCTTGTTCAGACGGACAATACAACAACGATGTACTATCTGAACAAGCAGGACGGAACGAGATCCAGACCTCTGTCGCTGGAAGCGCAAGCAATCTGGAAGTGGCTTCTGGCTCGGGGTATGACAATTTCAGCTGTCCATCTGCCCAGCGTCCTCAACGTCCAAGCTGACGACCTAAGCAGACACTTCGCAGAAGCACACAACTGAGTCTTAAAAGGCAAAGTGATAAGAGATGTCTTCCAGGCCTGGGGATCACCAGAAATCGATCTCTTCGCGGACGCCGGCAACGCAAAATGCAGCGTCTTCGCGTCCAGGTACCCACAACGAGGGTCCAAGGGGAATGCTCTATGGATGGACTGGTCAGAGACATTACTCTACGCTTTTCCACCGATTCCACTCATTCCCTTGGTGATCAAGAAACTGTACAAATCGAAGACAGACATGATTCTGGTGGCTCCGGATTGGCCTCGCCAATGGTGGTACCCGGATCTCCTGCATCTATCCAAAGTGCCGCACAGGAGGCTTCCGTGCTGTCCGGATCTGCTGACGAGGGAGAACGGCAGTGTTCCATCCCAACCTGCCGTCCCTGAAGCTAGCAGTATGGTTCCTGAGTTCGTCCAGTATGGACATCTAGGCCTCTCGCAGGACTGTATGCATATTTTAAGAGAGGCAAGGAGAGCTTCTACAAGAAAGACGTATGCTTTCAAGTGGAAGTGGTTTTTCATGTGGTGTGCTGCCGAAGGACATGAGCCGATTCGAGGTCAGGAACAGGTACTGTTACCATACTTACTTTCTTTGGCCAAAGCAGGTTTACAGTATTTCTCTATTAAGGTCCATCTGGCAGCAATAACAGCATATCGAAAGTCCCCTACCCAGGTGTCTTTCTTTCAAATGCCAGTTGTGAAGGATTTTCTCGAGGGTCTCAGGAAAGTGTATCCTCCAGTGAGGGCTCCTTCACCTCCTTGGGAGCTTAATGTGGTTTTGTCTAAATTGATGGGTCCTCCATTCGAACCTATACATAAGGCTTCCCTTCAACATCTGTCGTGGAAGGTGTCCTTCCTTGTAGCGATTGTAGGAGAGTGGGGTCTGCAATCCTATGGTCACCCCAGATTTTTGCTTTTTGCTTCACTGGTTTACGACTTTCCCTGGCTGTGGGTCTGCTAATCAGACCCACAGCCTAGCTGTTCTCTCTCTAAATTGACAACCATGTACTTTAGGTGCATTTACCAATTGGTACTGGGCCACCTTATCAGTCCCTGTACAGTGTACCTTAGGTACCCAGGGCATAGGTGTACCCAGGGCCTACCAGGGGCTGAAGCATGTATTATGCCACCCCTGGCTGGCCATCTAAAACTGACACAACTGGCTGCACGACAGCTGGGGCAAGGTGGTGTAATCACCCTTTGCTATAGATATAGTATACCTATATCTAACCCTAAAATGGACACATATATTCCTATCAGTCACTCCTATGGCAGGCCTTATCAATCCTGAAGGCAGAGTGCTTGGAATTATGTGAGATGGTGCTCTGGCATGAGCTGAGCCCGTTTGCAGCTTGCGGAACCAAGTCCTAATAGCTGTTCCATGATAACGCTATACCTATACCATATACTCTTAAGTGCATTATAATCCTCGCAGTTGAATGCTAACTCTGGTATAACATTATTATCAAAACATGTCGAGGAATTTGTCATACGATTTGGAATACTACCCCCTCGCCAATTCTGGGGACACGACATGTATGTAACTGTGAACCCCGGTTAAAGTTAACTCGAGCCTCAGCATCACAAAATGGATGCTGCCACCACAGACACAAGTCTGACCTCCTGCTGCTGGGAGTCCTTCCAGCGAGGATGGCTTGGACAAAGGGTTTCCTGCCTTGGGAGGTGCTAGCACCACCCCAGACAGGATTTTGTGTATTGAGGTAGGGAGGCCTGAAAGGAATGAGACATGCCTGGGGCACACAAGGTGTCCTGTTCATACACCGGTTCAAACCAGTTGCTGGGGCATCCCTGCCCCAGCTCTGGCGCGAAACCGGACAAAGGATAGGGGGTGTAGCCACCCCCCTTCCTGGTCCCACCCAGGGGAGGGACCTAGTCAGTAGTGCAGCCCCCTTTAGGAGAATAAAGGTAGGAGCTGGTCCCATTCCCAATTAGTTTATCCTGAACTATTCAACAAGAAGAAACTCTGGCCTTCGACGTTCTGCTCCACAGAAGACTGAAGAATCTCCCTTGTGGGCAAGGAGTGTCCACCCTGCACAAGCAGGCACCATCAAGCGTCCAGCGGCTTCCCTTTGTCGTCTTCCCGCGAGGATCCAGACTTCAGAGCCCGACGAGACCCGGATTCCCAGACCTCTCCGACCTCAACTCACATCTGCAGCAAAGCTAAGACCCGTGGGTGCGACGAGACACGTGGTATCGGCCATCTTGGAAGAAACTGCACTTCGCTTCCAGCACGACTCCCGAGGTAAACTCGACCAAGTGCTTTGGGGACTGAGAAGCCCCTGCCCCGAGCAGCTCCTGCACCGAAGATCAGCCCTCCAGCATCCACGAGATCTGCGTGGGGCCCTTCTGCTTGGTTCCTGCTCGACGCGTTGTCTGGTCACTTTCCGGCTGGCTAGTGGCCTCCTAGACGACGAACCTTTGAATTTTCACTGCTGATCTGGTTGCTCCAGATTGGCCCTTGCTCCCTTCCAAAAGAGGGGCACCCCGGACCACCATAAGGGTTGTTTGGACTGATACAAAGTGATCACTAGAACTAGTGAGCATCATATATCGGGCCAACTTCTCACATTGGTGTGCAGCGGTTGGGATTTGAGCTTGCTGTTGTTTTTACCAAATATAATCTTGAAATATCATTTGAAAGATCACATAAGGTACCTAGGTACATATAACAAGCTTAGAAATACTCTGAGTTCTACTGAACCAGCTGTTGTAGTAGAAAGGGCCTAGCACACCCTGACTACAACTCTTAGCAAGGGATCAGTAGGAAAACCCATAGTGTAGGTAAGTGCATCACTTGCACCTCACTAGAAAGCATGTCCACCCATGGAGAGTCTTCAGAGACTCCCCTAGTGGTTAGTGACCCTCGACAGGTCCTTTCCAGATATGCAGCTCTCAGTTTCCAGGAGATGAGACAATTGTGTACCTCCAGGAAATTGAAACAGGGTTCTAACCCTATCACTCCTTTTCTGTTAGGTCTCTTAGAGACATATGATGCTAGAAAGGCTTCTAACACAGATGGGAGCATGCCAGCCTTAGAAGGTACCCTTGGTGATCCAGATCTCCCTGAAACAGAGAATGTAGAGGAGGAGGAGGAGGAAGAAGGGGACACCTCTGGGGATGAGGCAGACAAAGGTCTTGAGGTAGTCAGCAGACTAACCAGGGCCAACTTAGACCTACATAGGGAAGGATCTGGGTGACCCCCAGTACTGACCCCGAGCAGGCCTAACCTTGGAGTTAGAAGAGATAGGTCTCATTCTAGGGACTCCAATGCATCTGTGCACTCTCATGCCTCTGCTCAGAGGAGAAGGACTCCCCCCCCCCCCCCCCCCCGAGGAGAATGACTTCCCCTCAGAGGAGAGAGCACAAAGCAAGGATGAGACAGGCTAATCTGAGGATCCAGAGGGAAGAACTTGCCCTTGCCAAAGAGAAGCTTGCCTTTGCTAGAGAGCAACAGTTGAGTGGGGTAGTCCCCACTGGTGGCAGCAATATCCCTAAGGATAAAGACAGGAGTTTTGATAATAGACACCTGAGTAAAATAGACAGGGGATGATATCCACAAGTGGATGACTGCTTTGGAGAGAGCCTGCAAAGTACAGCAGGTACCCCAGAGTCAGTGGGCAGCTATATTGTGGCTCTCCTTTGAAGGTAAAGGTAGAGACAAGCTCCTCACTGTTAGAGATGAAGATGCTAATGATTACCAAGTCTTGAAACTTGCTCTGATTGATGGGTTTGGCTTAACCACTGAACAGTACAGGTTGATGTTCAGGGATACCCAGAAAACTCAGGCTCAAGATTGGACTGACTTTGTTGATTGTGCCACTAAGGCTCTGGAGGACTGGTTACTGGGAAGTAAAGTTACTGATTACACAGGATTGTATAATCTAATTATGAGAGAACAAATTTTAAATAATTGTCAGAACCAGTTGTTGCATCAGCCCTTGATTGACTCAGATCTGACCTCTCCCCAAGAATTGGGAAAGAAGGCAGACAGATGGGTCAGTACAAGGGTCAAGCAGCAGAACCAGAACCAGGGTGGTGGCCAGAAGAAAGCAGACCAGAAGGGTAATGAGAATAAGCAAAATGGCCAGAAGTCTTCAACAGGGCCCCAACAACCTAAGGAGGGTGGGTCCCAAACTTCCCAAAAGAAGAAGAATGATGGTCCTAAGAAACCATGGTGCCAATACTGTAAAAGTAAGACTCACTGGTTTAGTGAGTGCACCAAGAAAGGCCTCCCAAGGATATAGTTGGGTTAACCCTGGGAACTGAGGTGGGTTCTGACTTAGTTAGAATTCCTACTCAGGCAGTTCTTGTTTGTACTGGGGACATGGATATGACCCCTACTGTAAGTCCTAGTACTCTGGGCAAGTACAGACAAACGCCTTTAATAAATGGAAAGATGGCTCAGGCCTACAGGGACACATGTGCCAGTGCCACTATGGTGACACCAACATTTGTGGACCCTGACCAGATCATGCTAGGTTCAGATTACCTAGTGACCAATGCTAGCAATGTCACTACCAATCATAGTATGGCAGTTGTTAATTTCTCCTGGGGAGGGGTAACTGGCCTCAAAAGGGTTGTAGTTAGTTCACACCTCCCAGTAGATTGTCTTTTGGGCAATGATTTGGAATCCTCACTGTGGTCAGATGTGGAGTACAGAACTCATGTAGAAATGCTAGGTCTCTCTCACATGTCCTTGCTGTGACTAGGTCACAGGCCAAGAAATGCCCAGCTGAACTAGTGCTGGATCCTGGAAGAATGGACCAGACACTACCCAAGAGAAAGAGCAGTAGGGGTAAAGCTGAGCCTTCCCCCCTGCCTCAGGTTGAGGATCAGCTCTCTCAGGAGGCTGACCCCAAGACCCCAGAAGGAACTGTCCTAGAAGAGCTTGAGCCTGAACAGGTTGAGTTTCTTGGGACAGGGGGACCTTCCAGGGCAGACTTGAGGCAGGCACAGTTAGACTGTTCCTCTCTTGAACCCCTCAGACAGCAGGCTGCTGCTGAGGCTGCAGGGAATGCTACAGGTGCCCATAAGGTATATTGGGACGATGGACTCCTATACTCTGAGGCAAGAGACCCCAAGGCTGGTGCTACCAGGAGGCTGGTCATCCCCTTGTCTCTTAGAGGTTTCCTTCTCATCTTAGCCCATGAAATTCCCCTTGCAGGTCACTTAGGCCAGAACAAGACTTGGGACAGGCTTGCCCCACACTTTCACTGGCCTCATATGTCTGAAGACACAAAAGAGTTTTGTCGCTCATGTGTCACCTGCCAAGCCAGTGGCAAATTAGGTGGCACAACAAAGGCCCCCCCTTATACCACTACCTGTGGTGGGGGTTCCCTTTGAAAGAGTGGGGATTGACATTGTTGGACCAATGGACCCCCGACAGCATCTGGGCACAGATTTATACTGGTGGTAGTGGATCATGCCACCAGGTATCCAGAAGCTATTGCCCTTAGGACCACTACAGCTCCTGTTGTGGCCAGGGCCCTGCTTGGAGTTTTCTCCAGAGTGGGGTTTCCTAAGGAGGTTGTCTCTGACAGAGGTGCAAACTTCATGTCAGGATACTTGACTGCAATGTGGAAGGAGTGTGGTGTAAATTACAAATTTACCACACCCTATCACCCACAGTGCAATGGGCTTGTTGAAAGATTTAACAAGACCCTCAAAGGGATGATAAAAGGGTTACCTGAAAAGCTTAGGCGAAGATGGGACATCCTTTTACCCTGCCTTCTGTTTGCTTACAGAGAGGTCCCACAGAAGGGGGTTGGTTACAGCCCTTTTGAGTTTTTGTTTGGACATCCTGTAAGAGGACCCCTATGTCTTGTGAAGGAAGGTTGGGAGTTGCCTCTCAAAAAGCCTAAACTTGACATAGTGGACTATGTACTTGGTCTCCGCTCCAGGATGGCAGAGTACATGGAGAAGGCATCTAAAAACCTTGAGGCCAGCCATGAACTTCAAAAAACTTGGCATGACCAAAAGGCTGTCCTAACTGTTAATCATGCAGGACAGAAGGTGTGGGTGTTGGAGCCAGTGGCCCCAGCAGCTCTCCAAGACAAATGGTCTGGACCCCATACCATCATTGAGCAAAAGGGAGAAGTCACCTATTTGGTGGACATGGGAACTCCCAGGAGCCCTCACAGAGTACTTCATGTGAATAGGCTCAAAGCATTTTTCAACAGGGAGGACATGGGCTTGCTCATGGCCACAGATGAGGGGCAGGAGGAAGAGAGTGACCCTCTCCCAGACCTGCTCACTCAGAACCCTGATGATGGGTCAGTAGATGGTGTAGTCTTTTCTGACAGCCTCTCTGCTCATCAACAAGAGGATTGTAAACAGGTTCTTCAATCCTTCAGGCAAATGTTTTCTCTGACCCCCAGTCAGACAAACTGGTGCACACATGAGGTGGACACTGGAGACAGTCGGCCTATAAAGAGTAAAATCTACAGGCAATCTGACCACGTCAGGGACTGCATAAAGAAAGAAGTACAAAAGATGTTGGAATTGGGAGTCATTGAACCCTCAGAGAGCCCTTGGGCTAGTCCTGTAGTTCTAGTGCCTAAACATCACACCCAGGATGGTAAGAGAGAGATGAGGTTTTGTGTAGACTACAGGGGTCTCAATGCTGTCACTAAGACAGATGCCCATCCAATACCTAGGGCAGATGAACTGATAGATAAGTTGGCTTCTGCAACTTTCTTAAGTACATTTGACCTAACAGCTGGTTATTGGCAGATCAGGTTAGCTGAGGATGCCAAGGCCAAGACAGCATTTTCTACCCCAGGAGGTCATTACCAATTTGTGGTGATGCCCTTTGGTTTGAAAAATGCACCTGCCACTTTTCAAAGGTTGGTGAACCAAGTTCTCACTGGGTTTGATGACTTTTGTGCAGCATATCTAGATGATATTGCTGTCTTTAGCTCCACCTGGGAGGATCACATGATCCACCTGAGGAACGTTTTGGAGGCCCTGCAAAAGGCAGGCCTGACTATCAAGGCTACTAAGTGCCAGATAAGGCAGAGTCAGGTTGTGTACCTGGGCCACCTTGTGGGTGGAGGCCAGGTTCAACCATTGGAGAGCAAGATACAGGCCATAAAGGACTGGGCTCCTCCAACCACCCAGACACAGGTCAGAGCTTTCTTGGGCCTGTCTGGTTACTATAGGAAGTTTGTCAAGAATTATGGGTCCATTGTGACACCACTTAATGACCTGACAAGCAAGAAAATGCCAAAGAAAGTTCAGTGGACAGTTAGCTGTCAGAAGGCATTTGATGACCTAAAGCAGACCATGTGTACTGCACCTATTTCTCAAGAGTCCTGACTACTCCAAAACCTTCATTGTCCAAACAGATGCATCTGAGTTGGGTGTGGGAGCTGTTCTATCTCAACGGAATATTGATGGTCATGACCAGCCCATTGCTTTTATAAGCAGAAGGCTGACCCCTGGAGAGAAACGTTGGTCAGCTATAGAGAGGGAGGCCTTTGCTGTGGTTTGGGCCCTGAAGAAGTTGAGGCCCTACTTGTTTGAAACTCACTTCAGAATTCAGACCGACCATAAGCCCCTCTTATGGCTAAATCAGATGAAGGGTGAAACCCCCAAACTTCTTAAGTGGTCCATTTCCCTACAGGGGATGGACTTTACAGTGGTGCACAGACCAGGGACTGACCATGGCAATGCAGATGGTCTCTCCAGGTATTTCCACTTAGAACAGGGAAACTCACCTGGTCAAGGTTAGTTTAATGTCCCTAAGTTTGGGGGGGGTTATGTAGGAGAGTGGGGTCTGCAATCCTATGGTCACCCCAGATTTTTGCTTTTTGCTTCACTGGTATACGACTTTCCCTGGCTGTGGGCCTGCTAATCAGACCCACAGCCTAGCTGTTCTCTCTCTAAATTGACAACCATGTACTTTAGGTGCATTTACCAATTGGTACTGGGCCACCTTATCAGTCCCTGTACAGTGTACCTTAGGTACCCAGGGCATAGGTGTACCCAGGGCCTACCAGGGGCAGAAGCATGTATTATGCCACCCCTGGCTGGCCATCTAAAACTGACACAACTGGCTGCACGACAGCTGGGGCAAGGTGGTGTAATCACCCTTTGCTATAGATATAGTATACCTATATCTAACCCTAAAATGGACACATATATTCCTATCAGTCACTCCTATGGCAGGCCTTATCAATCCTGAAGGCAGAGTGCTTGGAATTATGTGAGATGGTGCTCTGGCATGAGCTGAGCCTGTTTGCAGCTTGCGGAACCAAGTCCTAATAGCTGTTCCATGATAACGCTATACCATATACTCTTAAGTGCATTATAATCCTCGCGGTTAAATGCTAACTCTGGTATAACATTATCAAAACATGTCGAGGAAGGTGTCATACGATTTGGAATACTACCCCCTCGCCAATTCTGGCGACGGGGGTAGCATTCCACCCTTCTAGAGGGACACAACATGTATGTAACTGTGAACCCCGGTTAAAGTTAACTCAGCATCACACAATGGATGCTGCCACCACAGACACAAGTCTGACCTCCTGCTGCTGGGAGTCCTTCCAGCGAGGATGGCTTGGACAAAGGGTTTCCTGCCTTGGGAGGTGCTAGCACCACCCCAGACAGGATTTTGTGTATTGAGGTAAGGAGGCCTGAAAGGAATGAGACATGCCTGGGGCACACAAGGTGTCCTGTGCATACACCGGTTCAAACCAGTTGCTGGGGCATCCCTGCCCCAGCTCTGGCGCGAAACCGGACAAAGGATAGGGGGTGTAGCCACCCCCCTTCCTGGTCCCACCCAGGGGAGGGACCTAGTCAGTAGTGCAGCCCCCTTTAGGAGAATAAAGGTAGGAGCTGGTCCCATTCCAAATTAGATTATCCTGAACTATTCAACAAGAAGAAACTCTGGCCTTTGACGTTCTGCTTCACAGAAGACTGAAGAATCTCCCTTGTGGGCAAGGAGTGTCCACCCTGCACAAGCAGGCACCATCAAGTGTCCAGCGGCTTCCCTTTGTCGTCTTCCCTCGAGGATCCAGACTTCAGAGCCCGACGAGACCCGGATTCCCAGACCTCTCCGACCTCAACTCACATCTGCAGCAAAGCTGAGACCCGTGGGTGCGACGAGACACGTGGGACCGGCCATCTTGGAAGAAACTGCACTTCGCTTCCAGCACGACTCCCGAGGTAAACTCGACTAAGTGCTTTGGGGACTGAAAAGCCCCAGCCCCGAGCAGCCCCTGCACCGAAGATCAGCCCTCCAGCATCCACGAGATCTGCGTGGGGCCCTTCTGCTTGGTTCCTGCTCGACGCGTTGTCTGGTCACTTGCCGGCTGGCTAGTGGCCTCCTAGACGACGAACCTTTGAATTTTCACTGCTGATCTGGTTGCTCCAGATTGGCCCTTGCTCCCTTCCAAAAGAGGGGCACCACGGACTCTCCTAGTCCGCACCAGATGCTTTCTTCACTCTCCGCGTGGGTTGCCTTTGCCAAGGCCTGTTGACGCCGATTGTGGATCCAACACCGCCGACAGCGAGAGCCTGCGTGGGACAGCTCGTGCCTCCATCCTGGTCGTCGAAGACACCTCCTGGTCCACGTGGCTGCAGAGTCAAGCGTCCACTCTTCACCTGATCGCGACGACGACATCTGGTTCCTTCCTGGTTCCACACCAGTCACTGGCTAGTGACTTTGAACATTGTCCCCTCTGCTTTCAGGTCCTCTTCTTCACCGATCCACCCTTGGATCGGACCGGACATCTTCCTCCTGGTCGCCTGCAGCATCTTTTCTTTCAGGCTCCAAAGACTTCAACGCAAAAACCCGACGCACTTTGACACCTATGCACCCGCAGCCCGTGGGTGAGGTAACAAGAGAATTTCGGTGCTCAAGGGTAGTTTAACTGTCCTAGTGTCCAGTTCCACAGTCGTTGTTCTCCTAACTAGTCAGGATTGTCCGTACTCACCTTTAACTTGAACTGTACTGTCCATAGACTACGTTACGCATCTCGCGTGTGAGTTCACACTCTGCACACGCGTTCCGTGGGCCTCCTATTACTTACCTAGTGTTAGTGTAGCGTGGTCCCAACGATCCTACAGCCTCTGGACAGCTCCATTCCTTCTATCGACTTTCACATTCCACTTACTTAGTATATGGTTTGTCGTGCCCCTAGGGCACCATTGTAATTTTGTGCAACTTGTCGTATTTTTCGTAAGAGATTGTCATGTGCTTAGCCCTGTGACCTCATAAAGAGTTCAGAAGTGTTGTTATTAATAAATAGACTGTTTATTTTCATAACAACCTGTGTGGTGTCCTTTCATCTGGTATTCAAGGGGTTATATTGTGGTAAAACAGCTGGCTTCACATGCCAAAAGAGTTTAGCCTAAGACTGCTTTGTCCATGCTACCATTAGGATAGCTGGTCTATAAGGTTGACTTACAACAAATCACCATGAGGGTTGTTTGGACTGATACAAGGTGATCACTAGAACTAGTGAGCATCATATATCAGGCCAACTTCTCACAGCGATCACTTCTGCGCGCAGGGTGAGCGAGATTCAGGCCTTTTGTGCTACAGAACCCTATCTCGTTTTCCATGCGAATAGAGTGGTGCTTCGGACTCATCCCAGATTCCTTCCCAATGTAGTCTCGGATTTTCACATTAACCAATCAGTGACACTACCTACGTTTTTTGCTAATCCGAGCTCTTCAGCTGAAAAAGCTCTACACTCTTTGGATTTGAAAAGAGTTTTGAAGTTTTACCTTGATAAAACTAAGAGTGTTCGAAAGACTGATCATCTGTTTGTGAACTACTGTCCTCTGAATACGGGCTTGCCTGCATCCAAGAGGTCCATTTCTAGATGGATTGTGTCATGCATTTTGTTGTGTTATCAGTTGGCACGAAAACAGCTCCCGGGTAGACCGAGAGCTCACTCCACTAGAGGAAAGGCTGCTACTATAGCAATGCTTAAAAATGTTCCTATTCATGAAATTTGTAAGGCAGCTACATGGCGTTCGGTTCACACCTTTTCACGCCATTACTGCCTTGACTCTGATACTCAAGCGGATGCCCAAGTTGGTCTGGCATCCCTGAGGAATTTGTTTGGGTAATATCTATATGAGTGTACAATTTAGAGAGTCTGGTATTGGTCCGCAGGGTATGGGATGGGCTTACTACTCTATTCAGTGCTTATGACTATTGATGAGTATCCCCTGGAAGAGAAGGATTAGTTACTTACCTGTAATCCTAGTTCTCTTCCAGGGGTATACTCATCAAAGTCATAAGCACACCCACCCGCCTCCCCGGACGAATACCAGAGCTGTCTCTTTTACATGTTACCCATGCAGTTATCACACTGTTATACGCCGTCCAAAAGAACTGACCTAACTGTCACCTGTGGTGCATGATGGGAGCCTGGAGGCTCACAGAGGTCTTAAAGGCACGGCACCAGATTTTTCTGTTGTTACAATGCAGCCTATCTAGGCTAAAGCTGCCTCTATGATCCTGCCTGTTTTTACCTTTGAAAATAAAGGTTGTGTGTTTCAAAGAAAACCTAGGCAGTGTTTTCTTCTTTACATTATCATATAATGTGTTTTATATGTCTTTATTTAGCAAATGTAAAGATTTTACAGGCTATTGTGGCAGCTTTTTTTGAGCCTAGTATAGTTATATTGGGCTGCATATGTATATGTATATGATCTATATATATATGGTTATTTAATGCGTATTTATATGTATTTATATATATATATATATATATATGGTTATATTGGGCTGCATATGTATATTATCAATATATATATATGGTTATTATATGCGTATTTATATGTATTTATATATATATATATATGTAGATATATGCATATTATTGGCTATTGCTCCGGGGTCCCGCACGTGGACGGGACTATTCAGTGCTTATGACTTTGATGAGTATACCCCTGGAAGAGAACTAGGATTACAGGTAAGTAACTAATCCTTACCGGTAACTTGAATTTCCTTCCATATGATAACATTGCCTGATTTTTGCTGAAAAAGTTTCGAAGTGTCGATTTTGGAAATGTACAAATATTGGTTAAAAACCGCCTGTATGAACTAAACTCATTCTTTCAATTGTTTACAGGGATGCACCAGTGCTGGATCCAGGATCCAACACTGAGTAAGAAAAAGTAACAATAACACTACTTACCTGCCAAGTGAATTTCTTTCCATAGGATAACATTGGTGATTCTATGTGAAAAAGTGTCAACTTTTAAAATACAATAATATTCCTTAAAAATCACAACTGTAACGAAAATGCTTTTACTCAACTGTTTACAGGAGATGTCCCAGGACTGAATCTAGGATCCAGTCCTGTGGTTAGAAAAGTAATCCATAAAGTGATTAATTGCAATTAACTAGAAATTCCCATTGAGCTCAATATCACATTGTATTTCAAATTGCGTTGCAACTGTAACTATTGTACTCAAAAGTCTATTGCCTATTGAAAAAGTATTTAACTAAAGTAACTCATTCTGAGAAAGTATATTTTGATACCTCTTGTTGGTTCTAAAATAAAACAACTATATATTTTTTATACAAACCATTGGCCTAGAGTTCAGTTCTTGAGTGTGTGAGACCATTTACTGACTGAGTGTGTACAACAAATGCTTTACACTGTCCTCTGGTACTGCCTTACTGCTCGACCAAGCTACAACTTTAGAGAGTAAGGTTATATCTAACTTTAACCTCTGCCAAACCTCTGAGGACTGTGGACTCTGTGCACACCGTACCTGACTTTGGTCCAGTATATACAGAGCCACTTTCTTACAGTAGGCCACAAGCACTTTCAGTTTACTGAGCACCCCTTTGGCCTTACTAACGCCCCTCAAGTATTCACCAAGGTGATTGCGGTCATCACAGCTCATCTGCGCAAGTTAGAGGCATCAGTCTTCCTGTACCTCGACGACTGGCTGTTGAAGGCGTCCTCACCCTAGGCTGTCGTCTCCCACCTTCTCACTATGGAAGAACTCCTGCATTCCCTGGGGTTCTTTGTAAATGTGCCAAAGTCACACCTGACTGCTTCCCAGGCTCTCCCTTTCATTGGAGCTGTTCTGGACACAGTGCAGTTATTCAGGTTATGATTCTGATGTTTCAGCCTCTATCCTGGGTTTCGGTGAGACTGACTGAGGCTGTTGAGCCTCATGGTCTCCTGCATCCTGGTGGCTTATGCGGTCTCTGTGGTGGGACCTGAAGTTTAATTGGGCATACCATCGGGTAGATCTCACCGATGTGGTCCAGATCTCGTCATGGACTGCGAGAGATCTGCAGTGGTGGTTGACAAATTTTGATTGGGTTGAGTGCAGACTCCGGTCCCTTCCCTAACCACATCCCACAGTGTTGACACATGCATCACTTCTTGGATAGGGCTTCCATCTGGGATCGGTTGAGACCAGGGGACACTGGTCTCCGGCGGAGTTAGGGCTCCATATAAATTTTTTTGAGCTTTGAGTGATTCGATTGTCTTTGAAAGCATTTCTTCCTTCTGGCAGGGTGAAGTTAGTGCAGGACATGGCTGGAGCAGCAGGGCATAAACCTGGTAGTTCAACAACTGGTAGGTTCACTGAACCCCAGGGTGGCCAAACTCAGCCGTCGATTCTTAGCAGATCACTAATGGAGTCTCTAGTCTGAGGTGACTCAAGGTCTATTTCAATAGTGACGAGAACCTTAGTTAGATCTGTTCGCCTCCGAAGAGAACATGCGATGTCCGCAGTATTGCGTGCTGGAGTGTTCAAGGTGGCTCCCATACCACTTCTGCCCAGAGTTCAAGAACGACCAGGTCCAAGTCTTTTTTTGTTCTTCCCGACTGGGCAAGGAGAGTCTTGTATCCAGAGCTTCTGAAAATGAGCATCAATCCTCTGATCAAGCTGCTCTTCTGTCACAGCAGTAGGTGAGGGTTCTCCACCCGAACCTGTCATCTCACCGTCTCTATGCGTGGAAATTGAGCAGTTGCAGTTGATAGCTTTTGACCTTCCTCCTGAATTATGCAACTTTATTTTGGCAGCCAGGCGGCCATCCATTAAGACGTTATATATGCCTGCTGTTGGCAAAAGTTTGTGTCATACTGTACTCAAAGGTCTATTGACCCACATTCTGCTTCTCCTTTACTGTTGTTCTTGTAATTCTTAACCTTGCCCAGCTGGGCTCTGCTTTGGGTACTCTTAAGGGTTATCTTTTTGCTCTATCCGCTTTTTTAGCGGCTGTCAGACTAACCCCTCAAGTCTCCAATTGTAAATAGGTTCTTGAATGGCTGGGTCACTTGTTTCTTCCCACGCCCTTTGTCATGCCACCGTGGAACCTTAATTTGATCCTCACTTTTCTTATGTGTGCTCCCTTTGAGCCTTTGCACAGCTGTCCCCTCGGCTGCTTACCACCAAAGACAGCTTTTCTGGTGGCTATAACATCTGCCCTTGAGGGTGAATGGAGTTGCAGCCGCTATCCTGTAATCCCACCCTACATGATTACTTTTCTAGATAAAAGTGGTGTTCCACAGCCATGCTTAATTTCTTTCAAAGGTGGTGACCCTGTTCTATCTGGGTTAGTCTATCATGCTGCCCACCTTTTTTGCTTCCCCGCATCCCTCTAAAGAAGAGGGCCATCTCCATCGCCTGAACCCAAAAATATTATTGTTGTTCTACCTTGACCTCACACAAGAGTTCCAGGTGGACAACCAACTCTTTGTGTGGTACGTGGGTGTTACGAAAGGTCAGGCAGTGCAGAAAAGGACTATTTCTCGCTGGGTGGTTCTCTGCATAAAGAGCTACTATGCTTTGGCTAAGACGTAGCCCCTGAGGGATTAAGAGCCCATTCCACCAGGGGAAAAGCTGCATCTATGGCCTTGGCTCGGGGTGTGCAAGTCCTGGACATCTGCCAGGCAGCAATGTGAGCGTCTCTGCATGCGTTTGCCAAGCGCTACTGTCTGGTTAGTTGGGTCCGCAGGGACGGGCAGTATGCCCATTTTGTCCTGCAGGTCTTTCTAGTGTGAGAAATTTGTCCGTAGCCCACCACCAGTAGAGTATGGCTTTGGTATGTATTCTAAGTTAAGGAATCTGCAGCTAGAAGTCTCTCAGATGAACAAGTTACTTGACTTTGGTAACGCATTATCTGGTAGAGACAATATCTAGATGCCTTACAGCTCAGCCCATGCCTCTCTGCTCTGCGGACTTATTCTTTAACGCTAGGGTCATTCCCTTTCTCCGGGCCCTAGTTTTGGCACACATTTTCGTCAGTCACTTCATGGCTCTGCGCTTCTGGTGTGAAAAAGTAAAAAGTTCTGACGTCCGCGCACCTGGATGGCGCCTATATAGGTGACCACGACGTCATAACTGATGCCAACGACATCATGTGTAGCCGAATGAAGCCACCCGACGTTGTGCATATGGGGATTTGCTCAAGCAAAAGTTTCCGGATCCAGCATGACGCCTGGGAAATTCTAAAGTAAGGAATCTGTATCTAGATATTGTCTCTACAAGATAATATATTACTGAAGGTAAGTAACTTGTTTGTTAAAGCCAAACAGACTTTCCCTACATTCCCTAGAGCACACTCTACTTACAAGATAGGGGCTTCTATGGCTTCCCTTGGCAATATCCCACAAGCTGATATATGCAAAGCAGCTACGTGGTCTACACCATACACTTTCACTAAACATTATTTTGTGGATGTTCTAGCAGATCAACAAGCTAATGTAGGTCAGGCAGTGTTACAGACACTCTTTCAAAAAACTACAACACCCACAGGTTAGCCACCACTTTTGTAGGGCACTGCTATACAGTCTGAGCAAAGCATTTTTATCTACAGCCACACATGCCTGGAACGGATTGTTACTTGCCCCTAAGCATCTATTCTTGGCATGTAGTGCTGTAGTTTCACATGTTCCCACCCTCCTCCCCGGCCACTTGTGCCCATTGCAGTTCCTCTATCTTTTCATATGCATGGACATATCTTTACTTACACTTATTTTACACTCCATTTTCAACCACCTGCGGCAAAACAATCTAACAATGGAGCCAATGCCCTTGTGCATTATCACCAAGAGAAATAATCACTCCACCTCGAGACTCAAAAGTCTTCTTTGATGAAAAGCAACTTCACACATCTGGACCGAGCACTAGATGGCCGTAGTATGCAAAACCTGTAAATATATGGCATTACATGCCAAAACAGATGCCTACAGGCTAAGTAATATAATCATTGGGTTCTATTTTTGTGACGTAAACCTCAAGAAACCCCAGGGATACACAAAATTCCTATCACCTAGTCTTCCTTTAATTTTCCTGATGAAAATGCTACCCCACTTGTGTGGCTGGGCCTTGTGCAGGCATGCATCAAACCAGGATTAGAGGGAGACCCACAGCTGCCCAAAGTGCGCAAGTGCTAGGACGTGTTTGAGCCATCCATTGCACCAAACCGGTTAAAGATGTAAATAGGGTCTTGAAGGCTATTTTAAACTTTAGTGCAAGATTCCAACATTAGAATGTTAAGATCTCCCTTCCCTGATCACAAAGGGTAAGAGTTGAGCCCATCTGGGGGTTTTAGATGACCGGATGAGGACTCAATGATAAAGCATTCCTCTGTTTTCAGCCAGAATTCACGGTGGTAGCAGACTCATCACGGCTTGGTTGAAAGGCCATTTGGGAGAGGTGAAGGTGAGAGGCCTCTGGTCTCAGACAGCGAACTGGCTCCATATTAATCTTCTGGAGCTTTTGCCGATTTGTCTGGTCTTAAAGGGCAACCGCCATAGGGAGTCTTGTGTAGGTCCTCATGATCAACACAACCCATCTGCTACTGCAACTGTCATGGTAGATTAGGCGGCGGGGTCTCAATTTCTATGTGAGAGACAGCTCTACTGCTTTGGAGGTGGCTTGACCAGCTGAACATTTTTCTGGTTGCGAATTACTTGACTGGATCCCCAAATGCCGCAGCAGACAAACTGAGCAGATGTCATCTGGCAAACCACAAGTGGTGTCTTCATCCCGAGGCAGCACAGGCTATCTTCAAGCAGATAGGGCTAGATATTTTATCCACCTTCGAACGTGAGGTGTCAGCAATTCCACTAGAGGAAATTTTCTCTACTGCACTTGTTAAGAGATGCATTCATACTGCAAAGGCACTGGGAGATTAAGTAGCCTTTGTTTTAGGATTGTTGTCCTACTTCAGTAGAGAGTAATGAGAAATTTGGGGGTGATGTCAGCGGTAAAAATCAACAAATCCAGCTTAGCTTCTCTATAGTGCAACCCTTACCTGAAGGTGGATAGAGAAATGTTATTCTGGGAAAATTGGTCAAAAACTGTTAAACCTAGTCAAAGACCTCTTTACAGGGAAGCTCCCTTCTCTGAACTACAATCACGGTTTGGTTAAGACCCCATACATTTTTATACATTTCTGAAACACAAGGCACAGCTCGTGTTATGTAACGTTCAATACTATCCACCGACCTGTTAATCCTCCCAAGGATACTCCAGCTATTAAAGTCAGGGCACACCGTATCTAAAATCTACAAACGATTGTCCCCAAAACCAACCAGATCACACTTCAGTAACGAGGTAAGATGGGAATCTGAATCTAACACTAGAAACATTTCCTTTGCCTGGGCAACATACATATAACTCCCTTTTCAAATAAAATCTCTCCAGTACTATCCCAGATGAAACTCATGCTAATAAACAGAACATATTGGACCCCTGAAAAGATTTTCAAGCTTAACCTCAGCCAGAACCCTACATGCTGGAATTGCAATGCACATGTTGGTGATCTACCTCACATGCTCTTCCACTGCCTCATCCTACAAACATACTGGGATAAAATATACAAGTGTTTAAACAAAACATTCAATATCGACCCCCCAGGGAATTCTCCTACCTCCTTCTGAGATTTCTAGATCCAACGCTACCGGATGAGAATGTCCGCTATCTGCCTCATGCCTACATTTTCCTGCAAAATAGTACTTAATAAATGGAAGAACTCCAAAGAAGTCTCCTTCAGAAAGTGGCAAGAATGGTTGTCCTTTCTCAGAGGGGCTGATAATATCTCTCTACACTCTCCGCCCCCACATAGGAAATTATGGAGGTCCCTTGATGCCTTTTCCTTTAAATATGATCCTCCTTGAATCACATAACTTCCAATAAACTAATACATACATTTTACTGAACCTCTTGAGGACTACCACTGCACAACTACCCTCCCTATGGGTATCTATCACTAAAATGAGCCCTTTCACCTGTCCCTCCACATAAGAACCATTCCACATAGGACTAGCCGCACGCTATCCCATTATGTCTTTATATTATACCGTCTGACTCGATGTGGGTGGATATGTGAGGTTTTCTTGTTAATTGCTGTTTTTACATTAGGTTTGTACTTCGGATATGTGACTATGATTACAACATTACTGTAATTGATATTCTAACATGATATCCTTATAGTGCATTGTATAAAACCTTTTACGTCCTCAATTGTATGCCTTCAATGTAACTTTATGATAGACCAACAGAAGAATGTCATATATAAAGACCATCTGTATCTCTCACCTAACCGCAATTCCAAATGCCACTTAATTTGGAACCTCTTGAAAATTCCTTCTTCTTTTGTAGCTCTTGCTTTCTATTATCATTATAATTGTCAGTATGATTATTATTCTTATTTATTATCATACATGTAACTGTACTTCAACTCATGGCAATTTGTGAATTTTTTATTTTTTATTTTTGTTCTTTTACTTGAAAACCCAATAAAAATGATTTGAGAAAAAAAATATATATTGCTCATAGTCTTCTCAGGTTTAGTACCATTTTCAAGAGTAGAAATTAACGACCACAATCCTGAAACACAGGACTGTAGAGCCATAGCATGGTCTATACCAACAATAGTGAATAGTAAAGACTTTAAACTGAAGTGAGTGTTATCATGCTCTGCATTTACCATAATGTGTCTGGGGTAATTGTGTGCTGGTTTGCCAGGCAGTGTGCTTCTCATTTTGTGATAGTCTCCACATTGTACCACTCCATGTGTAGAGACTAAGCAGTATGTTTGACTTGTCTACCATGCGCTATTACATAAATTTGATCTGCGCTGGGACAAACGTGTTGGCTGCTGTGGTGCCTGAAACAATGGCCTCTTGTAAACTAGATTTTCTGGTGTTCTTTGTTCATTCATCAACTCAACAAGCCCCTGTGGTGGGAACAGTGAAAAGATATTTGTCTGCCCTTTTGGTCTCTCTTCGTTTACCCGACTGTCTTTGTTTAAGTCACTTGTTGTGATGCATTTCATAATAAGTTTGACTAGTATGTTTCCCTCAACGTTTTTGTTGTGCCTAAATGGGATCTAAACATTGTCTTGATATTTCTGCATCACTGTGGTGCCTAAACACAGTTGTTCCTTGAGGCTCATAAAACTAAAGACCACCTTTCTCATTAGTATTTAGTCAGCACGCCGTGTGAATGAATTGCAGAGAAAGAGTACCTGTTCTAGATATGTCAGAATGCAACTTGGGCGTGAGTTCATAGTTTTCAAAACACTACTGCCTTGACAGTCAGTTCGGCTAGAGGGTCACTTTGCCTGCTCTGTTCTGTATAAGGTTTTTATGTGAGTCCACTTTCCAGACCCTTCACCTTTGGAAGGCACAGCTGTGGTGTCTAATATATAAGGTGCAGAATCTGCAGTTAGAAGTATCCATCAGAAAAACAAGTTACTTACCTTTGGTAACAATCCAGGGGGTGGTGTTTATATGCAGCTCTGCTCCATCACTTGCTGGGTGGTACAGAGCCACCGTGGAGACCCATGGTACACCTACTGGTGTACTGAAAAATTTATGATGTATTCGCAGGATGCAATTTGGTGCCTGCGGATATTTTAAAGGTGAGTAATCTGTGGTTAGATAGAATATCCTCCCGAAAAAGCATAACTGAATGTGAATAGCTTGTTCCTAAGGAACATTATATATATTATAGAAACAAAAAACTCTGAAAGAAAACTTATGAGGAACTCAACCGTAACCACTGGTGTGCAAAATTCGTGTAATTTCCTTTTGTGTAATTCTACAAAATGTTAATGTTAACTGCTACTTTTAAAGCGCATAATCACCATCAGGTCTCTTAGCGCTTTGAGAGAGGGGTCTTCTGCAAAGATTATGAACAATGCAAAACAAGCATTTAGGGCATGATAGCGCATTTCACATGAATACAAGTGCTGCATGCAGCAGCTGCTTACATTCAGGTTGTTCTTGTCCCTAAGCTCCCTTGCTAAGATTTTGCATAACAAGCGTAATGTGACAATACGTCACACAGAGTTGCAGGCTGAATGTTTTATAGAATTTTTGACCAGGTGCAGAAAGTCTTGGCTTCCCTTGCTAAGCCAGTGAAAGTTTGAAACTTTTTCTACAGTCTTGCTAGGTAAAATGATTGGGGCATGAGAGTTAGGCGCTCTGTGATCCTGGAGTGGAGGCGAAGATGTACAGAGAATTACGTTTAATGATCTTCGAAAGGTAGCCACTCGAGTTCTTTCAGCCTCCTACCGGTATGACTGACAGTTTTCAAGCTGAATATGTCTTTCATCTTTGCTTTGTATATTTTTCAGTGTGTCAGTAATATTGCTAAGCCAAGATAATGGTTGTTTACATACTTAAACCTTGATGGACTGTCTGCTTGGACCAAGTAGTCTTTAAAATGGAAACCCTGTGCTGAAATGTCTCCTCTGACTAAAACCCAGTGAGGTAAAATGGCAGCCATGGTGTGATATTTGTAAGAAGAAATGGATGTTGTATATTTTAGTTAGTGGATTTATTTGCACTTGCATTTCAAGGAACCATAACTGATTGTTGACAGACTTTTCTTATTGGCTGAAACCCTTAGAGCTTTCCAACAAAACAAAAAAGATCCACAGGAGGGTCAGGGTAATAAAACAAATACAATATATAGTAAATATGCACTTTTTCCTTTAACTTTGAGCAAGCAATGGCAAATTCATTGAATTGGACACTTAAATTTTTTTCAAGTAAACAAGTATCAATGTGGTTACTTTTGGTTACTTGAGGGGACCAACTCCAGCAGGGAGCCAGGGAGGAGGCATAGCAAGGCCCTCAGAAACAAGTACCTTGAAGGAAGGAGCAGTCTTCAGTCAGTTCCAGGCACTTCTAGCTCCGTACGATAGGCTTCTATGGAAGTGGTCCTCAGGTAAGGTATACAGGGTGCTCAAGGATGCTGTGGATGTGATGTACTGGACAGGGGACTTCCTGCGGCTACTCCTCCAACCACGACTTGGTGAGGCAGTCCTGGCAAAGGGGGTAGAAGTCCCTTGAAGTCCTCTCGAGTCTAGCTGAAGTCCATTCGCCAATGTGCTAACAGTTCCCTGGTAGCGCGGCCACAAGCAAATCCTCCCTTGGGTGGTAACTCACCTTCTGGGCGACCAAGCTGCACTCCAACAGGCGCGGGGAGCAATTGAACATTGGGTCCAGGTCCCTGGTACTGTGCAGCAGCTATACGAAGATCTGGTCTACCAACTTGCCCCAGTAGGCTTCTTAAGCTGTTGTGGCCCTGTGCAGGAGGTCAACCAACTGCCCTATAAAGTCTTTTGCTTTGGCTGGACTCCGGAATCGACTCTCCATGAGCAGGACACATAAGGCATATTCCCTTCGCCTCCGGCAAACTCAGGTGGAACTTTGAGCGTTGGTTTCTGGTCTTTGGAGCTACACGATAGCAAGAAGTGGCTATCAGAACATTTGGGCTACCAATGCATCCCAGCATGTTTAAGCTGTTGTGGCCCAGTGCTGAGAATAGGAGGTCAGCCAACCTTCACTTGGAGTGTCTTTGCTTCAGCTGGCCTCAGGGGTCGTCTTCTCCATGAGCAGGACACAGTAGGCACAGCCCCCTCACCTTTGCTAGCCACCAGGTGCTATCCATGTCACTGCAGCCTTTCTTTGCCAGGTCCTTGATGCAGCTGGGCAGTCCTTCTTAGGTCCTCTGCTCCAGTCTTTAGAGATCTGCGTTCTCTGTGCCAGGGGTGCCCTCTTTATGCTCAGAACATGCCCTCCAAATAGGATGCAGTTGGTAGCTAATGGGCTACCTGGTTCCCTCCCTCCCTCCTGATGACCACTTCCTGGGAAAGGTAGCATCTGTCAATCCCAAGATGCACCAATCTGCTCACTTCCAACATGGCAGAACCTCTCTCTTAGCATATAGAGCTCCCTAGCCCTACTTGGAGGTGTGGCTTCCAAGGAGGGTACACGTCCCTGAAAAAACGGTTTGGCTGCTGATTTTTCCTCTCCTTCCCGATCTCCACCCTGTCTACCTAAACAATAGAGCAGCTTCTCTCCGAAGTATTCATCATTTTCCCTTTAAAGGCGGCATCTCCTTTGTCAGACTGTCTTTATTCATTTTTTAAAGGCACGTAAAAACAAAAACATTGTAGTATTACATATGGTCAAGAATCAAGTCGGATTGCTAATTGAGAGTTCATTTTCTAGAAAGGTAAACTACGGCCACTTTTCAATATATAAGGCAAAAAGAAAGAGAAACAATGTTACATCGTCTTCGTGCAAATAGAGTATACGTGACAAAAACAGTGCCTAGTTTTTATAACATTAAACGATAACAGTTGGAAGAAAAAATATACAGAAAAAGTTTGCAAGATGTATGATTGGATAGTGTATAATGAGTAGCTTCAGAGACTATTCGAAGGGAGGGTTTATACTATCATGGAACATCTTCATATGTATCAAATGAGTGTTGGGATTAAGAGATGTTACGTCTGTAAGAGGTGGAGTGCTCATGTACGAGTAGGGCAATAGAAAAGGGGGAGACCCCGCAAGAGGAATTGTACTAGGGATCCCCAAATATATTCAAAACTCTTCTGGGTATCTGTTAGGATATCAGTCATACTCTCCATTGTAAGGGCTTGCCAACGAGGCGCATGCCACTGTGATCTAGAGGGGTCTCTGGTTTGTTTCAAGCTGCGGCCATAGCTGTTCCCAGACAGTGCCAAGATTATAGAGCGATCTCCCTTCATTCGGTGTATGAGGGACGGGTCTCTAAGACCTAGAAATGCAAACTTATGGGTGCAAGGGACTGGATATCCTAGGATGTCCTTTATCTGAGCTGAGATTTATGGCTTCTTCTTTGAAGCTCGCCTTTTGGGCTTGCACCCATATGGCTTACTGCCATCCAGAAGTAACACCTCTCTCCCATGCATACAAAAAGAGGCATTTCCTTAAACACATACATAAAAAAAGCACCACGGCCAGGCTGCCTGAAACTTTTGTGGAGTAAGGTAGTCAGTCCTTCTGACCAACATTTTGTTTATTTGTTTAGTTATAAAATATCCAATACTTTACATTGAGTGGTAATTTTAATATTTAAGAAACACATGTGTGTCTAAAGGGAGAAAATATCTGTTGCATTTTATGCTCAAAAGATAGTGAGTGAGTATAGTTGTTTTCAGCTGCCTTTTTAAACAGCCTTTCCCTGCTAGCGGGCAATTGTTCTCCAGTTATGATCACTATAGTAGTTGTTACTGTGCATCTTTTTTATAACAATGCAGTGCTGTGGACAGTTAATGCTACTCTTTCTTATAACGTCTAAATATTTTAATTCCTGTTATTACCTAATTATATTTTAATATTGTAGTCATTTCTGGGCGGACTTAGTTGGGCATTTATTGGAGTAGATGAAGCTCACCGTCTGAAGAACGATGATTCCTTGCTGTACAAGAGTTTAATTGAATTCAAGGCCAACCATCGGCTGCTTATCACTGGGACTCCTTTGCAGAACTCCCTCAAGGAACTTTGGTCTTTACTGCATTTCATCATGCCAGAAAAGTAAGAAAAATAAGTTGAACTATCCAAAATGTTTACTGTATAATACCTGCATGTTCTTTTAACCACTGTTCTAAAGCAACTTGTAGATGCATCTCTCCCTCTCTCTGAAACTGTAAATGTGGACTTTCCGTTTTGATGAAGACACTGCACACACACTAGTGCAGCCTCATGAAAGCCAGTAGACAAATGACCATGAAAATCAAAACTATAAAATCTCCTTTGCTAAATTTAAAATGTCCTTCCTTGTTGCCCCTGGTGTGCCTTTGTAAGCCTTTTTCAGTGGATTCACTTCGTGCTATATGTCAATTTCCTGTGTCAAGTAATTTTTGCCCCCAACCTGTCTTAATAAATGTATCAGTCTTTTAATTTTTCTTTATTTTTCTCAATGGTCTATTGTCGTAAAAATGCTGCACATTCATATGTGTGATTAGCTCTGGAAATTGACATAGCAATTGTTGGTCAAAACAGGATTTTGTGCTGCGTGACTCATTTCTGTGGTACAAAAGGGGGTGGTGATGGACGGAGCATCTGAACCAATCAAACACTCACACCCAGTCAACAGATCTGGCTTTAATCCATCACCGTTCTTTAGCCCACTCTGCCACCCCAGTTTAGACATGGCCATATGCAAATCAGGCTGACCCTGTGCCTCATGGGAACAGTCCAGCCTGAACTGCCAAGCCATGCCTTCCCTGGACCGGAAACAAGCTTTCGAGGACCGGTTTCTGGCATTTCAGCCGTCTTCAGCCCGGCTTGCTTGAATCCAGTGGCAAAGTGATCAAGGGACTCACGTCTGAGCATACCCTGCCAACTTATGGCGAACAAAGTGGTACAAAAGGGGGTGGTGATGGACGGAGCATCTGAACCGTACTTCATATGAGTACCAGGATACGCTATGAAAGGCCAGATTTTTTTAGGCACGGGAAGATTAGGTGATTCCCCTAGAATCACAGGATGTTGAGCGCACGACTGAAATGGAACGTGAAAGATCCCCAGTCCAAGCTTCGGCCGTTAAGCCACACCCTCTCTCGGCCTCTGGGCGCAGCACTGTCAGACTGATGGGGGAGCTATCTCCACTCGCAAGACGTCTGCGCCAACTCCATGCACCCGGGCTTTCACTGGGTACAGAAGAGGGGGTAAGGAGCAGTTATCTGCCCGCATCCCTGCCCAGTACTGGGAGAGGAGGGCGTGACACAAAATGATGCGCCACCCCAACCACGAAAGCGAAGAGGGGCTCCGAGCCTCACGCATCTCACAGATATTCACTAGCCTGGTGTTGAAGTGGGACCCTGAAGTATTGCACCCCTCCCCCCCCCCCCAATCCCCTGAAGGGGCTGCAGGGGCCTGCGCTACGTCCCTGTGTGGTAGTGTTACACTATGTGCTACGCATGGAGAGATTGCTACCTACAACTGTGAACCTCAGCACGGCGGGGTGAGATGCCCTGCCCCTGCCTGCACTCAGCACTGCCTGTACCTGTAGTCACACCTGCCTGTAGTCACACCTGCCTGTACCTGTACTCACCCCTGCCTGTACCTGTACTCACGCCTGCCTGTACCTACACTCGGCACTGCCTGTAAGCGGACTTGTCTCGCTGGGCGTGGGCTGCAGGAGATAGTCTAGCTGCCAAAAACGTTTCCTTGTCGATAAGGTTCGTTTCTGTCTTTTAACATTGTCGACACTTGTGCTCCTACCGTTACCATAAGAACAACTGAATAATATGCCCAAGCACTAAGTGCTGGTGTGCCTCGTGTTATGGAATCCGTTGGAAGCACTAGATGCGCTATCCGCCTGTACATCTACTCAGCCTGCAGGGTGGTGTGTGTGTTTGGGGGGGAGGGGGGTGGGGACAGTGTGTGTCGTTATCTCTGATGCGACTGGGGCTGGGACGAGGAGAGCACCTGAGCTCAGAGCGCCAGGGCGAGGAGGGGCGAAGTGCTTCCAGGGAGGGAAGTGGTTAGAGGCTCTGGGGAATGGGGGAGGGGAGAGGCTCACATCTGCAGCTGCACCAAACGAAGGGTTGGAGGGGAAGCAGACAAGCTTATGGAGTCCAAAAATAGCCCTCCCGCCGACCCAGAGAAAAACCTAATAAATGAAAGATAAAAGCATTGACTGTTGAAAAGATGAGTCTGTGGGGCTTCTGCTCGGGTCTCCCAGGTCACGTCACCGCAATAATCCAGTATACGTACCGTTTACCATGAGACCCGCCGTTGCCCTGCTTCTATACATAAAGCACTCTCGTCCATGAAGAAATGGAGTGCTAGACACATCCACCACACCTGTCATGTCAATAAATAATTTACTGTACAGATAAGCACATAGCAACCTAAAAGACAAGCGCTCGCCATGACGTTGTCATTTTCTCTTTTAGTCCCGTCCCTTTCAGACTGGGTGCCCCGACTTCCTGCTGGGGTAAAAGGTTCCTTATCTTCTTTATGGGGCCATCTGGACCCATAAAGAAGATAAGAAACCTTTTACTTCAGCAGTAAGTCAAGGAACCCAATCTGAAAAGGACGGGTATTAAAGAGAAAGAAATACGTCATGGCGACCTCTTCTCCAATGGCTGGCCACTGTTTAGGAGACCAGCCAATGGAGAAGAGGGGCGGGGCTTAACCTCGCTAGAGAAACTCATTCTATCCCATTAAGTCTCGCCAGCGAGACTGCGCATCGCTGCGCAGCCATCGCAGGCGGAGACCTAAACAGCACCTCTTTAAAAAGCAACATGCCCCATAGCCTTAATTGAAAACCGGCCTATTTAGCAAATGCCTAGACTGACAATACTGCGTACTGAACAATCTTAAACCACAACTACGAATCCCAGAATTCATTGCCGGTTAGAAAAGTAGATAGGCGCTGGAAACTGAAACCCAGGTTCACGCAAGTGTAGGAGAATCAAACACACATAGGCCGAAAGAGGCCTTGGAAGCAAGTCAGTCTAACGCTGCTGCGAATGGCTACGGAATTCAGCTAACCGATCTTGAAACAATGTGCTACTAACTGCGTGTTCACTTTAATTGCAGTTATGCGTAACATTGTTGCGACCGAACACATGTTGACAGTACAGGGCGCCTGAAAGAAATTCAGTAGCCACGGCTCACGTCTTCTCAACTAAAACATTGGAAGTAAGTTGAGCGACAATTTGTGCCTCTAAACTTTATTCCATCCTGTAACAAATGTATCTATAAAAGCGCAATAGAGGTGCCTATACAGCGCAATAATTTACTGTTTCAGGAATGTGTAGCGCTGCACACAAGTTTTATGGCTTGGAGTACGATTTGACAACAACATGAAATTACTAAGCAGTCACGGACCAGGTCCACTGCGCTGGACAAATAAATACAGGTAGAAAGCATCTCAAGTAAGTAGAGTGATAATTATTTTGCCGATACTCATTCATAATATAAGAATGACAATTCAGAACTCTAAAATCCGGTCTCCACCTTTATATTGCAGAATAAGCAAGCCAGATCTGCAGTGTGCCGAGACACTTTTAAACTCAAGATCCACAAAGGAAATTTGATTTCACTATGAAATCATACAGGTACTCCACTTATAACATGATAAATTGTAGCAAAAACTTCATGACACGAGAGAGGTATTAATTTAACATTTTTGGAACCTTTTTTCCCAGATGTCATCCAGTCACACGCTCTGAAGAGAACCCCGATAACTAATTAAGGGGATCGAAACGCGTCCGCATTTATTCCTCCTGGGATAGTAATAGAATAATACTTATCTATGTGGAGGTATATGTGAGAAGTTTCTTTGCCCTCATAGACCTTAAAATCTGTACCCAGTAGGTCTCAGCCTAGACAATCCTATAAACCAATGGTGTGTAAACAACTTGAAAATAAGGCTGTTATGTTTAAAATTGACTGGTTGTTGTTCGATTCTTAATTCAGTTGATTCATTTTGTGCGTCTAATGTTTAACTCTATGTTGAGCACTGTATTTATATGTTAAATGTTGTAGGCAGTCTGTCTTTTTTCAGGACATGCTTTAACAATGTTCAATCATGATTGGGAAAAAAACTAAAAAATCACAGAAGACTGGCTGTCACATCTCTGCACCGTCAAGGTTGCCCACTATCCCCTCGTCTGTTTGCCTTGGCAGTATAGCCACTGGCTGCAGCACTACATGAACAAGGGGCAGAGTGGGGAATTCCCCTGGGGGATGGCACACATACGATCTCACTCTATGCAGACAATATCTTGATATAACTCATAGATGTGTCCTGATACTGCCTGGACTAATGCGAACGCTAACGGAGTTTGTGAACCTCACTGGCCTGCGGGTAAAGTTGAACAACTCATGGACACCCAGACCTGACGCCCACCCTCCGTGGGGACCATATTACGTGGCAGCCCAACACTTTTCGCTATCTAGGTGCCAGCATTTCCTACCAAAAAGAATATCTCCTGGATGGCAACCTGGGAAGGGCGAAAACGGCACTGCAATCGCAGATGACTTTCTGATGCACATTTCCTCTGTTGGTAGCATCTGAGGTGGGTCATCAGTCGCAGTGTTCTATAGCTGTAGCCATGCTAGACATCTTGCTACCATTTGCAACTGCAAAGCCAGGTAGTATTGCTCCATGTTGGGGACTGCTAGTCCTTCTCTACTTGTTGGGAAGTAAAGCTTGGTGAGGGCTAGTCTGCATCGGGAGTTATTCCAAATGAATTCTCTCATAATTCGCTCGAACGTCCAGAAGTGGGAAGGTGTAATGTATAAAGGCAAATTAGTAAAATAATATAGGATACCACCGATTCTATTTTGTTGTCTCAGGATGCGCCCATTTCAGGAAGAACTGGACAGACAGTGGGTACAGTCAGTAGGCTCGACGACAGGCTAGAGTAACTCCTCGTATTGTGATGGCCCTGGAGTGGTGATTAGACACAGACCATCTGTGAGCAGGGATGTCCTTGCATCAGGAGGCCCCACTACTAGTGATCACAATAGATGCGTCCTTAGGAGGATGCAGAGCTTACCTTCAAGAACTCCAAGTACGTGGAAAACTTAATCTTACATAAATTTGTGTTGAAAGCTGGGTATCTGGCACACCAGGTGTTTCTGCTCAGGATACAGAATTCATCAGTGCTAGTCCGAACGGACAGTACAACAACGATGCACTATGTAAAAAAGCAAGGGGGTACGAAATTTTGCCTTCTCTTCAAGGAAGTTCATTGTGGGAGTGGGCCATAGACTACGGGATCTGAGGTTCTGAGCTTCCTTCAGGCGTGTTCTAGAGGGTTATTAGTGCTGACTGATTGAGGCAAAAATGTGGTCCTTTTCTTTATAAGGACTAGGGTAGGTTATTAAAGTAAGAGGCCTAGGCCTCCTATGGTCTCTACCTATTAGTGTGTTATGACTATTTAAGTGTACTACTACTATTACTACAGGGGACTCCCATCATGATTGGGAATGATTCAAGCATGTGAATCTATGAAAGCTTCCAATACTGGAGAACTACAGTTACAGGTAAGTCACTTATTTCTTCTGCAATTTCTTTAGGAGTTTTTGGGTTGTGTCGCCATTGTGTGCGCTGGCGTTTTCTAATCTGCTGAGGAGCACATGGGTGACCAATTTCCTGGACTCGCTGGGGATCCACTTGAAAATCTTCTGAAGCAGGCGTAGCGCGTGGAAGCTGGAAGACTGCGTTGATTTGGCAGTTCATTGAGAGCGGGGAGTGCAGGATGAGGCCACGGTTTCGTGAGTGGTTCGTTTGGGGGCGTCTGAGCGCTGTAGACCATCAGGAATTGTCCCGGGCTGAGGGGGTGGAGCCCAGGATGAGGACTTTGGCCTCGTCTGAGTTGAGCTTGATGGAGCTGTCCTTCGTCCAGGTGGCGACCGTTGCTGTTGGCGGCTGTGGGTCTGTCTTTGAGGGAGAGAATCAGCTGGGTGTCATCGGCGTAGGAGATGCCCTTTCGTTCTGATGATGGCTGCAAGTAGGGCAATGTAGATGTTGACATAGCATGTATTTTATGAACGTTGCCAGCTTCCCAAATTTCAAATGTTAATTAAAAAAATCATAGTGAAAAAGATTCCTTGCATGAAAGTGGGGAACGCTTGTGCTGCAGTTCATGATGAAGACTGCCCCAACTGTCTCCTTGCTAAGTGCTGACTTCTGAGTTACATTCTGTCTGTGCTGCTATGAGTGCAGTAGAGATTAATGGGAGTACAGCTGCCAGTTGGCAGCCCTGTAACCTCTCAGGGTCGAAAATAGTCTTGGTAACAGCATTGAAAACAATTCCCTCAAACCTGAAATTCCATCCAATTTGTTCCTAGCTGCAGAAAATATGGGTTTGATGAAGCACAACTTCACCCGTCTTTATGAAGCTTGTAGTTTTCCAACTTGCAGGTGAAGGGTAAAACTTCACCCACACAAAAATAAGACTGTTGATGAGACACTTGTGTTGCAAATAAATAGCTTGCTCCTTAAGAAACCCACGCTTAGTATTCGGTGGACATAGCCAGTTAAATTTGTGGTGTGTTCTTGCTAAAGGTATACCTTATGAGAGCAAGAAACTGCCCTTTGATTATGTATAATTTTGCTTCAGAAAGAAATGAAAGTGTTATGTTTTATAATATTTTTTTTCACAATCTAATTTATGTATATTCTTAGGTTTTCTTCCTGGGAACATTTTGAAGAAGAACATGGGAAAGGAAGAGAGTATGGTTATGCAAGTCTTCACAGGGAACTTGAGCCATTCCTATTACGAAGAGTTAAGAAAGATGTGGAAAAATCTTTACCTGCTAAAGTAGAACAAATTTTGAGAATAGAGATGAGTGCATTACAGAAACAATATTACAAGTAAGTAGTGAAGTGTACAGGAATATCCATTTGTTTTACATACATATTTATATGATTTCCCATAATTTATTGAGCATCTCCCACCTTGCATTTCTTGATCCAGCTTCACTATACCAGGGTAAGATTTGACATCTTTGACTAACTTTTGATATCAGATGTACTAGTCTTGCTAGATCCTCTTTTCCATCTGTTTGACAATTTCCAGAATTGAGAAATAAAAAGCTTTTTAAAATGGAAGCACCAGCTTTCCGCTATGTATCCTGGCTCCTTCCCTACCTTTTTGGTTTCCAATTATATGCCCCAGTTTTTGTTTGTGCTCTCTCTTAGACAGCAGGGTTAGCATTGACTGCTCTGACACTTCTATTTCTTCAGCCATACTTTGTTCTCACTCTGGCTTTTCCTAAGTGATTGGTTCTATATTCATGTTTTTCTTTGGTTGGCTAGTGTGATTTATGACCATCTTTATTCAGTACATGAAATGCAACAAGAGGCTCTTAGCAGCTGGATGTCACAAACCTTGCATTTCACGATTGGAAAGCTTTCTGCTGCAGAATTCATCAGGGGTATCTGACAAAAAGAGACCAATGTAGATGGAGACCCTTGAAGTTGGTGTGAGATCAAAGCTGCATCAGTTAAACAAAATCATTTAGAATCAACAATAGTTTTTTTTTTTTTTACATAACCCCAGTTTCAGGAGACTTGAAAGACGCTTAAGGACGAAGGTCATCCGGATACAAGTGTAAGCGAGTTCCTTCTGGAGTAGAAGCTCCAATCAAAAGAATAGATGTTCTGTAACCAAACAACCTTCTTAAACCTGTTTGGTTCTGTAATACTTTTGCCTCAGATAGGCCAAATCCCTTCTTATGAAAATTTTATGCAGAACCCAAAACAATCCATTTCCATTAAAAATTTACACATTGGGCATCATAGCCAAGTCCACACAAGGGCTTTAAAAAATAAAATTGGTTTAGGGTATAAGATTGAAGAAAGGATATATAAGAATGGTCGCATGCCAAGTAAGTAAGGATGAAATTAACCAGTGCAAATGACAAACTATCAGAGGTTCTAGAAATGTTTCCTGAGCTCTCTAGGAATCTGTTGTACACACTTGACACTTGGTCTCCTTTAACACTCTGCCCTGTGTCATGATTTGAGTGATGTAGATGCATGTTAGTAAATATGTCCAGGAGATCCGTTATCTTGTGTATCCATTAGATGCAGTGTTCTGACTTCTAGATATTTACTGCAAACGTAATGACGCTAGCATTTTATTTTTGTGTATTCAGTTGAATCCCCCTTTAAATATGGAATTAGGATGAAAGAGAAACATTAGAAAAATCTGTATCTTTTGCAGCACCCAGTCACTTCTGCATTGTAGGATCTTTCCTGGTAGTCTTAAATGTTGAGTATTTATGCCCTCGTATAGAAATGGACCCTGGAGCACTTGTATTACAAAACCAATATGTAGTCCATGTCTTGAATTGCCATTTTGCATAAATGCAGACCCAGCCTTCTTAGGTTAAGCAGGCCAATTTAGTTTCTAATTTTCCTCTGTCTTTTAATTATCTATAGACATTACATAAGGCAACATTCTAGCATCAAAGGTGACCTGTGCTGTGAACAAGAATACTGTACCTGAAAACCATAATAAGAGAGAGAAAAACAAGATGAAGAAAAAGTGGTCTGAGAGGTTAAAAGTGGACAAGTCTGAAAGTAGGCACTGCTCCTTTAAGGAGTGAATAGGCTCCATCTCCCAGCACTCACTGTACTGACTGTTGCGTCACGGACTCAATTTTGTTCTCTTGCCAGGATGTTGGAGCACTTCAGGGGTTATGCACACCACTTTTTGAGGTTTTCTCCTCGGAATTGCTTGTATTTATACTTAATTTGATGTCTTAAACATGTTTAAAGCTTATTCCCCTAATTGTTTCAACTCTAAAGGGATTTTGCACAGTATACCTTCACATTTTCTAAAGTGGCTGTTCTGTGGGACAAAAAAAGGCTGCTTCCGACCCACCTATAGTGAGTGTGTATATGGTCTTCTTCCCCTTCACACATTTGCTTATAAGTGCCCATTTTGTCAGAAGATGACAAGAATAGCCATAAATAAATTTGACAGAATTCACTTGAGGATGTAGTTGCAAAATCTCTAGCCAGATAAAGAAACATCGCAGGCTGCCCATCAATGGTGCTCCTTCCGCTGTGTGCATGCACTTGCCAAGCAAAGTCCTTCAAAGATGAAGATCAAGGAAGAAGCATAGTCATCATCTCGGGTAATTTCCACCTCTCGCAAGACATTTGATACTATGGGTGATATTGTAAACATCGAAATATGTTTGACACCGATGTCCTGGCTGTCAAAGAGCAGCTCTGTGGCAGGAAGGATGCCAAAGAAAGGACTCCATCTATCAAGGATGTTCTTTAGCACAACTCTCAAGTTTACGGACGTTGAACTACATGTGGGGGTGGGAACTTAATGTCGAAACAATCTTCATGGTAGAAGTTAGTTATTAAGGCACTTGCTGTGGAGAAGGTAGATGTTGATACAGTTGACTGTGACAGATTTTTTTTATTCTTGTGGGAGTTGTTCTTTCTCTGCTTCACAACTGTAGGGAAGTGCTCATTTTTGCACGGTTACCGCCCCCACCCCCACAAACAAATTTTTCGCCTGACATATGATGCACTTTGACTTGGTGTGCCCTGGTTCCCTGCCAATCAGATTCTCAGGGCCTGTGTTCTTTCCCAAAGCTGTACCTTTGTATTCACAATTGGCACATCTCTAGCCACTGGTGAGCCCCTTGTAAAAGTCAACGTAGGTACCAAGGGCACCGTGACCTGGAAAGGCCTTTAAAAAGGACTGCACCTATTGTGCCACCTTTAGGGACCTTGTACCTTAACTCCCGTACACTGCCACTGCAGGCTGTGTTTTTTGGTGAATAGAAATGTGAAGAGGCGACATGGCACACTTCCTTGTGTTCCATGCCTGAAACTCACTACCTGGGCCTAGGTATGTCACCCCTCTAGCAGGGTGCACTAGCCCCCAGGCGAGGGTACAGTTGCATGAGCCCTGCAATCCCTAAGTCCATTCGTAGACATTGTACGTGTAATAAAGCCAAACAAAGTATATGGTCTTAGAGTTGGTCATTACGAACTCCACAGCTCCATAATGGCTTCACTAAAACCTGGGAAGTTTGGTAGCAAACTTCTCAGCAAATGTATCCCACACTCTGAGAAAGTGCCATCTTTCTTGCATTGGTATGCCCCCACTTTTTTCTGAACTGCTGATGTGCTTTGACTGAGTGTGCCCTGGGCTCCTGCCAACCAGGTACCCAGTGCCTGTGTTACTTCTCTAAAAACTGTGTTGAAACAAAACCCAATTGGCATCTCTGGCCACCTATCATCCCCTAGTAAATGGTACCCTAGGTACCCAGGGCATGGTGGTCAGAGAAGACCCCTAAGGACTGCAGCACTTATTGTGCCACCCTTAGGGGCCCTGTACCTTGGTACCCACACACTGCCTTTGCAGGGTGAGTGCCTAGGTACAGAACTAAACAAAGAGCCAACATGGCACACATCCCAGTGCGCCATGCCCACAGACCCACTGCCCTAGCATACATCAGTCACCCCTCTAGCTGGGTGCCCTATGCCAGTGGTGTGGGCACAGGTGCAGGAGCCCTGTGCCCCTACAGTACCCTGGGCCATTCCTGGGCACTGTAAGTACAGTGATGCCATTAAGAGTATATGGTGCTGGGAGGTTGTCATTACGAACTCCACAGCACCATAATGGCTACCCTGAAGACTGACAAGTTTGGTACCAAACTTCTCAGCACATTAAACCCACACTGATGCCAGTGTGAGATTTAATGTAAAATGCGCCCCCCCCTCAAAACCTAAGCTACAATCCACGTATGGCTGAGTGGCTGCAGAGGCTGCCACACAGCAGACATGTTGCTGGACCCCTGGGTGGGAGAGCCCCGCTCTCCTGGGCTTGCAACAATGCACATACTGGGCCAGGTGCTAGGTCTCCGCCCCCAGGATGGGCAGGGGGAAGCTTCAAAGGCATACCGCCTCTATGAGCTTCTCCAGACCATTTTTACTGCAACCAGCCCCAACCGTCCTGACGGCCGCTCTGGGGGGGAAGACTGGCGGGAAAAACTGCGTCCGGAAGGGGGGTGCCAGCCTGTGCCAACCCCACCCCTCAGGTGGGGGAGGCGAGGTGAAGCATGACCCCGGGCCCCGGCCATCTTGTAGATGGGAAGCCCTGCCCAATCCCAGCCACCTCCCCGGGACACTAAATATTCAAATTGGGGGGTCGTTGACGGACCCCCCAGCCCCCCGGGGAACACCACCCCCGGGGCTTTGTAAAATGTGGAAGGGGGCCGCACGGCCCCCCTCCCGGAGCCTTGTCGAGGCCCTGGGGACTGCCACCCCCCAGGGCAGGCTCCTGCAGCGCCCCAGGGTGCCCACCCCCGGGAGCCCACCCCCGGGACACTGCCATTTGCAGTGGCAGGGCGGGAGCCTCGCAGCTCCCACCCTGTCATTGCAAACTGTTTACGATTTGGAAGAGAGAGCAGGTTCTTCCAAATAGCAAAGCAGATGGCTTTTCCACAGGGGGAGCAGCATGTTAGCTGCTCCCCATGTGGAAAAGCAATGCCGGCTCCCGCAGGGAGCTGGCTGGGACCGTGGGGGATTGGAGACCACCCCACGGCCACCAACGGAGAGGGCCAGTCCCTGGGGATGGGGTCCCCGGAGCTATTAGTGACCCGGGAGGGGGCGGGCACGCGGCCCCCTCCTCAAATTGAAAAACAGAAAAAGAAAAGGCTGGCCCCGGTGGATGGGGTCCGCGGGGCCATAAGTGGCCACAGGAGGGGGCAAGGCAGCCCCCTTCCCCGAAAAATATATTTTTTAAAAGGGCCATGCCCAGGGGATGGGTTCCTCGGGGAAGATTATGGCCTCGGGAGGGGGGCCACGCGGCCTCCTTCACGATTTTTTTTCAATTTAAAAGTATATATAATTTATTTTTAAACGTGATCGTGCCGGAGGCCACGCCCCCTCCTTGCACCACTCTGCAAACGCGCCCCATGGCGCGTTTGCAGATGGGAAACGAATTCCCTTTGAATACTGGGGATCCCTGGGGGCCAACTAGCCCACCAGGAACCTCCAGTATGCACCAAGGGACTCCGTTGCAGAGAGGTGTTTTGAGGCTACGCCCCTTTTTACACCTCTGTGCAACGTAGCTCCGTGGCGCTTACTGGAGGTACCTGGTGGGCAAGTTGTCCCCCTGGGGACCTCAGGATTCAAGGGGACTTAATCCCCCAACTTGATGTGATTTGTGTGCAAACACGCCCTGTGACGCGTTTTAAGTTGGGGAATTAATTCTTCTTCAATCCTGAAGTCCCCTGGGGGCCAACTAGCCCACCAAGTACCTCCAGTAAGCGCCACGGAGCTGCGTTGCAGAGAGGTGTACAAAGGGGCGTGGCCTCTGAACCATGGAGCCCAACGTTTGGTAAGGCACTAATTTAATCTGGATACTAGAGTAACTCAGTCGTGCTTTTCACATAGACCCCGTTATCCCGTAAAAACTCCAATAGATGTCTGGAGTGGGTTAAAGGATAAAATATCCGCCTAAACTGAGTAGGATGAAAAATCCTATGTATTAGTTTTTGGTTTTGTTCAACGTGAAGGATACAGTGTTCCAAAATATTGTGCACCTTATCTTTATTTCCTTGAAACTTGCCCTGCAAAACTTCTTAAACAAAATGTCCGACGAGGATAATCCTGGGGGCAGTGGAGCTGCAAGAACTACAGCCCAAACGGTTTTTGATGTTACAGGGTTCCAACAAAATGATCCGGATGCTATAATCATCCCGGAAAACGAAAGGAAAACCATAGCTACAAAGCTTATAGAAAATGGCTTATCAGCAAGAGGTAGTAGTCCTATTTGTCATATAGGCACATGAATATCGGAAGACAGAGGTAATCTATTAATGGATTGTCTTTCCACAGGCAAATCCAACAACACATGTGTTCCACTTCTATAAGTTAGAGGATCCTCCAGCGCAATACGTTCCTTTCGAGGACATTAAAATTCCACTAACTTACCCAGAGCATCAGCTCTGGTTTAAAGGCGCCCTACAACATCAAAATCACATTACCAGGCTCTGTCCACTAGGTAGACCAAGAGCTACGTGGTCGGTACTAGCCAGCTATACACCACATCCTGACATAGAACAAATGACAGGACCAGAACTGTTAGCTCAGTTAAAACAATTAATTAAAATACATAGACAATTGGTACAATATGACATGCGGACTTTAACAGTCAAACCTGCTATAAGAATTCCACAGCACACCCCTTATCAGTGGAACACAAATAAAATCACACCACAGGCTATACAGTCCGTAATCGGTAAGTTGCCCGCAAAAAGGGAACAAATGCCATTCTGGTTAGCCCAGAAAATTACTCAAATAGAGGCAGTTTTTCCCGATAGTACACCTCAAGAGAAACGCAGGATTCTAACAATCTGTTTACCAATGGGGATTGCACCACACGTAGAGGACTGTGACACTTGGGGTACAGTCTTTGCTTCAATCTACACAAAAACACATGGTGTCCTGTCTATGGCGGTAATACCAGACGTTCTAAGACAGATTAAAAAAGAATACGGTCCAGAACCGGCCTTGAATCTAGGTATGAAAGATTTCAAACAGGTCTCAGTTATCTTATTAGCTAACATTAAAGGTGAAGCAGCATCAGTGGCAATCCGCCAAAAATTAAAAGAACTTGATATTACTAAGCAACCGTATAAACTTGCCGGAATTATTGAAAAATCCTATGAAGAACTAGGAAGAGATAGTTTGGGAGGGAAAGCTGTAAAGCCTGAACTAACAGAAAATCCTGAAAAGGTTTTTCTGAAAAACAATCTTTCTGATAGATACATCTGCCGTGTGGATTCCTCACCTTGTGAATATCCCCCTTGCGTCAGCAACGTTCGGAATTTTTCTTCGTAGCACGCCGGCGTGGACGACGTCACAGGAGCACAGCATCGCGCGCAACTCCGCATGACGTCTCCGACTTCTTATTAGACCCACGTCGGCGTGATGACGTCAGTTCCCTTTTTTCCGCGTCGTCGAAGCTAACGGTTTCTGGGATCTTCTGCGAAACTTAGTATCTTCTACTGTTTCCGTGTTACTATTTCATCTTTGATTGTTCCTTCTTCGTCGAGAATGTCGTCGAGGAAGACAGTGTTCAAACAGTGTGGGTCATGCGCTCGAATGATGTCGATCACCGATCCACATAGTGATTGTTTGTGGTGTCTTGGATCAGACCATGACGTTAAAAACTGTCGATCCTGCTTCAAAATGAATCCTAAGGCCTTGCGTGAACGTGAAGCTAAACTTCTAGTAAAAGTAAGAGAAGCTGATAGATCATCAAGGTCGACGTCGAGACGCTCGAAGTCGAGACAGAAGTCGCGATCGAAGTCGAGGTCGAAGTCAGCTTCGAGGTCGAGATCCAGAGCAAGGTCGAGGTCTAGAGAAAGATCGGGGTCCTGATCCAAGTCGGCTTCGGGTCATGCTTCGGGCTCCTCGAGGAAGAAGCACAAGAGGAGAAAACATAGCTCGAGACATCATTCTGGTAAAGATTCTTCGGATTCAAAGAAAAAATCTCGAAGACATCATAAGGACTTCGTTTCTCCTTCTCCTTTACAATCTCTTCAAGGTTCCCCGACTCCGGAACAAGAACCTGATCCGGAATCACATCACTCTTCGGATCATGAGGTTGAAGAAGAAGTTCCTCGGGCTTAGACTCCGGTGGAAGTCCCTGTAAATCTCGAAGGCCAGGATGAGCCGATGCCGGAACAACCTCCTCCGGAACAACCGGTTGGTTCGTATCCTCCCATTTCCTGGTCCGGGACAAGACCCCTCACATTTTCTTAATGCGATGTTTGGGGTCTATAATAAAAAGATTCAGGGAGTCACCCTTCAATGAAAAGGGAATGGGTTTCACATAAACAAAAATCAAAGGATTCCCTTTTCCTGGTTGTTGTGGACAAATAAGACAAGAACAGTCTTATGTGTCAGGTTCTAAATCACATAAGTATGAGGCACCCCAAGTTTGTAACAAATTTACAAAAAAGCTACTACAGGCAAGTGTTCTTTTTACAAAGAAATATTCGATTTAAAGATGAAAAGAGGTACTAGAATGCTAGAGTCATGTTGAATTTTTTTTTTACATTTATTCAATTTAGTTACATTGAGCAAACACAAAATTTATTACAGTTTTCACAATTTCAATAAGAACAATATTTATATATTAAAAACAAATGAATATGCAATATAATTAAAAACAATGGCAAGAAAGCACAGAGATTGTCGACGCGGCGTTTCGGTGAACTGGCGTGAACACCTTCTTCAGGACTATGCTTTTTACAGGTTAAAAACAATCTAAGTAAAAGATAAAACAATGTTATTAATTAAACATTCTAGCAACAAACTAAAAGCCTCTAATCAAAAAAGTCCCTTCTACATTTTTCTCAGGGTTTGCTAAATTGTTGGCATTTATACATTTTGCACATACAGCATTTTCATGGTCTTCTACCATTTGTTACCCCGTGGTGCCTCATAGTTAGAAAGTAGTCTGCCCCTTTGTTAGTTTGAAAATGGGGGACTAAATGGAATTGCATCAAGGATGCCTGAGTGTCCGCATTTTTGTGCTGGATTCTCATTGTCGTCTCTCCTAATGAGTTTGAAGGAGACCATTAAATTTTGTTAAGGGATTTAATAGAGAACTCTACTATGGAGCATGGTACAAGTATTAAGTATTTCACTCACTTTTTATTTATTTGTATCAGAAGGATCTCGTCCCTTTTTACATTGATGTAGAAGCTCCCTATAAGGGAAAATAATAATACTTAAAAGTGTTGATTATTTTTCAAGGTCTAGGATGGGATCAGACTAGCAGCTTTGTACTGACCTTTTATTTAGAAAGCAAATTGTTCTATTTACCCCACATCGGTAACAGAATTTGATCCAAGGTTGATTATCAATTTCTTCCTTTGGATTTCAGATTCTGGGGGTGTAACAAAATTTATGTCAAAATTTTTTTGGGGGGATTAACCCAGTTGTTTTCGTTTTAAAGGTTTATTTCCTACAGACGCTTACCTTGAGTTAAAACCCTATGGACCCCTTGTAGGACGGGTGTAGGTGTTTACTGCATTTAAAGGCTGGACTTTAGAGCTGGAAGGAACAAGGAACAGGGTTGTTTTGATGTTCAATTTCCAGACTCTTTTAAAAAAAAAGAACAGTTTTGTTTCTCTGTCTTAACCTTTTAACTTCTACTTGTCTTTACCTTTAGCTTCTATTTGTTGCATCAGGTTCACTTCTGATATGGTTCCACTCCCTGAGGGCTCTTACTTTCCTTCCAGGGTATTTTCACTAAAAGAACAAGGTGTATTAGTTCTAAGAGGTTTTAAGATATTTTGTCAGAGTAATCTACCTAATTTCCCTTCTCTCTTGCTTACCTTAAGGTACTGCAGACCCGCATCCACTCCGTCCTGTGTCGAGGTTGTGACTGAGAGGGATGTCAATAGTTGTTGTTCATTTATACCGTTCCTAATTGCTTAATTGGTTCTGTTTTGCCGCCAGAAACGGGTTTAGTGATGGCGAGTGGGATTCTATAGTTTGCCCTGTCGGCCATCTTATAATGGGTTTTTAACATTCAATCACCTCATATTTACGCTTTACTGATGCGTGCTTGCAGTGCATTTATGGTGTTATAGTCAGTTTTGTTCTGTGTGATTATTACGTGTGACCCAACATTATGCCCGCATTACGCTTCATTTACGGGGGTTTTTAGCGAAAATTAGTCGGAAATGTTAGTGTCCGTTTCTTTAATGGTCTATTTTTCGGATCATTGCCGTTAAATACTCATTTTGCGTTTATCATTTAAGTAAATGTATTTATTAGGTATGGGATCTTCTGCGCTAGTTTTGTCACGTGATCCCGATTCTAGTGACACGTTAAACCTGTTCCTAACCTTTCGGCCATCTTGGAAGGGTTTTACTATTCCTTATTTGCGGTGTATATATGTATATTCTCTTGGGTTATGACTACATGCAGTTATTTCTATTCTCTTCCTCATATATGGCTGTCAATATGTTTCTATCTTGAGTGGTACTCTTAGAGGTAATCGGGCCACGAATAAAGTTTGCTAGTTGACGGTTCCGATAAACGGAGGGCACTCATTGATTGAGAAATCTTCGTATATCCTCTTTCATTTGTCAGATTGTCCCAAAAACAAACCCAAAGAAAGGGTTGTGTGTGTGCATATCTGGGATCTCATTCCTGTAATTTACACCTTCATGTGATTGATGGTCCATGATTGGAGTTTCGGGCGGGGGGTATTTCAATTGTACCAGCTTAGTGGAAGCCTTTTTCATCTAGGCATATTACGTTGCTCAACTCAATTAAAGGATCCTAACTCATTTCTCTATGGGATTAGAGGATTCTTTCCCATTCCTCCCTGTTATTTAATCCATTCTTAAAAGTCTCAAATTTGGACATGTAGAATTGCTCTCTTTTTTTGCGTTTGCTATCTAGGTTTCCTCCTCTCTTATTTAGGGTGACTGCTTCCAATATGCACCATCAGATGTCATTTTCTGTGTGTTGGGTATTGGTCCAATGTTCTACCAGAGGTGCATTGGCTCGTTTGGTCCTGATTGCTGATCTGTGTTCGTTCAGGCGTATTTTGACTTCTCTGGAAGTCTCGCCTACGTAAGCTAATTCACAAGGGCATTGGATCATGTAAATTACATTCTTGGTTTTGCAATTAACAAGTTTCTGGTGCTTGTGGGTCACCCCTCGGTATTCAATAGTGGTTCCTTTGACAATTAGATTACAATTTTTGCAGGATCCACATGGAAAATTCCCCACAATATTCTGACCGTCTAGTGTTGCTGTCCTGTTGGTTTTCTCTTTATACGTATGAACTAGGCAGTTCCTAATTGTTTTGTTGCGTCTAAACGCAAGCATTGGTTTGGGAATGCTGTGCGTGCTGCCTGTATTTAGCAATTTCCAGTTCCTATTTATGAGGTTTTTCACCTTATTGGTTACACTGGTGTAGTTGGTGACAGACTATATTTCCATCATTTTCTTTGGATTTCTGTTTTGATTCAAAAAGACTTTCTCTATTATAGTATTTCGCTCTTTTAAATGCTTTCTTAATCATAGTTTTGGGGTACCCTCTCTCAATAAACTTATTCTTTAAAATATTTGCATGTTTTTCGTATTCACGTTTATCTGTGCAATTTCGTTTTACCCTCAGAAATTGGCCAAAGGGTATGTTATTACGCTGGCTAGCTGGGTGGTTGCTGTCATAGTGCAACATGGTGTTACGGTCTGTGGGTTTCCGGTATAATTCTACTTCTAGCTTTCCTTGTACTTCTTTTATTGTTATGTCAAGGAAATTACAGCGTTCATTGCTATAAGAGGATGTAAATTTTAAATTACTATCCCCCATGTTGATCCATTCTATGAATATTTTCAGCTCTTCCTCACTGCCTTTCCATATAAAAAAAACATCATCAATGAAGCGGGATCACCTGTCCACATTTTCAAAAAATGGTGCCGCCTCATTGAATATGTGGACCTCTTCAAATGCTGCCACATACAAGCATGCCAGGCTTGGAGCGCAGGTTGCGCCCATGCTGGTCCCTTTGGTTTGTTTAAAGTAATCTTGTTTGAATAAGAAAATATTATTTTTCAAGACAAATTCTACACAGCTGACTATAAAACTTGAATGATCTGATAATTCATCTTGGTCGTCTTTTAAGAGATTTTTGATCATTTTGATTGTGGCATCTTGCGGTATGTTTGTGTACAGGGCCTCTATATCTAAAGTCACAAGCCATTCCGTCTCTTTATTGTACACAATATTCTCTATCTTCTCTATTATGTGGGTTGTATCTTTTATATAGGCTTTTTGAGTTGTTACCACAGGTTGGATGAATTTATCCACATATTGACTTAGTGGTTCAGTTAGTGATTGTAGACTAGATACTATAGGCCGCATAGGGGGGTTTATTATACTTTTGTGGACTTTGGGCAGTCCGTATATAGCTGGCACTGTTGGCGTGTCATTCCTCAGGTAGTTGTATTCCTCCTTTGATATAATACCATCTTCTAATGCGTAGTTTAAAAGGCTTGTGATGCGTTTTCCTAGATCAATCCATTCTTCTCTATTACTCACCGAGTAGTGGTCAGTATTATTCAGAAGACTCTTCATTCTTTTTTCATAGTCTAATGTGTCCATGACGACAATGCTGCCACCCTTGTCGCCAGGTTTTATGGTGATCTCACTACACTGTTCCAGACTTTTTAATGCTTTTTTCTCATTATAAGTCAAATTATGGGTTACCCATGTCTTCGATGATAGAATTTCCTCTAGACCCACTTCAATAACTTTTTCAAAAATCTCCACCTCTTTTCCCACCATGGCTATTGTGGGAGTCCACGTGGATTTGGGTTTCAGACCTGATCTATTTGTCACTGTTCGTGTTTCCTTACCTTTAAAAAATTTTTTTAGTCTTATTTTCCTGAAAAGATTTCTAATGTCTCTTTCGAGATTGAATTTATCTGGGGGTCCAGACATGGCAAAGCCTAAGCCTTTTTCCAAAAGTTTAATTTCATCTGTACTAAGCACTCTAGAGGATAGGTTGATGACGATGTCCTTTTGACCTAATCCCAATTCTTTTGGGAGCGTGTTTTCATGTAAGGACGTTGTTGCCCTTGGTTCTGGGTGTAAAAACCCCTTCCTCGTCCCCTTCCCCTTCCTGTCTGGGATTGGTTCTGTTGGTTCTGTTTGCGTCTCTCTAAAAAAGACAGGCTTTCCCTATTAGAGTTATTTGTCGTCTCCTTATCTTTAGATGATTGTTGTTCTGGTAATCCTTCGTTTTCTGATTCACTACTCATGTAGGATGAGTCAGAAAAAGTCACACCTTTTCTTTGGCCATATCGTCTAGTGTTTTGTCCATTTCTTCTAAAGGATGGTTCCTCCCTCAGTTTTTCGTAATAATCTTTTTGCAGGTATGGGTACGTTGTTTCAGGGTTATATTTATCTATGTCTTATCTTAATTTGTTGTTCTTCTTACCAACTAGATAATCTCTATAGCCTTTCAGATCTTCTTGTATTTCGTCTAGCTTCCTTTTTGCGTCTTCTACCGCTGTATTCTCATTTAGTGTCTTTTCCATTTCATCCAGTTCTCTTTTTTCTATTATAAGTGTACTGGTTGCTGTTTCTATTATTAGTAGTAGCCAGTCACGGCTACATCTATTGGCTATAAATGTCCATGTTTCTAGGAATTTTTGGTCTTTAGTAAATAGACTGGGTTCGTTTTTTATTTGTAAACCCTTGGGAATGATGCCTTTCTTACAATATTCAATTAAGAATTCGGCGTGTAGTTCCGTTCTAATTACTTTTTTCTTTAAATTCCATAACTCCTTCCATTTTTCCTCATCACTTTCTGGGATTAATATTGTATTAGTACTTCTTGTAGGACCATTAATCACTTTGTTAAAGTGGTCTTCAGAGAAACTGAACGTTTTGAAAGAGTCCATGATTATATTAGAACTCTAAGTTCTTTTTTGCGTCACACTTTCTTATGTGGGACTGCTGGACTCTCCCCAGTTAAAAAACTGTGCTGAATATAATAAAAAGATTCAGGGAGTCACCCTTCAATGAAAAGGGAATGGGTTTCACATAAACAAAGATCAAAGGATTCCCTTTTCCTGGTTGTTGTGGACAAATAAGACAAGAACAGTCTTATGTGTCAGGTTCTAAATCACATAAGTATGAGGCACCCCAAGTTTGTAACAAATTTACAAAAAAGCTACTACAGGCAAGTGTTCTTTTTACAAAGAAATATTCGATTTATAGATGAAAAGAGGTACTAGAATGCTAGAGTCATGTTGAAATTTTTTTTTACATTTATTCAATTTAGTTACATTGAGCAAACACAAAATTTATTACAGTTTTCACAATTTCAATAAAAACAATATTTATATATTAAAAACAAATGAATATGCAATATAATTAAAAACAATGGCAAGAAAGCACAGAGATTGTCGACGCGGCGTTTCGGTGAACTGGCTTGAACACCTTCTTCAGGACTATGCTTTTTACAGGTTAAAAACAATCTAAGTAAAAGATAAAACAATGTTATTAATTAAACATTCTAGCAACAAACTAAAAGCCTCTAATCAAAAAAGTCCCTTCCACATTTTTCTCAGGGTTTGCTAAATTGTTGGCATTTATACATTTTGCACATACAGCATTTTCATGGTCTTCTGCCATTTGTTACCCCGTGGTGCCTCATAGTTAGAAAGTAGTCTGCCCCTTTGTTAGTTTGAAAATGGGGGACTAAATGGAATTGCATCAAGGATGCCTGAGTGTCCGCATTTTTGTGCTGGATTCTCATTGTCGTCTCTCCTAATGAGTTTGAAGGAGACCATTAAATTTTGTTAAGGGATTTAATAGAGAACTCTACTATGGAGCATGGTACAAGTATTAAGTATTTCACTCACTTTTTATTTATTTGTATCAGAAGGATCTCGTCCCTTTTTACATTGATGTAGAAGCTCCCTATAAGGGAAAATAATAATACTTAAAAGTGTTGATTATTTTTCAAGGTCTAGGATGGGATCAGACTAGCAGCTTTGTACTGACCTTTTATTTAGAAAGCAAATTGTTCTATTTACCCCACATCGGTAACAGAATTTGATCCAAGGTTGATTATCAATTTCTTCCTTTGGATTTCAGGTTCTGGGGGTGTAACAAAATTTATGTCAAAATTTTTTTGGGGGGATTAACCCAGTTGTTTTCGTTTTAAAGGTTTATTTCCTACAGACGCTTACCTTGAGTTAAAACCCTATGGACCCCTTGTAGGACGGGTGTAGGTGTTTACTGCATTTAAAGGCTGGACTTTAGAGCTGGAAGGAACAAGGAACAGGGTTGTTTTGATGTTCAATTTCCAGACTCTTTTAAAAAAAAGAACAGTTTTGTTTCTCTGTCTTAACCTTTTAACTTCTACTTGTCTTTACCTTTAGCTTCTATTTGTTGCATCAGGTTCATTTCTGATATGGTTCCACTCCCTGAGGGCTCTTACTTTCCTTCCAGGGTATTTTCACTAAAAGAACAAGGTGTATTAGTTCTAAGAGGTTTTAAGATATTTTGTCAGAGTAATCTACCTAATTTCCCTTCTCTCTTGCTTACCTTAAGGTACTGCAGACCCGCATCCACTCCGTCCTGTGTCGAGGTTGTGACTGAGAGGGATGTCAATAGTTGTTGTTCATTTATACCGTTCCTAATTGCTTAATTGGTTCTGTTTTGCCGCCAGAAACAGGTTTAGTGATGGCGAGTGGGATTCTATAGTTTGCCCTGTCGGCCATCTTATAATGGGTTTTTAACATTCAATCACCTCATATTTACGCTTTACTGATGCGTGCTTGCAGTGCATTTATGGTGTTATAGTCAGTTTTGTTCTGTGTGATTATTACGTGTGACCCAACATTATGCCCGCATTACGCTTCATTTACGGGGGTTTTTAGCGAAAATTAGTCGGAAATGTTAGTGTCCGTTTCTTTAATGGTCTATTTTTCGGATCATTGCCGTTAAATACTCATTTTGCGTTTATCATTTAAGTAAATGTATTTATTAGGTATGGGATCTTCTGCGCTAGTTTTGTCACGTGATCCCGATTCTAGTGACATAAGAAAATATTATTTTTCAAGACAAATTCTACACAGCTGACTATAAAACTTGAATGATCTGATAATTCATCTTGGTCGTCTTTTAAGAGATTTTTGATCATTTTGATTGTGGCATCTTGCGGTATGTTTGTGTACAGGGCCTCTATATCTAAAGTCACAAGCCATTCCGTCTCTTTATTGTACACAATATTCTCTATCTTCTCTATTATGTGGGTTGTATCTTTTATATAGGCTTTTTGAGTTGTTACCAAAGGTTGGATGAATTTATCCACATATTGACTTAGTGGTTCAGTTAGTGATTGTAGACTGCAATCATGGACCATCAATCACATGAAGGTGTAAATTACAGGAATGAGATCCCAGATATGCACACACACAACCCTTTCTTTGGGTTTGTTTTTGGGACAATCTGACAAATGAAAGAGGATATACGAAGATTTCTCAATCAATGAGTGCCCTCCGTTTATCGGAACCGTCAACTAGCAAACTTTATTCGTGGCCCGATTACCTCTAAGAGTACCACTCAAGATAGAAACATATTGACAGCCATATATGAGGAAGAGAATAGAAATAACTGCATGTAGTCATAACCCAAGAGAATATACATATATACACCGCAAATAAGGAATAGTAAAACCCTTCCAAGATGGCCGAAAGGTTAGGAACAGGTTTAACGTGTCACTAGAATCGGGATCACGTGACAAAACTAGCGCAGAAGATCCCATACCTAATAAATACATTTACTTAAATGATAAACGCAAAATGAGTATTTAACGGCAATGATCCGAAAAATAGACCATTAAAGAAACGGACACTAACATTTCCGACTAATTTTCGCTAAAAACCCCCGTAAATGAAGCGTAATGCGGGCATAATGTTGGGTCACACGTAATAATCACACAGAACAAAACTGACTATAACACCATAAATGCACTGCAAGCACGCATCAGTAAAGCGTAAATATGAGGTGATTGAATGTTAAAAAATCATTATAAGATGGCCGACAGGGCAAACTATAGAATCCCACTCACCATCACTAAACCCGTTTCTGGCGGCAAAACAGAACCAATTAAGCAATTAGGAACGGTATAAATGAACAACAACTATTGACATCCCTCTCAGTCACAACCTCGACACAGGACGGAGTGGATGCGGGTCTGCAGTACCTTAAGGTAAGCAAGAGAGAAGGGAAATTAGGTAGATTACTCTGACAAAATATCTTAAAACCTCTTAGAACTAATACACCTTGTTCTTTTAGTGAAAATACCCTGGAAGGAAAGTAAGAGCCCTCAGGGAGTGGAACCATATCAGAAGTGAACCTGATGCAACAAATAGAAGCTAAAGGTAAAGACAAGTAGAAGTTAAAAGGTTAAGACAGAGAAACAAAACTGTTCTTTTTTTTAAAAGAGTCTGGAAATTGAACATCAAAACAACCCTGTTCCTTGTTCCTTCCAGCTCTAAAGTCCAGCCTTTAAATGCAGTAAACACCTACACCCGTCCTACAAGGGGTCCATAGGGTTTTAACTCAAGGTAAGCGTCTGTAGGAAATAAACCTTTAAAACGAAAATAACTGGGTTAATCCCCCCAAACAATTTTTGACATAAATTTTGTTACACCCCCAGAACCTGAAATCCAAAGGAAGAAATTGACAATCAACCTTGGATCAAATTCTGTTACCGATGTGGGGTAAATAGAACAATTTGCTTTCTAAATAAAAGGTCAGTACAAAGCTGCTAGTCTGATCCCATCCTAGACCTTGAAAAATAATCAACACTTTTAAGTATTATTATTTTCCCTTATAGGGAGCTTCTACATCAATGTAAAAAGGGACGAGATCCTTCTGATACAAATAAATAAAGAGTGAGTGAAATACTTAATACTTGTACCATGCTCCATAGTAGAGTTCTCTATTAAATCCCTTAACAAAATGTAATGGTCTCCTTCAAACTCATTAGGAGAGACGACAATGAGAATCCAGCACAAAAATGCGGACACTCAGGCATCCTTGATGCAATTCCATTTAGTCCCCCATTTTCAAACTAACAAAGGGGCAGACTACTTTCTAACTATGAGGCACCACGGGGTAACAAATGGTAGAAGACCATGAAAATGCTGTATGTGCAAAATGTATAAATGCCAACAATTTAGCAAACCCTGAGAAAAATGTAGAAGGGACTTTTTTGATTAGAGGCTTTTAGTTTGTTGCTAGAATGTTTAATTAATAACATTGTTTTATCTTTTACTTAGATTGTTTTTAACCTGTAAAAAGCATAGTCCTGAAGAAGGTGTTCAAGCCAGTTCACCGAAACGCCGCGTCGACAATCTCTGTGCTTTCTTGCCATTGTTTTTAATTATATTGCATATTCATTTGTTTTTAATATATAAATATTGTTTTTATTGAAATTGTGAAAACTGTAATAAATTTTGTTTGCTCAATGTAACTAAATTGAATAAATGTAAAAAAAAATTTCAACATGACTCTAGCATTCTAGTACCTCTTTTCATCTTTAAATCGAATATTTCTTTGTAAAAAGAACACTTGCCTGTAGTAGCTTTTTTGTAAATTTGTTACAAACTTGGGGTGCCTCATACTTATGTGATTTAGAACCTGACACATAAGACTGTTCTTGTCTTATTTGTCCACAACAACCAGGAAAAGGGAATCCTTTGATTTTTGTTTATGTTTGGGGTCTATGCTAGAGCTATGTACCCCACAGGCGCACCAGTTGGTCCCGTGGGTCCATTGTCTTTCAACTTGGGCTTTCCTCAATCTTACGTCCCGGCTCCCTTTATGCCGTTTATGCCGGCGCCTTATACACCTTGGCTCGGTACGGCTCCGCCGAGGTCATCGACTCCGCATACGGCTTCGCCGGCTCCGGATCGACCTTGTGAATTCAATCGAAGTGCCACGCCGATTCGTGAGTCTCATCCTCCTGCTGCTCCAGCTCTTCGCTCGACGTCGGATCCGGCTCCATCGGAGTCATTACCGGATCCGTCGACTTCGATTCGTATGGAATGGTCGAGGCGCAGAGCTCAGCGTCTTTTGGAAGAAAAGGAGTTCGATGACCCTGAAGTAGAGGAAGGTGAACTTCTGGATCAGGGAGACTGTTTTGACGACCTTCATAGTGCCAGTGGCCTAGAACTTTCTCCTGAGTGGGGTTTGCCATCAGTTTCTGATGCTCCATCAAGGGACTTGGCGCCTTATCACATTGTAATTAAAAAAGCTGCAGATCTACTTAATCTAATCTTAGCTACTGCTGAATACAAACCTAATATTCTTACAGAGGTTTTACATTCACCCTCATCCATTATTGAGCCTACACTTCCATTTACTGAGGCTTTGACTGAACCGATAATGGAGGTTTGGAAAAGACCTTTAACTGCTCCTGCGGTTTCCAGATCTGTAGCCAGTCAAGTCAAGTCAAGTCAAGTCAGATAATTTATATAGCGCGCTACATACCCAGAGGGTCTCAAGGCGCTTGAGGAAGGGTGGGGAGTTATTTGTCGAATATCCAGGTTTTAAGTTGCTTTCTGAATGCTAGGTGGTTTTGAGTGAGTCGGAGGTGGATGGGAAGTGAATTCCAGGTTTTGGCCGCCAGATAGGAGAAGGATCTACCTCCCATGGTGGTTTTGTTGATGCGTGGAACAGCAGCAAGGGCTTGGTTGGAAGAGCGAAGCTGGCGGGAGGGGGTGTAGAAGGAAACTCGCGTGTTGAGGCATTCGGGTCCAAGTTCGTAAAGTGCTTTGTGTGCATGGGTGAGGAGGCGGAATGTTATCCTCTTATTGACAGGGAGCCAGTGGAGGTCTTTCAGGTGATCGGAGATGTGGTCTTTACGCGGGATGTCTAGTATGAGTCTAGCTGATGCGTTCTGGATGCGTTGGAGTTTTTTCTGAAGTTTTGCGGTGGTACCAGCGTATAGGGTGTTTCCGTAGTCCAGGCGGCTTGTAACCAGTGCGTGGGTGACCGTTTTTCTGGTTTCGGTGGGGATCCAGCTAAATGTTTTTTTGAGCATGTAGCGAGACGTTACAGAGTGGCCCCTGGTGACCCCGAATTCCTCTCTTCACATCCTTCTCCTGAGAGCTTGGTAGTACAGGCCGCTTGTTCTAACAGGTCGGCAGGTTCATTTCCTCAAGTACCAGCAGACAAAGACTCAAAGAAATTGGACCAATCTGCTAAAAAGATTTTCTCATCAAGTAGCATGGCTTTGAAATCTACTAATGCTACTTGTCTGCTAGGGAGGTATGTACATGCTTTGATGGACTCTGTGAAGCAACTGTCATCTAAGCTTCCTGAGGATGATAGGGAAAACTTTAATGAGGTGGTCTCCGACACTCAAGCTGCAGCCCGTTTAGTCATTCAGAGTGGCATGGATACGGCTGACTCTGTTGCCAGAATTATGGGTTCTACTGTTGCCACCAGAAGGGCTGCATGGTTAAAATCTTCTGACTTTTCAGCAGACGTTCAATCCACTTTGATGGACTTGCCTTTTGATGGGACAGGTCTTTTTGGGAAGAAGGCGGATGTGGCTTTGGAAAGATTTAAAGATAGCCGGGCTACTGCAAGATCTTTGGGTCTCCAGGCAAGAGGTTCTACCACTATGAAGTTTAGAGGATTTGGTAGATCCTCCTTTCGTCCCTTCAGACAAGGCCAGCAACAACAGCAGCAGCAACAGAACCCTCTGTACAAATCTTATAGAGGTAGACAGAAGGGTCGTGGACGTGGACGTCAAGTCTCCTCTTCCTCTACTTCCTCCAATAATACCCACCCCCCCACCTACATCAGCAAAGCAGCCCTAGATCCACCATTCTGGATCATGCGGGTCCGATAGGGGGTCGGCTTACTCATTTTCTACTGGATTGGGAATCGGTTACATCAGATCTTTGGGTTCTCAATCTCGTAGAAAATGGGTATGCACTTCCTTTTCAGGAGTTCCTTCCCAATTACCCTCCTTGCCAAGGTTATTGTTCGGAGGACCACCTTCTCCTGCAAGAAGAAGTCCTGGCACTGTTCAGAAAGGGTGCGATAGAGGTGGTTCTGGAGCAGGAGAGGGGTCAGGGGTGCTACTCCCGGTACTTCCTGATACCCAAGAAGGATGGCAGGCTTCGGCCAATCCTGGACCTCAGGATTTTGAACCTCTATCTCAAGCAGGAAAAGTTCAAAATGCTCACACTTGCACAGGTTCTTCAAGCGCTGATGGAAGAAGACTGGATGGTGTCGATCGACTTGCAGGATGCGTATTTTCACATTCCATTCTGAAGTCGCACAGAAAGTATCTCCGTTTTACGGTGGGATCACAACACTACCAGTTTGCGGTCCTTCCTTTTGGGCTTACTTCTGCGCCTCGAGTTTTCACCAAGGTGATGGCGGTGGTGGCTGCGCATCTCAGCAGATCAGGGATTCCTGTGTTCCCCTATCTAGACGACTGGCTGATAAAAGTGGAGTCGCCGGAGAATGTGCTTCATCATCTGCAAGAGACAACTCAGTTGTTGCACAGGTTGGGTTTTTCGATAAATGTTCCCAAGTCTCACCTGGTGCCCTCCCAGCGCAACCTGTTCCTTAGGTGCGGTACTGGACACTACTGTATGTCGTGCATTCCCTCCACCTCAAAGGATTCACGACATACAAGAGATGATTACTTTATTCTACAATGGAGAGGTTGTTCCAGTCCTGAAGGTCCTTCGTCTGCTCGTCTGATGGCTTCTTGCATTCTGTTGGTCAATCATGCACGCTGGCACATGAGGGCACTCCAGTGGTGCCTCCGCAGGCAGTGATATCAGCACAACGGAGATCTCAGGGAGTCAGTGAGGATCTCCAGAGAAACTGCAGCGGATCTGTCTTGGTGGAGCGTGGAAGGCAATCTGTCACAAGGAAAGCCTTTTCAACTTCCTCCATCAGTGGCCACAGTAATAATGGATGCATCCACTCTCGGGTGGGGTGCTCATCTGGGGGACCTGGAGGTCAAAGGTCTTTGGTCTCCAGAGGAAAGGTTGCTTCACATCAACCTTCTAGAATTGCGGGCAAAACGTCTGGCGCTCAAGGCCTTCCTCCCTTCCCTTCGCGGTCAGTCGGTTCAAGTCCTGACGGACAACACGACCGCGATGTGGTACATCAACAAGCAGGGAGGAGTAGGGTCGCAGTGTCTCTGCAGAGAGGCTCTGCGTCTCTGGTCCTGGGTTCAGGATCATCAGATTTGTCTGATGGCAAATCATCTGGCCGGAGTTCTGAACGTTCGTGCAGACGTTCTCAGTCGACAGTTCTCTGCCGATCACGAGTGGAGGCTTCACCCCGAGGTGGTTCACGACATCTTTCAGATGTGGGGGACTCCTCAGGTGGACCTGTTCGCCACTCACGAGAATGCTCACTGCCTGTCATTCTGCAGTCTCCAGTATCCGATGCAAGGAGCTTTTGGGGACGCGTTTCAGTTGAGTTGGGGAAATCAACTCCTTTCCCCCATACCCTTGATTCCTCTGGTTCTGAGGAAGATTCGCCAGGACCGGGCCCAAGTCATATTGGTCGCCCCGGATTGGCCAAGAAGGGTGTGGTACACAGACCTTCTCCACCTCTCCTCTCACCCGCCGCTCCGTCTCCCTCACAGGGCAGACCTCCTCTCTCAGATGGAGGGGCAGGTTCTACACCCCCACCTCCAGACATTACACCTTCATGCCTGGAGATTGAACGGGGCAACTTGAATTCTTTTTCTCTCCCTCACGATGTGGTGGATGTCATTCTTTCTGCCAGGCGTGACTCCACTAAGTCCATTTATTCGTATAGGTGATCTAAATTTGTCTCTTGGTGTAGGGAGAGGGATGTTGACCCTTTGAAGGCTCATTTGTCTGACATTTTGCAGTTTGCTCTTTCTCTGGCGCAGCAAGGATTTGCTGTTGCCACGGTCAAGGGGTATCTTTTGGCTTTGTCGGCATTTCTCTGTTTGCCGGATCAGCCTTCTCTTTTTAAGTCTCCTGTGGTTTTAAGATTTTTGAAGGGACTCACTAATAGATTCCCTCCTACTCCTTTTGTTGTTCCTAATTGGGATTTGAATCTTGTGCTGACCTATTTGATGGGTTCTCCCTTTGAACCCTTGCACAAGTGTCCCATGAGACTTCTTTCTTTTAAAACGGTCTTCTTGGTTGCAATCACCTCGGCACGGAGGGTGAGTGAGCTTCAGGCTCTTAGTTCTAAGCCCCCATTCCTGACCATTCATGCTGAAAGCATGGTTCTTAGGACCAGGGCTGCTTTTCTGCCTAAGGTGGTAACTCCCTTCAATCTAGGACAGTCCATTACCCTTACTACCTTCTATCCTCCCCCTCACCCTTCTAAGGAGGAAGAGAGACTGCACCGCCTGGACCCTAAGAGGGCGGTGTCTTTTTATCTGGACAGAACTAAAGACTTCCGGATGGACGACCAGCTGTTTATTGGTTTTGCTGGCTGTAAGAAGGGCAGAGCGGTGCACAAGCGCACACTTTCCAGGTGGATAATCCTGTGCATCAAGATTTGCTACTCCTTGGCCGGTAAGGACCCTCCTGAGGGTATTGGAGCACATTCAACTAGAGCAAAGTCTGCAACATCTGCTTTGTCTAGAGGTGTACCTGTTGAGGACATTTGCAGAGACTTGGGCATCCCTCCACACTTTCGCGAAGCATTACTGTTTGGATTCCGAGGTGAGGAGGGACGGCCACTTCGCGCGTTCTGTCCACCAAGATTTCCTGGTGTAGCAGGGTGGACACCCTCCTCCGGGAGTGGGGACTGCTGTGGGACTCTATTCACAAGGTGAGGAATCCACACGGCAGATGTATCTATCAGAAGAACAAGTTACTTACCTTCGGTAACGCTTTTTCTGGTAGATACAATATCTGCCTGTGGATTCCTCACATGCCCACCCGCCTTCCCGTTGTCCACTCTGCTATACCTGGTTTTATGTGTGTATATTTTCTGCTATTCTGCTAATTTTACTGCGCACTTTGTGTGCGATTTTGATTTGTATGTACTGTGTACATTGTGTATTTTTATATTTGCTGTCGTTGGTCCGTCCGGGTGCCTCGAAGGCACGGAAAAAAGGGCGGAACTGACGTCATCACGCCGACGTGGGTCTAATAAGGAGTCGGTGACGTCAGTCGGAGTCGCGCGTGATGCCGTGCTCCTGTGACGTCGTCCACGCTGGCGTTCTACGAAGATATATTCCGAACGTTGCTGACGCAAGGGGGATATTCACAAGGTGAGGAATCCACAGGCAGATATTGTATCTACCAGAAAAAGCGTTACCGAAGGTAAGTAACTTGTTCAACTACCCCTAAAAAGAAATGGGAAAATATTAGACAGTCATTTCCTAAAGCGAAGCACTCGCAGTCCAGAGGTAGATCTCCTCAAAAGGAGCACCCTGAAAAGAGATATAACCTTAGAAATAAGAATAATATAAGAAAACCTGATAGATATCAAGATACTGATACACGATCCTCTCGTACCTTTCAGACTTCCTCGCAGAAATCCGAAAGAAGAGGACGATCAGAACAAAAAGAAGAACGTGTGAATTCCAAAGACGATTAACACGTTCCAAGAAATAAGAAAACTCAATTCTCCAAAAAGAAGGTAGCAAGTATTAAAATTAGACATGCAGAGGATCTTGAGAACACAACTCAAGAACGGGGAGTGTGCCCAGACAATGCTGGACAGCGCAGCAGAGGTCACCATAGCTCGCAGGATCCTGAAAGATCATCTGGAGACAGTGGATCTGAATGAATACATTCAGGTTGAAACTGCAGACACCAGGGTTAGTGTACTCCATAAGTTGTATGAAGTAACACTCCGAATAGAGGGGGATATAACTAGGAAGATAAAAGCCTCTTTTGGGAAAAATTATCTAGAGGTTATGACATCCTTCTAGCTGAAAAAGACTGGCCACCTGAATTTGTCAGGGAGTGCCCACATGGCGAAGAGATCATTATGCCAGCCTTCTCTAATCATATTCCTATTCATAAAAAATACACCTATGCCAGAAAATGGGCTGTGGCCCAGGCTCCAGCATTATATAAAATTCATGTGGGATGGGATGAGGATTCTCCTCTCATTAAAATCCAGTTAAGAAATCAACCTACTTCTCAGAAGCAATATCCAGTAAAGCAGGAAGCTAAAAAACAAGTCAGGGAGCTCTTAGGTCAACTTGAATACCAAGGGGTGATTGAAACATGCACCTCGTTAATGAACAATCCTTTGTTTCCTGCCTCCAAACCAGACCATACATATCGTCTAGTTTTGAACTACAGACATTTAAACTCTTGTTACAAAACATTTGCAGTACAAAATTCACACAGTGTAGCACTGATGAATAATATCGTTCGGAAGAAATATAAAACTACTTTAGATATTTCAAACGGTTTCTTCTGTCAAAACATGCACCAGAAAGCAAGTAGTTGACCGCTTTCTCAATAATGGGGATACAGCAACACTTCTGTCGTCTCCCCCAGGGATTCAAGAACAGTCCTGGATTATTTTCAGCCAGAGTAACAGAGTTACTACAAACGTATGATGATGAGGCATTATCTTAGGTCGATGACATCTACCTTACAGATGATGATTTCGACAGGCACTTGAACAGGGTGAACACCATAATACTTGGGTTTGCCTCAGAAGGGTATAAATTCAACTTTAAAAAATCAAGAATTGCCCCACCTCAACGTCCTATTCTTGGGATATGAACTTTTGAGTGAAGGCAAAAGCCTGGCAGCAAACTTTATAGAAAAATGTGCTCTGCTCCAAACTCCAAAAACGCTGGAAAACGTAGTCAATTCTAGGATTCCTAAACTTCAGAAGAACTTACATTCTGAATTACGCAGAAAGGGTTAAACCTATCTACGAACTAATCAAACCTGATTTCAAAACAACTAATTGGATGCAAAAACACACAGAAATGTTGTGTTCAGTACAGACATGTTGGCAACAACACACTTACAAACACGCGACAATGTGCGCAACCTTGTTATCCGAATCATCCCAGGGAGATGCGGATTCACGTACCTAACCTTTAACAAAGGTGAAAAGGTACCAATAGCTTACAAATCACACTTGTACACACAAGCTGAAATGAAATTCACTTCAACAGAAAACATTCTGACAGCGGTTCAGACTGCTGTAGCAAAGGAGAGAGCCCTAGCACAGGGTAAACGCATAAAGTTGTTGCACCTGTACCTGCCTTAGAGGCAGTGACGAGGGCAAGCATTCCAAAAGCAAAAGCTCCACATCCGAGATGGATACAATAGGTTAATTCTCTTTCTGCAACAGACGTTGAATACGTTTTTTACCCTTACTTGAAGACACAAGAATTTCTGCAATACGAACAAGAATGTTCTCTGCCTACTGAAATTCTGCCTCTAGAACATTACGGCTGTATAATATATACAGACGGATCAGCACAGCCCGCGATTGGGGCAAACAAGCTTACAGTGCTGCGTGCGCGATTGTTAAAGGTCGCTGGCGCGATGGTAAATTCAGACCTTTGGTAACAAAAACTCAATCACTAGGAGACTGTACAGCTCATCGAGCTGAACTCCAAGCATTCAAGATGGCGCTGGAAAATACCGATCGCGAATTCCCCACACTCATAGTGTGCGATTTATATTACTGCGTCCAGTCATACAATGAATATCTGCAGAACTGGGTTAAAAATGGTTTTAAAGACGCAAAAGGTGGCACAATCGAGCATAAAATGCTTTGGGAACTGGTAGTTCTTTTGCAGAAAGAACTACAAAAGACTCACGTGATCGCTACACCGAGTCATCCGCGGGATGGCGTTCACATTGAAGGGATTTCATTGGCTGATAAAGCCGCGAAGGAAGCTGTGCAAACGGCTTCCGTAGCTGCAATTACTCGTTCAAAAACGAAAATAGACAGCGAACTAATGCAAGCAGTCAGTGCTTCAATAAAAGACAGTGGTAAAACACTACCGAAGGGCTTTCCACTCAAGTACTCATATATGACTGATGCAAATAATGTTCCTTTTGCTCGAATCCCTGGAGTGGGGAATAGAGTAATCCCAAACATTGAACACAGATTAGGACTAATTTTAGCGGCACATGAAGGACTTGCCTCTGCACATGCAGGTGTTTCCGCCACAGTTTCATTATTAAAACAGCGATACTGGTGGCCACGCATTAGGAAACAAACCAGAAACTATGTTTTGGAATGTGAAATATGCCAAAAAATTGTTTCAACAGAGAAATGCCCGGCGCAGATGCCCCTTCTGATTTCAGATAAACCACTAGCGTTTGTTTACCTGGACCACTGTGGTCCCTTAGAAAGGGATTGCAACTATAAATATATCATGGTCGCTGTGGATTCATGCTCAAGATTCATTTGGATGTGACCTCAGCGCTCAGCTGATGCCCGAACTGTTATAAATGATTGCGAGTCTTTATCGGCACATACGCAATAGGCACGCTACATTCTGACCAGGGTCCTGCGTTTAGCTCTAGGGCTTACAAGGAGGCCATGGGCAGCTTGAGCGTTGTATTGCGATTTTCAAGTCCATTCCATCCTGAGGGAAATTCGGTTGTGGAGAGAAAAAAACGTGACCTAAAGCAATCTATAACAGCTAGGGTATTAGGTTCAGGTGATGGGTGGGTCAAACATCTAATTAATGTCCAACGTAGTCTTAATAACCTGCCAAGAAATTCTCTGGGTGGAATCACTCCATATGAAATCCTTTTTGGTACTAGAATGTTGGTTGAAGACCTCGATAGTCACACTTCAGTGGTGGAACAAAAACCCTTTGATATCAACGATCGTTTGGATTTTTTACAGGATTGGATTTTTTACAGGACTAAAATGAAACAAGAAGAAGTCTAAGCAACACCAGCGAAAAGCCAACGAGAACTGAAGAAAAACCACCTGTCCCAGAAAGACCTGTCTGGATTCCAAAGATTGGGGATCTGGTCAGGGAGAAAATAGCAGTCAAGAAGGAATTTGGGCCTTCTTACAGAAAACCAGTACCTGTACTAGCAATCCACCGATCAAGAACAGTACTACTGCCGCCCCTTGCTGGAAAAAAGGAGAACCGGTCTGTGTCAATTGACCTGGTAAAACCACACCATGTGGCCGATAATAAGTAGTAGTCCCAGTGACTCCCAAGATGTAGCAGACGACCAAATCTTGCTACTATGTAAGAGGTTCAAACTGAAAGACTCCTCGCCTTTGAAGATTCTAAAGTGAGGAAAGAAGGACTATGCAATAAAGCCATGGAACTTGTGCCTCTTGAAACCCAAATAACAGTTCGTCAAGAAACTACTGTCTACAATGATGTAGCATCTGACTATACAAACATGTCAAAGGAGAAAACAGCTCCAGCGATTTCAAATAATACGGATGCGATACCAACAATTGACAGAACTGCCTCCGGCTATTTCATCAACTTCGATAACTTTTCTGAGAATACCAGTGAACCTGAAGCTACGCCAGCAAACCAATCTTTCAAGGAAAAAGTAAAGGCACTTGGTCAAGAGCTTACAAATAAATATCTGGTTTCTCCTTGGGTGAACTTTGGATTGTGTTAGGTGTACTTTATCTCCTGCTATGGCTCATTCTTATGTTAAGTTTGAGAAAGTTGATCGATGGAAAACACATTAAAATGGACACAGCAAGTAAGAACATCAACTTGCTCCTGAAGCTGCACAAATCATCTCATCGTGAACAACGAGACCTGTCATCAGTAAACATCACAGCGGTCCCACTACCTGGTGGAATAGCATGGGATACAACTGATTATGACATTTATGGCCCGGTTGAGCTGCTAAAGATTCCTCATCAATTTAAGGTTTTCTTGAGTGATTTCCTCTCACCTAACACATTTTCTGATGATTGGGACTTTGAGACTGTTAATAACATGATGGCAGACTTAGAAATGTCAGCAAAATTTACAAAACATGAATACTTAGAAGGTTCATCAAATTATGAAGAAATGTATTGTTTTAATCATTTTGGCCATCATTACTTGCATACATCTGCAAACCTTAGAAATGTTTCAACTTATAATCAATGGGAAGATTGTCCAACTCCTCCAAAAGGTAGTTCTAAAACGTTTCTTAGAAAATGTCCATATTTTATTTTTTTTCCATTTTTTTTGTGGAATTTTTTTTATTTTGCAGTTAAACAACCTCACACAATGGCAGTCACAACAGTAATCATACATTGATGGTTTAGTTACATAACGGTGCTGATCTAACACATAGTTACTATGATGGAAGCAGTACACTACTCTCATCGTTACCGTGACCAACTTCTTCTAGGTAGCCCCCTTCACTCCCCGTCTTCCTCTTCGTCAGAACTGAGTATGTTGTCTACTGGTAGTTGGTCGCACAGATCTCCCCTGAAGGTATTCCAGGGAGTCCAGATCTTGTTCCACTTACGTGGACTTCCCCTGTTTGTCTACACCGTGCGTTTTGTGATCATCACCATGTCCATATTCTTGCACCATTGTGCCAATGTAGGCAGATCTGTTGTGCCCCATTTCTGTGCTATATCTCTCTTCGCCACCGTAATGCCTATTGTACCCCAAATTTGACCATGGCGGGAGAGATCATTCCGGTCCTATACATTCAAAAGACACTTCTGCGAAAATTTCCATATTTTAAAGGTTTTAATATTACAAACCCAGAAAGTTTTTTCTTTAAAAATATGAATAAGACAGGCATGAAAAGTATGTTGACAAATACTAAACAAATTTATTCTGCGGCCTTTTATGCTCAATTGTCCCCCTTAGGCTTTGACTTTTGGAAAGACAACATTGAGACAAAAACTGTTTGGGGCACAAAAGACTGGCAGGTACAAGGTTTAGAAGCATTGTTAAGAACCTGCATCATCCCAGAACAAATGTTGTTCCTAAATGACACAATTCTACAGACATCTTGTCTTGGCATTGCTAAGATAAAAGATTTAAACAAACCGTCCATACCTAAGCCCACACCTGATAGTAATTTAACTTCAGATGAGGAGGTAGACGTAAATTCTATTTTACAACTGAACAGAACGAATCCTGAATGGAAAAAAAGTTAATCTGGCCCACAGACAAGAATAACTGTCATGATAGATTCCTGAACAAGACACAAGGGTTCAGAGTAACTCGGCCAGATCCAAGATATATCCAATGACAACATCCCGGGATAATAACAACTTATAGTGTAGGAAAACTATGCCTTGAATGGCTGCAGAAGTCCACACTTCCAGAAATAAAACACTTATCTTTGCTTAAAGATGGCGTTGATTTACAAGAATTCCTAATAGGTCCTCGTAATCCACGTCATAACCGTTTCATATACGCTGGTATGGAAACAGTTGAAAGAATACCACAAATTGATTGTATTAATTTAGAGAAATCACTCTCTGTAGTTGACAACGGGTTAACAACTCTGTCGTCCAGAGTTTATTCTTTGGACAGCATTGTATCATCTGCCATAGACATAATGGAACAGGACTTGCTAATGCTACAACATGGCCAGTCTCAATTACGTTCTATAATACTATTAGGCCGGACGTTGCAAAACTTTAGTTCTGGCTATGTGCCTTGGCGTCTAATCAACACTACATCACTGTTTACTGTATTTAACCTTACAGATAAACAAATCTCGTTGGCACAGAGGGGGGCAGACTATACGGTGCTGAGCATTGAAAAACTGGAGAGATTACCATTGGCCGTCAGTTGAATGGGTAATACATGGCACCATCACGATACCAGTGACGACTTTCTAGTTTCAGTATTGCTCAAAACACATACCAGCAGGCCTGTATGATAGGTTGGGTAAAGAATACATTAAGTCGATGTAGGATTTACCATACACACACAAATGTTGTAGTCGGGGAAAGGAAGTATTTCTTAGTTTTAAAAATTGTGAAAACTCACTAAGGGGTACACTATTGTGTAAAGGTATTATTTTGCACGGAGCCGGCGAAGGTTCTTCCAATTTTTCTTTCTTGCCACCTGCAGGGTTCGCCCGCAGTGGTGATAGATCCAATTTTCAGGCAGCTTTCCAATGGTAGCTACATTATTTTAAATGATCACAGCTGTTGTGGAATGATGCCAGGAATAAGCTTTCTTGTTACTGTGTCAGCCAGGGTCACTTGCTGTTTGAAGGTATTGTTTCCTAAAACCAAGACAGACAGTGAGTCGCCACTATGGCCTTCACTGAACATCTCTTCTATACGAATTGATACTTTAAGCAGAATGAAAGCCATTCTTTTGCAAAAAACTGTGCCACTGACCTCGTCCAGAGAGACGTTTGATCTGCAAGTTGCAAGGTCCTCTGCAGAGATACATGCATTATGATAAAAAAAAACTGCCCAGTACGTTTCGCAGAAATGTTAGGTCGTATCTTTAACATGTCTGATACCAGCGGTATTGCACATGTATTTAAGACGATTTTTTTGGGACTGATAGCACCGTTTGAAGCAGTCCTGGGCATTTTGCCTAACTTAGTCCACTCTGTCTTTGGCGGCCTGCCTCTCATTTTGGGATCTTATTTTTATTCCTCCTGCTCCGTTATGGCACATCCAGCCACCAGCGATACCCAAGCCAGCATGGAAAATGCGCTGCAGCCTATGAGGTACCCTGACAGAATAACACAGATCCTTGGCTTGGCTCGTTTGAGAGATCTGAATACCACATGGTTCCTGTCATTCAGACCAATCTGGCAAGATTGCATCTGACCTGTTGTACGATGCCTGCTTTGTGGAGAGAAATGCGTGTTAGATGTCTGTCTAACACTACCATCGGTTATGCCAATGGATGCTGACGCATTACTGGATCCGCAAACGGCTCATGTGTTGTGTTGCCCCCAGCTGCTACCAATCCTGATGACGGCATTCATTGAGATCTCGCTGGCAAATCCAACTGGAGGTGAGATACGCGGACCATCAGGTACACAGGTACCATCTGCTATGAACATTGCTAACGCGGCTGACGCTGACGGCGATGCTTCACATCTGTGCACAATTGACCTTCTTAATGAAGTAGTCGAACTTTCATCTACTGTGGTAGACTATTTCTTTGCCAGCCTTGATGACTTAATGTTTTCTCCTGACACCGAGAATAACTTTTGAAATTAGCACACAGCGTTCTTTCGAACTCTAAAATTCGACCTTCATTTTTTTCAAAACAAAAGCTACCAAGTTTGAAACTCTATTTTTACGACAAGTTTATAAGACTTTTTCCAAAAAACAAACTGAACTTTGGCACAAAAGTAATCTGCTTAACCCCTTCAGCGCTGATGACAAAGCCAGCTCGTCATGGGCGTTACCTGCGCTACGCGGATGACGAGCTCGCTTTGTCATAAACAGTGCATTTTTGAAATTCCAGCGCACAGCGGGAAAACGCAGTAGCGCGGTAGTGGTTAAAGTAGAACTATTCTTAGAGAACAAGAATTCCTTGAACACTTCCTAGAAACAATATTAGCCTAATCCACAAACCAAAATAGTTTGTATATTCTGCTATGGGATGGTCTCAACTTTTTTTTTTCTGTAACTAAGAGCCATTTCATAAATGTAATTTTTGTGATTCATTCAGTTAGTATTGCTAATATCATATCATATGCTTACATTGAAGTCATTTTCCTTAAATGCGTACTGTGCAAAATGCTCAATTTTTCTTGTGCAACCACTTCAAATGCATTTTATATGATTTTTTGGGCGTTGTAAACACATGCTCTAGATTATGTTTTAGTGCTTGAACTTAGATGAACATGATAACGTGGAGTGGGTGTTATGTATTATTTTAGGACCCTATTGTAAGTTTCCCGATTCATGCCCTTATATAGGTATAAATCACCATATCCTTATATAGGCATAGAAATCATAACCATATTTAGGCATAGCTCATAAAGTCGAAATACGGCAGGGCTACTTCCATTAGTTTCCGAAAGTCCACAGCAATTTCTTGGAAAACTCAGCTTCAGCAGCTAGGGACTTCCCCTTGCTTGAATATTGATTTGTCCAAGAACTCATGGAGTTTTCAAAGAACTGAGACTCTTTGATGACGTTATTATGTCCAACTGTACGTCAAACTCTGCACCTTCATGGTATAAATATGCCCACACTCGCCCAAGCAAACACACGGTGCTTTGGAGCAGTTTGACTATCTACTTGCGTGACGCGCCCTGCTACAGCAAGTGCCGAAGGAAGCCGACCCTCCAGCAGACGCACTGAGAGAGACGCTGTCTTTTCTCCTGCCGAGAAATCCAGCTCCAGTGTTTCCAAACTACCCTTGCGAGTTGTTTGGAAATCGAGTCCCGAGACCGACCTTCTTCATTCTAAACTAAGGTACGGAGCAGATTAGACTCTTAGAGAAATCTTGGACAGATTCTTGCCAAAAGAATACTACATTTATGCTACAGCTCACTTACTTCTTCCCTTTTACTAAGCTTAGGTTAGGTACACCGGGGTAGGCGTATTTTAGAAGCACCAGTTGAGTACTTTTAGCCTCTGTTATTTATGTATGTATTTCTTTATGGTTTAGGAACCATACAATGCTCATACAGTATTATTTTATTCTACTATTTATACTGTATGCATTATATTTTACAACCAGTTTTAGGATTGTAGCAGTTCATTTCTTATGCTTGAGAAAGAAGACTGTTCAATAAAATCTTTTATTGAAAACACCCGTCTTTCTACTTTCTCTGCACCTATAGTGAAACGGAGCATGCACGATTGACTAAGTGAAATATCTATCTATCTATCTATTGTTTCCACGACTCTGAAGATACGTTTTATCTTGGGGAAACAAAGTTGTCATGTTTATGCGGTTGTCAGAGACTAATCCCTTCTTGTGAATTCGAGAAAGTGTCTAGTGACCTCTGAGCTAGCTGGCACTCACAATTAAGTCTAATATATTCGATAGAGACCTAGTCGACCTCAATCCTACGTCTAATCTATAGGATATATTATTCCAATGCGCAGAGCCTATTGGGAATATAGGAACTACACCACTGTAACTATATTGAGACGCATTCACTACTTCATCTAAGTCAGTCCGGTTTTAGGGCTAACTTTAGTACAGAGACGGCATTGTTGGAAGTCTCTGAGGCCATTAAGCAGGCGACGGATGGAGGCGGCAGAGCCATCCTTATACTGTTGGATCTATCTGCGGCCTTTGACACCGCCCCCCACGACCGTCTCCTACAGAGATAGCAGGAGTGCGGTTTTGGGGGTACGGTGTTCAAGTGGTTTGTCTCCTTCTTAAAAGACCATCAGCAAACAGTGTGGTCCCCCCCCCTTTTGTAGCCCCCATCCCTCCCCTAGAGGTGGGTGTACGTCAGGGCTCCATTTTGAGCCCTACTCTTTTTAATTTATACATGTCACTGTTAGCTACTCTAGCTGAGGAATATGGAGCTAAAATTGTATTGTACACAGACGATACGCAGCTGTTATTTACCTGTAAAATGGATGCTGATTTTAATGGAGACAGGATTAACAGCTCCCTTGCATAATTGTTTTCTTGGCTCAGGTGTAACCAGCTTAAGTGCAACTCCGGGAAGTCGGAGATTATCTGTTTTGGCCACCACCCCGGAAACATCTGGCGTAGTTGGTGGCCTGCCGACATGTCCCCACCTTTGACATCAGTAAAATCAGTGAAAAATCTGGGGGTGAAGATGGACGAGGATCTTTCCATTAAGCCTCAGATCCAGTCAGTAGTCGGTACCTGTTTCGGAATGCTCAGGATGCTGAGGCAAATTCTTCCCCTTTTACCTATCCCCGGAGAAAAACAGTGATCCAGGCATTAATATCCAGGCTTGACTACGTGAACGCACTTTACGTAGGGATACCAGAGTATCTACTAGCTAGACTGCAGATAGCCCAGAATGCAGCGGCCAGGGCAATTCTATTGCTTGACCCTAGAGCGCGTATGTCAATCCAATTGAGATCTTCGCCCTGGCTTACGGTCCGCAAGAGGATTCAATTTAAGTCCTTGGTGCTCACTTTTAAGGCTCTTCGTAGCAATGGTGCTGGATACATTGCGAAGAGAATGCTGCCTTACCACCCCTCTCTCGCTCTCAGGTCCCCAACACGTCATTTGGCATGCATCCCTAAATATTGGCGAGCTTGCATTGGGGGACACTCTTTCCCGGTGCAAGCCGCAAAGCTGTGGAATGAGTTGCCACTGAAACTAAGGATGTTGATGGATCTTCTAGCATCTATGAAATCACTTAAAACATGGTTATTCCAGCTTTAATTGCCCTGGTATTGCAGTCCAGCGATGTTCAGTCATTATGCTAGTGCCGGGACAATCTTTTGAGTAGTTGTGGGCTTAATAAAACCCATATAACATAACATAACTGAGGCATCCATTCACTCACCAACACACCCATGCACACACTCACCCAGCCGTACAGCCCTTCACAGATACAGACTTGAACACATATACCCAGTGAATTATCCACTCACACATCTATGCACAGAGTCACACCCCCCACACACCCACACAGACACTCAGGCACCCATACAGATATTCAGACAACCAATCAATACCCCATATAAATCCTCATTTAGCTGCTAACCAACCCATGCAATCGCTTACACACCAACTGAAAACCTAAGCTGTGTGAATGTCTGTATCAGTCGCTAACACATGCATTAAGAAAGACACAATTATTCACTCACTTATACAGTCAGTCACACACACCTACTTAATGATCCATCCTGACTCTTATACACCCATTCATTCTTCAATACACCTTGGCATATATATATATATATTTCAATACAAAGAGGGCGCGGCACACTTCTTGGTGGTTTTCAAGTTGGTTTATTTCAAATCGTAAGCAAAACTCCTACGCGTTTTGAACCGTAGTCCTTGTTCACGGCAGTGTTCTGCAAGTGTCCTTTTTCTATTCTATATATATATATATATATATATATATATATATATATATATATATATATATTCACTGAAAAAACCATAGGTTATAGACCATATATAGTTAGGAATTAGCATTTACAAAACCTTGAAAATTCACTGAAAAAACCATAGGTTATAGACCATATATAGTTAGGAATTAGCATTTACAAAACCTTATTTTACTCACACAAAACCATTGAAATTCCATATATAGTTAGTTGCACTAACTATATATCACGCACCCGCAATCCACAGCTGATGATGTCACATATTACATCATTCATGACATGGTCAGTGACATCACTGATGACATCACAAACCTATGTTTTTTTTCAGTGTCAGTGAATATATATGTATGTGTATATTACCTACTGGTGGTCGCCAGTAGGTAGTTATATTTAGGACCTTATTTCCATAGGAAATCCGCAACATTCTATTTGGAATAACTTTGTCACCGGTTGACGAATCATCGCGAAATTTTCAAAACTAATGGCCAGCCCTGGTCCTCTCCTATCCTGAAAGTCTCGGGGTGATTCGTGAAGCGGAGGCCGCGAAAAAAGGGGGGGGGTCCCAAAACGTGTTTCCCCATGCAATTTTCCATAGGAACCGTTTATCGCGGCTACAGCCCGAACTGCTGAACGGAATTACACCAAATTTGGCAAAGAGTTAGCCCTTAGTTCAGACGTGTGCCTTTTGCTTGAATAGTGTAAATCTGTTCCTAGGAAAATGACAATTAAAAGTACATATATATCTATGGCCGCGGTGGATCCGCGCACCCTGCTGTGCACGAGCTGCATTCTAATTGGCTGTCAACACTCAAAATCAGGAAGTGTTGGGAGCCATCTTGTGCCTCAGTAGAATCGAGGTACAAGAAACCTATTAAAAAAAGTGCGCACACCGCGAAAAGGGGGCAGGGTAGAAACACCCTGCCCCCCGAGGCCTGTTCAGGGGGTCCCACAAGGACCCCCAAACCCCCCCCCATTTTTTTAAATCGCCAAAATCCCGCTTCAATGCTAATTAGACCCGGGGAGGGGGGGGCAAATCCCAGGGGCATGATGAAAAAAAAGTGTGGGGGCCCAATCCCCCCCCCACACTGCCCCGGGACCGCCACGCCCTGGGCTTTAACATAAAATAGGCAGGGGGGCTCACGGCCCCCCTGCAGCCCCGGGGACTGCCACTCCCGGGGCTTCTTTAAATTGGGTGGGGGGGCTCTCAGGCCCCTCTAGCCCCGTGGACCGCCACCCCGGGGCTTCTTAAAATTTGGGGTGGGGGGCTCCCAGGCCCCCCCAGCCCCGGGGACCGCCACCCCCGGGGCTTCTCGTAGTTTGTTGGGGGGGGCTCTCAGGCCCCCCCAGTCCCGGGGACCGCCACCCCCGGGACTTTAAAAAATGAATGATTGGGGGCTCGCGGGCCTGGGACCGCCACCCCTGGGGCTTTATTTTTTCTTAAAATACCGTGTGTGGGCGGCTCAAGCCACCCCACACACCCCGGGAACCGCCACATCCCCGGGACACTAAATATTCAAATTGGGCTGTCCGTGACGGACCCCCCAGCCCCGGGGACCACCACCCCCTGGGGCTTTGTAAAATGTGGAAAGGGGGCCGCGCCTTGTCGAGGCCCTGGGGACCGCCACCACCCAGGGCCAGCTCCTGCAGTGTCCCAGGGTACCCACCCCCGGAACACTGCCGTTTGCAATGACAGGGCGGGAGCCTCACCATGTCATTGCAAACTGCTTTGCTATTTGGAAGAGAGCGCAGGAAACCTGCTCTCTCTTCCAAATAGCCAAGCAGATTGCTTTTCCACAGGGGAGCAGCATGTTAGCTGCTCCCCATGTGGAAAAGCAATGCCGGATCCTGCAGGATGCGGGGAGCTGGCTGGGACCGTGGGGGATTGGAGACCACCCCACAGCCCCCAACGGAGAGGGCCAGCCCCGGGGGATGGAGTCCCGGGAGGAGGGCCACATGGTCCACTCCTCAAATTGAGAAAAAAAACACAAAAGAAAAACAAAGGCTGGCCCCGGGGGATGGGGTCCCCGGGGCCATAAGTGGCCACAGGCGTGGACAAGGAAGCCCCCCTCCAAAAAAAAAATATTTTAAAAACGGGCCATGCCTGGGGATGGGGTCCCCGGGGCAGATTATGGCCTCGGGAGGGGGACCACGCGGCCCCCTTCCCGATTTTTTCAATTTAAAAAAAAATATATATTTTTTTTATGTGATCGCGCCGGAGGCCACGCCCCTCCTTGCACCACTCTGCAAACGCGCGCCGTGGCGAGTTTGCAGATGGAGAAAGAATTCCCCTTAAATACTGGGTGTCCATGGGGGCCAATTAGCCCACCAGGAACCTCCAGTATGCGCCAGGGGGCTGTGTTGCAGAGAGGTGTTCTGAGGCTACGCCCCTTTTTACACCTCTCTGCAACGTTTCTCCGTGGCGCTTACTGGAGGTACCTGGTGGGCGAGTTGGCCCCCTGGGGACCTCAGGATTCAAGGGGACTTCATCCCCCAACTTGAAACGTACCACGGCGCGTTTAGACCGTGGTGAAGGGAGGGTATGGTGTAGGAAAGTGGCTCTATATATAGTGGACCAAAGTAAAAGAAGAGAAGTAGAGAAGTGTGGCTCAATGGTTAGAGCGGCAGACCCTGATGTAGTAGTCTGGCCGGGACCAGGGTTCAACTCCGGCCTCGGCGGGTCTTGGGCTCAATTTCCTCGGACCTGATAATTCTCGCCTCGGTGCCTATTCTAATCATGAGTCCCACTCTGCACCTCTGGGCAATAGCTTGCTTAATTTCTACAACGGCCCCAACAACGTTGAGGATGCCTGGCTTCACCTTGGGGGTGCCCAGGAGTGGGCTCCTCACAGGGAAAGGCCAGGAAGGGTTCCTCGGCGGTATTTGTACATGCACCGAGATGCCTACGGGTAGTCGTGCGCTATACAAGTGCGTAATCATTTCATTTCATAAAATCAGCCAAACTACGAATTCCGATGTACTCACCTGTTATCAGGAGAGACATCAGTGCTGCATCTTTGAGCCCAGTACTGATCCTGAAAATTAATTCTAACTGTACTTACCAGTAACTTGAATGTCCTTCCATAGGCTAACATTGACTAGTTTCACTTGGAAAATCTTTTAAGTGTGGAGTTTTGGAACTTTAAAATATTCACCTAAAATCATCCGAACAATGAATTCCGATTTACTCACCTGTTATCAGTAGAGAAGCTAGTGCTGCATCTTATAGCCAAGCACTGACACTGAAAAGTAATTCTAACCTTACTTACCAGTAACTTGTATTTCCTTCAATAGGAATCCATTGTGTGGTTTTCAGCAGAAAAGTTTCTAAATGTCGATTTTCACAAACTGCAAATATTCCTTAAAATCGCCTGTATGACTTAAACGCATTCTTTCAACTGTTTACAGGAGATGCACCAGTGCTGGATCCAGGATCCACCACTGATTAATAAAAAGTAATGATAACACTACTTACCTGCTAAGTGAATTTCCTCCCATAGGATAACATATGTGAAAACGTTTCTAAGTGTCAACTTTTAAAATACAATAATATTTCTTAAACATCACTACTGTAACCAGAACGCTTTTACTCAACTGTTTACGGGAGATGTCACAGGACTGAATCTAGGATCCAGTCTTGTGGTTAGAAAAGTAATCCATAAAGTAACTAATTGCATTTAACTAGAAATCCCAATTGAGCTCAATGTTGCATTGTTCAAAATTGTGTTGCCCATTGCATCAACTGTAACTACTGTACTTAAGTCTATTGCCTATTTGCAAAGTATTTAAACTAAAGTAATTCACTCTGAGAAAGTATATTTTGTAATGCAATGTATAATGTAATTATAATGTAATTTAAAAAATAAAATATCCAAAAATAAATAGTTTTAAAAAATGTAGTAAACCAGTATCAAAAAAATAAATATAACAATCAATACATTTAAAAATTGTCGTTTACAAAACCTTTGAAATTCACTGAAAAAAACATAGGTTTTAGGGGTGTTCTAGTTAGCTGGATATTTCACTCGTACAAAACCATTGAAATTCCTCCGTAATAGTTAATTGTACTAAGTATAACTCGCGCGCCCGCAATCCACTTCTGATGATGTCACATATTACATCATTCATGACATGGTCAGTGACATCACTGATGACATCACTGATGACAACACTGATGACATCATCCACTTGACAATCTGATACACCTCATCATACACTTGTATAACCTTTCAACACTCATTCTAAAATATGGAGTACCATATTTGAAACCATTGACACATCAATACAAGTTTCTAAAAACCCACTCCGTGATTCCTACATCTACACACACATCTACACACTTACCTATAGATTCACTCATACATGCTAACAAAGATCAATAGAACATTATTAAATATACTTATACACCTACATCGACATTACACACCAGCACACATTCACTTATGCAGTCATCCTACTCACTTATGCAAACAATTGATCATACTTACATTTACTAAGCTAAACACTTATATAAACACCACTTTATTTATTCATATAGATAGTAACTCATACTTAGTGTGTTATAAAATCACTATTACAAGTATACAGTTTTCGATACAGTCACTCATACAATCACTGAGTCTTATGTGTACTTATTTATAAACGTCTGTCACATACACTGCCTTTTATATTTCTACTTTGTTGGACCTGTATCATTGAGAAATATATTTAATCATCACCACACCCATAAAGAGATTCACTCACCCAAACAAGTCTTTCCATGTGCAGTCTTAACCTCATATACCTACTAAATCAACATTTTACACATCTTTGGAGAATCACACATCTCCCACCTAACCACACACACTTTCACTATCCCATACAAATATGCACTTAACTAATTAATAACTAATATAGACTTTCACATAGCTAGTAACCAACTTATGTAGTAGTTTACATAACAAGAGATAGAGTGATACAGGTATTCACACAGTTTAACCACTATTCCATATATTTAGTGAGACACTTTAAATTAGTCACTTAGACAGTCAATCACAGAGTTTCCAAATCCTCCATCCAGACACTTATACATCCACTCAGTCTTCAATGCAGATTGATATGTGTATATATATATATATATATATATATATATATAATACTTATTTAAATATCGTACCAAACCACATTCACTGGATGATGTCATGAATGATGTAATATGTGACATCAGCAGTGGATTGCGGCGCACGAGTTATACTTAGTACAACTAACTATAACGGAGCAATTTCAATAGTTTTGTACGAGTGAAATGTCCAGCTAACTATAACACCCCTAAAACCTATGGTTTTTTCAGTTAATGTATATATATATATATATGTATGTATGTGTGTGTATATATATATGTTCGAGGCATATGAGCTGCAGATTACACACTGTGCTTAGATCGCCCCGGATGTTTGCAGTTTGTTTTTGTCCTGAAAAGTTCTTTGGAAGTCACGAGATAGGTGACTCCTCCTTTGGACTACATTGCTCATGAGCATCGGCTCCATCCTCAGATTGTTTTTTTCCGCCATCGAGCTCGGATGTGTTTCCAGCGCTCCAGTTTGGAACCGATTTTCCTTCGGCGCGCAATCCTCACCCAGTTCGACGGTATTGTTTCGATCGCGGTCCCCATCGACGCGACTCTTCACCACTTCGGAGTCTCCGATTCCGGTCGTCGACGAAGGCCTTCGGGCCTACCTAGGCCTTACTCTCTGGCTCATGTAAAGGTCGCCATTCAAGAGGTGTCCTCGATGTAGGTTGAAGTTTCCCCACACCGATCTACATGAGGTGTGCAACCTTTGCCTCTCACCGGAGCATGAGGCCAAAGACTGTTCCGCTTGTGCCTCCTTTCGCTCCAAGAAGACAATTCGGGACCGACTAGCTCGAAGAACCATGGCTCGCTAGTCAGCAACGATCCCGGATGACCTCTTTCAAGAGGGTGTTGATGTGCCAGTACTTCAGCGGGCCGAAATAACCGCCAGCTCCTCTGATGCCGAAGACTCAGACGTCGGGGACATCACTCCAGCTCAATGGGTCGTAAGTAAGAACGTCGACCCCGACCCTACCTCGACACCCTTCAAAAAGGCTTCAGTCACACCGTCACCTTGGGCCCGGGTGCACACGAGAGACTGCTTCCCACGCCCTGCCTTCGGGCTCAGCAAAGAAGCCTACTAAGCATTCAGGCGGCTCAGGCTCGAGTCCGCCTATTCCCGGTGTCGATCCCATACCGACACCGAAAAAGAAGCCATCTTCCTCATCCACGCCTAACGTTGCTTCGACACCCAAGCACTCGGCGCTGAAGACTGGCACCGGCTCATCGACGTCAAAACCGCATTCGGAGCCGAGTAAAAAACTGCCTAAAGGTCCCAACGCCCACGCTTCAGAACCGAAAAAACCAACGGAACCGAAAAAACACATTTTGGTTAAAGACATTTCAAAAGGTCACAGTTCTAAGCCGAAAGACCCTAGACCAGCTTCCGAGTCGGTGTCGAGAGTATATCACAGGAACCGAGAACATTTGACACCGAAGGACTTGCCATCCACAGAAGAGCCTTTTCCACCAGATCCTACTCAAGACTCTTGTTAAGGATCCTAACACCGGCCAACTGACTCTTAGCTCCAAGAAGAGACCACTAGAGGCGCCTGCACCTCCTCCTCCTCCAAAGAAGAGCCACATTGCAACTTCTCCATTAAGGGTCCCTTCTCCACTTCCCCATACTCTTCCACCTCCTCCACCACATCATTCTCCTACACCATCCCCTAACCCAGATGATGATGTAGATACAGACTCTGATGACACAGGTGGGGGTGATTATGACCCAGTAGGGAACAATAGTCCCCCTCAGTCACCTAATCCATGGGATGATTATAACACCCCTGATGTGCCTTATGTCCCTCAAGATGATGTATATCCCTCCAGGCCTTCCCCCCCAGAGGACACTATAGGTTTTAACCTACTAGTGCAGAGGGCTGCCCAATACCATGGGGTTGATTTGCACACAGACACTGTGGAGGAAGATTTCTTATTGGACACTTTTGACACTACACAAAGGTCCACAGCCATACTGCCAATGCTTAAGGGGGTCATTAAGCATGCAACAGAGGTATTTAAAGATCCTGTTAGGGCTGGAGTCCTCAACTACTGCATTGAAAAAAAATACAAAGCTGCCCCTACCGATCCAGTTTATATTAGAGGCCAAGCACCCCTAGATTATTCTTAGTAGTTTCTAATGCATGTAAACATGCCAATTCCGACATCAGGTGAGGCCTCACCACCAGACAAGGAATCTAAACTCCTTGACCCCTCCGGCAAACGAAAAGCGTCACAGGCAGCTAACATATGGGGCATTGCCAATACCCAAGCGCTATTGGCAAGATAGGACCAGGCACATTATGATGAACTGAAGTCCATAATGCAGTATCTACCAGACAAATATAAAAATAGGGCCAATGAACTCATACAGGAAGGTAAAAATATCACCAATACTTCCATCCGTTGTACCCTAGATGCTGCTGATACTGCCTCAAGGGCAATTAATACTAGTGTCTTTTTGCGTAGGCATGCCTGGCTACGTATTTCAGGTTTCAAACCTGAAGTACAAAATTCCATCCTCAATCAGCCATTTGATGAGAAACACTTATTTGGCCCTAATGTCGATGTATCTTTAGAGAAAATAAAAAAAGACACCGACACAGCTAAATCTATGGGAGCTTTGCAGCTCCGAGACTTTCTTTTTGTCGCTCGTCCTATAAAGGCAACACAAGAGGCTACACCTACGATAGCCCCTCCACTTCCTACAAGACCCCTAGCCAATCTAAATTCACTAGGGGCTACCAAAGAGGGGGATTACAGGGGTAACAATAACAAAGGCAGAGGCAAAAACCAACAACTCCCTCTCTGCCTCAACCCCTACCCAATGAAGACTGCAACAATTCCTTCCTGCCTGGACCGACATCACATCAGACAGGTGGGTGCGACAAATTATTCAGTCAGGTTACTGTCTAGAGCTAAAATCTACCCCCCAAACATACCACCCAAACAGCGTCCAATGTCACAAGAGCATCTATCACTGTTAAAGCAAGAAGTAATATCTTTACTAGAAAAAAGTGCAATAGAACCAGTTCCTCTGCACCAGCCAAAACAAGGGGGTTTACTCCCTATACTTTCTTATTTCAAAGAAGGACGACTCTCTAAGGCCTATTCTAGACCTCAGATCGCTAAACATATACATACAGTCAGACCATTTTCACATGGTCACACTCGAACAAGTCTTTCCTCTCCTGTTACCAAACAACTTCCTTGCTACTCTAGATCTCAAGGACGCATACTTCCACATTCCCATTCACAAAGCTCACAGGAAGTATCACAGATTTGTAATAGACGGGCAGCACTATCAATTCAAAGTACTCCCATTCGGAGTCACAACAGCACCAAGAGTATTCCCCAAGTGCCTAGCAGTAGTAGCAGCACATTTACGAAGACAGCACATCCACGTCTTCCCGTACCTCATAAAAGCCAGCTCACACAACCAGTGTGTGGGACACACTCATGCCACGATCCAACTGCTCCACAACTTGGGGTTCCCAATAAACCACACCAAGTCTCATCTGCAACCATCTAAAGTACAACAGTACCTCGGTGCCACAATAAACACCTCAACAGTGCTAGCTTATCCCACTCCAGTAAGGGTAGCCAGCATTCAAGCTCTTCTCACAAAGTTTCAGCCACAACACAACTTCCAGCACGAGTGTTCATGCAGCTCATAGGGATGATGGCCTCTTGCATTTTCATAGTGCCACATGCAAGACTTCAAATGCGTCCTCTCCAAGAGTGCTTATCACGTCAATGGAACCAGGCTCAAGGTCAATTAACAGATCTAGTGTTGGTAGACGGTCGTACTCACCCCTCTCTGCAATGGTGGAACACCAAAAACCTTTCCAAGGGCCGACTGTTCCTAGAGCCAGTCCATCAAATAGTCTTGACAGCAGACGCATCGCTCTCTGGCTGGGGAGCTCCCCTACTGCAGCAGACCATGCAAGGAAGGCGGATCCCCATTCCATCTGCATGTGGTGTTTGTGGGAGCACCACGACTCCACGGACTGAGGCATGTCAGCAGTTGACGCCGAAGTCCTTCCGGGAGCGCCGGATGAAGCCCCTCTTGGCTCACATGTCCAGGTCGGCGGCGTCACCGCGGCCGTCCCCTGCAGGCGGCTTCAAGAACTGCTGCCTCCGCCCTACTCCCGCGTGGCAGGAGCTTCGCTCGCCTATTGGTAAGTGTCGCAGTTTGTCCCCGCGGAACGGGTTTTGACTCACTGGGGGAGTGGCCTCTCCGTGGGTGGTGCGTCCCCGCGCTTCGTCACCCTATCCGCCGTTTCCCAGCGCGGGAGCGACTAGAGCCCAGATGGAGGCCTGTGAGGCGGCATTGCAGTCCTCGCTGGCTCCTCCTCCTTTTCCTCCTGGAACATCTGCGGACCCCTTGCCGGGTGTGGAGCCCTCCACAGCGGCTCCGGCCCCGGCACCGAGTGGTTCGGCTCCAGGTTCGGAGGAAGTGGTGTCGTCGGTGTCCGGCCCTTCGGGGTTCCCTCCTTCAGACCACGGCGCCTCTGCTTCGCCGCAAACCTCCGCAGGGGTCCCTGTGGTGTCGCGGGAGGTTTCCGGGGCTCGGAGCATGTCCCAGAGTCCCTCTCGGCCTTCTTGACAGGCTTCAGCCTTGTCTGAGGCCGAGGCGACGCCGCTCAGGCGCCAGCAGTTGCTGGCCCTGTGGGCGCCGCAGAGGCTGGCAAGTGATCGGCGCCGTTCCCTGGCTGCCCTGGCTCCTGCCCGTCCTTGGTCTCCTGCGCCGAGCGGTGTGGCGGAGGTCGTTCCTGCGTCTCCGGCGCCGGACGACGTTGATCCGACTCCGGTTGTGGACTCTACGGCTCCGAACCTGGCGCCTGGTCGTCGATTCCTGTTCGGATGCCTCCTTTTCATCGCCAGCGGTTCGGCGGTGGATGGTGTCATCCTCTCCTTAGACGGGTCGCCGAGTTGTGGCTTTTTCCCCGGTGTTGTCTAAGGACGGTTCTTCGCCGTTGCCAACACCGCAGTCTTCGCCGTAGGCGTCTCAGGTTTCTCATTCTTCGGCCCACCCCTTCCTTCCTTTACGGACTTGGCCTTTCCTTTCCCCGGTTGGCCTGGGGGACGGCCTCCTTAAGCCGTCGCCCACAGATGAGCTGCTTTCCCCACCGCGGGCCCTACGAAGGCAGGTGCGGCCTTTGCTCGCGCCGTCTCCACTGCTGCAGGGATTTTGCGCATGGGGGTTCCAGCGGCCCATTTCCCCACGGATCATCTTCTGGAGGTCCTCCATCAGGGCGCTGGTGGTCGGAAACTGCCTTTGCCCTGCGAGGCTTCTCTCCACAATTCCCTCGTGGGGGCTTGGAGTGGACCCGCCATTGGGGACCCGGTGCCGCAGCACTTTATGCATCGTCACCGTCCTGCGCCTCATGATCTTATCTCCCTTTCTCTTCACCCTTCGACCAGGAGCACTCTTTTGCAGACATCTTTTCCCTTCCTGTTATCGGGGTTGTCCCCTCCGTCGCGGGAGGCACGCTGGTTGGATTACTGGGGACAGAATATTTTTGCCTCCACCAGTGCGGGCTTGCGGGCCCTTAACACTCTTTGTGTCCTGGCAAGGGACACTTTTTGCTTGTGGGACTCGCGGAGTCCATTCTGTCTGCCGCTTCTAGTGAGGGCGCCCGTGTTGACCTCCGGCACCATGTGTTGGATGGGCGAGAGCTAGCAGCATTCATTCTTCGCTCCGCTTTGAATGTGTGGGAGGTGCTTGGTCGTACCATGGCCTCCTCCATGGCCAGTTGTCGCCATGTATGGCTCTGGGATAGTGTGTTCCCGGAGAATGTTCGGGAACTGTTGGTGGACCTTCTCTTTGATGGCACCTTTTTGTTCCACGCCCCTGCAGACTCGGCCATTCAGAGGTTTCTGGCGAGTCTCCGCCCTCCTCCTCCTCCGCCTTCTCCTCCTCCTCCTTCTCCTCCTCCTCTCCGCCCCCTCCTTCTCCTCCTCCTCCTCCTCCTCCTCCTCCTCCTCCTCTGTGACTGGGGAGCCGTTCTAGCTTTGGAAAGTGTTCGTCCATTGTGTTCTGGGGCCTTGTGAGTAACCCAGGTGATTGGTGTTTGGTGTGATTGTTGTACCTACCGGTCCCTTGTTGGGCTTTGGTGCTGTTGGCTGCTGGTCCAGCCCTTTGTTGATTGTGGTTTTGCCTGTTGATCAGCCGTGTTGGCCTTTAGATTAGGCCTTCTGTGTATTCTTTCTGGCTCATTGGCAAGCCGTTTGCGGTTCCCCGCAAGTCTTTTAGGTTGCTGTCCTCTGATGCGGATACTTTTTCTTAAGAGAATTCCCATGTTCTTGGGACGTAACTTGCCCTATGTGGGGCAGTAGTAGTTATTACATAGCTCTCTCCTGTGCTAGGGAGGTGTTGTGACATTGTCTGCAGCTGGATTCCCCCTCCTGCTCTTCTGTTTTGTGACCGGCGGCCTTGGCTTGGGCCCTCGCACTCCTGTTTTTGCCCCACTGGCTATTGTGAGGTCTTGTTTCTTCTGTCGGCTGCCCTTATCACTGGGTTGTTTCCCGGTGAAGGGTTTTGCTGTACTTCAACTTCTATTCTTCTTCTCTGCCTGCCTTCTTGCTGAGATGCTGGTCAGTATTGCCTTCAAGCTGTGAGGGGCTCAGCTGCCCTTTTCACTGGTTTTTTTTTTTTTCCCGGTGGAGGGCTTTGTTGATCTTTTTCTTCTTCATTTTCTTCTTCTTCCGCCTGCCCTCTTCCTGAGGCACTGGTCAGTCTTGACTTCGAGCTGTGAGGGGCTCGTCTGCCCTTTTCACTGGGTTGCCTCCCGGTGGAGGGCTTTTGCTGTACTTCTACCCCCTCTCCTTGGAGTCTGTAGGTGGGTATTCTTCCTCTGCCTTGTCTGTATCTTGGGGCTTCCGTTGAAGATCCCAGGTACGTGGATGGGCTTGCGGTGGTCTGGCTCCTTTCGTTTGACCCTTGCTTCTCCCGTTGGTGGAGACTGGGTTGCCTTTTTGTTGTGATGGCATATCCACTGTGGGGCTGGTGTTCCTCCTCACTGCTGAGGTCTTCTTTGGCTTACGACCTGTGACGCATCCTCTGTTGCGCTGCACGGGGCTTCTTTCCCTGTCCCCGTGACTGGTTCCCTGTTGGGGGTCTGGTGTTTTTCTGAAGTGGGAGAGGTCCTCTCGCAGACCATCCTCCCCTTTGGGTATGGCTAGGGTATCTATTCTACGTTAAGGAATCTGCGGCTAGTAGTCTCTATCAGATGTACGAGTTACTTACCTTTGGTAACAATGTATCTGGTAGAGACGATTCTAGCCCCAGATTCCTTCACGACCCACCCTTCCTCCCCGTTCTGCAAGGACTCTCTGCTTGGGTTTTCTGCAGTCGCCTCTCTCTGGGCGTTTTGTCTTCTATGGGTGTCCTATTCCTTTTCTTCCGGTGAGGCATCCTTCCGGCTGGTTCTCTCCAGCGTGAGGGCCTACTTTGGCTCTTTCTCTCGTTGCTAGAGTTCTGATCCCCTCCTGGTCTTCTTCGTTGGGGGTTCTTTTACCTGTCTTTGACCTCCTCCTCCCTTCAGGAGGAATGGCCATCCTTGACAGCATAGTCTGGGGATGGATTACTGTTGCTCCTTTGTTCCGGGCTTATGGTCCTTCCCATAGGGGTTGTGGTTGCAGACTCTCTTCCTTCTTTCTTTCACAGCACTTTCTCCTGCCTGTGCCTCCAGGATGGCTCTCGCCTGGGCTTGCAGGGTGATGCCATGGAACGGTGCTTATGCTTTTCTTGCTGTGGCTTCGCTGCTCTGCCCTTCTAGTGCTTCCTGCCTCTTGGTGCTTTCATCTTGGTCGCGCTGGCTGTTCTTCAGAGTGGTGCTCTGCTCTTTTCCTACTCTGGTCTGCCTTTTGGTGTCTTGGTGCCACCTGGCAGTGTTTCTCACCTTTTGTTTTTCTTTCTCTATTTTATCTTCTGGCTTTCGCACACTGTTACCATGCTCTCCTCTGTTTTGTTGTGATGGCTCCGCTTTGTGGCGCGGAAAAGTTCTCCGAAGCAAACTGATGTTATCGCACCGGGGTAGGGCTTATGAGACCTCCCTGACGTCTCGCCCGCGGAGGACGTCGGGCGGAGTCTCGTGGCAGATAAAAGGCAGGGACCAATGGGTTCCTTCCCTGGCGTGGGTTCACCCCCTAATGTGCCATCCTCCAGTGGGAGGGGGGCACGGGCCAGTCCCTGGTTGGTTGGGTCCTCTCATCCTCAAGACGGCAGGGACTTAGAGTTGTGCTTCACCTCGACTCCCCCACCTGAGGGGTGGAGTTGGCAGAGGTGGGCACACTTCTCTCCCTCACTTGTTTTCCCGCCGGTTCTCCCGCCTAAAGTGAGGGGAGAACCAGTGGGAACCAGTTGCTGAAAGCAGCAAGTGGTCTGGGGTTGCTCACAAAGGTGGCATGCCTTTGAAGCTTCCCCTTTGTGAACCCTGCCTATCCTGGGGGAGGAGATTTTTGGCACCTCATCCCAGGATGTGCTTTGTTTCAAACCCCCGACAGCAGCAGGTTCTTGTCCCAGGGGTCCAGAAACATGTCTCTTGATGGCAGCCTAAGCAGGCACTCAGTCGGGACACTAGAGGTTGGTTGGTTTTCAGGGGGCATCTCTGAGATGCCATCTGTGTGCATTTTTCATTAAATCCCACACTGGCATCAGTGTGGGTTTAATGTGCTGAGAAGTTTGATACCAATCTTCCCTGTTTTCAGTGTAGCCATTATGGTGCTGTTGTGTTCGTAATGAGAAACTCCCAGCACCATATACTCTTAATGGCAGCACTGCACTTACAATGTCTAAGAATGGACTTAGACACTGTAGGGGTACAAGGCTCATGCACCTGTACCCTCACCACTGGTATAGTGCACCCAACTAGATGGGTGACTGGTCTATGCCAGGGCAGTGGGTTGTAGGCATGGAACACAGGGATGTGCCATGTCGACTCTTCACTTTGTTCTGCACCAAAACACACAGCCTGCAAAGGCAGTGTGTGAGTGTAGTGGTACAGGACCACTAAGGATGGCAAAATAGGTGCTGCAGCCCTGAGAGGTGTTTTCTGGTCACAGTGCCCTTGGTACCTGTGGTACCATTTACCAGGGGCTGACTTGTGGCCTGAGATGCCAATTGGGTTTAGTTATGGGGAAAGAACACAGGCCCTGGGAACCTGATTGGCATAGACCCAGGGCACACCAAGTAAAAGTGCATCATTAGTCTGGCAAAAAGTGTGTGGGGGCGGTTACTGCAACAGAAACCCACTTTCCTACACTGGTGCATGCTGGATCACGAATGACGTTTTCACTTCGAAGTGGTGGAAGGACTCTTTCAGCAGTGAGGAGAGCCTTGGCTAGATCTATTCGCCACCATAGAGAACGTGCACTATCAGCAATTCTGAACGTTGAAATTTGCAACTGTAAAGCTTCAAATCAATAAATAAGCAAATCATATGAGCAATCTCCATCCTATATTTTCGAATCAATTAATCTAAGATGTATGTATATGCATCTTCACTTTTTAAAGAAAGGTATATGCAGATTCATCGACCAAGGCCAAAGTTGCTAAAGATCTAGAAAAGGCTATTTTAATGTAAAGTGTAACTTTATCATAAGTTGACCGCTGCAGTCACCCACATCACCAAACAAGAAGAGATTGCAGTACTCCGGCTATTGCAAATCAAAAAACTCTCCCGAGTGCTGTGAACTTTTCCAACATTGTGAAGAAGAGATTTTGACATCTGTGGCTTGGTTTACAGGATTACTCATGCACCATCCACGGCTACAAAAGGCAATAAATAATACAATTTTAAAAACACATGCATACAAATAAGCATAATACTTTTCGTTCACAATGATTATTTTTATGGATTAGCCAGGAGGTTATTTGCTGTAAGATATGTTGACTGGAAGTATTGTTTCAAGATCTGAGGAATAGTGCTTAATCTCATTTCTTCTAATTTCTGCCCACCCAGTTTAGAAAATGTCCGAAATACAGTTTTGGACTTTTTCTCACAATTGCTAGTCTTTTTGTGGTTATAATTTTCATAATTTGAATATTAATATGTGTAATACAGTTGTTTATTGTGTTATCAACATGTATATATAGAAATGTCGTATGAAAGCCTTTCCAGAATTGTTATATTCTTTTTATTTTATTTTCATTTATGGCAGTTAATTTACATCAACAAAATGTTTCTCTTTCACTTCTTATCAGGTATGGCTTGACCTACAAAGCATAAAGCTCTTTTTTTTCTTCTGTTTTATTTTAGATGGATATTAACCAGAAACTACAAAGCCTTGAGTAAAGGTTCTAAGGGTAGTACCTCAGGGTTTTTGAATGTCATGATGGAACTCAAGAAGTGTTGTAATCATTGCTACCTCATTAAACCCCCGGAAGATCATGAAGTGTTCAACAAACAGGAATCCTTACAGGTAAAAAAATTGATTTGACCTCCTCTATTGAAACAATACCAAAATTAAGTTTCTTTCTTTTAATAATTGTTTCCATCTCTAGTGTGCATGAAGCGAAACCTGGTGGCATCTTTAAGCTAACAGCCACTCCTGTGCATTTTCCATTGTTTCTGATGTCACAACAGTGAAAACCCAGACTCACAAGCTAGTGCTCTGGCAGATGTCGATCTAATGCCTCTCTGGGTCCCCTGATATGATGAAGGGGGTATTGATGATGTCTGTGTTGCCAACCTTCTTCTACCTTTCTTAATTCTCCCCAAGTACGAAGGATGGGATAAAATGTGCGTGTCTCTCTTCTGCTATCAACCACTTTCGCTACTGTGAGCCAAGGCTCTGAAAAAGCATAGCAATGTGGGAAGTGCAGGGTGCCCTGCAAATACTCTCACAGGGCTGCTATTAGCATGTTTCTGGATCTATGCTCTGATGTTGAGCGAAGAGTACATCTTCATCCAGTGAGAGAATTCTCAGAATATGGGGTAATGCCTGGTATGTTATGTTTTACATCAATAGTGGTATATGGTGTAGAGACTGTGGTAAGGAAGGGCTGCTGGATGCAAATTTATTTTTATTCATGAGGTTTGAGAAGGGAAGGTACCTTCCAAGTATGAGGGATAGTGGCAGGATACCATTAAAAAATATATATTTAAGCAGGCAAGAGTGTGCCCAGAGGTTGTGTGGGTAGATGCCAAGACATCAGGTAATAATGACTTCTGATGGATAATTCTAACCCAGATTCCTCACCGTATAAATATCTACTGGCGCCAGAATGAATCTGGAAAATTCAAAGCAGTTCTCCTGCTTGCTAGCAAACTTAGTTTGTCTCGTTCCATTCTGAAAATGACATACAGAGCCGAACATATAAGAGCCACCTATGCATGCTGGTGTCAGTTCCTTTCTTTCCACGCCTTCTGGAGTGGATCCAAAGATCTATTTCCTCCTTTTTTTCACTTGTGAAGAGCATTGTTCCCCAAAGCATTTTGTTCAAGGCTTATGAGCTGCAGAATTCACACTTAGTGCATAGATCGCCATCTGGTGTTGGGCTTGGATGCTTTCAGCTTGTTGTTGTCTTGGAAGAAGTCTCTTGTAGTCACGAGATAGGTGACTCCTCCCTGGACGATAGTGCTCATGGGCATCGACTCCATGCTCAGATTGTTTTTTTCCGCCATCGGGTTCGGATGTAACTTCATAGCTCGGGTTCGGTACCGTACTATCCAGACCTTTTTGACTCGCACACTATCGCAGACTCGACGGTATTGTTTTCGTTCGCGTGCTCCTCAACACGCTTCTCAAATACTCTATTCCAGTCGTTGACGTGGGCCACTGGGCCTATCTACGCCATTCGGACCTACGACTAATGGAAAGCACTCCATTTAAAAAATGCCCCCAGTGTGGAGCTAAATTCCCACACAGTGACCAACACAAGGTCTGTAACCTCTGTCTCTCGCCCGAGCACGAGGAGAACAATTGCCAGGCCTGCTCTTCCTTTTGATCTAAAAAGACTGTCCGTGATCGACTGGCCCCACGATACGTTATGGCACAACAGGCTGCTCCGGTGCCGGAAGCCATATTCGATGAAGTCCGACGTCCCTGAGGAGGATTTGGAGGATCTGGAAATTATTTCTGAGGCAGACAATTCTGACTCCGAGGACCACATCACTCCAGGTCAACTAGTGAGTAAAACTGCCCCTGCCCTCTCCCTATCCCAGAAAAAGAAGGCACCGGTCAAGACTTTGCCTGCAGGCCCCAGTTGCGACCAAAACAAAGCTTCAGAAGCCCCGGGCCCAGCTCCGAAGACAAAGGAAAGGCCTTGTGACAGCTTGGGCCCGGGCAAGCCACATATCAGTGCCCCAGGAGCTCATCATACTCCCGCAGTTCCAAAAAAGGCCTCAGCACCGAAAACCTCAGCACCAAAAGAACAAAGGGCCTCGGATCCGAAACCAAAACACTCGGAACCGAAAAAGACTTCCAACTGGACGTCGAAGCCGAATGATCCAAGAACCTCTTCGAAGGCTCCAGAGCAGAAATCTAAACCTCGCTCGGACCCGAAAAAATCGACGCCGAAAGCAACTAGCGGAGAGGAAGACTTTTTCGACTGGATCCGAAACAAAAAACTCTCAAAGTGGACCCAAAGACAGGACACATGGTCAAAGTTCCACACAAAAAGAGAAAATTGGACACCCCACGCGTTCCTGAGGTGCCTGTAAAGAAAAGGGACTGTGCCACTTCACCTTTTAAGACCCTCTTCTCCTGTTCTTCCTACTAAACCTTTTCTCTCCTCCATATTCTCCCATACTTCCATCATACTCACCACCACCACAAGATGATGATGATTTAGGGGGTGGGAGAGGAAACAATGACACTTTCACTGACCCTGATGACAGAGGTAGCACAGGACACATCCAAACCTTCCTGATCCCGATGCATACCCAACAAAGCCATCTCCCCAGATGACAATATTGGCTTATCGACAGGGCTTCCCAGTACCATGGTGTTCAAATGCATTCGAATCCCACAGAGGAAACATCCTAATAGACACAAAAGACTGTACAAACTTTACCAATGTTAAAAGGTGTCATTAAACACGCCACAGACATATTCAAAGACCCTGTGAGGGCTATTATTCTCAATCTTAGAATTGACAAAAAATATCAACCCACTCTCAATGATCCCACCTACATCAAGGGTCCACCAACAGTAGAAAACGTGCCAACTCTCAGACCTCGGGGGATGCTCCACCTCCGGATAAAGAGTCCAAATTATTAGATTCTTCGGGCAAATGAGTTGCGGCCCAAGCAGCCAATCATTGGAGGATAGCCAATGCGCAAGCATTACTTGCCAGGTACGATAGGTCTCATTATGACCAACTAAAAACCCTATTGCAGCATTTGCCTGATCAATATGGGACCAAGGCCAATGATTTAATTCAAGAGGGCAAATTTATAACTAATGCATCAATTAAGTGTGCCCTCGATGCAGCAGACTCCGCATCCAGATCTTTTAACACTAGTGTGTTACTAAGGAGACATACATGATTGTGCATTTCTGGCTTCAAACAAGAGGTACAGACAACTATTCTCAATCAGCCGTTCAATCAAGAACACATTGTTGGCCCAGCTTTGGATACAGCTTTAGAAAAAATGAAAAAGGACACTGTTGGACTTGGCCCTTCTGGCAGGTTCACCCCTAAACTTTTTGCTTTTAATGGTGACCTGGTGATGGTGATTTTTGGGTTCTGCGCACTTTCACTGTGTCCCAGTGGAAAGTGCGTGCGCACTCCGAGTGCATGTGGTGAGGTTGGCCTGCCCTCCCATAGGAATGCATTGGGGAATGTATGTGTCCCTGGTAGTTCCTGATGCGTGGGGTGTACAGGCTCGAGTCTGGTATGTGCGGACTCGTGTGATTGAATGCTGCGAGATGATGTATGCGGCATGTATGTGTCTAGTGTGGAAGTGCCACTTCTAGACAATGGTGTGCGTGTGCAGTAAGTATACTGGCGTGTGATTGGCTGAAGCTGGCTGGGGAGCCTGGCTCCAAGAGTCTGTGTGGGTCTGCCCCGGTGGTGAATGGAGAGATTAGCATGCTGATGTGAGGAAGGGGCTGCACCTGGGTCCTGAATAGGGCTGGGCTTTCCCCACACAATGCTGGCTCCGCCCCATGTGGTGCGACTGATGACCCTAGCCCAGCCAGTGAATAGAAAGGGTGGTTGAGCACATCAAGGGTGCTCTAAAACCAGCTGCGACTGGTTTCTCCCCCACCCTGCACCTACAGACAAAGGGATTTCAAGTATAAGAAGGGGCTGTGTCCCCTTACAATTTGTTCTCTTTCAGGATCCTGTCTGAGGGGGCTGCTGCTGTTGCTGGGCAGGAGGACCGCCACTTGGACTACCTCCCTGCCTGGAGGTCCAGTGAGCTGGCTCTGGGCCCAGCCTTGCCCCCTGCCTACCTAAGGACTCTGCTGGACCTTTATTTAACTTATAGCGCCTGGGAGCGCTGTATTGGACCTCTAGCACTGGGAGCGCTTTATTTATACTTTCCTTTGCCACTAGCGCTTGGATAGCGCTTTATATCCCCTCTAAGCGCCTGAGAGCGATTTAACTGTCTGCTAGCGCTGGGAGCGCTTTAGTGTCTATAGTGCTTGGGAGCGCTTTACTTGCTGCTAGCGCCTGAGAGCGCTTTATTTTCTGTTAGCCCCTGGGGGTGCTTTATCTTTTTAAGCCGGTGCCCACCCGGCATTGCCCCCGCTGGATTGTTGTCCCGAGGGAGCCCACGCCTCGAAAATCACCGCCGTAGCCCAGGGGGCCTGAAACCGTTGCCGGGCCCCTGCCTAGTGTGACCCGGAAGTGCCGCCTCCACACCCCCAGGGCCGCGCTGCTATTGGCTGCCCTCAGCAGCGCGACCCGGAAGTGCCCGCGGCCCGCCTGGTTGTAGGCGGGGCCTCAAGACAGAAGGCGAAGAGCCTGCGAGACCAGGAAGAGGTGCTGCCACGAGGACAGGAGCAGCGCCGGCACCCGGGGCCTCCAAGAGCTAGGGAGAGCCCCGGGGTGCAACCAAGAAGGACGTCTGGCTAGCTGGAGGGGGAAGAGAGCACTTCCCCTACCGCCCCAGGACCGGGAGCAGAGGAGAGTCCCCACGTCCAGAGGCGGCTGCAGGCAGGCCCCCGACATCGACCGGAGGAAGCACCAGACCGGTGAGTGGGGCCGGTGTATTGCTTTGGGGGAGAGGGAGGGCGTCGGGGCACATTGCCGGTGCCCCCCCCCCGTGGTGTTACTCCAGCTCCGGGAGCATTTTTTCATTTTTAGCCCACAAAGGGCTCAGGGGGCATCTTAGTGTTAGAGCCACGAGAGGCTCTTAAGTGCCGCATTTGTTCAGAGCCCTGAGAGGCTCAACGGGGGCAATTAGTTGTTTAGTGCCCACGAGAGGCTCAGGGCCCATTTGTTGTCGAATCCCCCGAGAGGGACTCCACCAGTTTTGTGGGCTTTCATTGTTGTTTACGAGCCCTGAGAGGCTCTGGAGTGCCACAGTGTTTGTTTAGAGCAACAAATGGCTCTTGGGGGCCATTTGTTGATCACGAGTCCCCAGAAGGGGGACTCCAACGTCAGGTGACATTCTGTTTGGTTCTTGAGCCCATGAGGCTCCAACGTGTGGCCCCATTGTTTGCACCAGTTGCCCAGCACTTTGTGGGCAACTGCTCCGTTTAGGCCCCTGACTTTGGGACACAGGGCAACCTAGCCCTAGAGAGGCCAGTTGGCCTAGGGACAGTCACAGGTGGTGACTAATGTGATTTTTCGCAATTGTGTTCTTTGATACACCTCTCAATGTTTTTAGGCATCATGTGTTTCCCTTCCCTGCACCTCTGAATGTGTTGTTTATGCATCATGTGCCTTGTTCCTTACACCTCTGAATGTATGTTATGCATCATGTGTTATGTGCTTATACCCCTACAGGTATTGTGATACTTAGGGGGTTGTTCTTGCTAGTACAGGTGGTGCTAGTGAGGTCCTGGGTCCCTGTGTAACATTCTCCTAAGGTGGTTAGGGTTGCGTAGGAGGTACTTACCTGTTACCAGTAGTTACTGGTTGTGTGCTAAAGTGATTTTACATTCTATGTTCTATATACTAAGTGCTAGTTCTAAAAGTGCTGATCCCTAACAGTGGTCCATGTAGCCCTGTCTTGTCCATATCCCCTGTAAATTCTGCCCATGCCTGTTGGCACATTGTAAAGTGTGTGTTTTTATCTAATGTGTTTTGGTGTAATACAAAGGCTATTTTTATATATAACCTTGTGTGGAGTTTCCTTTGTGGTGGGCCTTGGGTGTTGTTGCTGGGGTGCGTGCGCAAACACTTAACTCCCATCACCTCCAAGTTTAGCCTTACTGCTCGTGCTATGTTACCAAGGGGGTGAGCAGGGGTTATCTTGGCGTGTAACTCCCTTGCCCTGACGTGGAAGTGGTGGTCTCTGACTGACTTTGGCGCAAGCCCTGGCCAGCCAGGGATCCCATTTCTAACAGACACGGAGACTGCTAAATCCATGGGAGAATTACAATCTCCATCCACACGAGGTTCCTTGCGACGCTTCTTCTACAGAGGTGCGATTAAAAACTTCAGTGCAGACACTGCTTCTGCCTCCTACAAAAACCCCACACAAACATCCCCCAGCAAGGGATATTTTAGAGGTGGGTACTGTGGAAATAACTACAAAGGAAGTGGCAAAGGTAACAACAACACTCGCGCCTCCCCCACTAATAAACAGTGATTACCCTCCAGACCATTCCAATCCAGTCGGAGGGAGACTCTCACAGTTCCTACCTGTCTGGAATTCCATCACTACAGACAGGTGGGTAAGAAAAATTATCCAGTATGGTTACTGCCTGGAACTTACTACAACTCCCCCCGACATACCACCCAAGCAGCGTCCGATGTCCACAGAACATGTAACACTCCTCAGACAGGAAGTTCTCTTGCTGCTTCAAAAGCATGCAATAGAACTAGAAGGAACAGGAGTTTACTCCCTGTATTTCCTAATCCCCAAAAAAGACGGAACCCTAAGGCCAATACAGGACCTCAGACCTCTCAATATCTACATACAGTCAGGTCATTTTCATATGATCACTCTTCAACAGGTCCTGCCACTACTTTAACAAGGCGTCTTCCTTGCCACACTAGATCTCAAGGACACCTACTTCCATATTCCCATACACCCTGCTCATAGAAGAAATAACTAAGGTTCTCAGTGGATGGCCAACACTATCAGTTCAAAGTCCTTCCATTCGGGTTGACCACTGCACCCAGAGTGTTCACAAAGTGCCTTGCAGTAATAGCAGCACACTTGAAAAGACAATAAATCCATGTATTTCCATACCTCGACGACTGGCTAATAAAAGCCAAGTCATACAACCAGTGTGTTCACCACACTTATCAAACCATACAGCTGCTACATAACTTGGAGTTCACAGTAAACTACACCAAGTCACACCTTTATCCCTCCTACATACATCAGTATCTAGGAGCCACAATAGACACTTCGAAAGCTCTAGCATACCCTAATCCAGCCAGGATAGCCAGTATGCCAACCCTCATCGCCAAGTTTCAGCTCCAACACTCTCTCCCAGCACAAGTGCTTATAGGAATGATGGCCTCTTGCATTTTCATTGTACCTCACGCAAGACTTCAGATGCTCCCTTTACAAGAATGCTTAGCACGTCAGTGCAACCAGGCTCAAGGTCAACTTACAGATCTGGTGTTGGTGGACAGCTGCACACATCGCTCTGTGCAATGGTGGAACACACAAAAGCTTTCCAGAGGGCGGCCTTTCCTAGAGCCAGTTACACAGATAGTGCTAACAACAGACGCATCACTCACCGGCTGGAGAGCCCATCTCCTAAACCACACAATTCAGGGCAGGTGGAGCACTCAACAAAAACTGCTCCACATCAATTACCTAGAATTACTGGCAATATTTCTCGTGCTAAAATCTTTCCAAGCACATCTCAACAAGACTGTCCTAGTCCGCACGGACAATATGACAGCAATGTATTACATACAGCAACATGGAGGAACACATTCTTTGCAGCTGTCTCACCTAGCTCAAAGTATATGGAGATGGTCCATTCCACAAAACATATATCTGTTGGCACAACATCTTCCAGGGGTGAACAATCAGATATCGGATCTGTTAAGTCGCCAGACTCAACAAATACACGAATGGGCACTTCATCCGCAAGTTCTTCAACCTTCCTTTCAGATATTGGGCCAACCAGACACAGATCTGTTAGCAACACATGCAAACGCAAAATGCCCAACCTTCGCCGCCAGGTTCCCACACCCATTGTCCAAGGACAATGCAATATGGATTAACTGGTCAGACAGATTTGCGTACGCTTTTCCGCAACTCCCACTCATTCCACTAGTAATACGCAAGCTCACACAACACTCTCTCAAAATGATCCTAGTTGAGAGAGTGGTGGTGGTTGCGGATGGCGTCCTGGTGTGCTGCGTGGCTGTCCAGAGTTGGTTCACTGTGCCATTTCTTCTCTAGTTTCCGGCAGGCTTGCTTGGAGGCTAGGAGTTATGGGGTGAACCAGCTGGCCCATTGCTGATGTCTCGGTGGGGGGGGGTTCTTCAGTGGGATGAGGGTGTTGGTGCAGTCCTCGATCCAGCGCCTGAGGCTGTGGGCAGCGTCGTCGGTGTTGGAGGGTTCGGTTGGTGGGCTGAGAGCTAGGTTTGCGTGTAGTTGGTCTTCGGTGATTTTGCTCCAGCAGCGGCGGGGGATCTGTTGGGTGCGTTGGTGTGTGGTTGGTTTTTGGAAGGTGAAGTGGATGCAGCGGTGGTCGGTCCAGAGGAGTTTGGTGGTGTGGCTGACGGAGACGTGCAGGCTTGAGGAGAAGACAGGGTCGAGCGTGTGGCCGGCATGGTGGGTGGGCGTTGTGACGAGTTGCTTCAGTCAGAGGTTGGCATGGTTATCGATCAGGTTGTGGAGTTGTCCTTGTTGTTCTCAAGGTGAAAGTTCAGGTCTCCGAGGAGGATGTAGTCGGTGGAGGTCAGGGCGTGCGTGCTGATCAAGTCGGCGATGGAGTCGCTGAACTTGGGGCAGGGTCCGGGGGGTCGGTAGACAAGGGTGCCTCTGAGGGTGGAGTTAGGGTCTGTGTGGATCTGGAAATGCATGTGTTCAGCAGTACTGAGCACGTCGTCGGTGCTAGTCGAGACCCTGATGCTGTTCTTGTGGACGATAGCAATTCCTCTTCCGACTCTGTTGGTGCGGTCTCTGCGGGTGATCTTGTAGCCGTCTGGGATGGCTGTGGCGATGTCGGGTGCGGAGGAGTCGTTAAACCAGGTCTCTGTCAGGAAGGCGACGTCTGGGTATGTTGTGTCGAGCAGGTCCCAGAGCTCGACGGCATGCTTGCGTGCGGAGCAGGTGTTCAGTAGTATACATCGGAGGTGGTTGGGGTCTTTCTTGGCGCGTGGTTCGTCGGCTCTATGACTGGTGTAGCTGCAGTTCCGGCAGGTGAAGGGGCCATGTGTGCGTTTCGGGGCGGCCTTGAAGCAGATGTGGCTCCGTCCGGAGTTGAGAGCGTGCAGAGTGCAGCGGTCGTCGTGGCGGGTGCAGGGGCCAGCGGTTCTGGCACTGGGTGCGGTCCAGGTGCAGACGGTCTTGCCTTAGGCGCGCCAGTGGCCGACATATATGGGGAGGCGGGAGGGAGGAGCAGCTGGGAGGCGGGGGCAGCGAATGGGCAGTGGGTAGTCCAGGGGGGTGCGGGCCGCAGGGGGGGCAGTGGCGAGGGCAGTGAGGGACAACAAAGGTAACAGAAGGAAAAAGGGGACCAGAAACGAGGGGGAAACGAGTGGCACAGAGGGCAGAAGGGCACAAAAGAACGAGTGGAACGGAGGGCAGAAGGGCACAACAAACGAGGGAAAAACGAGTGGCACAGAGGGCAGAAGGGTCACAAAAGGAGTGGAACAGAAGGCAAAAGGGCACAAAAACAATGGAAAAACGAGTGGCACAGAGGGCAGAAGGGCACAAAAACGAGTGGAAAAGAAGGCAAAAGAGGCACAAAAACGAGAGAAAAACGAGTGACACAGAAGGCAAAAAGGGCACAGAAATACCGCAAAAACAAGTGGCACAGAGGCAAAATACAGAAATACAGGGGCAGCTAAGAACAGAAGGCAGAATGGGCAGAGATGCACGGGGCAGCGAGGGGAACAGAGGGAAGAAAAAGGGGCATGGACCACGTTCAGGCTGCGGGGGAAGACAGACGACAGCAGTCACAGACACACCAATGAAAATACAGGCAATACAATAAAAGCAATAAAGCGAACGATGAACAAACCTACCTACGGCCTACCACTGGCCACCAGGGATGAGGCGCCGGTGGTAGCCTGCGGGTGGTGGAGGGCCTTGAACTTTCTCAGCAGCGGCAGCTGGGGCAGGGACACACAGGCGGTGCTGTGCGGAAGGGGAGTGACCTACCTGGTAAGGTCAATGGTCGCTTTCTGAGGGTCGCTGACCCTGAGGTCAGTTAATGCGAGCTACTTACTGTAACATTATACTTATGAAATTTGACAGCTAGTAGGGGAGATTTTTCCTGCAGTCCCAGAAGACCTGCGACCTTCATTAGCCCAACCCATACAAGGTGGTCAGTATCCAGCCAAGTATGTCATTCGCTTGGGCCGGAATCCCGCAGATTGTCTGGGCAGGGCAGAGGGAAGTAGCTTGCTGTTCTGGTGCTGTGCGCGGATGAGGTCCAGAAGCTTCTCTGGAGACGTCTAGGCTTCCTAATGGACATTCTTTTTGACGGCCCCTGCCTGCTTGCTGAAAAGGTGGACTCTACCCTAGAATGTTTTAAAGAAAGCCGGGCAACGGCATGTTGTCTGGGCCTTTAGCTCCAGTTTGGCAATCCCCACAACAATTGTCATTTTAGGAGATATGCCAAGGGCCTGCACTAAAGTCTTACCAGCCCTTTCGAGATCAGAGCCATTAGGCAGGCAAGGGCCCGGCCATTCCTTATAGTGTTCCTCACAATCTTTTGCCCCTCCAGTAAAAACTGAAAAACCTCTTTAGTGCACCCGTAGTAGCCAACAGCTATTTGGTGTGAGGCAGGATCAGCCATTTCCTGCAGGTTGGCAAAACTTGACAGATGGGTCCTACGGATTTCAAACAGCGTACTATGCTCTTCTGTTCTCTTTTAACCCACCTCACCTACAGTGGAATGCTTGTCAGAGGACCACCTGCCTGTCTTATGCTAGGAAGTGCAGACTCTTTTAGCCAAAAGGGCAATAAAGACGGTACTGACCTAGGAAGTGAGAACTTAGTGTTATTCCTGCTACTTCTTTGTGCCGAAAGAGGAAAGAGAACTCCACCCTATCCATGAACTTCTCCCTTTCAACGCCTTTCTTGTGCAAAGAAGAATTCAGGATAATCCCCCCAACTGAGGTTCTGTCTGTTCTGGATACCGAAGCGTGAATGGTGGTGTTTGAACTGCAGGACACATATTTCTCTTCCCCGTCCTGCAGGCTCACAGGCACTACTTGTGGTTCAAGGTAGGCCACAAGCACTTCCAGTTTGCCTTGCCCCCTTCTGCCTCACCAGTGCCCCTCAGGTGTTGGCAAAGTTGATGCTGGCAGTTGCCTGTAAGAAAGTAGCTCTATATATACTGGACCAAAGTAAGGTACAGTGTGTATAGAGTCCCCAGTCTCCAGAGGTATGGCAGAGGTTAAAGTTAGATATAACCTTACTCTCTAAAGTGGCAGCTTGGTCGAGCAGTAAGGCAGTATCAGAGGACAGTGTAAAGAATTTGTTGTAAACACTCAGTCAGCAAATGGTCTCTCACACTCAAGAACTGAACTCTAAGCCAATTGTTTTATATCCACAGATATAGTTTTTTTTATTTTAGAACCATCAGGTATCAAAATATACTTTTCGCAATATGAGTGACTTTAGGCAATTACTTTGCAAAAAGGCAATAGACTTTGTAAGTAAAATAGCTACAGTGGTTGCAATAGGCAACACAATTTCAAACACAATTTAACATTGAGCTCAATGAGTTTTGCTAGATAAATGCAATTGGTTACTTTATGGATTACTTTTCTAACCCCAGGACTGGATCCTAGATTCAGTCCCGGAACATGTACTGTAAACAATTAAGTAAAAGCGTGTTGGTTACAGTAGTTATTTTTAAAGAATATAAATGTATTTTCAAAGTTGACACATAACCTTTTCAGTGAAAACCAAGCAATGTTATCCTATGGGAGGAAATTCAAGTCACAGGCAGGTTCTCGTTACTTTTGTCGCCCAGTACTGGACTCCCAAGTTCAGCACTGGGACTTCTACCTAAGACAGGTAAGTAATTACACTTTGGTAGTTGGTACGATATTTAAAGAATATTTGTAGTTTCCAAAAATCGACACTTTGAAGAAATTTCACAGAAAAACAGTCAAGGGTTTCCTATGGAAGAAAATTCAGGTTACTGGTAAGTGCAGTTATGATTACTTTTTCGGTTCAGTACTGGGCTAAAAGGTACAGTACTGGCTTCTCTAATTCGGAATACGTTATTCGGCTGATTTTAGATGAATATTTTAAAGTTTCAAAACTCCACACTTGGAATAAATTTCAAGGGAAACCAGTCCATGTTAACCTATGGCAGGAAAATGAGTTATCAGCTTTTAGGTTAGTACTCGACTGGTGGAGTTAAGGTTCTGGGCATAGACTCGGGGGTCTCCCAAGGTTGGAAAGGTACAGTAGTTACACCCTCAGCGGCACAGGGGCAGCAGGGTGCAGAGAGAGTAGGCCCAATGCAATCCAATGGAGGGTAGGGAGCCTTTGGTTGGTGGCTGCAAGCAAGCAGGCCACGCGGCTGTGGGAGCTGAGCTCCTGGTCACTTACTCAGGGCAAGTGGGGAAGTAGAGTAGGGTAGTAGTTGCACTTTCAGCGGCACTCAGGCGGCTGGGTGCAGGGTGCTTTTGAGCCGTTGGGCGCTCAATGTTATCCAATGGGAAAGTTAATAAGTGAACAAAGGCTGCAGGCTCGGGGACGGAGATTCTTCAGGTGCGACCACCACTTCGAGAGGTAAGTTAGGATCTTTGAGAAGAGGTAGGTACCCCAAAGGAAGGCACAGGGGGCTGTGGGGCGCGGGGTGCAGGGGTGATTTTTGGTGTCGGGAAATCTTACCCTCAGCTGGTCACGGTTGGATGGGTCCCTGGTTCTGAGGCTGCAGGCGTTGTCTGGTTCTTCGATGAGGGTCTTTGGGCACTGGATTTCGGGTCACAGTCGCCCGGGGGGACATCCTCGTGGTCTTGGTTCACTCAGGCACAGGCCGTGCTCAGCGGGTGCAGAGTGGGCTGGGTTTGCGGTTCCTGGCTGGCACCAGGGTTATTGCAGTTTGAGCAGAACCACTGCTCGTGGGAGTCCCAGTCTTTTGGAAGGTTCAAGGCAGGCAGGTCCTCCGGGGTTTTCGAGGTTGCTGTCCACAGGAGACGCCAGGGTTTCGCAGGAGCAGGTTCAAGGATCAACAGTCCTGTAGGGTTCCGGGGCCAAGTCAGTGGGTGTCGTCCTCTTGTTAGCAGCTGGACGGCAGGTCTTCTTGTTTCTTGTTCGTCTTCTTGTTTCAATCGGGATCTGAGGAAGGAAGGTTCAGGGTGCCCCTAAATACTACATTTAGGGGCTTTACAGGTAGGGCAAAGGCAGGGACCAATGGGTCCCTGTCCTGGGGTGTGTACACCCCCTAGCCTGCTCCTCTCCTGTGTGAGGGGGGCAGGAGCCTAGCTGTGATTGGGCATGGCTCCCCATCTTCAAGATGGCTGGAGCCCGGAGTTCTGCTTCACCTTGCCTCTCCCACCTGAGGGGTGGGGTTGGCATAGGCTGGCACACCCCCTTTCCTCACTTAGGGTTTCCCGCTGTTGTTCCTGCCAGAGTGGGGGTCACAACCGGTGGGGGCCAGTTGCTGAGTACAGCAAGTGGCCTGGAGAAGCTCACAAAGGCGGTATGCCTTTGAAGCTTCCCGTACCCATCCTGGGGGAGGAGGCTTGGCACCTCGTCCCAGGATGTGCTTTGTTTGAGGCGCCCGAGAGCGCAGGCTCTCGACCCAGGGGTCCAGAAACATGCCTGGTGGTGGCAGCCTCGGTAGCAACACAGTCAGGACACTGGGAGTTGGTTAGGTTTCAGGGGGCATCTCTAAGATGCCCTCTGTTGTGCATTTTACATTAAATCCCACACTGGCATCAGTGCGGGTTTAATGTGCTGAGAAGTTTGATGCCAAACTTCTCAGTCTTCAGTGAAGCCATCATGGTGCTGTGGAGTTCGTAATGACAACCTCCCAGCACCATATACTCTTAATGGCAGCACTGCACTTACAGTGCCCAGGAATGGCCCTGGGTACTGTAGGGGCACAGGGCTCATGCAACTGTCCCCAAACCACTGGCATAGGGCACCCAGCTGGAGGGGTGACTGATGGATGCCAGGGCAGTGCGCGTGGGGGCATGGCACACAGGAATGTGTGCCATGTCCGCTCTGTTTAGTTCTGTAGTTAGACACTCAGCCTGCAAAGGCAGTGTGTGGGTGTCAGGGTACATGGCCCCTAAGGGTGGCACAATAAGTGCTGCAGCCCTTAGGGGACTTCTCTGGTCACCATGGCCAGGGTACCTAGGGTACCATTTACTCGGGCTGACAGGTGGCCAGAGATTGGGTTTTAGTTTCAACACAGTTTTAGGAAAGGAACACAGGCCCTGGGCACCTGGTTGGCAGGAGCCCAGGGCACACTCAGTCAAAGCACAACAGCAATTCAGCAAAAAGTGGGGGCATACCTATGCAAGAAAGATGGCACTTTCTAACATTGTTGAAGAAAGTGGTACTCGCACAGCAGGGTATTCCTTGAAAATGAAGACTTGTAAAGAGTTTTCGTGTGCAGGAGGGTGGAAAACACTGTCTAGCCTTGCAGTGTGTCAATGGACATAGTAGAAGAAGCTCTCCCGCCTAGGGAGAGAACAACCCAACGCACTACTTTCAAAGGACCAAAGGTCTGATTCATTACTTCAACTGTGAGGATATTCGTACTCAAGATGAAAGAATGTTCAAATGTGTGATTTATTCATATCCATATCAGGATTTCAATATAGATGGTACATGTCAATAATCTGTATTCCACACGTATGTTCGGGTGTGTTATCACATCACACAACCCAATGCATTTCGGGCATGGCCCGTCGTCAGGGGAATTACTCTACAAACAAAAACATACAAGAACCAAATGTAATACGCATGTAACAATATCAGCAAAAACCAAACTAGAATCCAATCCCAGTAAACGTGTGTTTGAAAAATGAGAAGTGCTCGACTACGTGAACGTGACAGAGAAGCGAGAGTATGTGACCCTGTAAATGAAATTATAGCCTTAGAACCAAAAGTCACAACCGAACCATAAACCATAGTGAAACGCTATATATAGTGACTACTTCAATCAAACGGGTGCGCAAGATAGAATATATCTTCAGTAATCCAGTAACCACCACCAATCATGCAATAAGAAAACGAGTCCCCGATCGTGGGTACTTACTCGTGTGAATGTAACAGCGGGACTCCGAAGAGTTCCACGAGGTGAACGCGCAGTGAGAAAGCAGGAAGTCAGAATATACACGACAGTGAACATAGAGATAGGACTAAACGTAATGAATAGAGTGTGGGCGCCATCTTGAAAGGTGCAAACCAGTAAGGCAAAAGTAAAGTAGACAGATCAGAGATAATTCAACAAAACGGGATGACAAAAAGAATCACAAATAACATAAAAATTCAATGCGATCATTGAGACCCAACGGGGCCATCGTGGAAAGGTACCGGATCCAAAAGTTCTCTCTCTTTAGTAGGTGGTTCTTATTGTTGCATGTGATAGGAACTTGTTCCAATATTTGGAATTTAAGCTGAGCCACTGTATGTCTGTGCTCAAGGAAGTGGGTGGCAACACTAGATTTTTGATTTTCAGTTCGAATGTTGCTCTTATGTTCCAAGATTCTCGTGCGAATCATTCTCTCAGTGTGGCCCACATAGCATTTGCCACATGGGCATTTAAGAACGTAGATCACATTCTTGCTGCTACACGTTGCGTTGACCTTCAACTTGATAGGGAAACCTTTCATCGGGTGGTTCATGGTATTGCCTTGGATGCTGTTATGACAGTTGCTGCAATTGTGGCATGGTTTAAAGCCACTGTATATCACTGCGGATTTGGGACTGCTGGTGTTGTTCAGAATCTCTTTCAGGTTTCTGCCCCTGGTGAAGGCAAAGATGGGGGGTTCTGAAAATAAACCATTAAAATCAGACTCATGTGTCAAGATAGACCAATGTTTACGAATGATCCTTTGAAATTGTGAAGAGGCTTTAGAAAACTTAGAGACTACCACCATACGTTCGGTGGGGGTCTTGCGTTTCGGTTGTAGCAAAGATGCTCTACTGAGTTTCTCACTTCGCTGGATAGCCAAATCCAAGATGGGATTAGGGTATCCCCTTGCGCGTAAACGATCAAGGACAGTTTTGATCTGAGTCTTGCTCTCATCAGGCCTGGAAACGATTCTTTTCACCCTGAGTATCTGAGCATATGGCAAGTTGTTTTTGAGTCCCATCCGGTGGAAGCTATGATAATGTAGGGTAGAGTTTCTGTCTGTGGGCTTGCGGAAGACTGTAGTGGACCAGTCTCCCACCTCTCTTAGTATTTTCACGTCCAAAAAATGGACGCAAGATGTACTATGTTCCCAAGTGAATTGAATACGCTGTGTGACTTGATTCCAAGTGTTGAGAAAAGTAATGAGGGTCTCATTAGAGCCTGCCCAAAGTAAAAAAATGTCGTCGATATACCGCAGATATAATCGACCATTTTCTAGCCAAAGGTCTTGGGAGAGAATGTGATTCTCTTCGAAGATTCGCATGAAAATATTGGCGTAGCAAGGAGCAGCCGAATTTCCCATGGCCGTACCGTTAAGCTGTAAAAACCATTTGTCAGAGACGGTGAAATAGCTATGATATAGCGTAAACAAAGTCAGTTCCATCAGAAATATTTTCAGATCTTGGTCAATGTCAGAATGGGCCAAAGTGCTCTCAATCGCATCAATACCCCCGTCATGGGGGATTGACGTATAAAGGGAACTAACGTCCACGGTGCACATGATGAGATGATCATTTTTTAGGGTATTCATGACTGGTTCTAATTTCAAGATGAAATCTGTTGTATCTTTTACAAAAGAATCCGCTGAGATGACAAATGGTTGGAGGTATTTATCCAAGAATTTTCCTACGTTTTCGTGAATGCTGTTTCTAGTAGACACAATGGGTCTACATGGCGGATTTGACGGGTGTTTGTGTAGTTTTGGTAGTAAGTACAAGACAGGAGGTCTAGGATTGGTGGGTGTGAGATATCTTTTGGTCATGATTTTGTCCATGTAGAAGTTGGTATCCATGACTACCAGAGCCCCTCCAAGAGGAGAAACACACTCCAGAAAATTGCTGACAATCCCAACATCATCTGTCAAAATGCAGACAAAGGAGGGGCTCTGGTAGTCATGGATACCAACTTCTACATGGACAAAATCACAGCTCATGTCGGAGATACCGACACATATGACATTCTCCCTGGAGATCCCACCAAGGAATATACTAATGATTTGATGATCATCATCAACAAGGCGTTTGACAATGGCACTATTAACGACAAAACCAAAAGATATCTCACACCCACCAATCCTAGACCTCCTGTCTTGTACTTACTACCAAAACTACACAAACACCCGTCAAATCCGCCATGTAGACCCATTGTGTCTACTAGAAACAGCATTCACGAAAACGTAGGAAAATTCTTGGATAAATACCTCCAACCATTTGTCATCTCAGCGGATTCTTTTGTAAAAGATACAACAGATTTCATCTTGAAATTAGAACCAGTCATGAATACCCTAAAAAATGATCATCTCATCATGTGCACCGTGGACGTTAGTTCCCTTTATACGTCAATCCCCCATGACGGGGGTATTGATGCGATTGAGAGCACTTTGGCCCATTCTGACATTGACCAAGATCTGAAAATATTTCTGATGGAACTGACTTTGTTTACGCTATATCATAGCTATTTCACCGTCTCTGACAAATGGTTTTTACAGCTTAACGGTACGGCCATGGGAAATTCGGCTGCTCCTTGCTACGCCAATATTTTCATGCGAATCTTCGAAGAGAATCACATTCTCTCCCAAGACCTTTGGCCAGAAAATGGTCGATTATATCTGCGGTATATCGACGACATTTTTTTACTTTGGGCAGGCTCTAATGAGACCCTCATTACTTTTCTCAACACTTGGAATCAAGTCACACAGCGTATTCAATTCACTTGGGAACATAGTACATCTTGCGTCCATTTTTTGGACGTGAAAATACTAAGAGAGGTGGGAGACTGGTCCACTACAGTCTTCCGCAAGCCCACAGACAGAAACTCTACCCTACATTATCATAGCTTCCACCGGATGGGACTCAAAAACAACTTGCCATATGCTCAGATACTCAGGGTGAAAAGAATCGTTTCCAGGCCTGATGAGAGCAAGACTCAGATCAAAACTGTCCTTGATCGTTTACGCGCAAGGGGATACCCTAATCCCATCTTGGATTTGGCTATCCAGCGAAGTGAGAAACTCAGTAGAGCATCTTTGCTACAACCGAAACGCAAGACCCCCACCGAACGTATGGTGGTAGTCTCTAAGTTTTCTAAAGCCTCTTCACAATTTCAAAGGATCATTCGTAAACATTGGTCTATCTTGACACATGAGTCTGATTTTAATGGTTTATTTTCAGAACCCCCCATCTTTGCCTTCACCAGGGGCAGAAACCTGAAAGAGATTCTGAACAACACCAGCAGTCCCAAATCCGCAGTGATATACAGTGGCTTTAAACCATGCCACAATTGCAGCAACTGTCATAACAGCATCCAAGGCAATACCATGAACCACCCGATGAAAGGTTTCCCTATCAAGTTGAAGGTCAACGCAACGTGTAGCAGCAAGAATGTGATCTACGTTCTTAAATGCCCATGTGGCAAATGCTATGTGGGCCACACTGAGAGAATGATTCGCACGAGAATCTTGGAACATAAGAGCAACATTCGAACTGAAAATCAAAAATCTAGTGTTGCCACCCACTTCCTTGAGCACAGACATACAGTGGCTCAGCTTAAATTCCAAATATTGGAACAAGTTCCTATCACATGCAACAATAAGAACCACCTACTAAAGAGAGAGAACTTTTGGATCCGGTACCTTTCCACGATGGCCCCGTTGGGTCTCAATGATCGCATTGAATTTTTATGTTATTTGTGATTCTTTTTGTCATCCCGTTTTGTTGAATTATCTCTGATCTGTCTACTTTACTTTTGCCTTACTGGTTTGCACCTTTCAAGATGGCGCCCACACTCTATTCATTACGTTTAGTCCTATCTCTATGTTCACTGTCGTGTATATTCTGACTTCCTGCTTTCTCACTGCGCGTTCACCTCGTGGAACTCTTCGGAGTCCCGCTGTTACATTCACACGAGTAAGTACCCACGATCGGGGACTCGTTTTCTTATTGCATGATTGGTGGTGGTTACTGGATTACTGAAGATATATTCTATCTTGCGCACCCGTTTGATTGAAGTAGTCACTATATATAGCGTTTCACTATGGTTTATGGTTCGGTTGTGACTTTTGGTTCTAAGGCTATAATTTCATTTACAGGGTCACATACTCTCGCTTCTCTGTCACGTTCACGTAGTCGAGCACTTCTCATTTTTCAAACACACGTTTACTGGGATTGGATTCTAGTTTGGTTTTTGCTGATATTGTTACATGCGTATTACATTTGGTTCTTGTATGTTTTTGTTTGTAGAGTAATTCCCCTGACGACGGGCCATGCCCGAAATGCATTGGGTTGTGTGATGTGATAACACACCCGAACATACGTGTGGAATACAGATTATTGACATGTACCATCTATATTGAAATCCTGATATGGATATGAATAAATCACACATTTGAACATTCTTTCATCTTGAGTACGAATATCCTCACAGTTGAAGTAATGAATCAGACCTTTGGTCCTTTGAAAGTAGTGCGTTGGGTTGTTCTCTCCCTAGGCGGGAGAGCTTCTTCTACTTTCTAACATTGCCCATCTGTGAACGATGGGGTAGCAGTCTTCTGTTACCTCAACAACAGGTGTAGGGAGCTGGCTTTTTAAATAGCACACTAAAAAGTGGTATAGTGTGCCAAGTCTCAGGGTATCCCTTATAAGTGGACACTAGCTTGCTCTAGCAATCCCAAGGTACTCTCTTAGAGATTAGTGTGGTGAAGCAGCCTTAGAATCAGCAGAGAGGAGTGTTTGTCATCTGTTGCATACACACAGTCAATAAATGATGCGCACATCTCAATACGAAGATTCATACCAATTTATAATAACAACACATATCTTTATGTAACTGTGGGCATCAAGATCATCAAAATCAGGTAAGGGAGTTTTGTGTTATGAATTTTTACAGTTTCGAAAATCAACACTTAGTGCAATATTTCTGAAGTGGTACTTTACAGCGACTGACGGTACCATTCTTTTGGGCTCAAGGTGAGAATGGGGCAGGGTCCAAGACCGCACCAAAAGGTCACTTTGGGCTGCACTGGGCCAGCCGGGTGCAGAGGTGCAATTCAGCGTCAGGTGCCCTGTTGAAGTCGATGGGGATCGGGGGGGGATAGGGGGTGACGGGGGGGAGGGGGAGGGACGGGGGGGAGGGACAGGGTGGGGGGTGACGGGGGGCCTGGGGGGTTGATGGTGGGTGGGGGTGGGGGTGGGGGCGGGGGCATTCCAAGGGCAAGGGGGTCAGTCTGGCTGAACCAACAAGTGGACTCTGGGATGTGGGGACACCTTTGGTCCTCTTCTCTTCTCTTCGGGCCGGGGTGGCCTGGTACAGAGGTGTTGGGTTTTTGTCACCGGAGACACTTGGAAGAGAAGGCCTGCACAAAGAGGCTAGAGTCCAGTGGATTCCCGGAGTTTTTACAGAGGCTAAATTAGATAATACTAATGCTCTCTTTTGTGGTACTGCGAGCAGTTAGGCTTATCAGAGGGCAGTGCTAAGCATTTATTTTACACACATTCAATGACTAAATCTTAGACCAAATGTTTGTAAAAATATTGCATTTAGTATATTTATTTTACAGAACAAAAGATGCTATGTTGCAGTAAAATAAGTTTTGCAGTATCACAGTTTTTCAATGTAAAAAAGTGGCACTGCATTTTTCAATCAGTACTATGTTATCCTATGGGAGAAAACATAATTAGCAATATGTAGGTAAGAACATGATTTACGATGTTTAGCTTTTGCATGAAGGATCAGCACCAGGCAAGGTTCAGGTAAGTGACCTCTGACCTCTGCACCACCAGCCTCAGTTTCTTGTTGCTAATGTTATCCAGTTAAGAAAGGGGGCAATTGAAGTTGTACTACTTACAAGTAGAACGGTTTAGTAACCCAGTCTCCAGCTATTGAGGTAAGCACAAGGTAGCACCAAACTTAAACCCTCACCGGCACAGAGGTGGCTGGATGCAGAGTGCCAATGCAGAGAAATTGTGAATTTTGAAGTCAGAAAAAGGCTGCAGGCTCAGACCAGGAGGCCATACGGAGGAAACCGATATCTGCACAGATAAGTTGGGATGTGCTGGGGCTTCAGTACACCATCAGTAGAACTCCCCAGGTTCTAGGGGCTATGGTTGCATGGGTGTCCTTTGACATAGGAAGTCAGCTTACCAGTGCAGGTCGCCGGTTGAGGGGGGTCGTTGTGCAGAGGCTGTAGGCGTCGATGTGAAGTCCGGCTGGGATCAATCCATAAGGGACTCCTGCTCAGGATCGCTGGGGAACCCTATCTGGACCAGTGGGCCACTTGGACTCGGGCCAAGGACATCATGTGCAGAGGCGGTTGTCTCTCTGGTTCCACAGACAGAGCTTTGGTCTTTGAACTTGTTTTCTTCTGGACCGGTCCCCCCTCCACGGGAGGTGAGGAGTCTTTAGGTCTCGGCTAGAAACGCGCGTAGGGCGTTCTCGCCAGAGAACTATAGTGATCGTTTCAGCCGACAAAAGCCGACAAACGGAGACAAGAGCTGTGCACGTGCGCATCATTGTGAATGGGAGAGGGAGAGACAAGAGCTGGCCACGCGCGCCATAGGATTTGGTCGCACGCGTGAGTCAGTCTCCATTTTAGTTTTGGATCGCTCACGTCGCTAGAGTCCCCACCGCGTGCCGATAACTGCTCTCTTCCTGGCCAGCTTCACGGAAGGCAGCATGCTTGGAGCCTGTGGGCGCCCCCTGTGCCCCGCTGACAGATGCGCTGCGCGTGGCACCCGGCGCACAGGGCATTCCTCTCCCTGTCACTGGCTGGTGCGAGCGGCTCTCAGTCCCAGCGGAAGCCCCAAATGTTGTGGCAGAGCAATCGAAGACGGTTGGCAGGCTGCCGGGAGAGAGACGCCATTGCTGTTTCTTCGTGAAAGTGTGAAAGTGAAAGTGCTGCTCAGGGCGGCGGTGGGCTGCGTGGGGATTTATCTCCGTTAGCTCCCTTGACTGTGTCCGGCCGTCTATCAGTCCTCTCGTTGCCCAGGGGCTCAGTGTAAGCGGCTGCGGACATGGCGTGCCATGCCACTCTGAAGCGGCCCATGGAGTTCGAGGCCCTGCTTAGCCCCCAGTCCCAGTCCCCTAAGCGCAGGAGGTGCGCCCCGCTGCCTGGGCACCCTGGGGGACATTCCCCGCAGCAGTACGGCCTGATGTCCCATGGCGAGGAACAGCCTCATGGAACACCACCGAGGAGGCTCAGGCCGGGTGGCACAGGGAAAGCGACGACATGGGGGTTATCCGGGGACAGCGATCTGGGTCAACGTGATTGATGGTGGTCTATCAAAGTGGGAGTAGAAAACCAGAATTAAATAGTAATTTATGGAAATTACCATCACCGCAGAAGAAGCTCGAAATTCAATGTGTGTCCGTCTTCTAAATGAGCAATGCTGTTTTGTGGGGTGTGAGTGCAGGGCTTCACTGTTGGATAATATTTTGGTGTGGGTAGGTGCACAGAGAGTTAAGTTTCTGTATGTAAGTATCGGCTGCAGTCGAGCTTGGCACAGGGATGACACAGTTATTCACACAGCTCTGATGATGCACCTCGGGCACGAGGCTGACACAGTTATCCACACAGCTCTGATGATGCACCTCGAGCACGGGGCTGACGCAGTTATTCACACAGCTCTGATGATGCACCTCAGGCACGGGGCGGACGCAGTTATTCACACAGCTCTGATGATGCACCTCAGGCACGGGGCTGACGCAGTTATTCACACAGCTCTGATGATGCACCTCAGGCACAGGGCTGACGCAGTTATTCACACAGCTCTGATGATGCACCTCGGGCACGAGGCTGACAGTTATCCACACAGCTCTGATGATGCACCTCGAGCACGGGGCTGACGCAGTTATTCACACAGCTCTGATGATGCACCTCAGGCACGGGGCTGACGCAGTTATTCACACAGCTCTGATGATGCACCTCAGGCACGGGGCTGACGCAGTTATTCACACAGCTCTGATGATGCACCTCAGGCACAGGGCTGATGCAGTTATTCACACAGCTCTTATCATGCACCTCAGGCAGGGGCTCACAGCTGTTATTATTCACACAGCTCTGATGATGCACCTCAGGCACGGGGCTGACGCAGTTATTATTTACACAGCTCTGATGATGCACCTCAGGCACGGGCTGACGCAGTTATTATTCACACAACTCTGATGATGCACCTCAGGCAGGTGCTCACAGCTGTTATTATTCACACAACTCTGATGATCCTCGGGCACGGGGCTGGCGCAGTTATTATTCACACAGCTCTGTTGCGCTCTCTAATACTCTACTAATAACTCTCTCCTACTCACTATTAACTTCTCACTCTACTACTTACTGTGTGTGTGGGTGCTAATGCAATAGGTCTCGCATATGCATGCGATGAAGCTATTGGCAATGTAAATGACAATGCCATTTATTTATGATTAAACAAAAAAAATGAGCAATGCCAATAGCTCTACCTTTAATGCTGCCGAGACCATTGCATTGTAAATGCTTGTTTTAGAAGGCAAGCAGTCCTCCCAGGGTTCTGGAGGTCGCTGGGCTGCGGGGCAAGTCACTCTTCTGTAGTAGGATCTTTGTGTGGTTACAGCAGGCTAATAGTGTAGTACTGGACCCTAGTTAGTTGGTGTCTTCAGTCTTGCTGGCAAAAGTGACACTTGTTCAAGGGGGAGTAGGCATCTCCACTAGCTGGAGAGGCCCTGGTCAGCATGACAAAGGAAGGGAAGCCTTTGAGGCTCACCGCCTTTCAATGATGTTCCTGCTCGGGTGTTGTAATGACCTACTTCTCTGTATGTTTTGGTGCTTTTGTCAGTCACCAGGCCATTACTTACCACATCCTTTCTCAGGGTCCAGAAAGACACCACATTTCACAATACTTACCCAAGAAAGGAATACACACTGACAACATATAAGACCATTGCTGAGGAGCTCACAAATAACAAGTCACAACTCCTCCCCATCCGAGAGGGTACGCAGCAAATCACAACACCTCACCATCTGAGAGGGTACACAGAGCTTGCTTCTCCTAGCAATGTATTGGATAGAATAATTAGAATTTAGATATCCCTGATGGGAGCCGATTTCCCTCCTGTATCAACAATTACCCATTAGAGGGGAATCGCCCATCCCTCTGTAAGTACTTGGTAAAAAAGGATCTCGACCTTCCCTCACAAGGAATACAAACAAATGATATGCTCTACGGTTTCTTTATTACATGATAATAGGATGACAAAAGAAAGAAATAACTAAACATCACAGTACAAATTTGTAGCAATCACCAAAACATACATATACATAGAACCTGAAAATAAAAGCATAGTTAGATAAAGTTAGATATGCATGGAACACCTCACCATGATCTTAAGCATCTTGTTATCTGAAGAAGGGTCCGGCTCTCTTTCCCTCTCTGGTTGGGTCAGGACTCTCTGTTCCACAAACACGACTGCACCGTGATGTATCACCAGACCGCCAAACTACCAGACCAGCATCTCACCCTCTCTCAGACCCCCTTTCTCTAATATAGAATGCAGCTCTCCATCGAAGTTTCTAGCTTACTCCGCCTACAGTTCTCATTAGATTCCTGTACCACCTCGTACCAAGAGCACAACAAGCAGCTGGCCAAGCGTTTTGCTATGACTCCAAGATCGAGAGAGCACATTTTTTCCGATAAGAACCGGTCCGCTCTGGTTCACTGCTGGTGAACAACACATGGAAACTAAAAATATAACCTCTCACCTAAAGAGGCTCAGAAGATGGCTGCAGTTTAGAATATGGAGTTGCTCAAGCATAGGCCTCTACTACTTGGAAAACAGAATGATATTAGACCATGTCAAAGCCAATAGGCTAAAGTCATAATTCACCTAACTCAAATAACACTATGCACTTAATCCTTCAGTATCCACTATGGAGCACATGTGTGCACCATCACCAACAACACTGTACCTTGACATCCCATACCTTCTATTCTTTGGCAAGATTATTCTACTGAAAAACAGCAAGAGTATAGAACAGAAGAGAAATAGGCATATGCAAGACCATCCTACATTAAGGCTAAGGTAACAGCACACTAAAGGCAGTACACAATGGTGGTGAACGAGGGTCATCACAGAGCATCAGACCACTAAAGTGGCTGATTCACTAAAGGTGTAGGTGTGAAGCCTCCAAATATTTATCACTTCTCCCTGATCTGAACACCTGCTCTATTTCAAAGATTCTGGAGTTCGCGTTCCCCTGTGGTGCCCCTGACTGTCCCCATTCATCTGCTTTTCTCATTGCATCTCCAAACTCTCAGTACAACGGTGTTCAGGGATGTCTATCCTGAAAGATGACAGCTTTTAATTTGTCACCAAACACCACTTCAGGTCTTGCGATATACATCCAAAGGACATCAGGGAGCAAAACAAACTCCAGCTGGTTCCTTTTCAAGTTGTGAGGTTTTTCCGGTCCCATTTCTGTGGCAATCCTTAGTCTGTACATTAAGGAGCCAGCCACTGCCTAGATGCTCCGATTCAGAGCCAGTTCCGGCCCTTGATCTGATGTGTCCTAAATTCCTTTGGCCATGTTTAACGCTTCAGGATGCTGCAACATTTTAGGATTGTTTATGATCATGCTGTTGTGCTTGTAAGGCCCACAGATCCATTAGGCAATGTTGGTCTCCTCCTGACTGGTCCGTCTTTGGGCGCTGTCTGACCCAGTTAAGGCTCATTCCATTCCATCCAGTGCTGGGTTGTGACTCACCCCACTTTCCACAAGCTCCATCAGTTGATTCTGTATCTTCGATAGACCTTTCTCCGTTTCAGGTTCCTGCCCCAACTCGACAGATAAGAAGCCAAAGTCTGAAAGGTTGAGCCCCATGTCACAATGTGAAATATCCGGGGTACAGCCCAGGTAGTTAGTGACTCTTCTCCTTTTCCCCAGCCATAACAGCAATATTTCAGGATGAACAGTGGATGCCCTCCTCACCTCTGAATGTGTTGATATTCAAGGACTTGAGCATGTTACGCATAACAAAGATGACAATGAGGAGGAAGATAATTGCTCTAGCCTCATTACAGTGATGTTATCTCATAGCTTGACCTTCAGTATGCCAATTGCTTAGAAATGTCACCTAAAATGGTATTAACTTTCTCTCTTATGTGGTGCCCCGGTTGAGGAAAGTGTCTATTTTTTGATGGTAGTAGGTAGAGCTGCAGAGGTGTTGGATCTGCAGTTTCCTATTGTGCACTAAACCCAACCTCTTGACCATGATGATGTAGTCTAGGCCTTCAAATTTGGTCCCTTAGTCCATTCAGCAATGCACTGACTGAGCCCCTCATGGCAGTCTAGTCATCGCCTTGCTTTTCCCTGCCAGTCAGTCACTGGTTGCTCAAAGGCATTGGACCTCACCAGGTAAGCTGCACTTTTTGACTCTGAAACTGACTTGTGAGAGCCTTATTGTTCATGGGTCTACTAATAATTCTCCAAAATATCAAGAGCAGCTAGTGAACAGGGGAATACATTTTGAGGTTTTCAAGGGCCATCCAAGCTTCTCCCATGGAATGCCCTTTGATGGCACCAGATTGTTTGGTTAGAGGGTGCATTCTGTGCAACAGCTCTGAAAGGATACAGTTTCAGCTTGTTCTCTGGGGTTTCACTTCTCCGCTCGTCAGTTTGTCTATTAATAATGAAAGTTCTGTGGATACTCCATAGGCCTTGCTTTCCACATCAAGACAGCCCTTGTAGCCTGTCAAACAGCCAGCTCATTCCTTTCAATGCTCCAGAAACTGAGTTGCTGTGCTTTTTTTTTTGCATGGGCTTTTGCAGATTTTTCCCCTGCTTACTGTGACACAGTGGTATGTGGATTTAGTTCTTACTTTTCTAAAAAAGTGATCCCTTCAAGATTATGCGTAGTTGTAGCACTGAAGCTCTTTATTCTGAATACTTGTTTCCCATATAGTTCTGCCAGTTGTGTCAGCGTTTTATAGGCATTATCATTCCAGACTCTATATTCCACCGTAAAATTTATTTTTTGAGTTATTAGTGAAGTTGGTGAAGTCTGATCAATTTGCTTTTTAGGCAAGTATTTAAGTTCTACCATTGCAAGTTCTTGGACAAAGCAAACATTTTTGTGAAGTACATAAAAATGGATAGCTCATATCAATGTGCTGATCAGTTTTTTTTCTTTATTTGTTTCCCACATAGCATTTAATCCGTAGCAGCGGTAAACTCATTCTTCTCGACAAACTTCTGGTTCGTTTACGTGAAAGAGGCAACAGAGTTCTTATCTTCTCTCAGATGGTGCGAATGCTTGACATCCTTGCAGAGTATCTGAAGTACCGTCAGTTTCCATTCCAGGTAATTTATTTTCTTGAATCATGATATGCTGTTGCTGTATGTAATGTGTATTCCAATTTAGCATTTGGTTTATGTATATATTTAGTAGTCTGCTAAAACGTACAGTAAACTGTTGTGGTTAGATTTGTTTGGTGGGTGTTAGTTTCTAAAGGGTTTAATGGATCTGGCATCAGAACATAGAACGTAAAGAGACTGTGATATTACACATTAGACCAAAATCATCCTACCCTCAGCTTAAGTGGTGATTATCAGCACAAGGACTTTTAGTGAAATTCCCTTTTCCCAAACTTCCCCAAGTGATTAACACTTGACTTTTGTTCCACCAACAAAGACTCCTGCTTTACAGAGCATACTTTGAGAAGCACATCAATAGAAGTTGCTAATACATCCCACTTCAAAAGATGTCCAATACCAAATTCACTGTGAGAGAATGTACGTCCGATTTGGAATGCCATGCCCACCCACATAAGATTTGATACATCACTGCCAATCTTCACATCTGATCTACAAAAAATACCTACTAAACCTGGTTTAACCTATTTTGCCTGTCTCAGCCTTCCGGCACCATGCATAGGTCTTTATCTCCCTCTGCCTAAAAATACATGGCATTTTTGTCCAATTCCGATCCCATTCAGATGTCTCATTCTTGATGGACAGAAGACAATGACCGTTGCACAGACAATATTTTGCTATTGATGGACTATCACTCAGCCTTTGTAGATATTCATAAAGCAAGTGGCATCCTGGAGGTTGAATTCCCTTCGCGTTTTTGATCAAGTGCCTTTTTCTGTTGTAATGAAGAAAGCTGATGGCACTTTGTGCATTCAAAAGCATACAGTAGAGACTAAGATATGTCTAGTCCCCTAAATATTGTTGAGAAATCTATCTTTGGATGGAATCTTTAAATGAGGTATTAATGGACGATGTGACGTAAGCCTTGGGATAAATGTCAGTCCAATCCTTTAGTGTCTTGTTCCTAGTCATACAAGTGGTCTAATTGATTCGTCTTACATTTCAGACCATCTGTAATCTGAGACCTATAAAATGAATCTTTATTGGTTTATACATAGAACAATTGATGCTCTGCCTCTCATGTGTTGGTGGATCTTACACACGTCATTGGCACGGACATAAAAACTATAACCATGTGAGCCTCATTGAATTTACATGGTCCAAGTTTTGATGAGTTCCTGTTGTGGGAGATTGTACCAGCCACATAAGTGGAGTGCTGTTTTTATCATGAGTAGTGTATAGATGATGAGGAGGTAGAAATTTTGTGATTTAATGGAGACCCGCAGATTCCGGATGTTTGCCTCACAGAAATGTGAGGCAATACTGTGATTTTAGCCAAAGTTTGACAGGGCATTCTCAGTAAGATAATGTATTGGAATCCACACGAGCCCCACCATCCTAAATTCACCTGTGATTCTAGGTTTTAGAAATGTCCAATGTTCGTCAGGTCCCCTAGATCCCTTCTTACTCAGGCCCCGAAAAGTGCGTTTATTCATCATGGCAAGTGAGAGGAAATTGTGATTTGCCCCATCTCTTCCAGCCCATGTGTCAAGACTGTGTCCAAACGATTCCAAATTTCAATGGGGTTGGGGATGCTCTAAGCCCCATGGGGGCAGAAAGATTGTTGGGGCTTCAGGGGTGAGCATGCAGCCTAGGAAGAGGTACCTCTGGGACATTGTCCCCCTTCCAGCAGTGACTCTACTACATCGACAAATGCCATGATGTGCTCCAAAATACCAATCAGAGTAAAAGCAGTTAGCGCCTAATATCGCTGACAGTTTTACTTTAATTTGCATGAATTAAATGTGTTGTGTGCTGCTCTCCGCACAATCTCAAAAAACAATAATACGCTGTGGACACAAGGGAAGCTCTTCCTCGAGTCCCGACTTAATTAATTAATTTATTTTTAAAACTTCTTTTTATTAAACAGCAGTCAGCTTTAACGCCACCGCCACGGTGCAGGTGTTCTATTAGGTGGGCGGGACTCCGTCGGCTGATGGCCGACGGCAGCACTAGCGAGGTAGTGCTCCCGTTGGCCGACAGGAGCACGCAAGGCGTTAACATACATGGTCATATGCTTACAATGGGTTGCGCACAACATCATTCTAATATACATTTTATTAAGACCCACTCAGATAGTAATAGTCAGAATCACCCAATCGTGGAGCCCATCCCGCCTAGCTGATCAATACCCACCCCAATCCCCCTGTAATCTTCCCATTGTTGCCAAACTTTTTCCCCATTCCTGGGACATCCCCAGCCCCCATAAATAGTTTTTTCCGCCACCCAACACCCCATATACCATTTCCTGACAGACCCTAAGCGTCTGGGTCACCACCATGCGCCAGCAACGTGTCTTTTAGCAACTATGGCTGCCATTTGCAGCCAGATTTTTGGGTATTTGGGCAATGTCAGTTCTCCAGACACACACAGTACATGCCATCTGGGATCTAAAGGGATTTCCTGTTCCAAAACATCTGACATTATGCCGACCACCTTTTTCCAATATATCTGTATGACTGGGCACTACCACAGGATATGGAAGATTGTTCCTTTCTGGGTACACCCCCTCTGGCACTCCACAGTAGAAATACGCCCCAATCTAAACATAAGTGTTCTGGTGCAGTAGGACCTGTGTAATACCACAATTGGACAAGCTTTTCACCACCTCCCCCCCAGTCATCGCCCTCTAATAGGCCTACGTCCGATTCCCTCGCCTCCCGAATCTTAAATAATAGATCTGGTGAATTGTTTATAATTTCTTTGTATGTGTAGGACAATGCCTTCTCCGGAATTGGGCCCAGCAGTAGTCTGTCGTCTAGTGGACTATATTCTGGGACCTGATCCCCATCTTTAAGATGACGGCTTAAAGCGTGTTTAACCCGTTTGCTGCTTCGAACGTTCAGCGCCAGTGCTGAACGTTCGAAGAAACGGGTGCGGCTGCGTCGGGCGTTGGACGTGCACAGCACCAGGGAGGTAGCTCGCGCGACGTCCAACGGCCGATGGGAGCAGCGAAGGGGTTAAATTGCAGGTATCGATAGTGCTCCGTGGGCGCTAACTGAAATTCGGTCTGTAGTTCTGCAAACGTCAACATTGCCTGTTTCCGCCATATGTCCCCCAAATGCACAATATCTATTAGCTTCCATTTCGAGAAGCCCTGCAGTTGGCCCACCTCTCAGAGCTAGTCGCTGGTCCAAAGGGGATTCTGTTCGGTCAGGCATCCTGTCCAGCCCAGGAATTGATTGCCTTGGTCTATGCCCTCAATACTAGTTGAGTGTGTGGGGCTAGTCCCGTCTGCTTTCCCTTTCTGTAGAGTATGCCTATATAGACTTCTGCCCCCATTGCCCAGTGATCCACTCTATATGCCGTATCATTCTTGTCAGCAAAGACCCAGTCATTGATGACCATGAGCTGCGATGCCCAATAGTACTTCTGGAGGTCGGTAATGGTCAGACCTGCCTCATACAACCCTTTTTGTAGTTTAGCAAGCGCTAACCGTGCTCCTCCCCCATCCCACAACAATGTTCTTAACTCACTGTCTATGTCCCTAAAGAATTTCTCCGACACAGGACAGGGGGTATTTTGTAGGACATTAAATATCCGGGGTAGGGACATCATCTTGAAGAGCACTGCTCGTCCCATTAGGGAGATAGGCAGTTTCCTCCAGTGCACCGCATCGCTCTTCAAATGTTCCAATTGTGGCTTTAGATTCCCTGCTATGAACGCCACATCGGTTTTTTCGATCTGAATGCTCAAGTATTTAAAACTAGTCTGAATCTGAAGTTTGGAGTCAGCACCCAGGTCTGGCGGAGGGCCGTCTGTAAGCATGTATAAAAGGGACTTACCCCAATTGATCCGATACCCAGAGTATCCCTGGAACAACCCAAAAATCTGGAGCAACCGGTTAATTGTATACCGCAGCCTTGTTGCATACAAGAAGATGTCATCTGTGTACAATGATATCCTTTCCTCCCAATAATCGCCCCCTCGTAATCCTGATATGATGGGATCCCCTCTAACAATTGCCGCCAAAGTCTCGTGAGCGCGAACAGAATCTGCGAAAGCGAGCACCCCTGCCTTGTGCCCTTCCGCAAGGTGAAGGCCACCTCGCCGTTAACACGGACCCTTGCCATAGGTTGGGTATATAACAGCTTTATCCAGGAGAGGAACCTCCTCAGGACCTAAAACAGATAGTTCCATTTTATACTGTCAAACACCATCCGGGCGTCAAGTGACAGCAGGGCCGCCTACACACCCGGATTGGTCCTGACCAGATGCATGACCCCATACAGTCGACGTAGGTTAAGTCTGGACTTTATTTTTTTTTAAACAAAATCCTTCTGATGGCAGCACCAGAAAGACTTTTAATTGCCAGTCAGAGGATGAATTGTTGGTGTCCAATGTACTTCCTCCATAGTGAGATGGACATGAACGGGTCGACCTCCACACTTAATAGTTTAATGATATGTTGTACATTTCTGCAATTTATTGGTATAAATATTGTGAGATTGTAATCAGCGTGTAATTGCCGGCACCCCGCTATCCAGTATGTTTGTAGATTAACGGGTTGGAGTAGTCAATTGTTGAAGGGGTTTTGTCTAAAATCCCCTTTAGTGCTGTTACAGAAGCCATTTCGTTAAGAGTCTGCTGCCCTTCAGGAGCTTCACCCACCAGATCCATCCTCTGTCTTTTCGGCTTCCTCTGAGTGATAAAGGGGTTCAGCCCGACCTTGTTGGTTCCTCCTCAAGACTTCCCCTTGTGGAATATCTAGGACTAGTGGGTGGACTTTGAAATATGACCGAAGGGAAGGAGTAATCTTGAGCCCGTTATCCAGGAATTTACCTTTTGCTTTCACCGCTTTGATACTCCTGACCTTTACCTCCCCGTATTGGAAAGTGGAGAAAATACCCCCCCTTCCTTGGGTCAGAGGGTATATTCAGACCTAAATTCTCCCTTCCCTCACCCCCATCAGCCTGTAGCCTGGCACTTGGGCTTGGGCTAATATTTATGCTCTTACTGGTAGTCTGATAGCCTGGGGCTTTAGCACTGTTTTTAATAATTTTCCATGACTCAGGGGCTGTTTTGCTTTTACTCTTATTTTTAGATGCCCCCTGTTTTCCCCCACCGCGTCTCGTCCCCTTCTTGCCTTTACTTTTGACAGGCAAACTATCTGAAGTCCTTTGATCTTCCCCTTCCCGGGGCCCCTGTGCCGGTTTAGGTGGTTTGGGGAAAGCTGTCTGTGCTGCCAAGACCACCAATTTACCTCCCTTCGTGGCCAATATATCAGTCCCTGGAGTGCATCTCGAGCAGTGCCTGACCGTAAACCTCCCCCCTGCCTCCTCTGCACCTGTAGTGATGAGTCCCGGGCTCCTGCGCTGTAAGTCTCCACATCCGCCTCCACCCTGTACTCGGGAGGCCAAAATTCGTCGGTGCAGCCGTGTGGAGAAAGAAACCGCCCTGTGCTGCCTCTGCTGGTCTCTACCCGGAGAAACACGCAAACTGCTGCTCTGCGGCCCCGCCTCAGCTCCAGGGCGGCAGCAGACCAACGTTCCACAGATACACCGCCGCACATCCGGCTGCCAACAAACACCTCTCGCAAAAACGAGAAAAGAAGCGAGAAAAGACCAGAAAGAAATTCCCCCAGACGATATCTCTGGGAGTTCGGAAGATCCAAGAGAAGGCGATTTCCCTGCCTCACATCACGCTGGTGAGTAAGTAGGGTTCAGCTGCCTCCGACAGCAAGCTGCTGCTTAACTCATGGCCGGATGTTCTCCTGGATCTCACAATTACCTGGGCACACCGAGTCCCTCAGTGCACCTTATCTTGATGATATTGCTGTCTTTAGCTCCACCTGGCAGGATCACCTGATAACTACAAAGGCATCCAAATGCCAGATAGGGCAGGGCACTGTGGTGTACTTGGGCCACCTTGTTGGTGGAGGCCAGGTACAGCCCTTGCAGCCCAAGATTCAGGCCATCCTGGCCTGGACAGCGCCCACAACCCAGACCCAAGTCAGGGCATTCCTTGGCTTGACTGGGTACTACATGAGGTTTGTGAAAGGATATGGGTCCATTGTGACTCCCCTCAGAGAACTCGCCTCCAAGAAGATGTCCAAGAAAATCAACTGGACTGTTAGTTGCCAAAAGGCTTTTGACACCCTGAAAGAAGCAATATGCTCAGCACCAATTCTAAAAGCACCAGATTATGCCAAGCAGTTCATAGTGCAGACTTATGCTTCTGAGCTAGGGATAGGAGCGGTCTTATCCCAGACCAGGGATGAAGGCCAAGACCAACCTGTTGCTTTTATAAGCAGAAGGCTTCTCCCCAGAGAGCAGTATTGGAGTGCCATTGAGAGGGAGGCCTTTGCTGTGATTTGGTCCCTGAAGAAGTGAAAGCCCTACTTGTTTGGAACTCTCTTCATGGTTCAAACTGACCGCAGACCTCTCAGATGGCTAATGCAAATGAAAGGAGAGAATCCAAAACTGCTAAGATGGTCCATCTCCCTACAGCGAATGGACTTAGAAGTGAAACACAGACCTGGGACTGCCTATGCAGATGGGATTTCCAGGTTCTTCCACTTAGACAATGAAGACTCCCTAGGGCAAGGTTAGTCTCATCACCTTTCGTTTTGGGGGGGGGGTATGAGAGAGTGCCATTTTTCTTGCATGTTATGGCCCCACTTTTTGCTGAATTGCTGATGTACTTTGACTGAGTGTACCTTGGGTTCCTGCCAATCAGGTATCCAGTGTGAGAAGTTGGCCTGGTATATGATGATCACTATTCTAGGGATCACCCTCCACCAGTCCAAACAACCCTTATGGTGATGGTTGTAAGTCAACCTTATAGACCAGCTATCCTAGTGGTAGCGTGGACAGAACAGTCTTAGGCTAAAAGACTCTTGAGGGCGTGTAAAGCCAGCTGTTTTACCATATGTAACCCCTTGAATATCAAATGAAAGGACACCACACAGGATATATATAAAATATATATGTATTTATTTACTAACACACTCCTCTGAACTCTTTATGAGATCAGAGGCCAAAGCACATAACAAGATACTTAGTCAGAATACGTTAAGTTGCACAATTTACAGTTAGGCCCTAGGGGCGAAGCAAACCATATATTAAGAAAGTGGTATAAGTACCACGTCAAGAGAAAAGAAAAGGCCTAGGGCCTAGGGAATCCCTGGGGCTACACTATCTGAGCAATAGTTTAGGAGTAGGAGGCACACATGCGGCGCGTGCAGTGTTTCTACACACACGCATGAGTCAATGCAAAGTCAATGGGAACTTAGAAGTTAGATTAAGAAGGATTTAGGACACTTCCGGTTTAGCTAGGAAGAAACAACTAAAGACTTAGACACTTGGATAGTCAATACCCTTGGGAGCACCGAAGTACTTGCGTTACCTCACCCACGGACGGCGAGTGCATAGGTGTGAAGACGTGTCTGGTTTTGTCGTTGGATCCTTTGGAGCCTTGAAGAAAGATGCTGCAGGCGACCAGGATTAAGATGTCCGGGTGGATCCAAGGGTGGATCGAGGATGAAGAGGACCAGAAAGCAGAGGGGACAGTCTAGGTCACTAGCCAGTGACCGGGTGGAACCAGGAAGGAACCAGACGACGTGGAGGAGCAATCAGGTGCTGTCTTGAAGCTTGTCTTGGCAGCCACGTGGACCAGGAGGCGTCGACGACGACCAGGTGCTGGAGACTGGCTGTCCCACGAAGGATCTCGCAGATGGAGGGGTCGACTTCCGGATTGGAGTCGACAAGCCTTGGCAAAGGCAACCCACGCAGGATGCAACAAAAGCTTGGCCTGGGGTGCCTCACCTTTGCAGGGCAGCAAGGGCCAGTCTGGAGCAACCAGACCAGCAAGGTGGTTCAAAAGGATTGTCGTCACAGAGGCTACTACCCAACGGGCCAGCAACCGGACAACGCGTCGAGCAGAACAAAAGCAGAAGGGCCCCACGCAGAACTCGTGGAGTGTGGGGGGCTGATCTTCGTCGCAGATGGAGCTCGGGATCGGGGCTTCTCAATCCCCAGTGCACAGCTTCGAGGGTACCTCAGGAGCTGCACAGTTAGAAAGTTACAGGCTTTTCAAGATGTCCGGTCCCACGTGTCTCGTCACCTCCACGGATCTCAGCTATGCTGCAGTCATGAAGAGAGGGTCAGAGAGGTCTGGAAGTCTGGGTTTTGTCAGGCTCTGTGCTCGGGTTCCGGCGGGAACGTAGACAAAGCAAGCCGTTGATTTGCTGGATGGTGCCTGGTTGCCCAGGGTGGTCACTCCTTGGCCACAAGGGAGATTCTTCAGTCTTCAGCTTCAGCAGAATGTCGAAGGTCCAGAGTTTCGTTCTCAAGTTTACAGTTCAGGATGAATCTAAAGTCTCGGGACTCAGCTCCTACCTTTATACAACTATAAGGGGCTGGATTACTTTCTAGGACCCTCCTATGGGTGGGACCAGGAAGGGGGTGGTTACACCCTCTTTCCTTTGTCCAGTTTCACGCCAGAGCTGGGGCTGGAGTGCCCCAGCAACAGGTTTGAACCGGGGTATGCATGGAGCACCTAGGGTGCTCCAGGCAGTGGCTCATTCTATTCAGCCCTACCTGTCCCAATACACAAAGTCCTGTCTGGGGTGGTGCTCGCACCTCCCCAGGCAGGAAAGCTATTGTCCAAACCTCTGTGACTGGATGGACAGCCAGCAGCAGCAGGTCAAACTTGTGTCGGTGGCAGCAGCGTCCATTTTGTGACGCTGGGGCTCTGGTTAACTTTTAACCGGCATAGTCAGCAACAACATGTCTTCTCCCTCTAGAAGGGTGGAATGCTACCCCGTCGCCAGAAATGGCGAGGGGGTAGTATTCCAAAGCGTATGACACCTTACACGACATGTTTGGATAAAGCCAAACCAAAGTTAGCATTAACCGCGAGGATTATAATGCACTTAAGAGTATATGGTATGGCGATATCATAGAACAGCTATAAGGTGAACCAATTCCCAATTGTGGATGTACCTAGAGTACATGGTGTAAATTTAGAGAGAGTGCATCTGGGCTGTGGGTCTGATCAGCAGGCCCACAGCCACATCTAAGTCGAAAACAAGATAAGCAAAAGCAAAAAGTGGGGGAGACAATAGTAAGCACACGCTACTCTCCTACACAACCCCCCCACCCCCCAAACGTAGGGACATTAAACTAACCTTGACCAGTTGAGTCTTCATGTTCTAAGTGGAAATATCTGGAGAGTCCATCTGCATTTGCATGGTCAGTCCCAGGTCTATGTTCTACTGTAAAGTCCATCCCCTGTAGGGAAATGGACCACCTAAGAAGCTTGGGGTTTTCACCCTTCATCTGATTTAGCCATAGGAGGAGCTTTTGGTCTGTCTGAATCTTGAAGTGAGTGCCAAACAAGTATGGCCCCAGCTTCTTCAGGGCCCAAACCACAGCAAAGTCCTCCCTCTCTATAGCTGACCAACGTTTCTCTCTAGGGGTCAGCCTTCTGCTTATGAAAGCAATGGGCTGGTCTTGACCATCTATATTCAGTTGTGAAAGTAGAGCTCCCACACCCAACTCAGAAGCATCTGTTTGGACTATGAACTCTTTGGAGTAATCTGGACTTTTCAGAATAGGTGCAGTACACATGGCCTGCTTCAGGTCGTCAAATGCCTTTTGACAGCGAACTGTCGACTGAACTTTCTTTGGCATCTTTTTGGAAGTTAAGTCATTCAGTGGTGTCACAATGGACCCATAGTTTTTAACAAACTTCCTGTAGTACCCAGACAGGCCCAAGAAAGCTCTGACCTGTGTCTGGGTGATTGGAGGAGTCCAGTCTTTAATGGACTGGATCTTGCTCCAGTGGTTGAACCTGACCCCCACCTACCAGGTGGCCCAGGTACACAACCTTGCTCTGCCCTATCTGGCACTTAGTGGCCTTGATAGTGAGGCCTGCCTTCTGCAGGGCCTCCTAAACATTCCTCCTCAGGTGGAGCTAAAGACAGCAATGTCATCTAGATAAGCTGCACAATAGTCATACAGTCCTGTGAGAACTTGATCTTGATTCACCAGCCTTTGGAAAGTGACAGGTGCATTCTTCAAACCAAAGGGCATTACCACAGATTGATAATGTCCTCCTAGGGTTGAAAATGCGGTCTTGGCTTTTGCATCCTTAGCTAGTCTGATTTGCCAGTAGCCTGCTGTCAGGTCAAATGTGCTCAAGAACTTGGCAGAAGCCAATCTATCAATGAGCTCATCTGCCCTGGGGATGGGGTGGGCATCTGTCCTAGTGATAGCATTGAGACCCCTGTAGTCCACACAAAACCTCATCTCTCTCTTACCATCTTGGGTGTGAGGTTTTAGCACCAGGACTACTGGACTGACCCAAGGGCTCTCTGAGGGCTCAATAACTCCCAGCTGCAACATCTTTTGGACCTCTGTCCTAATGCAGTCCCTGACATCGTCAGGTTGCTTGTAGATTTTACTCTTGACAGGCATACTGTGACCAGTGTCCACCTCATGGGTGCACCAGCTTGTCTGACTTGGGATCAGGGAAAACAGATGTCTGAAGGACTGAAGAACTTGTCTGCAGTCCTGCTGCTGATGTTCAGAGAGGCTGTCAGCAAAGGCTACACCATCTACTGAACCATCATCAGGGTTCTGAGTAAGCAGGTCTGGGAGAGGGTCACTCTCTTCCTCCTGCCCCTCATCTGTAGCCATGAGCAAGCCCATGTCAGCCCTGTCGTCAAATGCTTTGAGTCTGTTGACATGAAGCACCCTGTGGGGGCTTGTGGGAGTCCCAAGGTCAACCAAGTAGGTGACTTCTCCCTTCTGTCCAACTATTGTGTGGGGCCCAGACCATTTGCCCTGGCGTGCTGCTGGGGCCACTGGCTCCAACACCCAAAATTTCTGTCCTGGCTGGTACACAGTCAGCACAGCCTTTTGGTCATGCCAAGCTTTCTGAAGTTCTTGGCTAGCCTCAAGGTTTTTAGAAGCCTTCTCCATATACTCAGCCATCCTGGAGCGGAAACCAAGTACATAGTCCACTATGTCATGCTTAGGCTTTTTGAGAGGTAACTCCCATCCTTCCTTCACAAGACATAGGGGTCCCCTTACAGGATGCCCAAACAAAAGCTCAAAAGGGCTGTAGCCAACCCCCTTTTGTGGGACCTCTCTGTAAGCAAACAGAAGGCAGGGTAAAAGGATGTCCCATCTTCGCCTCAGCTTTTCTGGTAACCCTTTTATCATCCCTTTGAGTGTCTTGTTAAATCTCTCCACAAGCCCATTGCACTGTGGGTGATAGGGGTGGTGAACTTATTGTTGACACCACACTCCTTCCACTTTGAAGTTAGATATCCTGACATGAAGTTGGCACCTCTGTCAGAGACAACCTCCTTTGGAAACCCCACTCTGGAGAAAACTCCAAGTAGGGCCCTTGCCACAACAGGAGCTGTTGTGGATACTTGGTGGCCACTACCACTAGTATAAATCTGTGCCCATATGCTGATTGGGGATCCATTGGTCCAACTATGTCTATCCCCACTCTCTCAAAGGGTACCCCCGACACAGGTAGTGGTATGAGGGGGGCCTTTGTTGTGCCACCTGATTTGCCACTGGCTTGGCAGGTAACACAGGAGCGACAAAACTCCTTGGTATCTTCTGACATATGGGGCCAGTGAAAGTGAGGGACAAGCGTGTCCCAAGTCTTGTTCTGGCCCAGGTGTCCTGCTAAGGGAATATCATGGGCCAAGGTAAGAAGAAAGCCCCTAAATTGCAGAGGTATAACCAACCTCCTGGAAGCACCAGGTTTGGGGTCTCTAGCCTCTGAATAAAGGAGCCCATCATCCCAATACACTTTATGGGTACCTTGAGCATTCCCAGCAGCCTCAGCAGCAGCCTGCTGTCTGAGGGGTTCAAGAGAGGAACAGTCTAATTGTGCCTGCCTCAGATCTGCCCTTGACGGTCCCCTCAACCTGGTCAAGCTCAAGCTCTTCTAGGACAGTTCCCTCTTGGATCTCAGAATCATCCTCCTGGGAGGGCTGATCCTCAACCTGAGGCAGGGGGGAAGGCACTGCCTTAACCCTCTTGCTCTTTCTCTTGGGTGGGGTCTGGTCTATTGTTCCAAGATCCAGCACCTGTTCAGGTAAGCACTTTTTGGCCTGTGACCGGGTCACAGCAAGGACATGTGCTGATATTCCACGCATTTCTGCATGGGTCCTATACTCACCTCAGACCAGACTGAGGTTTCAAGATCATTTCCTAACAGACACTCTACAGGAAGGTCTGAACTCGCTACAACTCTTTTGATGCCAGTTACCCCTCCCCAGGAGAAGTTAACAACTGCCACACTATGGGAGGTAGTGGCATTGCTAGAGTTGGTCACTAGGTACTTATTTATTTCTTTATTTATTTTAGAGGTTTTATATAGCGCAGGCTGGACCCGGGGGTATCAGAGCGCTTTACATTTTAGAGACAAGAAAGGTCAATAAGACATGGGACATACATAGCATCAATGTATATAAACAGCATATAAGTCTCCGCCTGACAGATTTCAAAATGATAAATATGGGAAATAAGCACAACAAAATGTGTAAGATGTGATAAATCAAAAATATCAAAAGGCACAAATTGAAAAAAGAGCCAGAAAATTGCAGTCAGGATATGGAGGTTAGTAGTCCGTTAGTTTGGTAAGGAAGAGAAGCGGGAGGGGCAGAAGTGGGGGGGGGGGGGTTGGAGGGGATGCGGGCTGAGGGTGGACAAGGGAAGGGGGGAGCAAGGAGGAGTGAAGGTGGTAAACAGGGAGGGGGAAGTGACGAGGAGGAAGGGCGAGTAAGGCTAAAAAAAAAAAGGGAGGGCGAATGCATCTAGGGTCGGACAGATGTAGCCAGTGGAAGAGAACAGATATGGATTAGGGTCCCCAGTATTTATTGAGGAGATGTAGTTTGAGTTCTTTTTTGAAGCTAGAGTAGGAAGGGTTGCAGCGAAGGTCAGTTGGAAGGGCATTCCAAATGCAAGGAGCATTGCCGGAAAAGGATCGAGACTGGGTGGTTTTCTTTTTTAGAAGGGGGGGATAAGAAGGAGGGTGTTAGTACTTCTCAAGGAACGGGAGCAACCGGCTTTAGTGAGTTTGTTAGCGAGGTAGGTCGGTGTATTCTGATGGAGAATTTTGTGTGTAATGCAGGCTGTTTTGTAAGTGGATCTACCTTCAATGGGGAGCCATTTAAAGGTTTTAAGGGCAGGGGATATGTGGTCGAATCGCATGCAGTCTGAGGTAAGCCTAGCTGCAAGGTTAAGCACAGATTTAAGAGGTGCTAGGTGGATCTTGGGAACTCCGGTGAGAATGGCATTGCCATAGTCGATGCGAGAAAGAACAAGGGATTGGACTGCTAGTTTGAAATCATCGATCGGGATGAAGGGCTTGATTTTCTTAAGGTGGCGGAGAGTGAAGAGGGCTCCTTTGGCAGAATTATTGATGTGTACCTTGAGGGTTAGGAGATTGTCAAGGGAGATCCCTAGTGATTTGACTGAGGAGGACAAAGATAAGGAGCAGTTGAGGGCATTAAGGTCAGAGATCCAATTCTGAATGGGGAGCTGGTTATTTTTAGGGGAAAAAAGAATAATTTCTGTTTTTTTAGGGTTGAGTTTGAGGTGGTTACTGTGGAACCAGGATTGAATCTTGATGAGAGTGTTGTTGAGGTGAAGAATGTCAGCATGAGTTTTAATCTTATAATAGAGTTGGGTGTCGTCAGCATAGAGATGGTAGTTGATCCCGGCTTGTTTAAGAATGAGTGTGAGGGGTTCCATGAAGAGGTTAAAGAGAGTGGGAGAGAGGATGGATCCTTGCGTAAATCCTAAGGAGATGGAGGTAGGGTTAGATAGGCAATTTTGGATTTTGGATTTTGATTTGTTGAGAACGGTGTTGTAGGTATGAGACGAACCATTTGTGTGTCGTACCATTCAGGCCGAATCGATCTCTAAGAACATTGAGTAGAGCAGAGTGGTTAACAGTATCAAACGCTGCAGAGAGATCAAGGAGGATCAGCAGGCTAGATTCGCCATTGTCAAGTGAGTGGTGGATGTCGTCAACAATGTTTAGCATGGCGGTTTCAGTGCTGCATCCTTTCCTAAAGCCAGATTGGAAGGGGTCTAGTAAGTTAAAATGTTCAATGTGTCTATCTAGTTGGAGAAGGACACATTTTTCCAGGGCTTTAGAAAGGAGGGGAAGGTTGGAGATGGGACGAAGGTTATTGAGGTCGTTTGGGTCTGCCAAAGGGTTTTTGATAATGGGGGTGATTTGGCCTAGTTGCAATGAAGTGGGGACACAGCCAGGGGCAAGGGAGCTGTTGATTATAGAGGTCCAGGAAGGGGTGATGATGTGTTTGAGGTTTTGGACAAGATTGGCGGGGAGAGGGTCTTTGGTGTGGGAGGAAGGCTTGAGTTTGGAAATGATGTTAAAGACGTCTCTTTCAGTGACTGGCTGGAAGTTAAGCCACGTGGCATTATTTTTAGTAAGATAGTTAGGATGATTGGAGTCAAGGAAATTGGAGGGCAAGGGGGGGTGAGGGAGATCAGAGTTTTGATGGGCAGTAGTGGGTGTACGGGGAGTTATGGTGGAGGGTGGGATATTAAAAGAGATGTTCGGATTGGTGGGAGGGATCACAGTAGGGAGGAAGGATTGCTCAATTAGTTTAATTTTGTCTGAAAAAGAGAGCTATTTCTTCACATCTAGTCGACGAGGCCAGTGGGACAGGTGGAGCGGAAGAAGTTTGATTGCGCACAATGTTGAATAGTTCTCTTGGCCTATTCTGAGCTCGATCTAGTTGTGACCTGAAGAAGGAAGTTTTTTGTCTAAAGATGTGTTTTTTATAGGACGATCTAGCAAGTCTGAGGCGGGTCAGGTTAGAAGGAGAGGGGTACTGTCTCCATAATCTTTCAGTCAGTCTGAGTCTACGTCTTTCATTATTTAGGTCTGTGTTAAACCATGATTTGGAGGGGATATTTCTTTATTTTTTGAGTTTGAGAGGGGCAAGAAGGTCAAGGGTAGCAGTGACAGCTTTGTTATATTGTTCGGTTAGTTCATTCGTGTTAAGGGAGGGAGGGATAGCGAGAAGCTGGGCATGAAGTTTGGATTCAAGTAAGTCGGGGAGGGATATGACTGAGATTTCTGATAGATACATCTGTCGTGTGGATTCCTCACCTTGTGAATATCCCCTTGTGTCAGCAACATTCGGAAATTCTTTTTGTAGCCTCGCGCCGACGTGGACTCGGACGTCATAGAGACACGACATCGCTCGCGACTCCGCTGACGTCACCGACGCCTACAATAGGCCCATGCCGGCGTGATGACATCAGTTCCCTTTTTTCCGCGTCGTCGACGCTAACGGTTTCGGGATACTCTGTAGCTTCTAGTAACTCTGTTACTGTATTTCTTCGATTCGCCGTTCTCTGACCTCTTTGCTCTTTTGTCATGTCGACAAAGAAAACGGGTTTTAAACCCTGTAGAGAATGTGGAAAGATGATGTCCGTTACGGACCCGCACCAAGACTGTATTTGGTGTCTGAGCTCTGACCACGACGTGGATGGGTGTTCGTCGTGTCAAAAGATGAATCCGAAGGCTCTGCGAGAAAGGGAGTCTAAGCTTCTTGTGGCTAAGCTGAAGGCCGATAAGGTTAGAAGATCTTCAAAACACTCGCAGAGGTCGAAGTCGAGGTCCAGATTGAGGTCTCGAGAGGCGTCGGCTTCGAAGTCTTCGTCAGATCACGCTTCCAGCTCTCGTAAAAAACATAAGAAGAGGAGGCATGAGTCCTGACGTCATTCGGGTGATAAGTCTGGCTCGAGGTCGAAATCTCCCAAGAGGATGAAGTCGAAGGTAATTCCTCCACAAGTATCGGATCAGCAAGGTGAGGCCTCGCCTTCGGAGTCGCTAGTTCATTCTCCGACTCCGGTTCCCGATCCGACTCCAGCTCCGTCTCCGGCTCCATCTACGACTCCAGAAGACGCCGGTGGAGTTCCTGTTGAGGAGGAGGCTTCGACTCCTGTTATTGAAACAGATTCGAATCTACCTTGAGGTCGACCTGAGCATCCACCTTTTCCAGCTCCAGGTCAGGACCCTTTGGCGTTTCTTAACGCTATGTATGGTGTTTTCTCAAGGTCATGGTACCCCTCTGGAGCGCCTGCGGGTCCCATGGGTCCAATGGCATTTAATTTGGGTGTACCTCACTCCTATGCCCCAGCACCTTTCATGCCGTATATGCCAGCCCCGACCCCGCTGTGGCAGTACCAGGCTCCACCGAGGTCGACGCCGATATCGACGCCGGCTCGACCGAAGTCGACGACTCCAGCACCGGCGTCGCACGCTCCAAGCAAGTCTATGGAACATCCTTCTAAGCCTTCGGATTCGATTCAGACATTGGCTCCGACGCCGTCGGATTCAGCAGTGGATCCGGCTGCACTCCGCGTTAAGCAGAGGTCTAGGAGAGAGGCTCAACGTCTCCTAGAAGAACAGAGGTATTGTGAGTCTCATTCCGACTTGGAAGAAGGTGAGCTGGATGAGAATTATTTCAAGGACCTACCAGAGGCGAGTGGTCTTGAATTTTCTCCAGAGTGGGTTTTACCATCAGGCCCTGATGCACCCTCTAAGGATGTTCAGCCATATCATGTGGTTATGAGAAAGGCAGCGGGACTTTTAGGTTTAACTTTGCCTACTGTCAAATTTAAGTCAAATTTACTAACTGAGGTTCTTCAATCTCCGAGCTCTGCAGTGGAGCCTTTGCTCCCGTTTAATGATGCTTTGACTGAGCCCATTATGGAAGTATGGAAGAAGCCTTTTTCTGCTCCTGCTGTTTCGAAAGGTGTGGCTAGGAGGTATAGAGTGGCTCCTGAAGATCCTGCCTTTTTGTCGTCTGAGAGTTTGGTGATTCCTGAGAGTTTGGTGATTCAAGCGGCATGTTCTAAGAAGTCGGTTGGTGCTTTTCCACAGGTGCCTGGCGACAAAGAAGCTAGAAAGCAGAATCAAGTGGCCAAAAATACTTTTTCTTCTGCGAGTATGGCATTAAAATCAACAAATGCCACTTGCCTTATGGGAAGATATGTACATGCACTTATGGACTCTATGCGTTCATTGATCCCTAAGGTTCCAGAAGATTGCAGGAATGACTTTGAGGAGGTTTTATCTGACACTCAAGCGGCAGCTCGTCAGGTCATCCAAAGCGGCCTCGATACTGCGGATTCTGTGGCAAGGATCATGGGCACGGCGGTTGCCACAAGGCGTTCAGCTTGGTTAAAATCATTTGATTTTTCGGCTGATATACAGTCTGCTTTGTTGGATCTGCCTTTTGATGGTGAATGACTCTTTGGCAAAAAGGCAGACACGGCCTTGGAGAGGTTCAAGGATAGCAGGGCAACTGCTAGATCTCTTGGTCTTCAAGTCAGAGGTTCTACGACCAGGAAATTCAGAGGTTTTGGTCGCTCTTCCTTTCGTACATTTAGACAAGGTCAGCAGCAGCAGCAACAACAGCAGCAGCAGCAAAATACCTTGTATAGGTCGTACAGGGGAAAGCAAAGGGCACGTCCTAGAGGGCGTCAAGCCTCTTCCTCCTCCACCTCCTACAACCCCCCAGCCACAGATAAGCAGCCCTAGATCCGCCATTCAGGATCACGTGGGTCCGGTGGGGGGCCGGCTTACCCACTTTCTACGGGATTGGGAATCGGTTACATCAGATCTTTGGGTTCTCAATCTCGTAGAAAATGGGTATGCCCTTCCCTTTCGGGAGTTCCCTCCCAATTACCCTCCTTGCCAAGGATATTGCTCAGAGGAACATCTGTTACTTCTTCAGGAGGAAGTTCTTACTCTACTGAAGAAGGGTGCGATAGAGGTGGTCCCAGAGCAGGAAAGGGGTCAGGGGTGCTACTCCCGGTATTTACTGATACCCAAGAAGGATGGCAGACTTCGTCCAATCCTGGATCTCAGGATCTTGAATTTTTATCTGAAGCAGGAGAAATTCAAGATGCTCACCCTTGCTCAGGTTCTTCAGGCACTGCTGGAAGAAGAGTGGATGGTGTCGCTCGACTTGCAGGATGCGTATTTCCACATCCCCATCCTGAAGTCGCACAGGAAGTATCTCCGTTTTTCGGTGGGATCGCAGCACTATCAGTTTGCGGTCCTTCCGTTTGGTCTTACTTCTGGGCCTCGAGTCTTCACCAAGGTGATGGCGGTAGTGGCTGCGCATCTCAGAAGGTCAGGGATTCCTGTATTCCCTTATTTGGACGATTGGCTGATCAAAGCAGAGTCGTCAGAGAAAGTGCTCCATCATCTGCGAGTGACAACCCAGTTGTTGTACAGGTTGGGTTTTTCGATAAATGTGCCCAAGTCTCACCTGGTGCCCTCCCAGCGCAACCTGTTCATAGGTGCTGTACTGGACACAACTTTATGTCGTGCATTTCCTCCTCCCCAAAGGATTCGCGACATACAGGAAATGATTCCTTTTTTTTTTACAATGGAGCGGTTGTTCCAGTCCTGAAGGTCCTTCGCCTGCTCGGTCTGATGGCTTCATGTATTCTGTTGGTCAACCATGCACGCTGGCACATGAGGGCGCTCCAGTGGTGCCTCCGCAGGCTGTGGTATCAGCACAACGGAGATCTCAGGGAGTCAGTGAGGATCTCCAGAGAAGCTGCGGCGGATCTATCTTGGTGGGGCGTGGAAGGCAACCTGTCTCAAGGGAAGCCTTTTCAGTTGCCTCCTCCGGTGGCCACAGTGATAACTGATGCATCCACTCTAGGGTGGGGTGCTCATCTGGGGGATCTGGAGGTCAAGGGTCTTTGGTCTCCAGAGGAAAGGTTGCTTCACATCAACCCTCTAGAATTGCGTGCGATACGTTTGGCGCTCAAGGCCTTCCTCCCTTCCCTTCGCGGTCGTTCGGTCCAGGTCCTGACGGACAACACGACCGCGATGTGGTACATCAACAAGCAGGGAGGAGTAAGGTCTCAGTGTCTCTGCAGAGAGGCTCTGCGTCTCTGGTCCTGGGTTCAGGACCATCAGATTTGTCTGGTGGCAAATCATCTGGCCGGGTTTCTGAACATTCGTGCAGACAGTCTCAGTCGGCAGTTCTCTGCCGACCACGAGTGGAGGCTTCACCCGGAGGTGGTTCTCGACATCTTTCAGATGTGGGGGACTCCTCAGGTGGACCTGTTCGCTACTCGCGAGAATGCTCACTGCCTGTCGTTCTGCAGTCTCCAGTATCCGTTGCAAGGAGCCTTGGGGGACGCGTTTCAGTTGGGTTGGGGAAATCAACTCCTTTACGCGTTTCCTCCCATACCTTTGATTCCTTGGGTTCTGAGGAAGATTCGCCAAGACCGGGCCCAAGTTATATTGGTCGCCCCGGACTGGCCAAGAAGGGTGTGGTATGCAGATCTTCTCCACCTCTCCTCTCACCCGCCGCTCCGTCTCCCTCTCAGGGCAGACCTCCTCTCTCAGATGGAGGGGCAGGTTCTTCACCCCCACCTCCAGACATTGCACCTTCATGCCTGGAGATTGAACGGGGCAACCTGAATTCCTTTTCCCTCCCGCCTGACGTTGTGGATGTCATCTTGTCAGCCAGGCGTGACTCCACTAAGTCCATTTATTCTTATAGATGGTCGAAATTTGTCACGTGGTATGGGGAAAAGTCTATTGACCCTTTGAGAGCCCATTTGTCTGATGTTCTCCAGTTTGCCCTTTCTCTGGCGCAACAGGGACTTGCTGTTGCCACAGTTAAGGGCTATCTTTCAGCATTTCTTTGTTTGCCTGACCAGCCATCTCTTTTTAAATCTCCTGTTGTTTTAAGATTTTTGAAGGGCCTCACTAATAAGTTCCCTCCTACTCCTTTTATTGTGCCTCAGTGGGACTTGAATCTTGTTTTGACCTTTTTGATGGGTGCTCCCTTTGAGCCTCTTCACAAATGTCCTTTTAGGCTTTTGACTCTCAAAACAGTCTTCCTCGTGGCTATAACCTCGGCAAGGAGGGTAAGTGAGCTTCAAGCTCTTAGTTTCAAGACCCTTTCTTGACCATTCATGCTGATCGAATGGTTCTTAGGACCAGGGCTGCTTTTCTGCCTAAGGTGGTAACTCCCTTCCATCTAGGGCAGTCCATTACCCTTCCTACCTTCTATCCTCCCCCTCACCCTTCTAAGGAGGAAGAGAGACTGCACCGTCTGGACCCCAAGAGGGCGGTGTCTTTTTACTTGGACAGGTCTAAAGACTTTCGTTTGGATGACCAGCTCTTCATTGGGTTTGCGGGCTGCAAGAAAGGAAGAGCGGTCCATAAAAGAACCTTGTCGAGATGGATCGTCCTCTGCATTAAGATCTGGTACTCTTTGGCCGGTAAGGAACCACCAGAGGGTATAAGGGCTCACTCTACAAGAGCTAAGTCTTCGACCTCAGCATTGGCTAGAGGTGTTCCTGTAGAGGATATTTGTAGAGCGGCAACTTGGTCTTCCCTCCACACTTTCGCGAAGCATCACTGCTTGGATTCCGAAGTTAGGAGGGACGGCCACTTTGCGCGCTCTGTCCTTCAGGATTTCCTGGTTTAGAAGAGTGGACACCCTCCTCCGGGAGTGGGGACTGCTGTGGGACTCTATTCACAAGGTGAGGAATCCACACGGCAGATGTATCTATCAGAAGAACAAGTTACTTACCTTCGGTAACGCTTTTTCTGGTAGATACAATATCTGCCTGTGGATTCCTCACTGACCCACCCGCCTCCCCGTTGTCCACTCTTCTATGCCAGAGTTACTGTAATGTAATGTATATATATTTTGTTGTCAGGGAAATGTTTCAATTGCTTTCCTGCATTTGCTTTACACTGTGTGTTTTGCCCTTACTATTGTGTACTGTGTATACTGTATACCTTTCTACTGTCATTGGTCCGTACGTGTACCTCGATGGCACGGAAAAAAGGGCGGAACTGATGTCATCACGCCTGCGTGGGCCTATTGTAGGCGTCGGTGACGTCAGCGGAGTCGCGAGCGATGTGTCTCTATGACGTCCGAGTCCACGTCGGCGCGAGGCTACAAAAAGAATTTCCGAATGTTGCTGACGCAAGGGGATATTCACAAGGTGAGGAATCCACTGGCAGATTTTGTATCTACCAGAAAAAGCGTTACCAAAGGTAAGTAACTTGTTCTTCTGATCAGTTTCATGCATTTAATAGTTTTGGAAGGAGGGGGGGAGACAGGGGTGGTTATGAAGAACAGGATAAGGTGATGGTCGGACCAGTCAATGGGAATGATGTTAGTTAGGAGGGCTAGATCTTTGCTGGTTATGATAGCGTCAAGGGTGGCTCCTTTGGAATGGGTTGGTGACTGACAGATTTGTTTGAGGTCATTAATTTCGAGAAGGTCAGAGAGGAGGGAGATTGAGGGATCTTTAGTATCATTCCAATGGAGGTTAAAGTCTCCCAGGAAGATGTTTTTAGATTTGGAAATTGAGGATTGGGTAAGAAGGTTAGATAGCTCATCAATGAATGGGTAGTGATTTCCAGGCGGATTATATATATTGTGAAGCCGGATGGGGGGGGGGGGACCCTGTATTTTGAGTTCGGCTATGAGGTATTCAAGGGAGGTATATTCGGCATTATTGAAAAGGGAGAGCTGTAGTTCGTCTTTAAAGATGATAGCTACACCACCGCCTTTTCGGATGGGTCTATCTTTCCTAATGATGGAGTAGCCCGGGGGTGAGAGTATGTCAAGAATGCGTGTAGAGTGGTCATTAAGCCAGGATTCTGTAAGGAACGCAATGTCGATGGATTCGCTAAGGATGGTTTCAGAGATTTCTATGGCATGTCGGACAGCGGAGCGGCAGTTAACAAGCATGCAGGTGAGGGGTTTGGGAGTGGGTTTTGGAGATGGGAGGGCATGGATGGAGGTGAGATGAGGAGGGGGTCTAGGTGAGACAGGTGAAAGAGGAATACGACTAGTCCCCAATATGACGGGGATGTTTGAGAAGGGGGGAGGCGTGTTCATGGTTGATGAGTATGGAGGGTAGGAAATTTGAAGGTCAGAGATCTCCCGGTGAGAGAGGGTGCAGGTGGTGCGGAGTGGTTTTTGAGCCCGGCAAAGCAAGGGAGTTGTTTTCCACGGTTGGGAGGTGGTGGGGTTTATTAGACCAGGGCTAGCGGTGTTTCTTCGGGGAGGAGGATCGCTGGAGTTGAGGTTGAGGAAATCGTTCCCAAGATGAGAGAGATCTCTGGTAAGAGTGGAGATGTTAAGTTCGATGTTGCGAAGGGAGTTTGAGATAAGAGTGAGGGGGTAAATAGAGTGTGGGGGGGGAGGACAAATGGGGTTCGGAGTTAGCTGCAGAGGGGGGTCTGCTCTGAGGAGGCAGTGAGCAAATGCAGGCAGGAGGCCTATTCTGAGGAGGGGATGAGCCGAGGCAGGCAAGAGAGCAGGGAGGTAATTCGTTTTAATGGGGACTGTAGGGCTGTAATAGTTGTCAACAATAAGTGTTTCAGGATTTCGAATGAGGAGGTTGTGTTTGAGTTTTTTTCTAGCATGTTTAGAAAGATTGGGGGGGTACGGAATGGACCAGGAGTTGGGACCATGTTTAGATAGAGAGAGATCCTGGGAGGGGGAAGGGATATTGAGAGGAGGCATAATGGGCAAACGAAAATGTAGGGAGAGGAGAGTCAGATAATCACGTGCGTAGTCAAGGGAGAGGCAGTGGGTTGAGGCTGTGGGGGGAGAGACTTGGGAAGGGAGGAGTGGAAGGACGCAGTGTTGGTAAAGGGTAAGGGGAGGATTCGGCAGAGGAAAAGAACAAAGAAAGGGAAAGTGAGATGATATGAGAGAAAAGGGCCGGAGTCAAGAGAATATGAGTTAAGTGAAGTACGAATGAAGCGAGCAGAATAAAGTGCAGCAAAACAAACAAATCACATCACCGCTACATATGGGGGGAACAAAATTAAAGCAATGTTGAAATATCCCCAGCAAAGCAAACAATCCATGCCCGCAAAGCTACACAAGGTGAGGATCGCTAGGCTCAGGAACAAAAGTACCGGGTCATCAAACTGCACATATTCTCAAGTTGGGTGCATTGTTAAAAACAGTCCAGCGAATCAAATAATCATAGCTCAAATACACAAAAGGAGGTCATGGGCCATAGTGTAAAAAAGGGGGATCAGATGAGAAAACCTAGAGGGCTAGGAAGGCAAAGGAATAGGAGGTTGTATCGAGGTTGATACAAAAATTACTACAAGATTGGCAGTAAAAGATAACTAAAGGGGGGGGGGGAGGTACTTCTCACCTAGTATGATCTGTTCAGGGTCCACAAAGTTAGGTGTCACCATGGTGACACTGGCACATGTGTCCCTGTGGGCCTGAGCCATCTTATCATTAATACAAAGGCGTCTGCCTGTACTTGCTCAGATTACTGGGACTTACAGTAGAGGACATTGCTATGTCCCCATCACAGACAAGAACAGCCTGAGTTGGTACTCTGGCTAGGCCAGAGTCCACCTCAGTTCCCAGGGTCAGCCCTACTACACCCTTTTGCTGGGAACCACCACTAACAGCTGGACTAGGGGGAACAGTTGCCTTAAGGGCAATGTTGGTTGGTGCTGTGCCCTTCTTGGCGCACTCACTAAACCAGTGAGAGACTGATTTACAGTGTCCACACCAGGGCTTCTTTGGGCCTTCTTGTTTCTGTTTGTTCTTTTTGGAGCCACCCTCCCCCTGTGCCTTTTGGGGGCCTGCTGAAGACTTCTGGTCTTTTGGTTTCTGTTCATTACTCTTCTGGTCTGCTTTTTTCTAATCACCGCCCTGGTTCTGGTTTTTCTGCTTAATCCTGGTTCTGACCCATTTGTCTGCCTTCTTTCCCAATTCTTGGGGAGAGGTCAGATCAGAGTCAATCAGGTACTGATGCAGTAACTGGTTTTGACAGTTGTTAAGGATTTGCTCTCTCATGATCAAATTATACAATCCTGTATAGTCCTTAACTTGACTTCCCAATAACCAGCCTTCCAGAGCCTTAGTGGCACAATCAACAAAATCAGTCCAGTCCTGAGTCTGTGTCTTCTGGGTATCCCTAAACAACAACCTGTATTGTTCAGTGGTTAGGCCAAACCCATCAATCAGAGCGCTCTTTAGGACAGAGTAGTTGTTAGCATCCCCATCACTAACTGTGAGGAGCTTATTTCTACCTTTTTCTGAAAAGGAGAGCCATAAGATTGCTGCCCACTGACTTTGGGGTACCTGCAGTACTTTGCAGGCCCTCTCCAAAGCAGTTATCCATTTGTGGATGTCATCCCCTTCTTTGTAGGGGGCACAATCTTGCTTAGGTTTCTATTCTCATAGGACCTATCTTTATCCTTAGGGATATTGCTGCCACCAGTGGGTTCTAACCCACTCTCTCTGTGCTCTCTAGCACGAGCAAGCTTCTCTTTGGCCAAGGCAACTTCAAGTTCTTGCCTCTCAATCCTCAGAGCAGCCTCTCTCATTCTGGCCTCATGTTCTCTTCTCTGAGGAGAGGTCATCTCTCTCTGAGCAGGGCCATGAGAGCCATTAGAAGCATGAGATTGGAGAGATTCCCTTGAGTGGGATCTTCCTCTCCTCTGCCTCTGGTTAAGCCCACTTGGGGGTCTGTGTGGGGGCTGCCCATACTGACTCCCATGTATGCTTAGGTTAGCTTGGCTAAGTCTGCTGACTGGGACCTTGCTGTCTACCTCAAGATCATAATCTTCCTCCACTACCTCCTCTTCTTCTTCTGGTTCAATCGTGTCATCTGTGGAGGGAAGGACTTCATCTGCACTACCTGAAGCACCTGAGTTAGGTGTCTGAGCATCATACTCTTCTAAGAGCTCAACCAGGAATCTGAGGGTAGGGTTTGAACCCTGTTTTAGCCTTCTAGAAGTACACAGCTGGCTCAATTCTTAGAAAGCTAAGGCTTCATTTCTCGAAGCAGTCCTCAAGGGATCTGCCTCTGCAGGCAGGGAACCACTGGGGTTCACTGTCTGTGACATGGTTTCTAGTGAGGTGTGGTGTTGCACCTACCTACACTATTTGTTTTCCTATAGAACTTTTCTAGGAGTTGTAGTCAGGGTGTGCTAGGTCCTTTGCTCTAAAACAGCTAAGTTCAGTAGAATTTAAGTATACTAAGACTTGTTTTTATATGTACCTATAGGTACCTATGTGATCTATCAAATGATGTCTCAAGATTACAAGTGGTAAAACAGCAAGCTCTAATCCCAACTGCTGCACACCAATGTGAGAAGTTGGCCTGGTATATGATGATCACTATTCTAGTGATCACCCTCCACCACTCCAAACAAGCCTTATGGTGATGGTTGTAAGTCAAATTTATAGACCAGCTATCCTAGTGGTAGCGTGGACAGAACAGTCTTAGGCTAAAAGACTCTTGAGGGCGTGTAAAGCCAGCTGTTTTACCATATGTCACCCCTTGAATATCAAATGAAAGGACATCACACAGGATATATATAAAATATATATGTATTTATTTACTAACACACTCCTCTGAACTCTTTATGAGATCAGAGGCTAACGCACATAACAAGATACTTAGTCAGAATACGTTAAGTTGCACAATTTACAGTTAGGCCCCAGGGACGAAGCAAACCATATATTAGGAAAGTGGTATAAGTACCACGTCACGAGAAAAGGATAGGCCTAGGGCCTAGGGAATCGCTGGGGCTACACTATCTGAACAATAGTTTAGCAGTAGGAGGCCCACAGGCGGCGCATGCAGTGTCTTTACACACACGCGTGAGTCAATGGAAAGTCAATGGGAACTTAGAAGTTAGATTTAGAAGGATTTAGGACACTTCCGGTTTAGCTAGGAGTAAACAACTAAAAACGTAGACACTTGGATAGTCAATACCCTTGGGAGCACCGAAGTACTCGTGTTACCTCACCCACGGACGGCGGTTGCATAGGTGTGAAGACGTGTCTGGTTTCGTCGTTGAATCCTTTGGAGCCTTGAAGAAAGATGCTGCAGGCGACCAGGAGGAAGATGTCCGGGTGGATCCAAGGGTTGATCGAAGATGAAGAGGACCTGAAAGCAGAGGTGACAGAGTCTGGGTCACTAGCCAGTGACCGAGTGGAACCAGGAAGGAACCAGACGACGTCGAGGAGCAATCAGGTGCTGTCTTGAAGCTTGTCTTGGCAGCCACATGGACCAGGAGGCGTCGACGACGACCAGGTGCTGGAGACGGGCTTTCCCACGAAGGATCTCGCAAATGGAGGGGTCGCCTTCCGGATTGGAGTCGACAAGCCTTGGCAAAGGCAACCCACGCAGGATACAACAAAGGCTTCTGGTGCAGACCAGCAAGGTCTGGGGTGCCTCACCTTTGCAGGGAAGCAAGGGCCAGTCTGGAGAAACCAGACCAGCAAGGTGGTTCAAAAGGATTGTCGTCACAGAGGCTACTAACCAACGGGCCAGCAACCGGACAACGCGTCGAGCAGAACAAAAGCAGAAGGGCCCCACGCAGAACTCGTGGAGTGTGGGGGTTGATCTTCGTCGCAGATGGAGCTCGGGATCGGGGCTTCTGAATCCCCAGTGCACAGCTTCGAGGGTACCTCAGGAGCTGCACAGGTAGCAAGTTGCAGGCTTTTCAAGATGTCCGGTCCCACGTGTCTCGTCGCCTCCACGGATCTCAGCTATGCTGCAGTCGAGAGGGTCAGAGAGGTCTGAAAGTCTGGGTCTTGTCAGGCTCTGTGCTCGGGTTCCGGTGGGAACGTAGACAAAGCAAGCTGTTGATTTGCTGGATGGTGCCTGGTTGCCCAGGGTTGTCACTCCTTGGCCACAAAGGAGATTCTTCAGTCTTCAGCTTCAGCAGAATGTCGAAGGTCCAGAGTTTTGTTTCAAGTTTACAGTTCAGGATTAATCTAAAGTCTCAGGACTCAGCTCCTACCTTTATACAACTAAAAGGGGCTGGATTACTTTCTAGGTCCCTCCTATGTGTGGGACCAGGAAGGGGGTACAGTTTCGCGCCAGAGCTGGGGCTGGAGTGCCCTAGCAACCTTTTTTGAACCGGGGTATGCATGGAGCACCTAGGGTGCTCCAAGCAGTGTCTCATTCTATTCAGCCCTACCTGTCCCAATACACAAAGTCCTGTCTGGGGTGGTGCTCCCACCTCCCCAGGCAGGAAACCTATTGTCCAAACCTCCGTGACTGGAAGGACTCCCAGCAGCAGGAAGTCAGACTTGTGTCGGTGGCAGCAGCGTCCATTTTGTGACGCTGGGGCTCTGGTTAACTTTTAACCGGGATAGTCAGCAACAACATGTCTTCTCCCTCTAGAAGGGTGGAATGCTACCCCCTGTCGCCAGAATTGGCGAGGGGGTAGTATTCCAAAGCGTATGACACCTTACACGACATATTTGGATAAAGCCAAACCAAAGTTAGCGTTATCCGCGAGGATTATAATGCACTTAAGAGTATATGGTATGGCGATATCATAGAACAGCTATAAGGACATGGTTCCGAAAGCTGCAGACAGGCTCAGCTCATGCTAGAGCACCATCTCACACATAACCAAGCACTCTGCCTCCAGGATTGTTAAGGCCTGCCATAGGAGTGACTTATAGGTTACTGTGTGTCTAAATATAGGGGTAGATATAGGAATACTATACCTTATCAAAGGGTGATTACACAACCTTGCCCCAGCTGAGTGATCAGCCAGTTGTGTCAGTTTGGATGGTCAGCCAGGGGTGGCATAATACATGCTGCAGCCCCTGGTAGGCCTTGGTTGCACCTATGGTACACTTGTACAGGAGCTGATAAGGTGAACCAATTCCCAATTGTGGATGTACCTAGAGTACATGGTGTAAATTTAGAGGGTGTATCTGGGCTGTGGGTCTGATCAGCAGGCCCACAGCCACATCTAACTCGAAAACCAGAGAAGCAAAAGCAAAAAGTGGGGGTGACCATAGGAAGCAGACCCTACTCTCTTACATCCAGGGCCTGTGCTCCTTCCCTAAAACTGCATTGAAACCTAAACCCAATTGGCAACTCTGGCCACAGGTAGGCCCCTGGTAAATGGTACCCTAGGTACGCAGGGCACTGTGACCCGAGAAGACCCCTAAGGGCTGCAGCAATTATTGTGCCACCCTTAGGGGCCCTGTACCCTGACACACACACACTGCCTTTGCAGGCTGAGTGTCTTGGTGCAGAACTAAACAGAGATTCAACATGGCACACATCCCTGTGTGCCATGCCCACAAACACACTGCCCTGGCATATCTCAGTCACCCCTCCAGCTGGGTGCACTATGCCAGTGGTGTGGGCACAGGTGCATGAGCCCTGTGCCCCTACAGTACCCAGGGCCATTCCTGGGCACTGATAGTGCAGTGAGGCCATTATGAGTATATGGTGCTGGGAGGTTGTCATTATGAACTCCACAGCCCCAGAATGGCTACACTGAAGACTGAGAAGTTTGGTATCAAGCTTCTCAGCTCATTAAACCCACACAGATACCTGTGTGGGATTTAATGTAAAATGCTCTACAGAGGGCATCTTAGAGATGCCCCCTGAAACCTAACCAACTCCCAGTGTCCTGACTGAGTGGCTACCGAGGCTGCCATCCCCAGACATGTTACTGGACCCTTTGGTCGAGAGCTTGCCGTTCTCGGGGGCCTGAAACAATGCACATCCTGGGACGAGGTGTAAGAAAGTGGCTCTGTATATACCGGACCAAAGTTAGGTGCAGTGTGCACAGTCCACAGTCCCCATAGGTTTGGGCAGAGGCTAAAGTTAGATATAACCTTACTGTTCGAGGCATATGAGTTGCAGATTCTACACATTGCATTAGATCGCCACCTGGTGTTCTGCTCGGATGATTGCATGTTGTTGTCGTCTTGGAAGAAGTCTTTGTAAACGAGATAGGTGCTCCTCCCTTGGACGATAGTGCACATGGGCATCGGCTCCATCCGTAGATTGTTTTTTCCCGCCACTGGGTTTGGATGAAACTTTTCCGCTCCGGTTCGAACTCTACTTTTCAAGTACTTTGACGCATACAAATTTCTTCAAACTTCACCAAACAACTTTCGATACCAATAAACATCGACTAGACTTCGTCAGCTCGATTCCGGTCGTCGACGCGGGCCGTTGGGCCTACCCACGCCGTGAAGCCTACACCTCATGGAAAGGATGCCATTAAAAAGATGCCACGAGTGTGAAGCAAAATTTCCACACAGTGACCATCACGAGTTCTGTAACCTGTGCTTATCGCCAGACCACGAGGAATCCACCTGCACAGCCTGTGCATCCTTTCGATCGAAAAAGATCATTCGGGATCGGAGGGCCCGTTGACGCGACATGCAGAGATCAGCGCCGGAACCAGTGGATATCTTTGACGAAGGTCCATGTGTCCCGGAGGAAGATTCCGATGACCCCATACCTTCGGGTCAACGTGTGAGTACCACAGCCTCTGCCCCAACCCCAGCCCAAACACCAAAATCGAAGGCAAAGGTCAACACTCCACCTGCGTGGCCCAGTCGAGACCGGAAAAACACTTTGAAAGCCCTGCCATCGAGCCCGGCTCCGAAGAAAATAATGAAGCCTTCCGGTAGCTGCAAACCGCATGTACCGATACCATCTGCTCCCTCGGCACCGAAACAATGACTATGATCAGCTAGAGAAGCTCTTACAACATCTACCTGAGCAATATAAGGCACAAGCAGATGACCTCATACAAGAGGGTAAGCTTATATCAAATGCCTCCATTAATTGCGCACTAGATGTAGCAGACACTGCATCCAGAGCAATAAACACCAGTGTCCTCCTTAGACGTCACCCGTGGCTACGCATTTCAGGATTTAAGCAAGAGGTGCAAACTACTATCTTAAATCAACCATTCAAGCAGCAACAATTGTTTGGTCCAGAGGTAGACACAGCACTTGAAAAAATGAAGAAAGACACCGACACAGCCAAGTCTATGGGAGCTCTGCAGTCCACCCAAGCAAGAGGCTCCGTTCGTCGCTCCTTCTACAGAGGAGGCTCCAAACAAGCTGGAACAGAAAATTCAACTTCTTTTAAAACAAATACACAAACATCCTCTAATAAAGGATACTTTAGAGGGGGCTACAGAGGCAACAACAACAAGGGAAGAGGTCGAGGAAATAACAATAATCGAACCTCTCCCAACACAAAACAGTGACTTCCTTCTGCTCCCCCAATGGCATTCCAATCCTGTAGGGGGCAGACTAACACAGTTCCTACCTGTCTGTAATTCCATCACAACAGACAAGTGGGTAAGAGAAATTATCTAGTATGGTTACTGCCTAGAGTTTACAGCTACCCCTCCACATATACCACCCAGACAGCGTCCAATGTCCACAGAACATCTAACGCTGCTCCAACAAGAGGTTCTCTCATTGCTGCAAAAAGATTCAATAGAGCTAGTTCCGTTAAAACATCAAGGAACAGGGGTTTACTCACTCTATTTCCTAATACCCAAAAAGGACGGAACACTAAGACCAATAGGTCTTCAATCTGTATATACACTGAGATCATTTTCACATGATCACTTTACAACAAGTGCTCCCATTGTTGCAACAAGGTGATTTCCTAACCACACTAGACCTCAAGGACGCCTACTTCCACATTCCCATACACCCTTCTCACAGGAAGTATCTCAGATTTGTACTAGAAGGACAACACTATCAGTTCAAAGTCCTTCCATTCGGGGGTCACACCTGCACCACCAGTGTTTACAAAGTGCCTAGCAGTAGTAGCAGCACATCTCAGAAGACACCATATCCATGTCTTCCCATACTTAGACGATTGGCTCATAAAAACCAAGTCATTCAATCAGTGTGTCCAACACACATCTCAAACGATTCAAACACTGCACGACTTGGGGTTTACAATCAACTACACCAAGTCACATCTCCAGCCCTCTCCTGTACACCAATACCTAGGGGCTTCCAGGAACACCAATACTGCTCTAACGTATCCCAGTCCAGCCAGGATACAAAGCATTCAAGCCTTATTTACAAGGTTTCAAAACCAACACTCTCTCCCAGCCAGATTGTTCATGCAATTAATAGGCATGATGGCATCTTGCATTTTTATTGTACCATATGCAAGACTGCAAATGCGCCCATTGCAGGAATATCTAGCACATCAGTGGAATCAGGCACAAGGACAACTAACAGACCTGGTGTTGGTGGACAGCTGCACACATCGCTCTCTGCAGTGGTGGAACACCAAAAACTTGTCCAAAGGGCGGCCGTTCCTCGAGCCAGTTCCACAGATAGTACTGATAACAGACGTATCCCTGACAGGATGCGGAGCACATCTGCTCCATCACACGACTCAGGGAAGATGTACCGCTCAACAAAAGGTGCTCACATTAATCACCTACAGTTGCTGGCAATTTTCCTGGCACTGAAGTCCTTCCAAGTGCACATACAGAACAAAGCTGTCTTAATTTGGACGGACAACATGACAGCCATGTTATACATGCAAAAACAAGGAGGCAACCATCCCCTGCAACTGTCCCAGCTCGCACAAAACATTTGGAGATGGGCCATTCCACAAAAGATATATCTGCTTGCAGAACACCTTCCAGGAGTTCACAATCAGATAACCGATTCACGAATGGTAACTACATCTGCAAGTTCTTCAACCATTCTTTCACAAGTGGGGTCATCCAGACATAGACCTGTTTGCCACACACTAAGACGCAAAATGCCCAACCTTCGCCGCCAGATTTCCACACCTGTTGTCCAAGGGCATTGCGATATGGATGAACGGGTCAGGCAGATTTGCGTATGCTTTCCGCCAATCCCACTAGTGGTATGCAAGCTCAGACAACAGTCTCTCAAACTGATCTTAGTAGCTCCCACATGGGCACGCCAACCGTGGTTCACCACACTGCTAGAACTCTCTCTAGTTCCACACCAAATACTGTCGCTGACACCATCCATGCTAACACAGAACCATGGAGACATCAGGCATTCAGATCCAAGTCAACTGAATCTGGCAATCTGGATCCTGAAGTATTAGAGTTTGGTTTCCTTAACCTGCCACCAGACTGTATGAATATCATTAAAGAAGCCAGAAGGCCCACTACTAGAGCTTGCTATGCTGCTAAATGGATAAGATTTGCCATTACTGCACCTATAATCAAATTGATCCTTTAGATGCTTCTATCCAAAATATTATCTGTTACCTTCTCCATTTACAGAGATGTAATCTAGCATATTCATCTATACGCTTACATCTTGCAGCCATTGCGGCATTTCTACAAAACAGACAACATATGCCGTTGTTTAGAGTACCAACAATAAAAGCTTTTATGGAAGGATTAAAAATAATTATTCATCCTAGGTTACCACCCTCTCCAGTGTGGAACCTAAACATTGTTCTTACCAGGCTCATGGGACCCCCTTTTGAACCTTTACACAAATGTGAACTGCAATTTCTCACATGGAAAACAGCTTTCATCATTGCTATTTTCTCTTTTAAAAGAGTTAGTGAGATTCAAGCTTTCACTATACAAGAACCATTCTTACAATTACACCGTAAGAAAGTGGTTCTAAGGACTAATCCTAAATTCCTTCCTAAAGCAATTACTCATTTTCATCTAAACCAATCTGTAGAGTTACCAGTGTTTTTTCAAAACCCAGACTCTGTAGCACAGAGAGCTCTACACACACTAGATGTCAAAAGAGCTCTTCTCTATTACATCGATAAGACCAAATCCTTTCGCAAAACAAAGCAACTATTTGTAGCTTTCTCTCCACCACATGAAGGCACCCCCATTTCTAAATCCGGAATTGCAAGGTGGATTGTTAAATGTATACAAATATGCTATCACAAGGCAAAACGCACATTAGCAGTTCCTCCTAGAGCGCACTCCACATGCAAGCTAGGAGCCTCCATGGCTTTCTTAGGGAACATTCCCCTAGAAGACATATGCAAGAAAGAAACATGGTCTACAACACACACCTTCACTAAATACTATTGTGTTGATGTGCAAGCCAAGCAGCAAGCTGCAGTAGGCCAAGCTCTCCTCAAAACTCTCTTTCAAACTACTGCAACGGACACAGGTGACCACCGCTAGGGGAGACACTGCTGCCCAATCGAGGCAAAGTGTAGAATCTGCAGCTCATATGCCTCGAACGGAAAATGCTACTTACCAGTATGCATCTGTTCTTGGTATGTAGAGCTGCCTATTTCTACACGCCCTCTCGCCTCCCCGGGACCTGTATCTGTTCCAGTTTTATCTTAATTAGATATACACGCTTGAACATCCCTTCTTTCTTTCTACTTACTCCATCATTTCCCATCATGGCGAAAAATAATCTAAGGATGGAGCCGATGCCCATGCGCACTATCGTCCAAGGAGTCACCTATCTCGTGACTACGAAGACTTCTTCCAAGACAACAACAACATGCAATCATCCAAGCCCACCACCAGGTGGCGATCTAATGCAAAGTGTAGAAATCTGCAGCTCTATATGCCTAGATTAGATTCATACTGGTAAGTAGCATTTTCCCTCTAAAGCGGTTGCTTGGTTGAGCAGTAAGGCAGTATCAGAGGACAGTGTAAAGCATTTGTTGTACACACTCAGTCAGCAAATGGTTTCGCACACTCAAGAACTAAACTCTAGGCCAGTGATTTGTATAAAAAATGTATATTTTTATTTAAGAACCAACAATAGGTATCAAAATATACGTTCTCAGAATGAGTTACTTTAGCTTAATATTTTTCAAATAGGCAATAGACTTCCGTACACAATAGTTACAGTTGTTGCAATAGGCAACACAATTTCAAACACAATGACATTTTTAGTTAAATGCAATTAATTACTTCATGGATTACTTTTCTAACCACAGGACTGGATCCTGGATTTAGTCCTTGGACATCTCCTGTAAACAGTTGAGTAAAAGCGTTTTGGTTATAGTTGTGATTTTTAAGGAATATTATTGTATTTTAAAAGGTGACACTTGGAAACTTTTTCACAGAGAATCACCTATGTTATCCTATGGGAGGAAATTAACTTAGCAGGTAAGTAGTGTTATCGTTTCTTTTTCTTACTCCGTGTTGGATCCTGGATCCAGCAGTGGTGCATCTCCTGTAAACAATTGAAAGAATGCGTTTGTCAGACAGGCGATTTGTAGCAAATATTTGTAAGTTTCAAAAATCGACACTTACAAACTTTTTCAGCAAAAACCAGGCAATGTTGTCCTATGGAAGGAAATTCAAGTTACTGGTAAGTACGGTTAGAATTACTTTTCAGGGTCAGTGCTGGGCACCAAGATACAGCACTAGGAACTCTCCTGATAACAGGTGAGTATTTTCGTTTCTGATAGATACGTCTGCCGTGTGGATTCCTCACCTTGTGAATATCCCCCTTGCGTCAGCAGCATTCGGAATTTTTTCTTCGTAGCACGCCGGCGTGGACGACGTCACAGGAGCACGGCATCGCGCGAGACTCCGTCTGATGTCACCGACTCCTTATTAGACCCACGTCGGCGTGATGACGTCCGTTCCCTTTTTTCCACGTCGTCGACGCTAACGGTTTCTGGGATCTTCTGCGATACTTATTATCTTCTACTATTATAGTGTTACTATTTCATCTTTAATTATTCCTTCTTCGTCGAGAATGTCGTCGAGGAAGACAGGATTCAAACAATGTGGGTCATGCGCTCGCATGATGTCGATCACCGATCCGCACAACAATTGTTTATGGTGTCTTGGATCGGACCACGATGTTAAAAACTGTCGATCCTGCTTCAAGATGAATCCTAAGGCGTTACGAGAACGTGAAGCTAAACTTCTTCTTGCGAAGGTAAAGGGGAGAGAGACTGGGAGATCTTCGAGGTCGACATCCAGACGCTCGAAGTAGAGACAGAAGTCGCGTTCGAAGTCGGTTTCGAGGTCGAGGTCCAGGGCGAGGTCGACATCCAGAGATGGATCGAGGTCTGGATCCAAGTCGGCTTCAGGTCATGCTTCGAGCTCCTCGAAGAGGAAGCACAAGAGGAGAAAACATAGCTCAAGACATCATTCTGGAAAAGAGTCTTCGGATTCGAAAAAGAAGTCTCGTAAGCATCATAAGGACTTCGTATCTCCTTCTCCTTTGCAGTCTCTTGGAGGTTCCCCGATTCCGGAACAAGAACCGGATCCGGAGTCACACCATTCTTCGGAGCATGAAGCAGAAGAGGAAGTTCCTCGAGCTCCGACTCCGGTAGTAGTCCCTGTGGATCAAGAGGGTCAGAATGAACCGATGTCGGAGCAACCTCCTTCAGGACAACCAGTAGGTTCGTACCCTCCTTTTCCTGGTCCTGGACAGGACCCCTCGCATTTCCTTAATGCGATGTTTGGAGTTTATTCGAGAGCAATGTACCCCACTGGTGCACCGGCTGGTCCCATGGGTCCATTAGCTTACAACTTGGGCATTCCTCAAAATTACGCCCCAGCTCCTTTTATGCCGTTTATGCCGGTGCCTTATACACCTTGGCTCGGTACGGCTCCACCGAGGTCATCGACTCCGCATACGGCTTCGCCAGCTCCGGATCGACCTCGTGATTTGGATCGAGGTGCCACGCCAGTCCGTGAGTCTCGTCCTCCAGCTGCCCCGGCTCCTCGTTCGACGTCGGATCCGGCTCCGTCGGAGTCGTTACCGGATCCATCGACTTCGGTTCGTATGGAATGGTCGAGACGCAGGGCTCAGCGTCTCTTGGAGGAAAAGAGGTATGAAGATTCTGATGTAGAGGAAGGTGAACTTCTAGATCAAGGGGGCTGTTTTGAAGACCTGCATAGTACTAGTGGTCTGGAACTCTCTCCTGAGTGGGGTTTACCATCAGTTTCTGATGCACCATCTAAGGACGTTGCACCCTACCATGTTGTTATTAGGAAGGCTGCAGATCTACTCAATCTAACCTTACCTACTGTTGAGTACAAACCTAACATCCTCACAGAGGTTTTACACTCTCCTTCACCTATTATAGAGCCTACACTTCCATTTACTGAGGCTTTAACTGAACCAATAATGGAGGTCTGGAAGAGACCGTTGACTGCTCCTGCGGTTTCCAGATCTGTAGCAAGACGTTACAGGGTGGCACCTGGTGACCCCGAGTTTCTCTCTTCACATCCTTCACCGGAGAGTCTGGTAGTACAGGCCGCTTGTTCCAACAGGTCTGCAGGTTCTTTTCCTCAAGTGCCAGCAGACAAGGACTCTAAAAAGTTGGATCAGTCTGCAAAGAAGATTTTCTCCTCAGGTAGCATGGCTCTAAAATCTACTAATGCTACTTGCCTTTTGGGGAGATATGTTCATGCATTGATGGACTCTGTGAAACAGTTATCATCTAAGCTTCCAGAGGATGATAGAAAAAACTTTAATGAAGTGGTCTCCGATACTCAAGCTGCAGCCCGCTTGGAAATTCAGAGTGGCATGGACACGGCGGACTCTGTTGCCAGGATTATGGGCTCTACTGTTGCCACCAGAAGGGCAGCATGGCTGAAATCCTCCAATTTCTCTACAGATGTACAATCCACGTTGATGGACTTGCCTTTTGATGGACTTGCCTTTTGATGGGACAGGCCTTTTTGGGAAGAAGGCGGATGTGGCTTTGGAAAGATTCAAAGATAGCCGGGCTACTGCAAGATCTTTGGGTCTCCAGACAAGAGGTTCTACCACTAAGAAGATTAGAGGGTTTGGTAGATCCTCCTTTCGTCCCTTCAGACAAGGCCAGCAACAACAGCAGCAGCAGCAAAACCCTCTGTACAAATCTTATAGAGGTAGACAGAAGGGTCGTGGACGTGGTCGTCAAGTCTCCTCTTCCTCTACTTCCTCCAATAATACCCAACCCCCACCTACATCAGCAAAGCAGCCCTAGATCCACCATTCTGGATCATGTGGGTCCGGTAGGGGGTCGGCTTACTCATTTTCTACGGGATTGGGAATCGGTTACATCAGATCTTTGGGTTCTCAATCTCGTAGAGAATGGGTATGCACTTCCTTTTCAGGAGTTCCCTCCCAATTACCCTCCTTGCCAGGGTTATTGTTCGGAGGACCATCTTCTTCTCCTGCAGGAAGAAGTCCTGGCACTGTTCCGAAAAGGTGCGATAGAGGTGGTTCCAGAGCAGGAAAGGGGTCAGGGGTGCTACTCCCGGTATTTCCTGATACCCAAGAAGGATGGCAGCCTTCGGCCAATCCTGGACCTCAGGATTTTGAACCTCTATCTCAAACAGGAGAAGTTCAAAATGCTCACACTTGCACAGGTTCTTCAAGCGCTGATGGAAGAAGACTGGATGGTGTTGATCGACTTGCAGGATGCGTATTTTCACATCCCAATCCTGAAGTCGCACAGGAAGTATCTCCGTTTTACGGTGGGATCGCAACACTACCAGTTTGCGGTCCTTCCTTTTGGGCTTACTACTGCGCCTCGAGTTTTCACCAAGGTGATGGCAGTGGTGGCTGCGCATCTCAGAAGATCGGGGATTCCTGTGTTCCCCTATCTGGACGACTGGCTGATCAAGGCGGAGTCGCCGGCGAATGTGCTTCATCATCTGCAAGAGACAACTCAGTTGTTGCACAGGTTGGGTTTTTCGATAAATGTACCCAAGTCTCACCTGGTGCCCTCCCAGCGCTTCCTGTTCATAGGTGCGGTACTGGACACTACTGTATGTCGTGCATTCCCTCCACCTCAAAGGATTCACGACATACAGGAAATGATTCCTTTATTCTACAATGGAGCGGTTATTCCAGTCCTGAAGGTCCTTCGTCTGCTCGGTCTGATGGCTTCTTGCATTCTGTTGGTCAATCATGCACGCTGGCACATGAGGGCACTCCAGTGGTGCCTCCGCAGGCAGTGGTATCAGCACAACGGAGATCTCAGGGAGTCAGTGAGGATCTCCAGAGAAACTGCAGCGGATCTGTCTTGGTGGAGTTTGGAAGGCAATCTGTCACAAGGAAAGCCTTTTCAACTTCCTCCATCAGTGGCCACAGTGATAACGGATGCATCCACTCTCGGGTGGGGTGCTCATCTGGGGGATTTGGAGGTCAAAGGGCTTTCGTCTCCAGAGGAAAGGTTGCTTCATATCAACCTTCTAGAATTGCGGGCGATACATTTGGCGCTCAAGGCCTTCCTCCCTTCCCTTCGCGGTCAGTCGGTTCAGGTCCTGACGGACAATACGACCGCGATGTGGTACGTCAACAAACAGGGAGGGGTAGGGTCGCAGTGTCTCTGCAGAGAGGCTCTGCGTCTCTGGTCCTGGGTTCAGGACTATCAGATTTGTCTGATGGCAAATCATCTGGCCGGAGTTCTGAACGTTCGTGCAGACAGTTTTCAGTCTGCAGTTTTCTGCCGAACACGAGTGGAGGCTTCACCGGGAGGTGCTTCACGACATCTTTCAGATGTGGGGGACTCCTCGGGTGGACTTGTTCGCCACTCGCGAGAATGCTCACTGCCTGTCATTCTGCAGTCTCCAGTTTCCGATGCAAGGAGCTTTGGGGGGACGCGTTTCAGTTGAGTTGGAAAAATCAACTCCTTTACGCGTTTCCTCCCATACCCTTGATTCCTCGGGTTCTGAGGAAGATTCGCCAGGACCGGGCCCAAGTCATATTGGTCGCCCCGGATTGGCCAAGAAGGGTGTGGTACACAGACCTTCTCCACCTCTCCTCTCACCCGCCGCTCCGTCTCCCTCACAGGGCAGACCTCCTCTCTCAGATGGAGGGGCAGGTTCTACACCCCCACCTCCAGACATTACACCTTCATGCCTGGAGATTGAACGGGGCAACTTGAATTCCTTTTCTCTCCCTCACGATGTGGTGGATGTCATTCTTTCTGCCAGGTGTGACTCCACTAAGTCCATGTATTTGTATAGGTGGTCTAAATTTGTCTCTTGGTGTAGGGAGAGAGATGTTGACCCTTTGAAGGCTCATTTGTCTGACATTTTGCAGTTTGCTCTTTCTTTGGCGCAGCAAGGATTTGCTGTTGCCACGGTCAAGGGGTATCTTTCGGATTTGTCGGTATTTCTCTGTTTGCCGGATCAGCCTTCTCTTTTTAAGTCTCCAGTGGTTTTAAGATTTTTGAAGGGTCTCACTAATAGATTCCCTCCTACTCCTTTTGTTATTCCTCATTGGGATTTGAATCATGTGCTGACCTATTTGATGGGTTCTCCCTTCGAGCCCTTGCACAAGTGTCCCATGAGGCTTCTTTCTTTTAAGACGGTCTTCTTGGTTGCAATCACCTCGGCAAGGAGGATGAGTGAGCTTCAGACTCTTAGTTCTAAGCCCCCATTCATGCTGAAAGACTGGTTCTTAGAACCAGGGCTGCTTTTCTGCCTAAGGTGGTAACTCCCTTCCATCTAGGACAGTCCATTACCCTTCCTACCTTCTATCCTCCCCCACACCCTTCCAAGGAGGAGGAGAGGCTTCATCGCTTGGACCCAAAGAGAGCAGTTAGTTTCTATCTTGATAGGACTAAAGACTATCGTATTGACGATCAGCTCTTCGTGGGTTTTGCTGGCTGCAAGAAGAGCGGTGCACAAGCGCACACTTTCCAGATGGATAATCCTGTGCATCAAGATTTGCTACTCTCTGGCGGGTAAGGACCCTCCTGAGGGTATTAGAGCACATTCAACTAGAGCAAAGTCTGCAACATCAGCTTTGTCTAGAGGTGTTCCTGTTGAGGACATTTGCAGGGCTGCGACTTGGGCCTCCCTCCACACTTTCACGAAGCATTACTGCTTGGATTCCGAGGTGAGTAGGGACGGCCACTTCCCGCGCTCTGTTCTGCAAGATTTCCTGGTATAGCAGAGTGGACACCCTCCTCCGGGAGTAGGGACTGCTGTGGGACTCTATTCACAAGGTGAGGAATCCACACGGCAGATGTATCTATCAGAAGAACAAGTTACTTACCTTCGGTAACGCTTTTTCTGGTAGATACAATATCTGCCTGTGGATTCCTCACATGCCCACCCGCCTCCCCGTTGTCCACTCTGCTATACCTGGTTTTATTGTTTGTATATGTTTTGGGTTTGATACCTTTGCTATGCACTTGTGCTATTTTGGTTTGTATGTACTGTGTACATTGTATATATGCATATTTGCTGTCGTTGGTCCGTCCGGGTGCCTAAAAGGCACGGAAAAAAGGGCGGAACTGACGTCATCACGCCGACGTGGGTCTAATAAGGAGTCGGTGAGGTCAGACGGAGTCGCGCGCGATGCCGTGCTCCTGTGACGTCGTCCACGCCGGCGTGCTACGAAGAAAAAATTCCGAATGCTGCTGACGCAAAGGGGATATTCACATGGTGAGGAATCCACAGGCAGATATTGTATCTACCAGAAAAAGCGTTACCGAAGGTAAGTAACTTGTTCTTTCGTGATTTGGCTGATTTTAGATGAATATTTTAAAGTTTCAAAACTCCACACTTAAAAGAATTTCCAAGTGAAACCAGTCAATGTTACCCTATGGAAGAAACGTGAGTTATCGTCTTTTGGGTAAGTACTCGACTGGCAGAGTTAAGGTTCTGGGCATAGACTCAGGGGTCTCCCAGGGTCAGGTAGGTACAGTAGGTACACCCTCGTGGCACAGGGGCAGCCAGTTGCAGAGAGAGTAGGCCCAATGTTATCCTATGGGAGGCAAGGGGCCATTGGTTGGTGGCTCTTGGCAAGCTGGCCACGCGGTGGGCTCCTGGTGACTTGCTCAGAGCAAATGGGGAAGTAGATTAGGACAGAGGTTGCACTTCCAGGGGGCACTCAGGCGGCTGGGTGCAGGGTGCTTTTGAGCCGTTGGGGGCTCAATGTTATTCAATGGAGCAGCTGGAAGGTGAACAAAGGCTGCAGGCTCAGGGACGTACATTCTTCAGGTGCGACCACCACTTCGAGAGGTAAGTTGGGAACTTGGAGGATAGGTAGGCACCCAGGAGTTGGGCACAGGGGGCCGTGGTGCGCCAGGTGCAGTGATGTCTTTTGACTTCGGGAAATCTTACCTTCAGCTGGTCGCGGTTTGAGGGGTCCCTGGTTGTGAGACTGCAGGCGTTGTTGAGGAGGGTCCTTGGCACTGGATTTCAGGTCACAATCGCTGGGGGATGTCCTCAGGGTCTTTGTCCACTCAGGCACAGGCCGGGCTGGGCAGGTGCAGAGTGTGCTGGATTCGCGGTTCCTGGCTGGCACCAGGGGTGTTGCTTTTTTAGGAGAACCCCTGCTCGTGGGAGTCCCAGTCTTTTAGATGAGCAAGGCAGGCAGGTCCTCCAAGGTTTTTCGAGGTTGCTGTCCGCCGGAGACGCCGGGGTTTAGCAGGAGCAGGTTCAAGGATCGTCAGGCCTGTGGGACCTGGGCCAAGTCAGTTGGTGTTGTCTTCTTGTTAGCAGCTGCATGGCAGGTCTTCCTTCTTCTTGTTCTCCTTTCTTGATTTCAAATCGGGATCTGAGGAAGGAAGGTTCAGGGTGCCCCTAAATAATACATTTCCAGGGCGTTATAGGTAGGTACCAATGGGTCCCTGTCCTGGGGTGAGCACACCCCCTATCCTGCTCCTCTCCTGTGGGAAGGGGGCAGGAACCTATCTCTGATTGGGCAGGGCTCCCCATCCTCAAGATGCCCGGAGCCCGGAGTTGTGCTTCACCTCGCCTCTCCCACCTGAGGGGTGGGGTTGGCAGAGGCTGGCCACCCCCTTTCCTCACTTAGGGTTTCCTGCCTATCTTCCCGCCATAGTGGGGGTCAGAACCGGTGGGGACCAGTTGCTGAGTACAGCAATTGACCTGGGGAAGCTCACAAAAGGCGGCATGTCTTTGAAGCTTCCCCTGCCCATCCTGGGGGAGGAGGCTTGGCACCTCGTTCCAGGATGTGCATTGTTTCAGGCCCCAGAGAGCAGCAACATGTCTGGTGGTGGCAGCCTCGGCAGCCACGCAGTCAGGACACTGGGAATGGGTTAGGTTTCAGGGGGCATCTCTAAGATGCCCTCTGCAGTGCATTTTACATTAAATCCCACACTGGCACCAGTGTGGGTTTAATTTGCTGAGAGGTTTGATACCCAACTTCTCAGTCTTCAGTGTAGCCATTATGGTGCTGTGGAGTTCGTAATGACAACCTCCCAGCACCATATACTCTTAATGGCATCACTGGCCTTACAGTGCCCAGGAATGGCCCTGGGTACTGTAGGGACACAGGGCTCATGCATCTGGTATAGTCCACCCAGCTAGAGGGGTAACTGAAGTAGGCCAGGGCAGTATATTTGTGGACATGGCACACAGGGATGTGTCATGATACAAAAAAACAAAAACAAAGGTAATTGTCATATTCTGGACTTCCAAACTTTCAGTCTCTTCCTCAAAATGATGAAATTCAAGATGCTCATTTTGGTCCAAGTTTGGTCTGCCCTAATCCAAGGAGACTGGCTTGTAGCGCTGGACTTGCAGGATGTGTATTTTCACATCCCCATCCTGCCAGGCCCACAGATGTTACTGCGGTTCAAGGTAGGCCGTAATCACTTTCAATTCAGTGTGCTACTCATTGGTCTTAACAGCACCCTTTGGGTGTTCACCAAGATGATGGCAGATGTTGAAGCTCATCTGCGCAAGTTAGAGGTATCAGTCTTCCTCTACCTTGACAACTGGCAGTTGAAGGCATCCTTGCTCCAGGCTGTCCCCCTACCTCCAAACTACGGTGGGCCTCCTGCATTCGCTGGGGTTCTCTATAAACATTCAGAAGTCACACCCAACTCCTTCTCAGATGCTCCCTTTCATCAGAGCTGTTCTGGTGCAGGTTCGGGCTTATCCTACACAGCAGCGAGTCCTGGAGATGCAGGTTATGATTCCAGTGTTTCACCCTCTATCCTGGATTACAGTGAGAATGACTCTGTGGCTCTTGGGACTCATGGGCTCCTGCATCCTGTTGGTAAATCACGCCAGATGGCATATTTGGCCTTTGCAGTAGGACCTGAAGTTCCAGTAGGCACAGCATCAGTGAAATCTCTCTGACATGGTTCAGATCTCATAGGGAACTGCAAAGGACCTGCAGTAGTGGCTAATGGACTGCGATTGAGTCCGAGGCAAACCCCTCTCCCTTCCCCAACCAGATCACACAGTAGCGACTGATGCGGCGCTCCTGGGATGGGACGAACACCTAGGTGAGGTTGAAATCATGGGACAATAGCCTCCTCAAAGTCAGGGCTCATCATTAACTTGTTGAAGCTACTGCCAATGTGAATAGCATTGAAAGCATTCCTCCCTTCTGTCAAGGGGAATTTGGTGCAAGTGTTCACGGACAACAAGCCATGTGGTACTGCAACAAGTACGGCGGGTTGGGGGTCCAGGACCCTTTGTCAAGAGGCCCTGTGCCTCTGGATTTGGCTGGAACAGCAGGGTATAACCCTTGTGGTTCACCACTAGGCAGGTTCTTTGAATGCCAGGGCGGACAAATTCAGCCGTCGATACCTAGTGGATCACAAATGGACAGAGGTGGCACAAGGTCTCTTTCAACAGTGGAGAGAGCCTTGGTTAGATCTGTTCACCTCTGAAGAGTACACCCAACATTAGCAGTATTGCTGGAGTTTCAAGGCGGTTATTGCTCTGCTACACTTTTCATCGCGAGTGGAGCTCAGGCCTCCTGTACTCCTTTCCACCCATACCACTTGTGCCCAGAGTTCTCAATAAGATCAAGAATGACCCGGCCCAAGCCATCCTTTTGACGGAGGACTGTGCAAGGAGAATCTGGTATCCAGAGCATCTTAAGGCTGCCCCTTCGGTACGATCTTTTGTTGCAGCAACAGGGACGGGTCCTCCACCCAAACATGTCAACTCTCTGCCTCTTTGCGGGAGATTGTGCTACAACAGTTGGTAGCTTTCAACATACCTCCCGAAGTATTTAATGTTATCCTGCCAGTCAGGCTGCCCTCCATTAAGACGGTATACGTCCGCTGTTGTCAAAAATTTGGAAAATATTGACCCTCTTTCTGCTTCTCTATCTAACATTCCTACCCTTTCCCACCAGGGCTCTGCCTGGAGTACTCTCAAGGGTTTTCTTTCTGATCCTTCTGCTTTCTTTCGGCTGCCGGTCCAACCCTCTTTGTTCCAGTCCCCTATTGTAAATAGGTTCTTAAAAAATCTTGTACATTTTATTTATTTATTTATAAAGTTTTATATAGCGTGGCCTAGATCCCGAAGGATATCGGAGCGCTTTACAGTTATAGGGAAAGGTAACAATCGAATCATGAATCAAACATGGGTAGTAAAATAAAATCTGAAAGAGACACGTTAGTATTAGATTCCTTACCTTAGAATATCCCCAGGCGTCAGACTGGATCCGGAAACTTTTGCGTAGCAGTACCCTTGCGCGTCGGTAGGTGTCGTCTGCGGCTCCGCGTCCGTCGTGGGCGCCGTGATGACGTCGTCGGAGTACTTGGACGCCGCCTCCGCGTGCTGACGTCAGTTCTTCTTTTTTCCGCGCCAGCAAGCGCAGATCTGGAAAAGCAGTAACCCTAGTCATTTTTTGACTAACTTTTTGATCGCTTTTTGATCATTTCTCGAAGTGTTTCCACTCCGCCGGTGCCGTAGGGATGCCCGGCTTTAAGCACTGCGAGGATTGCGACCGCCTGATGTCGGTCACGGATCCTCACCGCCGGTGTTTAACTTGTCTAGGCGTCGATCACGACGACAAGGCCTGCTCCGACTGCCGGGCCCTCTCTTCGAAAGCCAGGCGGGAGCTCCCGCAGGCGACACGAACTCCGGCAGTCGGTCCCGCGCTGCGAGAGGTCTCGGTCCCATGGGAGGTCGAGGGACAGGTCGCGGGCTCGGAGCCACCACAGCTCCGAGAGTAGGCCGCACTCCTCCGGGTCGAAGTCGTCGTCAGGTAAGAGGAACAAGAAGTCCAAGCGGCGTCATCGCTCTTCGGACTCCCCCCGACGCTCGCGCGATGCGGCCGGGGGGTTCGGGTGACACCACCCACGCGGCTCCGACGGAGTCGCAGGCGCCGCGTCCAGCCCATACCCTACGGTCCCTGGGCTTAACGCGTCGCAGGAGGAGATTGAGCGCTTCCTCATGGCCATGAGGAAACTCTCTCCTCCGACGGGCTCCGCGGCGCCTTCGGGCCCAGCGGACCCGTCTGGGACCCCTAGTGGGTCGGGGGGATTGGCCCGACGCCGTCGGGTGCTACGGCCCCGACGCCTTCGGGCCCAGCGCCGCAGGTTCCCGCTATCCCGGCGCCGAGGGGTTCAGTTGTTCCGGCGCCGCCGGCGCCTTCGGGCCCGGCGCCGCAGGACGCCGCTGGACCTCCTTCGGGATCTGGTTCGTCGCCGGTGGACCTTACGACCTCCCCGGCGTCGGACCCTCAGGTGTCGCCTCCGGCACCGTCCTCGGGCGGCGCCGTCCCCGGTCCCACCTTCGTTCCTGTTCAGGCGCCAGGACGGCCCCGATGGGCGCCGCTCCAGACGCCGTTTGGAGAGTTTCACTTCTTTGAACAGGCCCCATTGGTTGAGAACCCTGAGTTTCAGTAGATGGGTGCTGAAGAGGACTGGGAGGGGTCTGAGGACCCTCTGACCAGAGAGTGTCAGTCTCATGAGGACTGGACAGGAGACCTTGGGGAGGCCAGTGGCCTGGACACCTCTCCAGACACTGGTTTTGTCTCCCCTCCTACCGTGGCTTCGGAGGAGGGGGCAACCTACAGTGTAGTGCTGATGAGGGCCGCCCGTAGATCGGAACGTGGCCAGACGCCACCGCCCAGCCCCGGGCGACCCATGTTTCCTGTCCTCCCACCCCACCCCCGAGAGCCTGGTCATCCAGGCCTCCAATTCCCAGACCGCGTTCCCGTTGGCCCCGCCGGACAGGGAATCCAAGAGGTATGAGCAGTATGGTAAAAAGATCTTCTCATCCCTTAGTCTGGGTCTGCGGTCTTCCAACACCGCATGCCTCTTGGGCCGTTACACCCACTCTCTGTGGGATACGGTCGCGGAAGTGCTGCCAGAGTGTCCGTTGGAGGTACGGGCCAAACTCGGCCAAGCCCTTGTGGAGGGCTGGGATGCAGCCAAATATTCCATCAGGTGTGGACTAGATACCACCGACTCGCTAGGTAGAGCGATGGCAACGACGGTGGCGGTCAGACGCCACGCCTGGCTGAGGTCCGCCAACTTTTCGGCAGATGTCCAGAACACACTCATGGACATGCCGTTCGATGGCCGTCGCCTCTTTGGCGACAAAGCAGACCATGCGCTTGAGCGCTTTAAGGACTCCAGGGCTACGGCCAAGTCCTTGGGCCTCTCGGCCCCGCGCCAGCAATCGGCTGTTTTTCACTCCTTTCGTGGCCACGGAAGGGGTGCGCTCACATGTGCCGCCAGCCACGCTCCGCAGGGCAATACCCAACGCGGTGGCGGCCGTGGGAACCGCCGTCCGGGCGGTCGGGGAAACGGCGAGGTCAGTCCACACCTTCCCCCGCAGCATCCTCCTCAAAACCCTCCTAGTCCGTGCTTTCAGGCCCATGTGACGCCAGTGGGGGGCAGGGTTCGCCATCACCACCTCCACTGGCGCACTGTCACATCGGACAGGTGGGTGCTGCAGATCGTCCGAAGGGGCTACTCCCTCCCCTTCGAAGCGACTCCTCCAGCCATGCCACCGCAGAACCACCGTGTATCGGGGGATCATTTGCGACTTCTGCAGGAGGAAGTTACGGCCCTCTTGGCCAAGGGAGCCATCGAGCGCGTTCCTGGGCCAGAAGTCGGGTGTGGTTGTTACTCCCACTACTTTCTGGTACCCAAGAAGGGCAAAGGAGGCCTACGCCCTATCTTGGATCTACGGAACGTCAACGGCTTCCTCCGGAAGGAGAAGTTCAAGATGCTGACACTGGCTCAGGTCTTAGCTGCCCTGGACCCAGGAGACTGGATGGTAGCGTTGGACTTGCAGGACGCTTATTTCCACATCCCCGTCCTGCCTGCCCACTGGCGCTTCCTGCGGTTCATGGTTGGCCACGAGCACTTTCAGTTTACCGTGCTCCCCTTCGGCCTTACCAGCGCCCCACGGGTGTTCACGAAGGTGATGTCGGTGGTCGCAGCTCATCTGCGCAGGTTGGGGGTTTCAGTCTTCCCCTACCTCGACGACTGGCTGTTGAAGGCGGGCTCGCCCCGGACAGTCGTCAGCCACCTCTAGACTACGGCAGACCTCCTGCACCAGCTGGAGTTCTCCATCAATGTGCCAAAGTCACACCTGTGCCCCTCTCAAGAGCTCCTCTTCATCGGAGCAGTTCTGGACTCGGCGCGGTTTCGGGTTTATCCACCCGAACAGCGGGTCCGGGATATTCAGGCTCTGATTCCCATCTTTCAGCCGTTATCCCGGGTCTCGGTCAGGTTGACGCTGCGGCTTCTGGGGCTGATGGCCTCCTGCATCCTACTGGTGCATCACGCCAGGTGGCGGATGCGGGCTCTGCAGTGGGACCTGAAGTTTCAGTGGGCCCAGCATCATGGCAACCTATCCGACCATGTCCTGATCTCGGAGGGCACTGCGAGACAGCTGCAGTGGTGGCTCACGGACAGCGATTGGGTCAGCGGCAGATCCCTCTACCTTCCCCAACCGGAGCACGTAGTTGTGACGGACGCGTCCCTCCAGGGCTGGGGAGGCCACATGGGAGAGGCGGAGATCAGAGGCCTCTGGTCTCCGGCGGAGGCCCGGCTCTACATCAACCTGTTGGAGCTCCGGGCGATTCGTCTGGCACTGAAGGCATTCCTCCCCTCTGTCCGGGGGAGTGTAGTGCAGGTGTTCACGGAAAACACCACCGCCATGTGGTACTGCAACAAACAAGGCGGGGTGGGGTCGTGGACCCTTTGCCAGGAGGCTCTGCGCCTTTGGCAATGGCTGGAACGCCAGGGCGTGACCCTGGTGGCTCAACACCTGGCAGGTTCTCTGAACGCCAGGGCGTACGAGCTCAGCCGTCGGTGCATGATGGATCACGAATGGCGTCTGAACTCGGACGTGGCGCAAGGCCTCTTTCAGCGATGGGGAGAGCCTTGGTTAGATCTATTCGCCACCGAAGAGAACGCGCAATGTCATCAGTTCTGCGCGTTGGAATTTCCAAGGCGGCACTCGCTCGGAGACGCTTTTCGTCGCGAGTGGAGTTGCGGTCTGTTGTACGCCTTTCCGCCTATACCACTTCTGCCCAGAGTGCTGAAGAAGATCAAGCACGACCGGGCCCAAGTCATCCTTGTGGCTCCGGACTGGGCGAGAAGGTACTGGTATCCAGAGCTACTCAGTCTGTCAGTCGATCCCCCGGTTCGTCTGCCTCTTCGGGAGGACCTTCTGTCGCAGCAGCAGGGGACGGTCCTCCACCCGAACCTGTCCAGTCTCCACCTCCATGTTTGGAGATTGAGCGGCGACAGTTGAGGCCATTTGACTTGCCTCCTGAAGTTTGTAACATCATTCTGGCAGCCAGGCGTCCCTCCACAAAGTCGGTATACGCCTGCAGGTGGAACAGATTTGTGGCATGGTGCACAGTTCTTCTCTTCCTTCTTTCTCTTGCCCAGCAGGGCTCTGCTATGGGCACTATCAAGGGCTACCTTTCTGCCCTTTCAGCCTTTCTCAGGCTGCCTGATCAACCTTCTTTATTCAAGTCCCCTATTGTAAATAGATTTCTTAAGGGCATCACACACACGTTTCCTCCTGTTCCGTTTGTGATGCCTCAGTGGGACTTGAACCTGGTTCTTACGTTTCTGATGTGCGCTCCCTTTGAGCCACTTCACAACTGTCCTCTTCGCCTTCTGACTTTGAAGACTGCTTTCCTGGTTGCCATCACCTCTGCCAGGAGAGTGAGTGAGCTCCAGGCCCTTTTCTTGTACTCCACCTTTCCTTTCTGTCCATCCGGACAAAGTGGTGCTGCGTACCAAACCTTCTTTCCTGCCCAAGGTTGTCCCGGCCTTCCACATCGGGCAGTCTATCACCTTGCCAACCTTCTTCCCGCCACCGCATCCCTCTAAATAGGAAGAGCGGCTCCACCGTCTTGACCCAAAACGTGCGCTCTCATTTTACTTAAATCGCACACGCCAGTTCCGGGTGGATGACCAACTCTTTGTTGGATACGTGGGCGCTAAGAGGGGGAAAGCGGTGCACAAGAGGACCATCTCCCGGTGGATCATCTTGTGTATCCAGGCATGCTACTCCTTGGCTAGGAAGGAGGCCCCCTGTTGGATTGCGGGCTCATTCTACCCGAGCTACGGCGGCTACCACTGCCCTGGGCAGGGGTGTGCCCTTACAAGACATCTGTCAGGCAGCTACGTGGGCATCGCTGCACACGTTTGCAAGACACTACTGCCTGGACAGCCAAGTCCGGAGGGATGGCTTCTTTGGCCGTTCCGTCCTCCAGGACTTTCTGGTGTGATTATTGATTCGCAGACCCACCACCGGGGTTGGTATTGCTGAGGTATCTATTCTAAGGTAAGGAATCTAATACTAACGTGTCTCTTTCAGATGCACAAGTTACTACTTGTGTAACGATATATCTGTAAGAGACATTAGTTAGTATTAGATTCCTTACCGACCCACCCATCCTCCCCGTTCTGCGAACCAATATCTAGGGTTAGGGTTGTCCCCTTTCAGGGCCCTAGTTTCAATGGCACCAATGTTGGTTTTTAACATGGCTCTGCGTTTCTGGCGCGGAAAAGCTGTGTCTAAGAACTGACGTCAGCACGCGGAGGCGGCGTCTAAGTACTCCGACGACGTCATCACGGCGCCCGCGACGCCGACGACGGACGCGGAGCCGCAGACGACGCCTACCGATGCGCAAGGGTACTGCTACGCAAAAGTTTCCGGATCCAGTCTGACGCCTGGGGATATTCTAAGGTAAGGAATCTAATACTAACTAATGTCTCTTACAGATATATCGTTACACAAGTAGTAACTTGTGCGTTAAGAAACCTAATATGGACATTAAAAACTTCAGTAACTATCGTCCCATTTCCCTGCTCCCTTGGGTCAGCAAGATACTGGAAAAATACATCAACAGTCTTCTGACTAATTTCCTAGAAAATAATCAGCTGCTTGATCCCTCACAAACTGGTTTCCGCCCCAAACATGGGACAGAATCTGCCCTGTTAGCGGTCCTGGAGGAAACAAGAGGCATCTTGGATCGGGGAGGATCGGTGGCAGTCATCCTCCTCGATCTGAGTGCCGCTTTTGACACTGTGAATCATGAAATCTTATTGCAGCGTCTCCAGGATATCGGGATTCAAGGAGGAGCGTTGAAATGGCTCAGGTCATTCCTGACTGATAGAAATTTTCAGGTTTTTGAGGGAAACACCACCTCCACGAGTAGACCTCTAGACTGTGGAGTTCCGCTGGGTTCCTCGCTTAGTCCGACATTGTTTAACGTCTATATGAGGCCGCTGGCTGGGATCGTCCGTCCATATGGTATTAAGATCGTTACCTATGTGGACGATACCCAGCTGGTGGTCTCTCTGACGCGGGCTGAGGACCCTGCGGTCATGGTGGATCTGGCAGGCTGCTTCAGTGAAGTCAACAGCTGGATGACCCTGTCTTGTCTCAAACTTAATGGGGACAAGACAGAGGTTATGTTCTGTTGGGACGCTCGGCTCCGACTTCGGTGGGTCCGATCTGGCCAGCCTGCCTGGGGCCCCTGTAGGAGAGTGGGGTCTGCAATCCCATGGCCACCCCAGATTTTTGCTTTTTGCTTCACTGATTTACGACTTTCCCTGGCTGTGGGCCTGCTAATCAGACCCACAGCCTAGCTGTTCTCTCTCTAAATCACAACCATGTACCTTAGGTGCATTTTACCAATTGGTACTGGGCCACCTTGTCAGTCCCTGTACAGCATACCTTGGGTATCCAGGGCATAGGTGTACCCAGGGCCTACCAGGGGCTGAAGCATGTATTATGCCACCCCTGGCTGGCCACCCAAACAGACACAACTGGCTGCACGACAGCTGGGGCAAGGTGGTGTAAACACCCTTTGCTTTAGATATAGTATTCCTATATCTAACCCTAAAATGGACACATATATTCCTATCAGTCACTCCTATGGCAGGCCTTATCAATCCTGAAGGCAGAGTGCTTGGAATTATGTGAGCTGGTGCTCTGGCATGAGCTGAGCCCGTTTGCAGCTTGCGGAACCAAGTCCAAATAGCTGTTCCATGATAACGCTATACCATATACTCTTAAGTGCATTATAATCCTCGCGGTTAAATGCTAACTTTGGTATAGCATTATCAAAACATGTCGAGTAAGGTGTCATACGAATTGGAATACTAACCCCTTGCCAATTCTGGTGACGGGGTTAGCATTCCACCCTTCTAGAGGGACACGACATGTATGTAACTGTGAACCCCGGTTAAAGTCAGACACAGCCTCAGCTCCACAAAATGGATGCTGCCACCGAGACACAAGTCTGCCCTCCTGCTGCTGGGAGTCCTTCCAGCAACGGAGGCATGGACAAAGGGTTTCCTGTCAGGGGCGGTGCCAGCACCATCCCAGACAGGATTTTGTGTATCCCAGGTAGGCAGGGCTGAAAGGAAGGTGACTGCAAGTGGCACCTCGGTGCTCACTGTGCATATGCCGGCTCAAACCAGTTCCTAGGGCACACCAGCCCCTGAGCTGGGGAGAGATACCGGACAAAGGAGAGGGGTGTAACCACCCCCCTCCTGGTCCCACCCATAGGGCAGGACTTAGTCGCGTGCCAGCCCCTTTTCTTAGGATAAAGGTAGGAGCAGGCCCCCTTACCAAATTGGATCATTCTGAATCTTGAAACTACTTTCCACGAAAGGAACTCTTGACTTTTCTGAAGACTCTCTGTTGTGGCTAAGGAGTAGCCACCCTGCACCAGCAGGCACCATCGAAGCTCTTGCGGTTTGCTGCACGTCCATCCTCCGGATCAAGACTGCCCAGCTCGACGAGACCCGGATTCCCTGCCATCTCTGACCTCTACCTACATCATCCAGCCCAGCTGAGATTCGTGGGTGTGACGAGACCCGTGGGACCGGCCATCTTCAAGACCTGCACGACGCTTCACCAGCACGACCCCCGAGAGACCCTCGAGTAAGTGCATTGGGGTTTGAGAAGCCCTAACCCTAAGCAGCTCCAGCACCGGAGTCCAGCCCCCCAGCATCCAGGAGATCTGCGTGGGCCCTTCTGCTTCTTTGCTGCTTGCCACGTTGTCCGGTCACTTGCCCGTTGGCTAGTGACCCTCTTGACGACGTACCACGACGTTTGCACCGCTGGTCTAGGTCCCCTAGACTGGCCCTTGCTTCTTGTCCAACAAGAAGTGCCCTGGACCCTCCTGGTCCACTCCAGACGCCATCTTGACTCCACCGCGTGGGCTTGCCTTTGCCAAGGTTTGTTGCTCAAATCCTGAATCCAGCATCGCCGACAGCCGACAGCCTCGTGGGACAGCTCGCACCTCCAGCCTGGACGCCGACAACGCCTCCTAGCCCGTGTGACTGCAGAGTCCAGCGTCGCCCACTCACCTGGTCGAGGTGACTTCATCCGGTGCCATCCTGGTGCCCACATAATCACTAGCTAGTGATTAAGAACTAAGTCCCCTCTGCTTTCAGGTCGTCTCCTTCACTGATCCAGCCTTGGATCACACCGAACATCTTCACTGGTCGCCTGCCAGCAACTTCTTCTTTCAGGCTCCATAGACTTCAACGAGGATTCCCGACGTCTTTTGAACCCTATGCAGCCGCGGCCCCTGGGCTAGGTAATTCGAGTATTTCGGTACTCCAGCACAGGTTCACTATCCAAGTGTCCAGATCCTTTGTCGTTTTCAGTCTACCTAGTCGGATTCGTCCGGAAACAGTAACTTAAGAAACGCTAGCATCCATAGACTTCTTCCCGCATCCCGCGTGAGAGTGCACACTCTGCACCCGATCTCCCTAGGCCTCCTGCTCCTAACCTTAGGGTTCAGTAGTGTAGTCCTAGCGATCCTGAAGCCTCTGGATCTTGTTACTTATCTGCTAGTATTTCGCATTCCACTTTTTGTGTATATGGTTTTTCGTGCCCCTCGGGCATTTGTGTAAATTGTGCAACTTGAAGTATTTTGGTAAGAGTTTTGTATTGTGCTTAGCTCCCTGACTCATAAAGAGTTCAGGGTAGAACTGTTATTAATAAATATCCTATATTTTTATAACAACTCGTGTGGTGTCCTTTCACTTGGTGTTCAAGGGGTATATGTGATGGTAAAACAGCTGGCTTAACACGCCCTCCAGAGTTTAGCCTGAAGACTGCTCGTGTCCATGCTACTAGGATAGCTGGTCTAATAAGGTTGACTTACAACCAATCATCAATAAGGGTTGTTTGGTATGATACAAAGTGATCACTAGAATAGTGAGCACTATATATCAGGCCAACTTCTCACATTGATGTGCAGCGGTTGGGATTTGAGCTTGCTGTTGTTTTACTTCGCACGTTTCCTAAGAATATCAATTGAAAGATCACATAAGTGCCCAGGTACATATAACTTAACTTAGAATACTCTGAGTTCTACTGAACCAGCTGTTGTAGTGTAACAGGGCTTAGCACACCCTGTCTACAACTCTTAGCAAGGGATCAGTAGGTAAACCCATAGTGTAGGTAGGTGCATCACTTACACCACACTAGAAGCATGTCTACCCATGGAGAGTCTTCAGAGACTTCCCTTGTGGCTGTTGACCCTCCACAGGTCACTTCCAGATATGCAGCCCTTACCTTCCAGGAGATGAGACAATTGTGTACCTCCAGGAAACTAAAACAGGGTTCTAACCATACCACTCCTTTTCTGTTAGGTCTCTTAGAGACATATGATGCTAGAAAAGCTTCTCAGACAGATGGGAGCATGCCCCCCTTAGAAGGTACTCGTGGTGACCCAGACTCCAACCTCCCTGAAACAGAAGATGTAGAAAAGGAGGAGGAAGAGGAAGTCTCTGGGGATGAGGCAGACAATGGTCCTGAGCTAGTCAGACTTACTAGGGCCAACTTAGACCTACATAGGGAAGGATCTGGGGGACCCCCAGTACTGACCCTAAGCAGGCCTAACTTTGGAGTTAGAAGAGATAGATCTCATTCTAGGGACTCCAATAGATCTGTGCACTCTCATGCCTCTGCTCAGAGGAGAATGATCTCTCCCCAGAGGAGACTGACTTCCCCTCAGAGAAGAGAACATGAAGCAAGGATGAAACAGGCTAATCTGAGGATTCAGAGGGAAGAACTTGCCCTTGCCAAGGAGAAGCTTGCCTTTGCTAGAGAGCAACAGTTAAGTGGGGTAGTCCCCACTGGTGGCAGCAATATCCCTAAGGATAAAGACAGGAATTTTGATACTAGACACCTGAGTAAAATAGTGCCCCCCTTTAAACAAGGGGATGACATCCACAAATGGATGACTGCTTTGGAGAGGGCCTGCACTGTCCAGTGCATCCCCCAGAGTCAGTGGGCAGCTATTTTGTGGCTCTCCTTTGAAGGTAAAGGTAGAGACAAGCTCCTCACTACTAGAGCTGAGGATGCTAACAATTACCAAGTCTTGAAAAATACACTGATTGATGGGTTTGGCTTAACCACTGAACAGTACAGGTTGCTGTTCAGAGACACCTAGAAAATTCAGTCTCAAGATTGGGCTGACTTTGTTGATTGTGCCACTAAGGCTTTTGAAGGCTGGTTACTGGGAAGTAAAGTCACTGATTACACAGGATTGTATAATCTAATTATGAGAGAACAAATCTTAAGTAATTGTCAAAATCAGTTGTTGCATCAGCACCTTATTGACTCAGATCTGACCTCTCCCCAAGAATTGGGAAAGAAGGCAGACAGATGGGCCAGGACAAGGGTCAAGCAGCAGAACCAGAACCAGGGTGGTGGCCAAAAGAAAGCAGACCCCAAGGGTAATGAGAATAAGCAAAATGACCAGAAGTCTTCAACAGGGCCCCAACAATCTAAAGAGGGTGGGTCCCAGAATTCCCAGAATTCCCAAAAGAAGAAGAATAATGGTCAGAGGAAACCATGGTGCCAATACTTCAAAAGTAATACTCACTGGTTTAGTGAGTGCACCAAGAAAGGCCCAACTCCTACCACTACTGCCCCTAAGGCATCTGCACCCCCTAGTACAGTTAGTAGTGGTAGTAATCCTCCTAAGGCTATAGTGGGGTTAACCCTGGGAACTGAGGTGGGCTCTGACTTAGTCAGAACACCTACTCAGGCTGTTCTTGTTTGTACTGGGGACATGGATATGACCCCTACAATAAGTCCCAGTACTCTGGGCAAGTACAGGCAGACACCTTTGATTAATGGAAAAATGGCTCAGGCCTACAGGGACACTTGTGCCAGTGTCACCATGGTGACACCTGACTTTGTGGACCCTGACCAGGTAATACTGGGAGCAGACTACCTGGTGACCAATGCTAGCAATGCCACTACCTCCCATAGTATGGCACTTGTTAACTTCTCCTGGGGAGGGGTAAATGGCCTCAAAAGGGTTGTTGTTAGTTCGGACCTCCCTGTGGACTGTCTTTTGGGCAATGATTTGGAATCCTCCTTATGGTCAGATGTGGAGTATAGGACTCATGTGGAAATGTTAGGGTTGTCAGCACATGTCCTTGCTGTGACTAGGTCACAGGCCAAGAAATGCCCAGCTGAACTAGTGCTGGATCCTGGAACAATGGACCAGACACTATCCAAGAGAAAGAGCAGTAGGGGGTAAGATTGACTCTTCCCCCCTGCCTCAGGTGATGGATCAGCTCTCTCAGGAGACTGACCCCAAGACCCCAGAAGGAACTGTCCTAGAAGAGCTTGAGCCTGAACAGGTTGAGTTTCTTGGGACAGGGGGCCCTTCCCGGGCAGACTTGAGGCAGGCACAGTTAGACTGTTCCTCTCTTGAACCCCTCAGACAGCAGGCTGCTGCTGAGGCTGCAGGGAATGCCACAGGTGCCCATAAACTGTACTGGGACGATGGACTCCTTTACTCTGAGGCAAGAGACCCCAAGCCTGGTGCTACCAGGAGGCTGGTCATCCCCTTGTCTCTGAGAGGTTTCCTTCTCACCTTGGCCCATGAAATTCCCCTTGCAGGTCACTTAGGCCAGAATAAGACTTGGGACAGGCTTGCCCCACACTTTCACTGGCCCCATATGTCTGAGGACACTAAGAACTTTTGTCGTTCATGTGTCACCTGCCAAGCCAGTGGCAAATCAGGTGGCACAACAAAGGCCCCCCTTATACCACTATCTGTGGTGGGGGTCCCCTTTGAAAGAGTGGGGATTGACATTGTTGGACCAATGGACCCCCGAACAGCATCTAGGCACAGATTTATACTGGTGGTAGTGGATCATGCCACCAGGTATCCAGAAGCTATTCCCCTTAGAACCACCACAGCTCCTGTTGTGGCAAGGGCCCTGGTTGGAGTTTTCTCCAGAGTGGGGTTCCCTAAGGAGGTGATCTCTGACAGAGGTGCAAACTTCATGTCAGGATATTTGACTGCTATGTGGAAGGAATGTGGTGTCAATTACAAATTCACCACACTTTATCACCCACAATGCAATGGGCTGTTGAAAGATTCAACAAGACCCTCAAAGGGATGATAAAAGGGTTACCAGAAAAGCTTAGGCGAAGATGGGACATCCTTTTACCCTGCCTTCTGTTTGCTTACAGAGAGGTCCCACAGAAGGGGGTTGGTTACAGCCCTTTTGAGCTTTTGTTTGGACATCCTGTAAGAGGACCCCTATGTCTTGTGAAGGAAGGATGGGAGTTACCTCTCAAAAAGCCTAAACTTGACATAGTGGACTATGTACTTGGTCTCCGCTCCAGGATGGCAGAGTACATGGAGAAGGCATCTAAAAACCTGGAGGCCAGCCAAGAACTTCAAAAAGCTTGGCATGACCAAAAGGCTGTCCTAACTGTTTACCATGCAGGACAGAAGGTGTGGGTGTTGGAGCCAGTGGCCCCAGCAGCTCTCCAAGACAAATGGTCTGGACCCCACATCATCATTGAACAAAAGGGAGAAGTCACCTATTTGGTGGACATGGGAACTCCCAGGAGCCCTCACAGAGTACTTCATGTGAATAGGCTCAAAGCATTTGTTGACAGGGAGGACATGGGCTTGCTCATGGCCACAGATGAGGGACAGGAGGAAGAGAGTGACCCTCTCCCAGACCTGCTCACTCAGAACCCTGATGATGGGTCAGTGGATGGTGTAGTCTTTTCTGACAGCCTCTCTGAGCATCAACAACAGGATTGTAGGCAAGTCCTTCAATCCTTCAGACAAATGTTTTCTCTGACCCCCAGTCAGACAAACTGGTGCACACATGAGGTGGACACTGGAGACAGTCTGCCTATAAAGAGTAAAATCTACAGGCAACCTGACCTCGTCAGGGACTGCATAAAAACTGAAGTACAAAAGATGTTGGAATTGGGAGTCATTGAACCCTTAGAGAGCCCTTGGGCTAGTCCTGTAGTTCTAGTGCCTAAACCTCACACCCAGGATGGTAAGAGAGAGATGAGGTTTTGCGTAGACTACAGGGGTCTCAATGCTGTCACTAAGACAGATGCCCATCCAATACCAAGAGCAGATGAACTCATTGACAGATTGGCTTCTGCCAAGTTCTTGAGTACATTTGACCCGACAGCTGGTTATTGGCAAATCAGGTTAGCTGAGGATGCCAAAGCCAAGACAGCATTTCCTACCCCAGGAGGTCATTACCAATTTGTGGTGATGCCCTTTGGTTTGAAAAATGCCCCTGCCACTTTTCAAAGGTTGGTGAACCAAGTTCTCACTGGGTTGGATGACTTTTGTGCAGCATATCTAGACGATATTGCTGTCTTTAGCTCCACCTGGGAGGATCACCTGATCCACCTGAGGAAAGTTTTAGAGGCCCTGCAAAAGGCAGGCCTCACTATCAAGGCTACTAAGTGCCAGATAGGGCAGAGTCAAGTTGTATACTTGGGCCACCTTGTAGGTGGAGGCCAAGTTCAACCTCTGGAGAGCAAGATACAGGCCATAAAGGACTGGGCTCCTCCAACCACCCAGACACAGGTCAGAGCTTTCTTGGGCCTGTCTGGTTATTACAGGACATTTGTCAGAAATTATGGAACCATTGTGACTCCACTTAATGACCTGACAAGTAAGAAAATGCCAAAGAAAGTTCAGTGGACAGTTAGCTGTCAGAAGGCATTCGATGACCTAAAGCAGGCCATGTGCACTGCACCTATTCTCAAGAGTCCAGACTACTCCAAACCTTTCATTGTCCAAACAGATGCTTCTGAGTTGGGTGTGGGAGCTGTTCTATCTCAGCTGAATATTGATGGTCATGACCAGCCCATTGCTTTTATAAGTAGAAGGCTGACCCCTAGAGAGAAACGTTGGTCAGCTATTGAGAGGGAGGCCTTTGCTGTGGTTTGGGCCCTGAAGAAGTTGAGGCCATACTTGTTTGGTACCCACTTCAAAGTTCAGACCGACCATAAGCCCCTCTTATGGCTAAATCAAATGAAGGGTGAAAACCCAAAACTTCTTAGGTGGTCCATTCCCCTACAGGGGATGGACTTTACAGTGGAGCACTGCCCAGGAACTGACCATGGTAATGCAGATGGCCTCTCCAGGTACTTCCACTTAGAGCAATAAGACTCACCTGGTCAAGGTTAGTTTAATGTCCCTAAGTTTGGGGGGGGGGTTATGTAGGAGAGTGGGGTCTGCAATCCCATGGCCACCCCAGATTTTTGCTTTTTGCTTCACTGATGTACGAATTTCCCTGGCTGTGGGCCTGCTAATCAGACCCACAGCCTAGCTGTTCTCTCTCTAAATCACAACCATGTACCTTAGGTGCATTTTACCAATTGGTACTGGGCCACCTTGTCAGTCCCTGTATAGCATACCTTAGGTATCCAGGGCATAGGTGTACCCAGGGCCTACCAGGGGCTGAAGCATGTATTATGCCACCCCTGGCTGGCCACCCAAACAGACACAACTGGCTGCACGACAGCTGGGGCAAGGTGGTGTAAACACCCTTTGCTTTAGATATAGTATTCCTATATCTAACCCTAAAATGGACACATATATTCCTATCAGTCACTCCTATGGCAGGCCTTATCAATCCTGAAGGCAGAGTGCTTGGAATTATGTGAGATGGTGCTCTGGCATGAGCTGAGCCCGTTTGCAGCTTGCGGAACCAAGTCCAAATAGCTGTTCCATGATAACGCTATACCATATACTCTTAAGTGCATTATAATTCTCGCGGTTAAATGCTAACTTTGGTATAGCATTATCAAAACATGTCGAGTAAGGTGTCATACGAATTGGAATACTAACCCCTCGCCAATTCTGGTGACGGGGTTAGCATTCCACCCTTCTAGAGGGACACGACATGTATGTAACTGTGAACCCCGGTTAAAGTCAGACACAGCCTCAGCTCCACAAAATGGATGCTGCCACCGAGACACAAGTCCGCCCTCCTACTGCTGGGAGTCCTTCCAGCAACGGAGGCATGGACAAAGGGTTTCCTGTCAGGGGCGGTGCCAGCACCATCCCAGACAGGATTTTGTGTATCCCAGGTAGGCAGGGCTGAAAGGAAGGTGACTGCAAGTGGCACCTCGGTGCTCACTGTGCATATGCCGGCTCAAACCAGTTCCTAGGGCACACCAGCCCCTGAGCTGGGGAGAGACCGGACAAAGGAGAGGGGTGTAACCACCCCCCTCCTGGTCCCACCCATAGGGCAGGACTTAGTCGCGTGCCAGCCCCTTTTCTTAGGATAAAGGTAGGAGCAGGCCCCCTTACCAAATTGGATCATTCTGAATCTTGAAACTACTTTCCACGAAAGGAACTCTTGACTTTTCTGAAGACTCTCTGTTGTGGCTAAGGAGTAGCCACCCTGCACCAGCAGGCACCATCGAAGCTCTTGCGGTTTGCTGCACGTCCATCCTCCGGATCAAGACTGCCCAGCTCGACGAGACCCGGATTCCCTGCCATCTCTGACCTCTACCTACATCATCCAGCCCAGCTGAGATTCGTGGGTGTGACGAGACCCGTGGGACCGGCCATCTTCAAGACCTGCACGACGCTTCACCAGCACGACCCCCGAGAGACCCTCGAGTAAGTGCATTGGGGTTTGAGAAGCCCTAACCCTAAGCAGCTCCAGCACCGGAGTCCAGCCCCCCAGCATCCAGGAGATCTGCGTGGGCCCTTCTGCTTCTTTGCTGCTTGCCACGTTGTCCGGTCACTTGCCCGTTGGCTAGTGACCCTCTTGACGACGTACCACGACGTTTGCACCGCTGGTCTAGGTCCCCTAGACTGGCCCTTGCTTCTTGTCCAACAAGAAGTGCCCTGGACCCTCCTGGTCCACTCCAGACGCCATCTTGACTCCACCGCGTGGGCTTGCCTTTGCCAAGGTTTGTTGCTCAAATCCTGAATCCAGCATCGCCGACAGCCGACAGCCTCGTGGGACAGCTCGCACCTCCAGCCTGGACGCCGACAACGCCTCCTAGCCCGTGTGACTGCAGAGTCCAAACAGACACAACTGGCTGCACGACAGCTGGGGCAAGGTGGTGTAAACACCCTTTGCTTTAGATATAGTATTCCTATATCTAACCCTAAAATGGACACATATATTCCTATCAGTCACTCCTATGGCAGGCCTTATCAATCCTGAAGGCAGAGTGCTTGGAATTATGTGAGATGGTGCTCTGGCATGAGCTGAGCCCGTTTGCAGCTTGCGGAACCAAGTCCAAATAGCTGTTCCATGATAACGCTATACCATATACTCTTAAGTGCATTATAATCCTCACGGTTAAATGCTAACTTTGGTATAGCATTATCAAAACATGTCGAGTAAGGTGTCATACGAATTGGAATACTAACCCATCACCAATTCTGGCGACGGGGTTAGCATTCCACCCTTCTAGAGGGACACGACATGTATGTAACTGTGAACCCCGGTTAAAGTCAGACACAGCCTCAGCTCCACAAAATGGATGCTGCCACCGAGACACAAGTCTGCCCTCCTGCTGCTGGGAGTCCTTCCAGCAACGGAGGCATGGACAAAGGGTTTCCTGTCAGGGGCGGTGCCAGCACCATTCCAGACAGGATTTCCTGCCATCTCTGACCTCTACCTACATCATCCAGCCCAGCTGAGATTCGTGGGTGTGACGAGACCCGTGGGACCGGCCATCTTCAAGACCTGCACGACGCTTCACCAGCACGACCCCCGAGAGACCCTCGAGTAAGTGCATTGGGGTTTGAGAAGCCCTAACCCTAAGCAGCTCCAGCACCGGAGTCCAGCCCCCCAGCATCCACGAGATCTGCGTGGGGCCCTTCTGCTTCTTTGCTGCTTGCCACGTTGTCCGGTCACTTGCCCGTTGGCTAGTGACCCTCTTGACGACGTACCACGACGTTTGCACCACTGGTCTAGGTCCCCTAGACTGGCCCTTGCTTCTTGTCCAACAAGAAGTGCCCTGGACCCTCTTGGTCCACTCCAGACGCCATCTTGACTCCACCGCATGGGCTTGCCTTTGCCAAGGTTTGTTGCTCAAATCCTGAGTCCAGCATCGCCGACAGCCGACAGCCTCGTGGGACAGCTCGCACCTCCAGCCTGGACGCCGACAACGCCTCCTAGCCCGTGTGACTGCAGAGTCCAGCGTCGCCCACTCACCTGGTCGAGGTGACTTCATCCGGTGCCATCCTGGTGCCCACATAATCACTGGCTAGTGATTAAGAACTAAGTCCCCTCTGCTTTCAGGTCGTCTCCTTCACTGATCCAGCCTTGGATCACACCGAACATCTTCACTGGTCGCCTGCCAGCAACTTCTTCTTTCAGGCTCCATAGACTTCAACGAGGATTCCCGACGTCTTTTGAACCCTATGCAGCCGCGGCCCCTGGGCTAGGTAATTCGAGTATTTCGGTACTCCAGCACAGGTTCACTATCCAAGTGTCCAGATCCTTTGTCGTTTTCAGTCTACCTAGTCGGATTCGTCCAGAAACAGTAACTTAAGAAACGCTAGCATCCATAGACTTCTTCCCGCATCCCGCGCGAGAGTGCACACTCTGCACCCGATCTCCCTAGGCCTCCTGCTCGTAACCTTAGGGTTCAGTAGTGTAGTCCTAGCGATCCTGAAGCCTCTGGATCTTGTTACTTACCTGCTAGTATTTCGCATTCCACTTTTTGTGTATATGGTTTTTCGTGCCCCTCGGGCATTTGTGTAAATTGTGCAACTTGAAGTATTTTCGTAAGAGTTTTGTATTGTGCTTAGCTCCCTGACTCATAAAGAGTTCAGGGTAGAACTGTTATTAATAAATATCCTATATTTTTATAACAACTCGTGTGGTGTCCTTTCACTTGGTGTTCAAGGGGTATATGTGATGGTAAAACAGCTGGCTTAACACGCCCTCCAGAGTTTAGCCTGAAGACTGCTCGTGTCCATGCTACTAGGATAGCTGGTCTAATAAGGTTGACTTACAACCAATCATCAATAAGGGTTGTTTGGTATGATACAAAGTGATCACTAGAATAGTGAGCACTATATATCAGGCCAACTTCTCACAGCCCCCTCCAGTCCCCAAGGATGCTATTAAGAGCTTAGGCATTTGGCTGGGCAGGTCCCTAACGTTGGACTACCAAGCTGTCAAGTTATCCGCTACCTGCTTCGGCCTCATTAGAATGCTGAGGAAGATTCTCCCTCTATTGCCATTCGAGGCCAAACAAATTGTTGTACAGGGATTGATTCTCTCTAGATTAGATTTTGGAAACGCACTCTATCTTGGAGCCCCTGACTTCACATTGCGGAAACTACAAGTGATCCAAAATTGTGCGGCCCGGACCCTACTTCAAATTCCCCGTAGGTTTTCTGCTAAACCTGGATTAATAAGATTGCACTGGCTCCCTGTTAGGGACAGGATTAGTTTCAAGTCCCTCTGTATTGCCCATTAGTCATTCTGGGAAACTGGCCCAGCGATCAACCGCCCCATAATCACTCCCTACCTCCCTAGCAGACAGTTACGTTCCGCTAATGCGTTTCGTGCTGTCGTACCTAGGGTTAAACGGACCAGATCGGGAGGCCGGTCTTTTTCCTTGAATGCTGCCAGGCTGTGGAACAGTCTACCCCTTCATTTAAGGTCCAATTCAGATCTCACTTCCTTCAGGAAGCACCTGAAAACTTTTTTGTTCAACAAATAGGTTTGTTCCCCCTCCTGTGTTACTCGTCCTTCTGTCCGAACACCTCTCAGTCATAGCGCTTGGACGCCCCTGGGCAGCTATCTGCGCTTTACAAAACACATTTTCATTTCATTTAATCTGGGGGCCAGGCCATTGGTCGCCCTAGACCTCCGGAGAGCAGCGCCGACGGTCACATCCAAGAAACACTCCAAATCTTGCAACAAATCACAAGCCTCATCCATGGGTACTACCGCATGAAGGACGTTTCACCTTGCAGCTCATCATAATGAACGATTTCTATTCCACTGTCGACGGCACATTGCTATGGGCTGCACCTTTTAATGCTTTCCCTGGGACCTTGAGACACCGCTGTGTCTAGGGTACGCCAAATAGGGATTAATTGGCTGGGAGCTGCTCCGGACCCCAGTTGGGGCTTGGGTAGCCCTCATGCCGCGACAGATGCTTCAATGTTCCTGAGGTATTGGGGTTGGAGTGAGGGGGGCTGTTGGGGAAAGTTACTGTTTTTCCTTTTGTATGTTTGTCAGTATCATACACATGTCCATCCTGTTGCTATGTTCAAGTCTTTGACCTTCACATGTGGTCCCCTGAATACACACATTGCTGTCTGCCCTGTCACTGAGCATACCTAGGCTAAAAGAACGACACCTCCGGGTGGTCAGTTGGAATGTCCGGGGTCTATTTAATAATGTTAAAAAAGGGGCCGTTCTATGCCAAACTAAACGTTATGGCACAGACATTCTACTTTTACAAGAAACCCACCTGCTTGGGAATAGAATTCCATGCCTAGCATGATTTAGGTTTGTACAAGCCTTCTACTCCGGATTCACTAGAGGTTAACGAGGGGTGGCGATACTGATCCACTGCAGGATCCCCTTTCTACAGGAGAAAACATGGACTTATCCCCAGGGGAGGTATGTCATTGTTACTGGTATGTTATATGGCCAGACGCCTATCTAGGAATGTGTATACGCCCCTCTGCCCCTTACCTGCAACCTTGCGGAACGCTTGATGAGGCTTTGGGTACAGATTCCCCTGGGGATGGCCCTAGTTGGGGGTGATTGGAACGACACATTATGTCCCTCTCTGGACAAGTGGCGCAGCGCAAGTAATACGGTGGAGCCCCGTGAGTCCAAACTGGGGTCCATGGTGCAGGGACTAGATTGGATGGACACTTGGCGACGACTACATCCCACTGACCAGGGCTACACCTACTTTTCTAGCGCTTACGGGTCATTCTCCCGCATTGACTGCATTTTCTTGTCAGCTGCCCACATACACAGACTTGCGATGTCCGAGATATTGCCCCGGGGTCTTTCGGATCACTCCCCACTACAACTGCCACTTGACACCGAACGCCCCCCCTTCACCATGGCTCATTCAGGGTGACAAACATAGACTGCATATGCATAACCCCCTTACAGAATATTCCTCTCATAATACTGGGTCGGTGGAATCGCCTTCAGTTTTTTGGGAGGCAATGAAGCCCACAATTCGAGAGGTGGATATTTCATATTGCGCAGCACAAGCTGTGTCGGGGAAAAACTAATACAGGTGGAAGCCCAGTTACTGGCCACAGAACACGCAGGTAGGAAAGCGAACGGGCATGACTCACGTAGACAATTACTCCACACTCAGCAGGTGTATGCGGGGGAGCTTCTAGACGAGGCTCGGGGGGGCCTGGTTGGCTGCCCGCAGCAGAATATATCAATGGGGCGACAAATCGAGCGCTCTACTGCATCGCTGTGTCAAAGAGCTCTCAGCCCCCTTTCCATCCCGAGCCTGCTTGACCCAATAGGAGGGTCTTCACAGATCCCCTACAAATCGCAGCAAGCTTCGCAGAACTATATGCCTCCCAGAGAGACTATACCATCACGATTAGTTCAGAAGTTTATAGATGACATGCCACTGCGAGCCCTCACAGACACTGCACAGGATAAATTAGATGCCCCAATAACGACTGAGGAGATTCAGGAAGTGCTGTCTGGAATGCGCCCGGCCCAAATGGCTTTCCCTGTGAATTTCATAAGAAACATCAATTCATACTCGCTGCTCCCTACCTAGGTGCGCTCCTTGCCGCTCTTGATGTGTGATCTCTCCCAGAGGATTGGCCGCTGAGACGTGGGTTCCTAAAACTGGGACCGGCCTCCTGAACTTCACTCTTTGTATCGCCCAATAGCACTCCTCAATGTGGAGGCTAAGGTACTTGCCTAGATCATAGCTAATCATATTGTCCTGTACATTTCCGATCTGGTCCACCCGGACATGGTGAGTTTCATGCCGCACCGCGCCACATAATATCCGACGTGCACACAATGCCATTGGTTCTGAGGACCGTCGGGGCGAACCAGCTGCCTTATTGCTCGCGGATATTGAGAGGGCCTTTGACTCCCTTAGCTGGACATATCTCTTTGTGCTCCTCAGTCACTTCAATTTTGGTTCTCATCTCCTGAAATATATCCACCTTCTTTATACGAATATCACTGCCTCCGTCCGAGTGGCAGACACTGTCTCCCAAACCTTTCCTATTGGGCGAGGCACCCGTCAGTGCTGTCCCCTTTATCCATATCTTTTCAGTCTCGCTATGGAGCCTCTCGCAGCTTGGGTATGGGTGGATGCACAGATCTGTGGGTTTGAGTGGTCTGGAGAGACGTCCGACCGCATAGCTTTGTATGCGGACGACGTATTATTCTTCCTTACGCGACTAAATCGATCGGGACCCAGACTGCTCCAGATCATGCAGATCTTTGGCGACACATCTGGGTTATATATGAACTCCTGTAAGTCCTACCTGTGGCCCTTGTGTAATGCGGGCCCCCTGGGCCCATGGTCCAAGGAGGTGACGGTGGTGCGTGACAGCTTCAAATATTTGGGGGGTCTACCTGTCTGCTTCACAACCCCTGTCCTGGGAAAGAAACCTAGCTCCACTCTGGGTGCAAATTAAGAAACCGACTGGCTCCTAGTCACACCGGCCACTCTCTTTGTTCAGAAGGTCCGCCATCTTCAAGATGGTCTCCCTGCCCTGTTTATTGTACCAACTCCAAAACCACCCAAACACGATACCGCCTAATCGGTTCACGGAACTAAACTCTGCTCTCTGGCACTTTTTCTGGGGGGGGCGGGGGGTGAAGGGTGGTGGGGGCTCAGCCTGAGTGGCATTAAGACATGCATTCAGTCAACCTATTGTGGCAGTTTGGCAACATCAGACGTCCGGGCGTACTATGCGGCCTCACACCTCTTCATACTATATGATAGGGGGTACGGGGATAGGTTAGACCCTGCATATGTAGTCGAGCGGTGACTGATGGGTACCTCACCCCTTCACACAATCGTTTATGCGAACTCCACCCGAAAAGCTTTGCTGCCGGCGACTGCCACAGTCTTTCAATTATGGAAACGCACACTCTGTCAGCTGGGATGGTGGGGAAGAAAAACAAAGGAGGCTCCCCTCTGCCACAGCGACCTCTTGCCGCAACTCGCTGGGCTACCTGGCTTCTCGTGTTGGGAGGCTAAAGGAATCTCCACCGTGGGGTATGTTTTTCATGTTCAGACCGTGAAGTCCTTTCTAGAATTACTGCAAGAATATACGATGCCACTGTCACAATTTTACAAATATATTCAATTCTGCCATGCTTTCTCCCCCTACCTCACACTCCAGGAAACTATACCTGATTTTAGCCCTCTTGAGGCAAAAGTATTCAGGGGAGACCTGGGGGAACAAAAGATCTAAAACATGGTAGGCCTGGCAGACAGACTTGGGCCCTTGGATGATGAGGACTGGAACGACGCGTTGGCATTCCCACGAGGTGCCGCCATAGCGACTTGACTACGATACATACAATTCAAGTACCTCCTTAGGGTATATTACACCAGGTGTCGGCTCTGGCGGGTAGGACTTATGGCCTAACCGCTCTGCTTGCGATGCCAGGCGGCTGAGGGAAGACATACATACAGTATGGCTATGTTTGTCACTCTCCAGGTTCTGGCACAGGGTTCGTTCATGTATGTCGCAGGTTCTGGGGTGGGACATCCCTTATTCCCACAGATTGACGCTTCTGCACATAACAGATGATATCGGGGTCAACATATATAAACACCACCTGCTGTTACTTGGCCTTACACTGCCCTCTCTTGGGGCTTGGAAGATGGGTCTTGATTTCTGTATGGGGTTTGAGATACCTATATTTGCTGCGCTATGTTGACCCCAGAAACATCCCAAGACCTGGAAGAGATGAGCAGACTTCTGAGGGATTTACTTAGAACCCATGCCAGATCACACAATAGATTGACATCAGCCACAACTTGCACAAGGCGGGGCGAACACGGGATCAGTGACTTAAATAACACTCTGGGGTAGACTTGACATGCATGGTATCACATAATGGTTAATGACACTTCAGTTCACTGTTAATATAATATGTTGTTATGCATATGATCCTGCTCTACATATTTGGCTACAAAAGTCTGCATCCTCATGATTACTATGTATGTGTTCCTGTGCTGATATTTGGCCTTAACAGGCATCTGTGGATGTTCACAATAAAATGTTGTTTTGAAAAAAAAGGTAAGGAATCTGCAGCTAGAAGCCTCTATCAAATGCAGTCTGCATGCAGTTTGTGTGTGGGTCGCTTAGGACCCTCTTTAGTACCCATGCCCATGGGTGCCAGGGATTTACAAAAGTGCTAAAGTTCTTGCCAATTGGGTTACAACTAAGCATTTGTCTTGTTTTTTTGGAAAGAGCACTGGGGCCTGGTCAGCTGGGACCCAGTGCTCTACCAATCACCAACCCCAGTACCAGTGAAAAAAATGTGGTGATGACCATGTCAAAAAGTGGCACTTTTCTACAGAGGAAGACCACTTTGTAGTCACAAATTTAATAAAATAAACTGGTCCTGCTTTTTACCCTGCTTCTCCCTCTATGGCCCACATTCATACTGAAAGGTTTTTGTAAGGAAAAAAGCCTTCAACTGGCCGAGGTCAGTGCTCTAAGATCCTGACACAAAGCGCCGAAAAAAGACAACTGAGGTAACTGCCATCTATAGGGTATGTGTAGGACGCTGAAGATTTTGGAATCCCTAAAGGTTCCTTTCTCGTTCTAGCATAGCTGCAGCCTAGAGAGCTAAATTTACTTGTATTTCCCCTCCATTCAAGTAAAATAAAAGGATATTTAAAAATGCTATTTTTCTTAATTCCCAGTGACGTTTCAGGACTTTGTGTAATTTTCCAGATTTTAAATTAAATTTATGGAATTTGCTATATATTCAGCTTAGGCTGCTAAATTGTGCATTTGGGCCGCATGTAATTCCTCCCCCCTCTAAAGAAAGGGGAAGCTGTTGCACATAAAGAGACTTTGGAAAATGTGCTCTGGGATCCCACACATGAGCTAGACTATTCATGGCTCCTGATTTCAATAGATTTTTTCCAGAATGAGAACTAGGATTACAGGTAAGAAACCTTTCTTTCGAAAGCATTCTCATCCTTTCTGGAATTAAATGTTGTAATGGTGCGATGTTGCTGTTCTTGCCCCACAGAGATTAGATGGTTCGATTAAAGGGGAACTGAGGAAACAAGCTCTGGATCATTTTAATGCAGAAAATTCTGAGGTAAGCACCTAACCACAAAGTTTAACATTTTGAAACTGCAATTATTGTTTCGAGGACAGTTGTTACTGAAAATAAGAAACGATCCAACTCCTCAGTGGAAACTAAGTCAACGAGTCATAGGTTGCAGATAGACAGTATAGATTCCGCCTACTTTATTCCATTACCCCTCAGTGCTGTGTTAACGAGATGTGTCTATCCTGATCGTGCTTCAGAACTTTACAGTTGTGCTCATGTGCCTTTTAAACCAGCCAATCTATGGGACATTTTGAAGTCTTTGTGGGGGAAAAAAATTAAACAAGTTGTTACTTGGATTTGCTTCAGTGGCCAGAACACCGTGCTTTATCATCATTGCTCACTTGTTTAACGATTTATTTATTGAATGTTTTTTGAGACATAGACTTAAAAGATTAATGTACTCTCCTCACTTCATTTACCATTTGGTTTCCTAAAACTCTACTTGGATTCTTTTGGGAGGGGAGTGTTAGTGGGCTGTATGGGCAAGTCTGTTTACCACTGCTGCTGTAAGGCCACCATACTATTGGACTCCAAACTGAATAGTCAAGAGACATGTTTTAGGCACTTTTTTGGAATAACGAGGTTGAGGAGTTATTGAGGGATTTGGAATCTCAGATTACAATAGGACAGATTAAATATCAGTCAATAGTTTCAAAGTTTTACTTTCTAAAAGAAAAAAAATGTTTAATAACAGTTAAGTAAAATAGTACACTTAATATAGTCTTCACAAACAAAAACCAGAAGGCCCTAACTCTTCTGCGCCCAAAAGTCCACATAGAGCCAGCATTCTGGAATGTACTTTAAAATTGTGACCTTTGATAAAGGTAAAGCTGAGGGGTTTGTTTCATTCAATTATGTTTTGTCAGATGCATTTGTGCCCCTTAGTTAAATATGGGGTTGAGTAATGAGACGTAGACAAGGAATGCCTGTGGTAACACATGTTGATCTGAATAAAGGTGTTGCTCATTACAGTGTTTCATACATTAATAAGGTGACCCCTAAAAATACCAATTAATCTAAGCCTAAATGTTTACCACCCAAACAACGTGCCAACCCAAAAGAAAGTCTTGGGTGTTTCGGGTGGAAAGGTATTCTATCACAGTTGTCCATTTGAAGGGGCGCACGGGTGCCTTATAGAACCCATAGTCAAATTAATAGCCCAACTGAACTTGAACATTTGATTTAGTTGCACCCTTACAACTAAAAAGAATATCTACCAAAAATTCTAACCCTTGGTTCAACAACAGCCTGAATGCGGAAAGAGACAACCTGAGACCAGGTTCAATGTTCAAAAACACTTTATTCGGTTAAAATCACAAAAACGCACCAACAAACAAGTTAAAAAATTTCAAAAAAGAGAGCCATAAAAAAACCATAGAAGCATGCAGTGTACAATAATCTTTAGATTCATATAAATTCATTAATGCAAATCTTAAAAACTCAGGGATTAGACATCATCTGACGTGTTCGGAATGCAATTCTCAAAAAAGTGCAACATATATTGGCCACACGGGCAAGGAATGCAATCAAGGTCAGAGTGGTAGCCATGGGGGAAACATAATACAAATTTAATCGTGCTATCCCGTAACCGAAACAAAAGGCTCCTCTCCCAGTGGCTCATTGGCAAGGTAATATAGTTAGCCAGCGGGTGTACAGAATTATCAATGGCCATGTAAGTATAAACAAGGGATTTTTTGGATTCCTTATCGAACCTTTCTGCTCTATGTAATGAATGGAGCGCATTCCTAAGCTCACTTTTGTTCACGCCCATTGCTGTGCTAGGATATGTGTAAATTCTTCCCTTATTAACACTACAGAGGCTCTGATACACCCCTGGCAGCCATGGTATGTCATTCCCTTTCGCACATCCTATTCACTGAAATCTATGCTGCCCCCGCACAAGAGGCAGAACTCTTTGAGCTGGGGTCACTAACCAGAATACAATCTGAGACTATAAGAACGAGCTTTGAAATCCTTCCCGTCCATTGATCACCTAAAACACCTACGATCGGTGAGGAACACCTATAATAAATTAAAAGTTTGGAAGCAAATTTCTTTAGAACCCAACTGGATCTAGCCAAAAACCGTTCTAAAAAACCTTTTCAATTTGTCAAATTACAATCCATCAGTCATCCCAAACCTCCTTGCAATGGGTCGGACATTCTTCCAAAATGCAATGATTTTGCTTCCTTCCCTCAGAGTGAAAAAGACAAAATTGAGGATGACCTGCAGACAGCGAGAATGATCCGTCTGATCATCCCTCATACCCTTTATCGATAATTGAGTATGGGGTTCGCACAGGGCATTCACTCAAAAACAATGCTTCTTAGCATTCATTCACATCCCTCGATGAAACCGACATCCACAACTTTCTCAAGCATTGAAATCCTCTAATCACTTCATAGATTTGTTGCCTTCCGAATATCTTAAAGGAGATCAAATCTTCCTTACTCTCTCTCTCTCTCTCTGGACAAAGATAGTTAATGCCTCGCTTCACCAAGGCACTATCACAAATTACCTTAAAGTAGGGCAGATAACTCCCATCCTAAAAAAACCATAATGCAAATGGCTTGGACCGTAACAATTTCAGGCCCATTATTACTTATTTTATTGTTTAGTTAATAAATACCATAACACATTTTCTTTACAGCGTTTGGCCAATATTAGCTTAAAACAACCAGAACTATGAAAAACAGTAAAAATAAAATTTCAATTAAATTACTTTCAATCGTGAACTTTCTTAAAACCTTAAACAAGCAATTCTTAAGTAGTATTTACAAATGTAAATGAGAAACTTCCTTCTGACTTAGTCCGCAATGCTAAAGAGACTTTATAAAATTAATTTGTTATGGGCTCGCTTGCTTTCAAATGTTTTTCATGAGCTTGCAAGAACTTTATCATTTTGCAATTCATGTGGGGGTCAGTTGGATCCAGGCACCCAATAATAGCAGTCCTGCATGTACGTATTCTCCTTTCACCAAAGGCTTTCTTAAAAAAAGTTACTCGCTCACTGTGCAGCATCTTGCAATGACATATTATATGGATAAAATCTTCCTTAACGTTCCCACAGAGATGGCATTCCTTTGACTCAATGTGCCTCCAGGATGGTTTGTTGGCTATGGCTGGAAGTTTGCCAAAGCGCACGGCCATAAGTCGTTTTTTAATGTAACCAGGAAACGTTGTGTCCAAGTAGGCCACCGGTTTAAGGGTTTTATAATTGGTGATCACAGTCCATGAGTGGGTGCGATGAGAAAAGAAACCTTTGTCTGTTAGCAACGAGTGACGTTTGGCAGCTCTATTCAGTGTCTTTTTGAATGGTATAAAAGGCAAATTTTTATTCCAGAGGTTAGAAGAACATGTTGTCTCCAGTGCACTGGTCAATAATTTATTGGCCTGTGATCTTTTTTGTGTTTCTAATTCCTGCCATAAAAATTTATTGAGGTTGTTTTCGCTGGCACTTTGCTTGATTTGATACCACACCTTTATGTAAGTATAAAGTCTACCCAGTGATTCATTCATTAGTCCGAATTCTAATCGCATTTCCTCTGGTGAAGCTGAACTGGGAAGTTGAAGCACCTTTTTATAGATTTTTGCTATTAAATTGTTAAGAATTTCGGAATCTTTTCCATGCATGGCAACGCTAGCATAAGATAAGGTGGGCAGTGCTTTGCTAGAGATAACTGTCAGGAGAGGCCTCAATGATGACCCTTCCAGCTTATTTGCCAATGAGCTAAATGCAAATATTATGGCCCCGCTCTCTGTGTCATATAGTTTTTCTGATTTTTTAAAGATAACTTATCTATGTATAATCCCAGGTATTTATAGCAGGATACTTTCTCCAGTTGATTACCTTCTAACCAGATGTTATGATTTGCCGCTCTTCGATTGGTAAGTAGCACTGTTTTTGTTTTTGGTGAGTTAAGGACCAACTTGTTTGTAAACAAGAAATCTGAAAGTACAGTTAAGAGCCTTGTCAAACCAACTTTCGTTAAGCTCAATAGCACAATGTAGTCTGCTTAGGCTAAGTGAGAAAGTTTTAGCTTACCTAGTTTCGGGGAGTGTGTATTGCCGTTATCTAGTTTTCCGGAGAGATCTGATATGAAGAGATTAAATAAATGTGGTGCCAGGACACACCCCTGTTTTAATCCGATAGTTGTATACACTTTTCTCGATAGGCTCGTACCGTCCAAACGTTTGACTTGAGTCCAGGTGTCGGAGTAGAATAATAACAAACCCTTCAGTAAACTCTCTGGTATTTCCCGTGCTTTTAACTTTGCCCACAACTGATTCCGGTCCACACTATCGAAAGCTGCTTTTAAGTCTATGAAACACAGGTGCAGGTCCTGTTTCTCACGCTGACATTTTCAGCAACCATTACTATGGACAGGATGTTAGAAGTATTTCCTATCCCTTCTCTAAATCCTGTTTGATTGATTGGAATCAGGTTTCTTTCCCCGGACCAGTTTACCAGGTCTTTCAGAAGTAGTGATGCAAAGTATTTAGCTTCAACGTCCAGCAATGCAATTAATCGGTAATTAAGTGGATTTGTTCTTTCTCCACCTTTTATAAATGGGCATTATTAATGAGCCTTGCCAGCTATCCGGTACTTGGTTGTTAATCTGTATATCGGCAAAAAGGTTCTCAAGAGGAGAGCTACAGTATTCTGATGCGTGTTTGTAAATCGCTTGGGGAATGCCATTCGGCCCTGGAGCTCCATTGCTTTTACCCTTTTTGATTATTTTTGCTATCTCCTCTGCTGAATAGATGACATGATTTACTACTGGCATGGATGTTTTGCGTAGGTCTGTTGTTAAGGACTGACGGTGACTTTCTTCGTCTGAGTTCCTTTTTATCAGATTTTCCGATATTAATTGTTTCCTTGGAGCTTTTGATAAATTTTCTTTACATTTTTCCGAAAGGAAGCTGACCCATTCCGTTTCCTGCACAGTCGATGTTACGGTATTTCGGGGTCTAGTCAATTGATTTATTGTCTTCCAGAATGTATTTGAGTTTGGATGCTTAATACTAAATAGCAATTTAGCCCAAAAACTCTCGGTTTTCCTTTTTTTGAATTCCCAGATCTTCTTTTTGTACTCTTTTCTTTGTTGGAGAAATGTCTCCAGTGGTAGACCTTCTATGTTATTTAATTGTAACTTCTTTTGTGATCTTCGTAAGGCCCTTCTTAAATCTTGCACCTCTTTCGGGAGTTTGCTGTTTGGACCGGGTCTTTTGTCCTTCATTTTCGAGACTTTCATTTTTATTTTTACTTTATCTAAGAAGAGTGACCAAGCTTGGATCTTATTTATTGACGCGTTTCCTAATTCGGCCAGGATATCCTTTATTATTGAAAACCACTCAATTTTATTTGTGTTTGTCCAATTAATACGTGTTTGATTGATTGTGTCTAGTTTGCCCTCCAGTATGAGAGATGGTTGAAATCTTTTCCTGCAAAAATTAAGTTTGATGTGTTGAAACGCATGATCACTCAAGGGGTTGTAATCTATATAAAAACTGACTAGTAATGGAATTAGCGAAAGGCTTACAATTGTAAAGTCAAGTGTTGATTGGGCCCGCGGGCCGTAATATGTTTTTTTTGGCGGACGGTCTTCGTCTGTCCTTCCGTTAAGCACTCTCATACCTTGGTACTCAAGATCTATCACTAGTTGCTGGCCGAGTCCATCCTTTTGAGTTCTTGCCCCAACTTGAGACTGCTGTGGGACACACCAATACATATTATCTGCTGTCAGTATTTCATTATCTTCCGGCGAAAATATCTGGTTTCAATTGTAGTCTCCAGTCGCTATTATATTCCATGAAGGCTCCGTGCTGCGCAGGTCTGTAATTACTTTGCTTAGGAGGGCATTTTTTATCTTTTTGTCTTGGAGCTTTGGTTGTGTATAATAATTAATCAAGTTTGTTGTGCTTTTTTTAGTTATGTTTTGTTCCGAGAATTTAATTCGTTGTATACTGGGGTCTGGAGATTTAGGCTGTTCCGTTTTGATTATTAAGGCTATGGATACGTAGACTGTTAGGCCGCCTATTGCCCGACCGTAGTACTTGCATTTTTCTGCTGCTACGGAGTAGTGGACGTAGCCTGCTATCGGGATATCTTCTTTCAGCCACGTGTCTTGTAGGGCAACTACATCGCAATTAGCCCACTCTTTTAAAGCCACTCCCTCCTCTCGCAATTTTTTTACCCCAGCTATGTTCCATGATAGTAAATGAATACCGTCGGTTTCTGTGTGTGTCACCCTTTCGCTCTTTGGTCAGTTTTTCCTCTTATCATTTAACACGCTGGGAAGCCAATTCCATTGATCCTTTGTTGGAATGGACTCCCCTACCCTTTCTTCATCTACTCCTGCCGAGGAAATAGCGGTAACACTTCTGCCTTTAGCATTATGTAAAATTGAATAGACTTGATTATGAGATGCCCGCTTATCTAAATTTCTGTTAGTTTGCTGTCCGTAATGTTTTTTCAAGGGAAACGGATAACGTGGAGTACTGGGCACTGATATTTGTATGCCCCATGTTAGAAATTGGTCCGATCTTCTTAATATAGTTTGCACTATCCCTGGCGTTTTCCAGGTAGTTAATGTTTGTTCCTTTGTATCCACATTGTTACTCTTAAGAAATTGTACTGTTACTAGATCTATTGATTGAATGTCTCTTAAATCCTTAATTTCAGCCATAAGTTTCAAGATATTACTCCTATTCAAAGTGTCATGACAACCCTGCGTCTCGTATTCCAGTGTCCATATTATTTGATGATGTGTATCGTCAGGCTTTGGAGAACGCCTCATTATGTCCTCATGATCGTGATAGTTAAGTTGTAAGTTTTCCTGATTTGATATACAGAAGCTTAACTTGCCTTGATTCAAATTACATTGTTTTCCTGATGTACCTATTGATGTTTGACGTTGAGGTACTTCTACGGGATCTTGATCTCCCATTTCTTTCACAATCTGTGTTGATGAGGCCATCTTTATCTTATCATCTGCATTAATGCGATGTTCCATGTGTGTTTGGGCGATTCCACAATCTGATTCCTCGATTGTAGGTGGTTCCCAAGCTGGTTTATGTACGATCGCCTGGATTTATGGCTTTAGTATAGTTATTTTCTCAGTTGTTTTTGGGTGCCCCTCTGCCATACCCTGAAGTTGTATGATCTTCTGGGTTTCTATTGACTGCATATTTTCTTCAATACAGGAATGACTGGGTTTTTCATCTGCCCGATTTGTGGTTCGTATATTATTTTCAGCGAATCCTGTCGTGGTTATTGATTTGCGGGTTGACGCCTCTTTCTGCTTATCATTCGTCGTGTGTGAGGAACAAACCTCACTTTCTAATGTTAATGAGCCCTTGGGTTATTTTTTTAAAATCTGAATTATGTCGATAATCTGTTCATCTCTTCCTACGGTAAGAGAGGCTAAGATATTTAGATTTACTTCCTGACTAGTTTCGCTGGTGGAATCCTCGTTTGGTCTTCCTGCTTTAGATTTAGAAAAAATAGGGTATAATCTGTTACCAGGCTCGGACTCTGAGACAAATTTTGTTTTCCTTGCTTTTCTTTCTTTATTTCTTTGTCTCCTGGATTGTGTCGGCTTTGTTTCTTGTAGATCATTTGCATCGTTTACTATTTCGTTTATATTATCCTTTCTTTCAACATTTCCTTGTTTAGTGATTTGAACTTCATTGTTTTGCTCTGAGCTAAGGTAAGCTTCGGTTTGAGGTTGCGGCTTAATTATAGAGGCTCTGAATTGTTCTATGTCAGGTGCTGGGTTAATGAAACGTTTATTCAAGGTAAGGATCTGTTCTAGCATTGATGGTAATAAGCTCAATTTATCTAAAATTGGTCCACAGGTACAGTCTGGTTCCGGAGGGGGATTAATTGATTTTGCCTTTTTGATTAAATTATTTAGATTGTCCAGTTTCGTGTTTATCCAAGCTATGTATGATGCAATTACATTCATTAAGTCAATTTGTATGTCCAATTTATCTGATTGCATTATTAACGTTGTTGTTGATGTTTGCAAATGCTTGTAATAATGGAGTAACAAAATCCGGTTGCCCTTTAGTGTTGTGGGAATTTGCCTTATCTTCGTTTTTTGATATCTGGTGGCGTCTTTCGTCTTGTAATGTTGACGTATTTACTCTGACGTCTGTTGGCCTGTATTGACTATTATTGTGACATATGCTGGATAATTTATTATCCGTCTCTTCGCTTCCTGTTTCTTCCTCTGGTGTAGCCTCTTAGTATGCTGTTTTATTGACGGCCAAAGACTCATCCGCTTTGTCTAGCATATTGCATGAATTATGCCAAAGGTGAGCAAGATTCTCAATGCTAGAATGTATAGATTGTGTAGCATTTGATTGATCATTCCTTAATGCTTCCCAATTGGGACTCGTTATGGTCTCCAATGTAATCTCACTAGTTAATGTGCTGTGTCCCTTATTTGTTCTTGAGGTTGATGGATGCACTTTCTGCACTGTTATATTTTTTAAGTCCTCTGGGACCATATATACTGTTGCTAGAGTGATAAGGCTATTTTGTGTTAGAATTTCCTCGTTTTTTTTTTGTTGTTATCTATATCTTCCAGTTGTTCTGTCCTTTTAAGCAAGTTACATTTTTCACTAAGAGGTTGGTTTGATCTTTCAAGAGATGTCATTTGGGTTTCATCTGCCCTCCTCTGATCATTCCCTGCTAGATGATTCAAGGGAGCCAAAGGAGTCATCAAACCTGGAACGTCCCCGGTTAAAGCAAAAAGAGAAGATCCAGGATCCTTTAGGAATTGAAATCGTAAATTCTGTGTGTTTTTTTTATTTGAATACACTTTTTCAAATAAAGAGGCTATTGGTGAGATTAATGGGCTTTTTAAAGTGTCACTTGCCTCATTTGCACTTGTTTTTTCAATTTTTCTCAGTTTAGTCAGTCCCTTTAAGGCCGCTGCCTTCTCTTTCGGGGCCTTCCTCACTCTGCCCGACCACATAGTTGCTCTAGCTCTGACTTTGGCACTGACATCTCCAACATTCCCACCCTGCGAAGCTCCTACAGAAGTGTGTTGAGGTTCAACTTTGCAACCAAATAGATCAATTTCAACTTCTAGGCCAATTCCAATCTGGCTTCCGTCAAGGCCACAGCACTGAATCAGCCCTCAATTGTTGATGACGTTCTGTAGATGCTGGATGAAAATTAAGCTTGCCTTCTCTTCCTCCTTGACCTATCTTCTGCGTTTCATATTGTTAAACACAACAGTTTACTAGATGTACTTGAACATAGGATGGGGCTGTTAGGAACCATATTAGACTGGTTCACTTCATTCCTCCACACCAGATCCAAAAGAGTTCAGGTGAATCAATCTCTTTCTTTTGCTACATCTGTCACACTAGGTCTTCCAGAAGGGCCATTTCTTTCACCTACTCTCTTCAACCTCTTCATGGAGCCTCTAGCAGATTTCTTGAAAGCCTCCAACATTCAATATCACAATTTATCGCAGACAACACCCAACTGTATTTGAAAATCTCCTCCTCAGATAACATCAACACCCAACTGTATTTGAAAATCTCCTCCTCAGATAACATCAGATCCTTCAATGTAACTCTACAAAATACTCAAACCTGGCAGGCACTTAACCATCTCAAACTAAATGCTATCAAAACAGAATTCCTTCTCATCACCCCACCTAATCCCAAGATTGATTTATTGATGAAGCATATAACTGCCCTCAACTGCTCTCCTTACATTATTGATTCTGCTAAATCTCTGTGAATAACATTAGACAAGTACTTGAACATGCAGGAGCATATCACTGCTGCCACCAAAGGAGCAAACTAGCAAATGAACATTCTAAGGAAATTAAAACCTTTCCTCCCTCATAACCACTTCAAATCAGCGGCAGTTGCGGCTCCTCCGCAATGGCGTAGGAAGGTTACCCCACTGCCTGGCTCAGAGCCAGTAAATTAAAAATACAACGAGCATTGTTTTAGTTTTCATTTGCTGGCTCTGAGCCAGCTTGTGCAGGGAGGGGCGGGCCCGGGCACGGGAGGAGGAGTGCTATGTTTACTCCTTAAGTGTGCAATGTGTTTTACTGGCTGTCTCAGGCTGACCAAAACACAGATGCGCACTTAGGTTTCTCCAGCCCGGCTGCATTAAACAGCAGGACTGCAGACACCCCCACAGACTCCCTGGCCTAAGCGGAGCTTCTTTACAGCCCGCTCAGGCCAATCCCGAGCTGCTCAGGAGAGCAGCACAGGGATTGGATGGGGGTCTGTCCCAGGGGCTGCCGGGGCTGCCGGGACCAGGAAAAGAAAAGGAAGTGAGATGCGGTAGGCGGAGAGTGGCTTCAGGTAAGTTTTTTTATGTTTATATATTCTACCAGCCCCGCACACTTCCCCCCCTGCGCTCCTCCTTCCCCCTCACCCCGCGTTCCCTCACCCTTTGATTGTGGTGGTTGCCAATGATTAGCGGTCCAAGCGTTCATCATTCTAAGATTGGATCATGGAAGTGCAACTATTTTGGGTTCCCTAGATCCAGACTCGTGCCTTGCAGGGCCTCGCTTAACGTTGCTGCCAGACTCGTCACTGGAACTAAAATAAACAAACACATCTCCCCAGATCTAAAATGCCTGAACTGGCTACCTGATGAGGCAAGAATACAACTAAAGCTTGTTTGCATGACTCACAAAGCCATACACTACAACAGACCAAAATACCTGTCACAAAAATTAGAACTATGTGGTAGAGACAAATGTTCTTGAAGTAACAGCTCCCTTCTACTAAAACCACAGATGTTCCAGAAAAAGAAATCTTTCTTCTCAGGTATTACCCTGAACATTTGGATCTCCCTACCACCTAAAATCAGACTGATAGCTTCTTTTGCATCCTTCAAACAAGCATTTGCAATGTAATAGGTCTCGCATTTGCAAAAGTTTAAGCTTTATCCGTTTTGATAATTAATATACAAATGAAAGGCATTGTCATTTACAATGCCAATAGCTCAAACTCTTGTAAATTCGAGTCCTATTGCATTTCAAAGAACCAACAGCCATTGTCCCTTGCTGCTTGGAAAGTGAAAGCGGATATGGTGTGCTGTATGTTGCAGGAACGATTCAGAAAGGGGGTGGTGATGGACAGAGCATCTGAGTTAAACAGAACACTCATACCCAGTCAAAAGATCAGGGCTTGATCCATCACCGTTTTTTAGCTCACTGCACCATCCCAGTTCAGAGCCTGGCTATATGCAAATTAGTCTGACCCTGGCCCAGTGTATCATGGGAACAGGGCAGACCAAACTACCAAGCCAATTCTTTACTGGAAAGAAAACAAGCTTCTGGGGACCGGTTTCTGGCATTACAGCCGTCTTCGTCCCGGCTTGCTTGAATCCTGATGGTGCAGTGAGCAAGGGACTCACATCTGAGCATACCCTGCCACTCCTATAGTGGCCAAAACGATTCAGAAAGGGGGTGGTGATGGACAGAGCATCTGAGTTAAACAGAACACTCATACCCAGTCAAAAGATCAGGGCTTGATCCATCACCGTTTTTTAGCTCACTGCACCATCCCAGTTCAGAACCTGGCTATATGCAAATTAGTCTGACCCTGGCCCAGTGCATCATGGGAACAGGGCAGACCAAACTACCAAGCCAATTCTTTACTGGAAAGAAAACAAGCTTCCGGGGACCGGTTTCTGGCATTACAGCCGTCTTCGGCCCGGCTTGCTTGAAGCCTGATGGTGCAGTGAGGAAGGGACTCACATCTGAGCATACCCTGCCACTCCTGTAGTGGCCAAAACGATTCAGAAAGGGGGTGGTGATGGACAGAGCATCTGAGTTAAACAGAACACTCATACCCAGTCAAAAGATCAGGGCTTGATCCATCACCGTTTTTTAGCTCACTGCACCATCCCAGTTAAGAACCTGGCTATATGCAAATTAGTTTGACCCTGGCCCAGTGCATCATGGGAACAGGGCAGACCAAACTACCAAGCCAATTCTTTACTGGAAAGAAAACAAGCTTCCGGGGGCCGGTTTCTGGCATTACAGCCGTCTTCGGCCCGGCTTGCTTGAATCCTGATGGTGCAGTGAGCAAGGGACTCACATCTGAGCATACCCTGCCACTCCTATAGTGGCCAAAACGATTCAGAAAGGGGGTGGTGATGGACAGAGCATCTGAGTTAAACAGAACACTCATACCCAGTCAAAAGATCAGGGCTTTTCTGAATCGTTTTTGGCCACCATAGGTGTGGCAGGGTATACTCAGACATGAGTCCCTTGCTCACTGCTCCATCAGGATTCAAGCAAGCCGGGCCGACGACGGCTGAAATGCCAGAAACCGGTCCCCGGAAGCTTGTTTCCTTTCCAGTTAAGAATTCGCTTGGTAGTTTGGTCTGCCCTGTTCCCATGATGCACTGGGCCAGGGTCAGACTAATTTGCATATAGCCAGGTTCTGAGCTGGGATGGGGCAGTGAGCTAAATAACGGTGATGGATCAAGCCCTGATCTTTGGACTGGGTAAGAGTGGTCTGCTTAATTCAGACACTCTGTTCATCACCACCCCCTTTTCTGAATCGTTTTTGGCCACTATAGGTGTGGCAGGGTATACTCAGACATGAGTCCCTTGCTCACTGCTCCATCAGGATTCAAGCAAGCCGGGCCGACGACGGCTGAAATGCCAGAAACCGGTCCCCGGAAGCTTGTTTCCTTTCCAGTTAAGAATTGGCTTGGTAGTTTGGTCTGCCCTGTTCCCATGATGCACTGGGCCAGGGTCAGACTAATTTGCATATAGCCAGGTTCTGAGCTGGGATGGGGCAGTGAGCTAAATAACGGTGATGGATCAAGCCCTGATCTTTGGACTGGGTAAGAGTGGTCTGCTTAATTCAGACACTCTGTTCATCACCACCCCCTTTTCTGAATCGTATGTTGCAGGAAAGCATGTTGTGCCTGCAGTAGGTGAAATTCATTAAAGAACATGGCGCTTGCAGACTAAATAAGACTTACATTGTAACAAATGAAGTAAAAGGGCCAGTCCTCATGGGAGGTTACAAATGAAGAAGGCGGTACTAAGGAGAGACTAAAAAGCCTATTAACGAATCATAAGCCAACATTTAGGAAGGAAAATGACACAAGCAAATGACAAATATGGGCGGAGAGTGGGCGGGCGTGAGAAAGTGCCCTTTTTCTTGCATGCTATGCTCCCACTTTTTGCTGAATTGCTGATGTTCTTTGACTGAGTGTGCCCTGGGCTCCTGCTAACCAGGTACCCAGGGCCTATGTTCCTTTGCTAAAACTGCATTGAAGCCTAAACCCAATTGGCATCTCTGGCCACAAGTCAGCCCCTGGTAAATAGCACCACAGGTACCCAGGGCACTGTGACCAGAGAAGGCCTCCAAGGGCTGCAGCACTTATTGTGCCACCCTTGGAGGCCCTCTACCCTGTGTGAGAAAGTGGCTCTATATATATATTGGACTAGAAGGAAGTACAGTGTGTATAGAGTCCACCAACCCCAGAGGTTAAAGTCAGAACTGACCTTACTCTCCAAAGTGGTAGCTTGGTCGAGCAGTAACGCAGTACCAGAGGACAGTGTAAAGCATTTGATGTACCCACTCAGTCAGCAAAAGGGTTCACACACTCAAGGACTGAACTCCAGGCCAATTGTTTGTATATCCAAAGATATGGTTCTTTTATTTTTAGAACCAACTGTTATAAAAATATACTTTTCACTTTACGAGTACTCATGTATATATTTTGTAGAGGAGCAACAAGTTTGTACACAAAATAATCACAGGTTAGCTAATAGCAATACAGTTCTGAAACACACTCTAGCATTGAGCTCAATGGGTTTTCATAGGAAAGTACAGTTGATTACTTTATGGATTACTTTGGTAGTTCCAGGACTAGATTTTGGATTCAGTCCTGGGGTCTAAGCTGAAACCAGATTAGAAAAAACGTTTTAGTTACAGTGATAATTTTTCCTGAATATAAAGCCGTTTTAAAAGTTCACATTTAGAAACTTTTCGAGGTGATTCTCACAATGTTATTCAATTGGGGGAAATTCAGGTTACAGGTAAAGTACGATCGCGTTACTTTTGTAACCCAGCACTAGTCTCCTAGGGCCAGCACTGGGGGCTTAACTCAAAACAGGTAGGTAATTGCGTTTCAGTGTTTCGTACGATTTTTAAAGAATATTTGCAGTTTTCAAAAGTAGACGGAAGAAATTTCATAGAAAAGCAGACAATGGGTTCCTATGGAGAAAATACAGGTTACTAGTAAACCCGCTAGGGATTACTTTTGTGGTTCAGTACTGGGCTGAAAGGTACAATACTGGTTTCTCTCCTGATCACAGGTGAGTATTTTCGAATTCGGACTTTGGCTGATTTTATAGGAATATTTTCAGTTTTCAAAACTTCACACTTAAATAATTTTCGAGTCAAAAATGGGTCAATGTTATCCAATGGCAGGTAAGTGAATTACCGGTCTCCAGGTGAGTACTTGGTTGGTGAAGTTAGGGTTCTGGGCATAGACTCAGGGGTCCCCCAGGGTCAGGTGAGTACAGTTAGTTCAGTCACAGCGGCACAGGGGCGGCCGGGTGCGGAGGTAGGTAGGCCCAATGTTATCCAATGAGGGAAAGGGGCCCTTCGGTTGGTGGCTGCTGGCTAGCAGGCCATGCGGTTCTGGGAGCTGGGCTCCTGGTCACTTGCTCTGGGCAAGGGGGGAAGTAGGATAGGGCAAAGAGGTCACAGCCAGCGGCACTCGGGCGGCTGGGTGCAGGGTGCTTTTGAGCCGTCGGGCGCTCAATGTTATCCAATGAGGATCTTGAAAAAGGAACAAAGGCTGCAGGCTCGGGGACGGTGACTCTCCAGGGGCGACCAGTACTTCGAGAGGTAAGTTGGGATGTTGGAGCACAGGTAGGTACCCCAAAGGGAGGCACAGGGGGCTTTAAGGCGCCGGGTGCAGGGGTGTCTTTGGGTGTCGGAAAAGCTTACCCTCGGCTGGTCCCGGTTGGGGTGGCCCCTGGTTCTGAGTCTGCAGGCGTCGGCTGGTTCGTCGAGGAGGGTCTTTGGGCACTGGACTTTGGGTACCAGTCGCCGGGGGACGTCCTCGTGGTCTTGGTTCGGGTTGGCCCGGCCCGGGCTCGGCTGGTGCAGAGTGGGCTGGTCCGGAGCTTCCTGGTGGGCCCCAGGTGGGTTGTTGCAGCAGAGCCTCTGCTGTTGGGAGTCCCAATCGTCGAGAGGGTCAAGGCAGGCAGGTCCTCTGGGTGTCCCAAGGTTGCTGTCCGCGGAGGTCGCCGGGTTTAGGGAGGAGCAGGTTCCAGGATCAGCAGGCCGGTAGGGCTGGGGCCAAGTCAGTTGTTGTTGTCCTGTTGTTAGCAGCTGCACGACGGGTCTTTTTCTTCTTGATCTTCTTTCTTCTTTTTGATATCGCGATCTGAGGAAGGAAGGTTCAGGGAGCCCCTAAATACTAAATTTAGGGGCATTACAGGTAGGGCAATGGCAGGGACCAATGGGTCCCTGTCCTGGGGTGAGTACACCCCCGAGCCTGCTCCTCTCCTGTGGGAGGGGGGCAGGAGCCTAGGTGGGATTGGGCAGGACTCCCCATCTACAAGATGGCCGGAGCCCGGGGTCGTGCTTCACCTCGCCGCCTCCACCTGAGGGGTGGAGTTGGCACAGGTTGGCACCCCCCCTTCTTGACGTAGTTTTTCCCGCCAGTCTTCCCGCCAGAGTGGGGGTAGGACTGGTTGGGGCTGGTTGCTGAGTACAGCAAATGGTCTGGAGAAGCTCTGAGGCGGTATGCCTTTGAAGCTTCCCCTGTCCATTCTGGGGCAGAAGACATAGCACCTCGCCCAGGATGTGCTTTGTTGCAGACCCAGGAGAGCGGGGGGCTCTCCACCCAGGGGTCCAGCAACATGTCTGCTGGGTGTCAGCCTCTGCAGCCACTCAGCCTAGACGTGGATTGTAGGTTCGGGTTTTTGGAGGGCATCTCTAAGATGCCCTCTCGTGCATTTTACATTAAATCCCACACTGGCATCAGTGCAGGTATAATGTGCTGAGAAGTTTGGTACCAAATTGTCAGTCTTCAGTGAAGCCATTATGGTGCTGTGGAGTTCGTGAATGACAACCTCCCAGCACCATATACTCTTAAATGGCAACACTGCACTTACAGTGCCCAGGAATGGCCCTGGGCACTGTAGGGTCACAGGGCTCATGCACCTGAGCCCTCACCTCTGGCATAGGGCACCCAGCTAGAGGGGTGACTGAAGTATGCCAGGGCAGTGGGTTCTGTGGGCATGGCAGCACCCAGCACGCGGCTGCCCTTGTGCCGCTGAGGGTGCACATTTGGAGCTACTTTGGTCCCCAACTTTACCTGAGCTAAACCCTATTAGCTTTGCTCCCACAGCCTCGTGGCCTGCTTGCCAGCAGCCACCAACCAGAGCCCCCTATCCTCTATAGGATAACATTCAATCAATCAAAACATTTATAGAGCACGCTACTCACCTGTGAGGGTCTCAAGGCGCCTGGGGGTGGGGGGGACAGCTACTGCTTGAACAGCCAGGTCTTAAGAAGTCTCCTGAAGGTCAGCAGGTCCTGGGTCTGTCGCAGGTGGATGGGGAGGGTGTTCCATTTCTTAATGGCAAGGTGGGAGAATGATCTGCTGCCGGTGGTCGTTTGTCGGATGCGAGGGACAGTGGCAAGGGTGAGGTCAGCGGAGCGAAGCTGGCGATTCGGGGTGTTGAATGTTAGTCGTTCGTTGAAGTATGCTGGTCCGGCGCTGTGGAGTGCTTTCTGGGCGTGGGTGAGGAGCTTGAAGGTGATCCTCTTGTTGCCGGGCGCCAATGCAGGTTTCTCAGGTGGGCGGTGATGTGGCTGTGGCAAAGATTCCAAGGATGAGTCGTGTGGATGCAATTTGAATGCGTTGGAGTCCTTTCTGGAGCTTAGCCGTGGTTCCCGCGTAGAGGGCGTTGCTGTAGTCCAGCCTACTGCTGACGAGGGCTTGGGTGATGGTCCGTCTGGTTTCGTGGGGATCCATCTGTAGATCTTGCGGAGCATGCGGCGGGTGTTGAAGCAGGAGGAGGAGACTTGCTGGGTCATGGAGAGCGTTGAGTCCAGGATGAACCCCAGGTTGTGTGCGTGGATGGTGGGTGTCGGGGCAGATCCCAGTGCGGCTAGCACCAGGAGTCATCCCATGCGGAGGGGGTGGAGCTGAGGATGAGGACCTCCGTCTCGTCCGAGTTCAGTTTCAGACAGCTGGTCTTCATCCACTCTGCGACGACCTTCATTCCCTCGAGGGTGCTTAACCAACCCTCAACATTGGGTCCTCACCACTCTGCACCTGGCTGCCCTAGTGCCACTAAGGGTGCAATCACAGTGTGTGAGAAAGTGCCATCTTTCTTGCCTTGGTATGCCCCCACTTTTTTCTGAACTGCTGATGTGCTTGACTGAGTGTGCCCTGGGTCCGTGCCAATCAGGTACCTAGGGCCTCCTTCCCTAAAAAGAAAAGCTATGATGAAACAAGATACCCAATTGGCACCTCTGGCCACCTGTCAGCCCCTAGTAAATGGTACCCTAGAGTACCCAGGGCATGGTGACCAGAGGAGACCCCTGAGAGCTGCAGCACTTATTGTGCCATCCTCAGGGGCCCTGTACCCTGGCACCCACACACTGCCCTTGCAGGCTGAGTGCCTACGTACAGAACTAAAACAAGAGTCGACATGGCACACATCCCTGTGTGCCATGCCCACAGAACCCTCTACCCTGGCATACTTCAGTCACCCCTCTAGCTGGGTGCCCTATGCCAGAGGTGAGGGCACAGGGGTATGAGCCCTGTGCCCCTACAGTACGTACCCAGGGCCATTCCTGGGCACTGTAAGTGCAGTGATGCCATTTAAGAGTATATAGTGCTGGGAGGTCGTCATTACGAACTCCACAGCACCATAATGGCTACACTGAAGACTGACAAGTTTGGTACCAAACTTCTCAGCACATTAAACCTGCACTGATGCCAGTGTGGGATTTAATGTAAAATGCACGAGAGGGCATCTTAGAGATGCCCTCCAAAACGCAAACCTACAATCCACTTCTGGGCTGCGTGGCTGCAGAGGCTGCCACACAGCAGATATTTTGCTGCACCCCTGGGTGGAGAGCCCCCCGCTCTCCTTGGCCTGCAACAATGCCCATCCTGGGCGAGGTGATATGTCTCCTCCCCCAGGATGGACAGGGGGAAGCTTCAAAGGCATATACCGCCTCTGAGAGCTTCTCCAGACCATTTGCTGTACCCAGCAACTGCTCCCCCACCCGTTCTACCCTCACTCTGGCGGGAAGACTGGCAGGAAAAACTACGTTAGGAAGGAGGGTGTGCCAACCTTTGCCAACTCCACCTCTCAGGTGGAGGAGGTGAGGTTAAGCACGACCCCGGGCCCTGGCCATCTTGTAGATGGGGAGCCCTCCTCCTGCCCCCCTCCCACAGGAGAGGAGCAGGCTAGGGGTGTCCTCACCCCAGGACAGGAACACATTGGTCCCTGCCCTTGCCCTACCTGTAACACCCCTAAATTTAGTATTTAGGGGCTCCCTGAACCTTCCTTCCTCAGATCCTGATATCAAAAGAAGAAAGAAGATCAAGAAGAAGGCCCGCCGCGCAACTAACAGGACAACAACAACTGACTTGGCCCAAGCCCTACCTGCCTGTTGATCCTGGGACCTGCTTCTGCCTAATCCCGGCGACCTCCGCGGCCAGCAACCTTGGTACACCCAGAGGACCTGCCTGCCTTGACCCTCTCGAAGATTGGGACTCCCATCAGCAGAGGCTCTGCTGCAACAACCCACCTGGGGCCCACCAGGAAGCTCCGGACCAGCCCACTCTGCACCAGCCGAGCCCGGGCCGGGCCAACCCGAACCAAGACCACGAGGACGTCCCCCAGGCGACTGGGAGCCGAAGTCCAGTGCCCAAAGACCCTCCTCGACGAACCATGCAGACTCCTGCAGACTCAGAACCAGGGGCCACCCCAACCGCAACCAGCCGAGGGTAAGCTTTTCCGACACCCAAAGACACCCCGGCGCCCCACGGCCCCATGTGCCTCCCTTTGGGGTACGTTCCTGTGCTCCAAGATCCCAAATTACCACTCGAAGTGCTGGTCGCCTCTGGAGAATCACCGTCCCCGAGCCTGCAGCCTTTGTTCCTTTTTCAAGATCCTCATTGGATAACATTGAGCACCCGACGGCTCAAAAGCACCCTGCACCCAGCCGCCCGTGTGCCGCTGGCTGTGACCTCTCTGTCCTATCTCACTTCCCCATTTGCGCTGAGCAAGTGACCAGGAGCCCAGCTCCCAGAGCCGCGTGTCCTTCTAGCCAGCCGCCACCAACCGAAGGCCCCCTTCCCTCATTGGATAACAATGGGCCTACCTACCTCTGCACCCGGCCGCCCCTGCACCGCTGGGACTGAACTAACTCTACTCATCTGACCCTGGGGAACCCCTGAGTCTACGCCCAGAACCCTAACTTCACCAACCAAGTACTCACCTGGAAACCGGTAATTCACTTACCTGCCATTGGATAACATTGACCCATTTTTACTCGAAAATGTGAGGTTTTTGAAAACTGAAAATATTCCTATAAAATCAGCCAAAGTTCGAATTCGAAAATACTCACCTGTGATCAGGAGAGAAGCCAGTACTGTACTTTTCAACCGAGTACTGAACCGCAAAAGTAATCCCTAGCGGGTTTACTAGTAACCTGTATTTTCTCCATAGGAACCCATTGTCTGCTTTTCTATGAAATTTCTTCCAAGTGTCTACTTTTGAAAACTGCAAATATTCTTAAAAAATCGTATGAAATACTGAAACGCAATTACCTACCTGTTTTGAGTTAAGCCCCCAGTGCTGGCCCTAAGAGACTAGTGCTGGGTTACGAAAGTAACGCGATCGTACTTTACCTGTTACCTGAATTTCCTCCCATTGAATAACATTGTCAGAATCACCTTGAGAACTTTTAAAACAGCTTTATATTCAAGAAAATCCAGCACAGTAACTAAAACGTGTTTGCTAATCTGGTTACAGCTTAGACCCCAGGACTGAATCTAAGATCTAGTCCTGGAACTACTAAAGTACTCCATAAAGTAATTAACTGTACTTTTCTATGAAAAACCCATTGAGCTCAATGCTAGAGTGTGTTTCAGAACTGTATTGCTTATTAGCTATCCTGTAATTATTGTGTACAAACGTAATGCTCCTCTGCAAAGTATTTACATGAGTGGACTTGTACCTTGAAAAGTATATTTTTATAACTGTTAGTTCTAAAACTAAAACAACTATATCTGAGAATATAACAACAATTGGCCTGGCGTTCAGTTCTTGAGTGTGTGAAACCTTTTGCTGACTTAGTGTGTACAACACATGCTTTACACTGTCCTCTGGTACTGTTGGCATAGACTGGCACAGGCTGGCACACCCCCTTTCCTCACTTAGGGTTTCCCGCCATTCTTCCCGCCAGAGAACAGGTGGGGGCCAGTTGCTGAGTACAGCAAGTGGCCTGGAGAAGCTCACAAAGGCGGTAGGCCTTTGAAGCTTCCCCTGCCCATCCTGGGAGAGGAGGCTTGGCACCTCGTCCCAGGATGTGCATTGTTTTAGACCCCCGAGAGCGGCAGGCTCTCGACCCAGGGGTCCAGAAACATGTCTGGAGGTGGCAGCCTCGGCAGCCACATAGTCAGGACACTGGGAGTTGGTTAGGTTTCAGGCGGCATCTCTAAGATGCCCTCTGTTGTGCATTTTACATTAAATCCCACACTGGAATCAGTGCGGGTTTAATGTGCTGAGAAGTTTGATATCAAACTTCTCAGTCTTCAGTGAACCCAACATGGTGCTGTGGAATTCGTAATGATGACCTCCCAGCACCATATACTCTTAATGGCAGCACTGCACTTACAGTGCCCAGGAATGGCCCTGGATACTGTAGGGACACAGGGCTCATGCACCTGTGCCCACACCACTGGCATAGGGCACCCAGCTAGAGGGGTGACTGATGGATGCCAGGGCAGTGAGCTTGTGGGCATTGCACACAGGGATGTGTGCCATGTCGACTCTCGGTTTAGTACTGTACTTAGACACTCAGGGCACACTCAGTCAAAGCACATCAGCAATTCAGCAAAAAGTTGGGGCATACTCATGCAAGAAATATATTACTTTCTCACATTAAGCAATGCCATAAGTCGCCCTGCTTTATTTCCCACCTGTAGGAACCGCTTCTTCATTGGCTACTGCAGAGTATTCTGCCTGTGCTTAGTCCAGTAACCTAGCTGCCACTTTGTTTGGCAGGCTTCCAGTTACGTATTGTCGACACCTCAATATCTAGCTCCTGCAAGTCGCTCAATGTTCTTTTTCTGCTTTTATTGAACTGGTGCCAGGTTCTGTTCCCTTATTATAGTATCCAATCTCTTGCAGCAGGTACCCTCATATTGGACTAGGCCTACATTTTCCACAAAGTACAGGGTAGAGGTTTCTCTGGGATTCTGAACTGTGTACTCGTTACTACTCTCCCAGGTGTTCACCCTCAACTCCCTCTTCAGTACCCGGTAATGGCGAGCAGTGAATGCTCAGAGATCCCTTTCACAAGGTTTTCCGAGTACCTTTTATCCATGGAAGGAGCACATAATCTAATCTTGTGGATATGCAGTCTGCACCTGAGAAGTAATATTATCAGGTGTTACCTTCCGGCAGTTGTCTGCACAAGACCATTCATTTGGGTGAATCTACCAAGTGAAGATTTATCCCCCTTTCACCTGCACCTCTCATCACTCTGTCAATTTCTATGTTCATTATATCGCTGAAATCTCTGCCAATGAAGTGTGTTAAGTATGGGGTGTCTAGAATTAGTGGACCCACTTGTCCAATTATTTTGTCTTGTAGATTTGGGGTAAGGTAGGGCATAAACATAAACTATTGAGTATCTGCGGTGTCCTCGTGTGACTGCAGCATAGCAGCCATACTGGTCAAACCAGGTTTTATCAATTTGAAATTGTTCCTCACTTCTGACAGATTTTTCCACTTCCTTTGGTCTTCTACTAAAGTCAGCCGACGCCTGTAGCTAATAGCACCCCTTGCCCCTAACTACTAACTCCCATTATGTGCATTTCTTGAAGGAGTAGTATGGCTGGCTTGAGTCTCCTTGTGTTACTATCCAATGCTCGATTTTGCATGTCAAGACCCTAAAGACTTCTCCCTGCTCTATCTACTCCTCAGAGTGTGTCCATATACTGAACTAATACCACTGCGCCTACTGTCTCTCAGCCATTGCCTGTCTGAACCTACCCTAGTTTCACGATACTCAGCAACTATACAGTAACCAACTCCTACATTTTCATGCAAAGAGCTTAAAACTGCCCCCAACTTGTAAGAAGTGCCTTTAAACTCTCTTCCATATATAAATTAACAATGGGAGCTAAACTCCCCTCCTCTATATACCCACAATCCCATTTGATTTCAATATAAAGTTCTATACTTTTGTTACCCTGCTGTCCATTTTGTCTTCATTGCTACCTCAAGAGTCTTGGCTATCCAGGTGTCAATTTTCTCCCTCAAAATATCTTGCAAGCCTTCCGCTGTTCATCTTGTCCTCTGAATCATCTACTCTTTTTCTCTGTGGCCATGTCCCCTCTATAATGTGTTTTAAATTGACCTTGTCTCCATCGGCCGGGCCCCAGTGGCTGTTTACGAAGCTCCTGCATCCTGCCTACACCCCCTTTCGAGAGTCCATATGCACTTGCCGCCGCCTCGAAAAGGCCTGAATGAACACCAAATCCACAAAAGCCCACAACAACTTAAGAGCCACCACCAACGCCCACCACCAACTCATCAGAAAAACGAGGAAAAAAGCGATTGAAGATAAAATCTCCACACATGCGCACAGCAGCAAAGAACTCATCAACATCATCAAGGAGTTCGTCCAACCCACCAGCGAGTCTACTGTGGGCACACCTCCTGGACTGGCTAGTTTTTCCTGCCCGTCTTCCCGGCGAACGGGAGGGGAGACCGGAAGGGGGCCTGCTCCTGACAGCAGCAGAGGCTGGGGGTCGCATTACAAAAACTTCCAGGCCTTTGAATCTCCCCTGCCACAGATGGCTCTTTCTGGCCTGGGGGAGATGTGAACACCTCCGCCCAGGAAATTCTTTGTTTCTGGGCTCAGGGAGCGTAGGCTCCCACCCTATTGGTCCAGAAACATGTCTCATGGTGGCAGGCTGGTGCATATCAGTCACGGAACCCACCAGAGGCTGGTCATTTTTCAGGGGGTGCCCTCTGTGTGCATTTTTCATTATATCCCAAGTGTGGGTTTAATGGGCTGAGAACTTTGATACCAAACTTCTCAGTTTTCAGTGTAGCCATTATGGTACTGTGGGGTTCTTAATGACAAGCTCCCAGCACCATATACTCTTAATGGCAGCACTGCACTTACAATGTCTAAGAAAGGACTTAGACACTGTAGGGGTACATGGCTCATGCACCTGCACCCTCACCACTGGCATAGGGCACCCAACTAGAGGGGTGACTGATCTATTCCTGGGCAAGGGGTTGTAGGCATGGCACACAGGGATGTGTGCCATGTCAACTCTTTACTTTGTTCTGCACCAAAACATGCAGCCTGCAAAGGCAGTGTGTGCGTGTAAACGTACAGGACCTCTAACGGTGGCACAATAAGTGTTGCAGCCCTTAGATGTCTTTCCTGGTCACAGTGCCCTGGGTACCTGTGATACCATTTACCAGGGGCTGGTCTATTGCCAGAGATGCCAATTGGGTTAGTTTTGGGGAAAGAACACATGCCCAGGGAACCTGATTGGCAGTGACCCAGGGCACACCAAGAAAAAAGTGCATCAGTAGTCTGGCAAAAAGTGGGGGGGGGGTTACTTAAACCGAAACCCACTTTCCTACACGATCCCCGGCCCAAAAGGACTACTAGGGGAGTATGCAAAATCCTCGCTCCGATGTTGGGACCCCATACAATGAATACGTTAGCAGATAAAATGAGATATGTAGGCTGTTGACAGCCCTCGGACAAAAAAAATGTTGAAAATACCTAAAGAAGGGAAATCAATAGAGGACTATATATCATACTGCTTAATCTCTTTTCTGGACGAGGGAATTAATTTTGGAGACAAAATTCTGGCCAACATGTTCTTAGAAGTCAGAATGACTGATTCACCTTAATCAGTCTGGGTTTATGCAGGAACTATCCACCTGAATAAACATGCAATGCTTGCACAACTGGATAGGTAGGAGGAAACATGTGGAGGGCCCTCTTGTCATCATATCCCTAGTCACTGAAAAGGCATTCCACTCGATTAGATGGGAGTATCTATTTTGCAATCTTGAAATTTGGAATAATTCAGAAATATGAAGCTTGGGTAAAACTATTATGTTCGAGGCATATGAGCTGCAGATTGTACACTATGCATAGATCGCCATCTGGTGTTGGGCTTGGATGTTTGCATGTTGTTTTTATCTTCGAAGAAGACTTGGAGGAGTCTTGTAGTCACGAGGTTGGTGACTCCTCCTGCGGTCGACAGTGTGCATGGGCATCGGCTCCATTGTTAGGTTGTTTTTTTCCGCCACCGGGTTCGGATGTGACTTGCTGCGCTTCGTGTCGTTATCAAAGCCCCTTTCCACGCCACCGGGTTCGGATGTGACTTGCTGCGCTTCGTGTCGTTATCAAACCCCCTTTCCACGCGCAATCACAGTTAACTGACGGTATTGTCTCGATTGTGTAACTTTTCGACGCGTATCCTCGACGACGACAACTTCTGAAAAACTTTGACGCGGGCCGCTGGGACTACCCGCGACAGTATCAACGGACGTTGATGGAACGGACTCCTTTTAAGAAATGTCCCCAGTGTGGTGCTAATTTCCCACACTCGGACCTCTAACCTGTTTGTAATCTGTGCCTCTCTCCAGAACATCGAGAAGACTGCTGTGAGGCTTGTTTATCCTTCAAGTCCAAGAAGACCATCGGGGATCGTCGAGCTCGACACCACAAAATGTCCCGAGACACAGGTTCCATTCCGGACATCTTCCATCCAGGTCCCGATAGCCTTCCAGAACCAGAACAGGAAGAACGGGTCACGGACTCTGAAGTAGATGACTCCGATGCCGAAGATGATGTCACCCCGGCGCAGAGGGACTTGAGTACTGAGACTCCTGTCCCACCCAAGCCCATACCAAAGGCTCCGGTGACACCTTTGCCTCCGGGCCCTACTCCAAAGGAAAAACAAAAGCCTTCCGGCTCCAACTCGAGCCAGCCACCCGGTCCCGAAAAACCATCTTCAGCACCCAAGGATAAGTCTCCCGAGATGCCGCGCCCCCCCCCCCCCCCCCTCTGCCGAAAAAACATTCAGCACCAAAACCGGCAAAAGACCCCTCAGCACCGAAGCACCTGGATAAGACCTCGGCACCGAAGCAGCCTCATAAGACCTCTGCACCAAAGACCTCGGAGCTGAAACTATCTAAAGAGAACCCTTACTGAACTAAGCCTCCCAAACAAATGTCTCGGAGCCAGGGAAAGCTTCTGTAAAGGACACTGTTGCTAAGCACCCAAGACCAGTTTCCAAAGACAATTCTTCCACGGCAAAGACAACTATCAATTCCAAAGAACTTTTTCTCCCGGATCCGAAGCAAACCACCATCTTAATTCATCTAAAGACTGATCATATACTTACTTCACCACCTACAAAGAGGAAACCAGAATATTTACCACATGCACTGGTTCCTCTGAAGAAAATACACATACACATGGCCACTAATACTTCCCCACCACCTTCACTCCCCCACCAATTAATCCTAACCTACTAATTTCTCCAGCACATTCTCCACAACCAGAGGATAGTGACATTGCACATGGGGATGGGCAAGAAGATGATTGTATAATACCATTACATGCTAAAGATCCGGATGAGTTACCATAGGATCCAGACCCATGGCATGACTATAGTCCCGATCTGGATTTATATAATGATCAGGACTTCTACCCCTCAAAACTATCTCCACCAGATGACAATGTGGGCTTTGCTCTATTAATAAATAGGGCCGCAACATACCATGGAGTCAAACTACACTCAGACCCTGTAGTTGAGGATTTCATAAAAAATCATTCCATGTCTTGCCAATGCTAAAAGTTCTTCTTAGACACGCTCCTGAGGTGTTAAAAGACCCAGTTTAGGGCTAGGGACCTTAACCCCAGAGTAGATAAAAAATACAAAGCAGCTCCCGCTGACCCCATATACATTAAGGGTCAACTTCCTTAAGACTCCCTAATCTGAAAGAGACACGTTAGTGATAGATTCCTTACCTTAGAATATCCCCAGACGTCAGACTGGATCCGGAAATTTTTGCGTAGCAGTAACCTTGTGCGTCGGTAGGCGTCGTCTGCTGCTCCGCGTCCATCCGTCGGCGTCGTTGGCGCCGGGATGACGTCGCCAGAGTACTTAGACGCCGCCCTCGCGCGCTGACATCAGTTCTTCTTTTTTCCGCACCAGCAAGCGCCGAACCGGAAAAAGTTGTACCCTAGTCAATGTTTTACTAACTTTTTCGATCCTTTTTGATAATCTTTCGAGTCTATCGACTCCGATGGGGCCGGTAGGGATGCCCGGGTTCAAACCCTGCATCGATTGCTACCGACGGATGTCGGTTACTGACCCCCATCGCCGGTGTCTTCACTGTCTAGGCCCAGACCACGACGACAAGTCCTGCTCCGACTGCCGGGCCCCGACGTCCAAAGCTAGAAGTGAGCGGTCCTGCAAGCGACTCGAGCTCCGGCAGTCAGCCCCGCGCCGCTCAAGGTCCCGGTCTGGAAGGAGGTCGAGGGACCGGTTGCGGGGCCAGAGTCACCACAGTTCCGGGAGTCGTCATCAGTCTTCGGGCTCGAAGTCCTCAGGTAAGAGGCACAAGAAGTCGAAGAGGCGATATCGCTCTTCTGATTCCCCCCGACGCTCTCGCTACGCGGCCGGGGGTTCGGGCGACACAGCCCCCGCGGCTCTGCCGGAGCCGCAGGCGTCGCAGCTTGCTCCATACCCGCCGGTACCTGGGCAGCACGCGATGCCGGAGGAGATCGAGGCCTTCCTCATGGCCATGAGGCCGCTCACTCCTCCGTCGGGTTCCGCAGCGCCTTCGGGCCAAACGGCCCCGACTGGGTCCCCCAGCGGGCCGGGTGCTTCGGCCCCGGCGCCGTCAGATGCTTCGGCCCCGCCGGTCGACCTCACGACCTCGCCGGTCCCCAGGGTGTTGCCCCCGGCGCCGTCCCAGGACGATGCTGTCCCCGGTCCTTGCCTCGATTCGGGTCCGGCGCCGCTCTCGACGCCGATGGGAAAATTTTACTTCTACAACCCGGCACCGTCCTTTGAGCCTGAGTACCAGGCGATGGGTGACGAGGGGGATTGGTAGGGGTCCGAGGACACGTGACTGTCAGTCTTTTCAGGACTGGACAGGTGAGCTTGGGGAAGCCAGTGGTCTGAACACTTTGCCCGACACTGGTTTTGTCTCCCCTCCTACCGTGTCTACGGAGGAGGGCGTTGCCTATAGTGTGGTGCTGACGCGGGCTGCCAAGGCCTTGGGCCTTGAGCTCCCCGTCGCGGCCGTGAGGACTAACCTCCTCACCGAGGTCTTTAAACCGCAGACAAGCTCGGACGAGCCTCTGCTGCCTTTTAATGAGGCCTTGTCAGATGTTCTTCTGGGCACTTGGTCCAAGCCCGCTACAGGTCTGCCTGTAGATAGGAACGTGGCCAGGCGCCACCACCCGGCTCCGGGCGACCCTTGCTTCCTGTCCACCCACCCCACCCCCGAGAGCCTGGTCATCCAGGCCTCTAACTCCCAGACCGCATTCCCGTCGGCTCCCCCTGATCGGGAATCCAAGAGGTGTGAGCAATACGGGAAGAAGGTATTCTCCTCCCTGAGTTTGGGATTTCGGTCAGTCAACACCGCATGCCTCTTGGGCCGTTACACCCACTCTCTGTGGGACACGGTCGCGGATGTGCTGCCACAATGTCCGGAGGAGGCCCGGACTAAACTCCCACAAGCCCTTGCGGAGGGTCGAGATGCAGCGCGGTATTCCATCCGGTGTGGGCTGGATACCACGGACTCACTGGGCAAAGCGATGGCAACGACGGTGGCGATTCGTCGCCACGCCTGGTTGAGGTCCGCCAACTTTTCGGCTGATGTCCAAAACACCCTTAAGGACATGCCGTTTGATGGCCGTCGCCTCTTTGGCGACAAGGCAGACCATGCGCTTGAGCGCTTTAAGGACTCCAGGGCTACGGCCAAGTCCTCCTCTGGCCTCTCGGCCCCGCGCCAGCAAACGGCTGCCTTTTGCCCCTTTCGTGGCCAAGGAAGGGGCGCCACCACACGTCCTGCCAGCCACGGGCCGCAGACTACCATCCAGCGCGGTGGCGGACGTGGAAACCGCCGTGGCGGCGGTCGGGGACAACGGCGAGGCCAGTCCACACCTGCCCCTGCAGCATCCGCCTCAAAACCCTCCTAGTCCGTGCTTTCATGCCCATGTGACACCAGTGGGGGGCAGGGTCCGCCATCACCACCACCACTGGCGCACTGTCACATCGGACAGGTGGGTGCTGCAAATCGTCCGAAGGGGCTACTCCCTCCCCTTCGAGGCGTCCCCTCCAGCCATGCCACCACAGTACCACCGCGTGTCGGGAGATCACTTGAAACTTCTACAAGAGGAAGTTACGGCCCTCTTGGCCAAGGAGGCCATTGAGCGCGTTCCTGGGCCAGAAGTAGGGTGTGGTTGTTACTCCCACTACTTTCTGGTACCCAAGAAGGGCAAAGGGGGCCTACGCCCTATCTTGGACCTACGGAACGTCAACGGCTTCCTCCGGAAGGAGAAGTTCAAGATGCTGACACTGGCTCAGGTCTTAGCTGCCCTGGACCCTGGAGACTGGATGGTAGCGTTGGACTTGCAGGATGCTTATTTTCACATCCCCGTCCTGCCAGCCCACCGGCGTTACCTGCGGTTCACAGTAGGCAATGAGCACTTTCAGTTTACCGGGCTCCCCTTCGGCCTTACCAGCGCCCCACGAGAGTTCACGAAAGTGATGGCGGTGGTCGCAGTTCATCTGCGCAGGTTAGGGGTTTCAGTCTTCCCCTACCTCGACGACTGGTTGTTGAAGGCGGGCTCGCCCCAGACAGTCGTCAGCCACCTCCAGACTACGGCCGACATCCTGCACCTGCTGGGGTTCTCCATCAATGTGCCGAAGTCACACATGTGTCCCTCTCAGAAACTCCTCTTCATCGAAGCGGTTCTAGACTCGGCGCAGTTTCGGGTTTATCCTCCCGAACAGTGGGTTCGGGATATTCAGGCTCTGATTCCGAGCTTTTAGCCGTTATCCCGAGTCTCGATCAGGTTGACGCTGCAGCTTCTGGGGCTGATGGCCTCCTGCATCCTTCTGGTGCATCACGCCCGGTGGCGGATGCGGGCTCTGCAGTGGGACCTGAAGTTTCAGTGGGCCCAGCATCAGGACAACTTGTCCGACCATGTCTTGATCTCGGAGGGCACTGCAAGACAGTTGCAGTGGTGGCTCACGGACCGCGATTGGGTCAGCGGCAGATCCCTCTCCCTACCCCAACCGGAGCACGTAGTTGTGACGGACGCGTCCCTCCAGGGTTGGGGAGGGCCACATGGGAGAGAGGGAGATCAGAGGCCTCTGGTCTCCGGCGGAGTCCCGGCTCAACATCAACCTTCTGGAGCTGCGGACCATCCGGCTTGCACTGAAGGCATTCCTCCCCTCTGTCCTGGGGAGTGTAGTGCAGGTGTTCACGAACAACACCACCGCCATGTGGTACTGCAACAAACAGGGCGGGGTGGGGTCGTGAACCCTATGCCAGGAGGCTCTGCGCCTCTGGCAGTGGCTGGAACATCAGGGCGTGACCCTGGTGGTTCAACACCTGGCAGGTTCCCTGAACGCCAGGGCGGACCAACCCAGCCGTCGGTGCATGATGGATCACGAATGGCGTCTGAACTCGAACGTGGCACAATGCCTCTTTCAGCAATGGGGAGATCCTTGGTTAGATCTATTAGCCTCAGAAGAGAATGCGTAATGTCATCAGTTCTGCGCGTTGGAATTTCCAAGGCGGCACTCGCTGGGAGACGCTTTTTGTTGCGAGTGGAGCTGCGGTCTGTTGTACGCCTTTCTGCCTATACCACTTCTGCCCAGAGTGCTGAAGAAGATCAGGCGCGACGGGCCCAAGTTATCCTTGTGGCTCCGGACTGGGCACGAAGATATTGGTATCCAGAGCTACTCAGCATGTCTGTCGATCCCCCGATTCGTCTGCCTCTTCAGGAGGACCTTCTGTCACAGCAGCTGGGGACGGTCCTCCACCCGAACCTGTCCAGTCTCCATCTCCATGCTTGGAGATTGAGCGGCGGCAGTTGAGGCCATTTGACTTGCCTCCTGAAGTTTGAAATGTGATTCTGCCAGCCAGGTGTCCCTCCACAAAGTCGGTATACGCCTGCAGGTGGAACAGATTTGTGGCATGGTGCACAGCAAAGGCTGTGGATCCACTCTCTGCCCCCCTTTCTGTGGTTCTCCTCTTCCTTCTTTCTCTTGCCCAGCAGGGCTCTGCTTTGGGCACTATCAAGGGCTACTTTTCTGCCCTTTCCACCTTCTTGCGGCTACCTGATCAGCCTTCTTTGTTCAAGTCCCCGATTGTTAACAGATTCTTGAAGGGCATCACTCATATGTTCCCCCCTGTTCCTTTTGTGATGCCCCAGTGGGACTTGAACCCGGTTCTAACTTACCTGATGTGCGCTCCTTTTGAGCTGCTTCATAATTGTCCTCTCCGTCTTTTTACACTTAAGACTGCTTTCCTGGTTGCCATCACCTCTGCCAGGAGAGTGAGTGAGCTCCAGGCTCTTTCCTCTGAACCTCATTTCCTTTCTGTCCATCCGACAAGGTTGTGTTGCGGACAAGACCCTCTTTCCTGCCCAAGGTAGTCACAGCCTTCCACATCGGGCAGTCCATCACCTTGCCCACCTTCTTTCCGCCTTCGCATCCATCGAAAGAGAAAGAGAGGCTCCACCGTCTGGACCCAAAACGTGCGCTCTCATACTATCTGGATCGCACACGCCAGTTCCGGGTGGATGACCAACTCTTTGTTGGTTACGTGGGCGCTAAGAAGGGGCGGGCGGTGCACAAATGGACCATCTCTCGGTGGGTCGTGTTGTGCATCAAGGCGTACTACTCTTTGGCTAAGAAGGAACCTCCTGTTGGGCTGAGGGCCCATTCTACTCGGGCCACGGCGGCTACTACTGCCCTGGGCCGGGGAGTCCCCTTGCAGGACATATGTCAGGCAGCTACGTGGGCCTCGCTGCACACGTTCGCAAGACAATACTGCCTGGACAGCCAAGTCCGGAGGGATGGCTTCTTTGGCCGTTCCGTCATCCAGGACTTTCTGGTGTGATTATTGGTTCGCAGACCCACCACCGGGGTTGGTATTGCTGTGGTATCTATTCTAAGGTAAGGAATCTAATACTAACCTGTTTCTTTCAGATGCACAAGTTACTTACCTTCGGTAACGATATATCTGTAAGAAACAGTTGTTAGTATTAGATTCCTTACCGCCCCACCCATCCTCCCCATTCTGTGAACCGATATCTAGGGTTAAGGTCATCCCCTTTCAGGGCCCTAGTTTCATGGCACCAGTGTTGGTTTTTATCATGGCTCTGCGTTTCTGGCGCGGAAAAGCTGTGTATAAGAACTGACGTCAGCTCGCGAGGGCTGCGTCTAAGTACTCCGGCGACGTCATCCCTGCGCCAACTACGACGGACGCGGAGCCGCAGACGACGCCTACCGACGCGCAAGGGTACTGCTACGCAAAAATGTCCGGATCCAGTCTGATGCCTGGGGATATTCTAAGGTAAGGAATCTAATACGAACTACTGTTTCTTACAGATATATCGTTACCGAAGGTAAGTAACTTGTGCTTCAGTGATGGAGCGCACTGAACTCCCCAGGCCCCTCTCTTATATCTGTTGAACTTTTGGGCAGTGTGCCTCCGGTGCAGCAGCGCGGCAAGGGCAGTGAAACGCCAGCCTTGCTGGCATCCTTTTGAAGACGTTCAGGCAGAGAGAAACAAGGGCGTGATGTTCATATTGCTGTTGTCATAGCTTTACTGACAGAGGCGATGGTTAATTTCTGTGGGTGCTTTCGGGAAGATTGGAATATTGTGTCACAGGGAGAAAGCAGCGATGAAAGGGAAAACCAGCGAGAGTGAGCTGAAGAGACGGGAAGTGTAGCTTCGTGGAAGAATGGTACATTTGGTGGATTCAAGGCTGGACAGCCTTGGTGTTCAGCAACAGCCGCACCTGCGGTGGGCTTCTAAGAAAAAACAAGTATTTGCAATGCAATAGATCTGGCATTTACGCGAGACGTATGTGAGAAAGTGGCTCTGTATATGCTACACCAAAGTAAGGTTCAGTGTGCACAGAGTAGTCCACAGTCCCCAGAGGTATGGCAGAGGTTAAAGTTGGATATAACCTTAATCTCTAAAGTGATAGCTTGGTTGAGCAGTAAGGCAGTGTAAAGCATTGGTTGTACACACTCAGTCAGCAAATGGTCTCACTCACTCAAGAAATGAACTCTAGGCCAATGGTTTTATATATAAAAATATATGGTTGTTTATTTTACAACCACAAGTAGGTATCATAAATACTTTCTCGGAATGAGATATTGCAATCGAATACTTTCAAATAGCAGTTGACTTTTAAAAGCAATAGTTACAGTTGTTGCAATATGCACCACAAGTTAAACACAAAACATTGAGCTCAATGGGAAGTTTTAAGAAAATGCCATAAAATCACTTTACGAATGTTTTTCTTACTCAGGGCTGGATCCTGGATTCAGCCCTAGTGCATTTCCTGTAAACAGTTGAAAGAAATCGTTTTTGTTACACAGGTGATTTTTAAGGAATATTTGTATGTTTTGAAAATCGACACTTGGAAGATATTTTGATGAAAACCAAGTCATGCAATCCTATGGAGGAAAATCAAGCTACAGGTAAGTACAGTTATAATTACTTTTGAAGGTCAGTGCTGGGCTCAAAGATCCAGCACTAAAATCTCTCCTGATAGCAGGTGAGTAATTTCGTTTTCGTCGTTTGGACGATTTTCAAGGAATATTTCAAAGTTTCAAAACTCGACACTTAGAAGAAATTTCAAGTGAAAACCAGCCAATGTTACCCTATGGAGAAAATAAATCAAGTTATCGGTCTGTGGGTAAGTACTCGACTGGCAGAGTTAATTTTCTGGGGTAAGACTCAGGTGTCTCCCAGGGTCAGGTAAGTACAGTTGTTACACCCTCAGCGGCACAGGGGCAGCCGGGTGCAGAGAGAGTAGGCCCAATGTTATCCTATGGAGGATATTGGGCCTTTGGTTGGTGGCTGCTAGCAGGCAGGCCACGTGGATGTGGGAGGGGTCCCTTGTGAGGCTGCAGGCGTCGTCAGGAGCATCGAGTAGGGTCCTTGGGCACTGATTTTAGGTCACAATCGCCAGGCGGACGTCCTTGTGGTCTTTATATACTCTAGCACACGCTGGGCTCGGTGTGAGCACAGTGTGCTGTATTCACGGTTCCTGGCTGGCACCAGGGATGTTGCTTGTTTGAGCAGAACCACTGCTGGTGGGAGTCCCAGTCTTTAGATAAGCAAGGCAGGCAGGTCCTCCGGGGTTTTCGAGGTTGCTGTCCGCTGGAGACGCTGGGGTTTAGCAGGAACAGGTTCAAGGATCAACAGGCCTGTAGGGCCGGGGCCAAGTTAGTTGGTGTTGTCCTTTTGTTAGCAGCTGCACGGCAGGTCTTCTTTCTGCTTGTTCTTCTTCTTGTTTCAAAATCGGGATCTGAGGAAGGAAGGTTCATGGTGCCCCTAAAAACTAAATTTAGGGCTGTTACAGGTAGGGCAAGGGCAGGGACCAATGGGTCCCTGTCCTGGGATGAGTACACCCCCTATCCTGCTCCTCTCTGGTGGGAGGGGGGCAGGAGCCTATCTTTGATTGGGTAGGGCTCCCCATCCGCAAGATGGCGGGAGCCTAGAGTTATGCTTCCCCTCGCCTCTCCCACCAGAGGGGTGGGGTTTGCAGAGGCTGGCACACCCCCTTTCCTCACTTAGGGTTTCCAGCCTGTCTTCCTGCCAGGGTGTGGGTCAGAACCGGTGGGGGCCAGTTGCTGAGAACAGCAATTGGCCTGGGGAAGCTCACAAAAGGCCTTTGAAGCTTACCCTGCCCATCCTGGGGGAGGAGGCTTGGGACCTCGTCCCAGGATGTGCATTGTTTCCGGCCCCTGAGAGCGGCAAGCTCTCGACCCAGGGGTCCAGAAACATGTCTGGTGGTGGTAGCCACCGTAGTGCATTATACATTAAATCCCACACTGGCATCAGTGTGGGTTTAATGTGCTGAGAAGTTTGATACCAAACTTCTCAGTCTTCAGTGTAGCCATTATGGTGCTGTGGAGTTCGTAATGACAACCTCCCAGCACCATATACTCTTAATGGTATCACTGCACTTACAGTGCCCAGGATTGGCCCTGGGTACTGTAGGGGTACAGGGCTCATGCACCTGTGCCCACACCACTGGCATGGTGCATCCAACTAGAGGGGTGACTGAGGTATGCCAGGGCAGTGTGCTTGTGGGCATGGCACAGGGATGTGTGCCATGTCGACTCTCTGTTTAGTTCTGCACCAAGACACTCAGCCTGCAAAGGCAGTGTGTGTGTCAGGGTACAGGGCCTCTAAGGGAGGCACAGTAAGTGCTGCAGCCCTAAGGGGCCTGATTTGGTCACAGTGCCCTGGGTACCTAGGGTACCATTTTCCAGGGGCTTACCTGTTGGACAGAGATGCCAATTGGGTTTATGTTTTAATACAGTTTTAGGGAAGGAACACATGCCCTGGGTACCTGATTGGCAGGAGCCCAGGGCACACTCAGTCAAAGTACATCAGCAATTCAGCAAAAAGTGGGGTCGTACCATGCAAGAAAGATGGCACTTTCTCACACTATTGCATTGCAGATGTTTGGCATCACAGACAAGGGGAGGGAGGGGGGCACGGACAACGGGAAGGAAGGCGGGCGGAGGCGTGTGGGGAGAATGCAGGGACAACGGGAGGGTGAGGGGAATAAGACACAGACAGCATTAAAGAAATTAGTGCTCAAAGTCTAAATAACACGTACCTATATAACAACCGAAGTAAAGGGGCCAGTCGCCATGGGAGGTGACAAATGAAGACAAGGCGGTACTAAGGATGGACTCACAAGCCTATCGACGAACCAGAAGCCAGCATTTAGGACAGACAATGACACAAGCCAATGGCAAACATGGGCAAAAATTTGGTGGGGCTTCTATTTGCTACTCCACCACAACAAGTCTTGCAGAGCAGCGCATGCACTTGGTTTCAGAGGTGAGTCTTGTTCCACATCGAATCTGAGGACTCATTCACGTGGTAGCCCTGAAGTACCAAAGGAAAAGGTTGGAACTAATCGGGGGTCCCTCCCCAAGGAGGGGCTGGACAGAGGGGAGGATGCTCCCCTGTCTGTTGTCCAGTTTCCAGCCAGAGCGGGAACCAAGGTTTCCAGATCTGGCTCAAACCGGAGTGTGCAAAAGGGCACCAAATGTGCCCTTCAATGCAGTCTGGTGGTGCTGGAAAGCACCCCCAGACCAATACACTGAGGACTGTCCGGGAGGTGATCGCATCACCCAGTGACAGGAAAACTTTTGTTCTTCCTTCCACTGCTTGAGTGCAGTAGAACAGTGTCTCTGGTTGCAGCAGGACCAGCCTGCTGGCAGACCTTGAAAGGCTGTAACCAGGAGTACAGAGGCTCCCTTTAAGGGCCCCGCCAGTACATGGGATCATACCTCCAACACCGGAATTTGTTTTCGGGTATGATTCCAACATGTTCCATACCAAACATTACCAGGTTCAGTGCAGCATTATATAGTTAAACATCTAGTAATGACTGATGTCCACTATGTGTCTTAAAATGGCTGACCGCACTTACAAAGTCTGAAGAATTGACTCCGGGCTTTGTAGGGGTGTCCTGCTCATGCAGGAGCACCCTCACCCTTATAACCAAGCACCTAACCCTCAGGACTGATGGGCCCATCTTTGGGGTGACTTATATGTTTTAAGTGTAGTGATCGCCAATATACGAAAACGTATATGCCGTGAAAGGTGCAATCACCACCTCACACAGGTTGCAATGGCAGCTGTGAGAAAGTGCCATCTTGGTATGCCCCCACTTTTTTCTGAACTGCTGATGTGCTTTGACTGAGTGTGCCCTGGGTTCCTGCCAACCAGGTACCCAGGGCCTGTGTCCCTTCCCTAAAACTGTGCTGAAACTAAAAACCCAATTGGCATCTCTGGCCACCTGTCAGCCCCTAGTAAATGGTACCCTAGGTACCCAGGGCATGGTGACCAGAGAAGTCCCCTGAGGGCTGCAGCACTTGTTATGCCACCCTCAGGGACCCTGTACCCTGGCACCCACACACTGCCTTTGCGGGCTGAGTGCCTAAGTACAGAACTAAACCAAGAGTCGACATGGCACACATCCTTGTGTGCCATGCCCACAGAACCCACTGCCCTAGCATACTTCAGTCACCCCTCTAGCCGGGGGTCCCTATGCCAGAGGTGTGGGCACAGGTGCATGAGCCGTGTGCCCCTACTGTACCCAGAGCCATTCCTGGGCACTGTAAGTGCAGTGATGCCATTAAGAGTATATGGTGCTGGGAGGTTGTGCCAACCTGTGTCAACTCCACCCCTCAGGTGGGGGAGACGAGGTGAAGCACGACCCCGGGCTCCGGCCATCTTGAAGATGGGGAGCCCTGCCCAATCCCAGATAGGCTCCTGCCCCCTCCCACAGGAGAGGAGCAGGCTAGGGGGTGTACTCACCCCAGGACAGGGACCCATTGGTCCCTGTCCTAGCCCTCCCTTTAACGCCCCATAATTCAGTATTTAGGGGCTCTCTGAACCTTCCTTCCTCAGATACCGATACGAAAATAAGAGAGGAGATCAAGAAGAAGACCCGCTGTGCAGCAGCTAACAGGACGACAACAACTGACTTGGCCCAAGCCCTACCGGCCTGTCGACCCTGGAACCTGCTCCTGCCTAATCCCGGCGACTCCTGTGGACAGCAACCTTGGGACACCAGGAGGACCTGCCTGCCTTGACCCTCTTAAAGTCTGGGACTCCCATCAGCAGAGTCTCTACTGCAACAACCCACCTGGTGCCAACTAGGAAGTTCCGGACCAGCCCACTCTGCACCCGCCGAGCCCGGGCCGGGCCCAACCGAACCAAGACCACGAGGATGTCCCCCCGGCGACTGAGACCCGAAGTCCAGTGCCCAAAGACCCTCCTCGACGAACCAGCCGACGCCTGCAGACTCAGAACCAGGGGCCGGCTGAACCGCAACCAGCCAAGGGTAAGCTTTTCCGACAGCCAAAGGCACCACGGCGCCCTACAGCCCCCTGTGCCTCCCTTTGGGGTACTTACCTGTGCTCCAAGATCCAAACTTACCTCTTGAAGTGCTGGTCGCCCTTGGAGAGTCTCCGTCCCCGAGCCTGCAGCCTTTGTTCCTTTTTGACCTTTCCCGTTGGATAATATTGTGCGCCCGACGGCTCAAGAGCACCCTGCACCCAGCTGCCCGAGTGCCGCTGGCTGTGCCACCTTTGTCCTATCCTACTTCCCTCCTTGCCCTGAGCAAGTGACCAGGACCCCAGCTCCCACAGCTGCGTGGCCTGCTAGCCAGCAGCCACCAACCGAAGGCCCCTTTTCCCTCATTGGTTATCATTGGGCATACCTACCTCTGCACCCGGCCGGCCCTGCGCTGCTGGGGCGTAACCGACTGTACTTACCTGACACTGGGGGACCCCTGAGTCTATACCCGGAACCTTAACTTCACCAGTAAAGTACTCACCTGGAAACCGGTAACCCACTTACCTGCCATTGGATAACATTGACCCATTGTGACTCGAAAATGTTCCAAGTGTGAAGTTTTGAAAACTTCAAATATTCATATAAAATCAGCCGAAGTCCGAATTCCGAAGTACTCACCTGCAAGCAGGATAGAAGCCAGTACTGTACTTTGCAGCCCAGTACTGAACCACAAAAGTAATCCTTACTGGGTTTACTAGTAATCTGTATTTTCTCCATAGGAAACCATTGTCTGCTTTTCTATTACATTTCTTCTAAGTGCCTACTTTTGAAAACTTGAAATATTTTTTAAAAATCATACGAGATACTGAAACTCAATTACCTACCTGTTTTAAGTTAATACCCCAGTGTTGGCCCTAGAAGCCCAGTACTGGATTACAAAAGTAACACAATCATTCTTTACCTGCAACCTGAATTTTCGCCCTTTGAATAACATTGCCAGATTGTCATTGAAAAGTTTCTACGTGTGAACTTTTAAAACAGCTTTATATTCATGAAAATTCACCACAGTAACTAAAACGTTTTTGCTAATCTGATTTCAGCTTAGACCCCAGGACGTAACCTAGGATCTAGTCCTGGAACTACTAAAGTAATCTGTACTGTAATCAACTGTACTTTTCTGGTAACAATCCATTGAGCTCAATGCTAAAGTGTCTATACTTGAGTTACCTTCAGCCAATCCTTTACCTATCGTGTTCACCAACTTTATTGCTTCCTTGCAAAGTAATTACCTGAGAATTCTCATATCTAGCAAAGTATATTTTTATGCCTGTTGGTTCTAAAAATAAAACAACTATATCTTTGGATATAAAAACCATTGGAATCGGAGTTTAGTCTTTGAGTGTGTGAAATCCTTTGCAGACTGAGCGTGTACAACAAATGTTTTGCACTGCCCTCTAGTACTGCCTTACTTCTCGACCAAACTACCACTTTTGAGAGTAAGGTCAGTCCTGACTTTAACCTCTGTTATACCTTTGGGGTTTGTGGACTCTATACACACTGTACTTCATTATTGTCCAGTATATATAGAGCCACTTTCTCACAGCAGCCCTCTGTAGTCTGAGTTTAAGTGGACTCCCATGGTTGGCACAATTCTTGCTGCAGCCCATGGGAGACCCCTGGTGTGCCTATGCCCTGGGTACCTTGGTAAAATATACTAGGGACATATATGGTACTCTAGTAGCCAATTGTGGAGGTACAAAAGTACTTACCAAAGCCAATTTGGTTGAGAGTGCACAGATGCTGGGGTCCTGTTTGCAGGATCAAACTGACACCAGGCAAAACGTAGGAATAACCATGAAAGGAGATCCTACTTCCCTACACTAATCAATGTTTTTCTTTTCCCTCAGGGAAATCTCAGTTGATAATCATTTGTATGATGTGAATCTGGAGGGCTTGGAGCTCTTAAAGATGCAGTGTCAGTTTTAAGCTTAGCAAAGCTGCTTACCATATGGCTACACTGTCCTGATTCTCTTCTGTTTATTTATTTGAATAAAATGGTCTGTGAATTAGGTTTTTGTAATATCACCTAGCTGTCTGTTGACATTCCAGTATTTTAATTATACTTTCAGTTTTTTAAGCGCATTCCGGAATTGGTCAATATAACCTGCTTTATAGGTTGTACATTATTTTTTGTCTCATAAAAGTATGGCCTTCCCAATGTAAGGAAAATGTTTAGCACACTAAGGGCCTAATTTAAATATTGACGGATGGGTTACTTTTTCAGAACAGTGACGGATATCCTGCCTGCTGAAATATATCCCATAAGATACATTTGGATTAATATTTCAGCAGCTGGGATAGTGTCACTACTGTGGCAGAGTAACAGTCCACCATCTAAATCAGGCCCTAATTGTAGGAAGGTGGATATCGGACTATGGTTACCCCCATCTTTTTGCCTAGTGTTTTGCTGTTTTTTTTACTTAGTTGGCCTGGGATCCTGCTATTCAGGATCCCAGGCTTCCTGCTCTCTCTGTTAAAATGGACTCCATGTACCTTAGGTACATATCTAATTGGATACTAGGTCACCTTATCAGTCCCTGTCCAGTGTACCTTAGGTACCCAGGGCATAGGTGTACCCAGGGGCTGCAGCATGTATTATGCCACCCCTGGCTGGCCATCCAAACTGACACAACTGGCTGCTAAGACAGCTGGGGCAAGGTGGTGTAATCACCCTTTGCTGTAGATATAGTATACCTATATCTAACCCCAAAATGGACACATATGTTCCTATCAGTCACTCCTGTGGCAGGCATTATCAATCCTGAAGGCAGAGTGCTTGGAATTATGTGAGATGATGCTCTAGCATGAGCTGAGCCTGTCTGCAGCTTGCGGAACCAAGTCCTTATAGCTGTTCCATGATAACGCTATACCATATACTCTTAAATGCATTATAATCCTCGGGGTTATTGCTAACTTTGGTATAGCCTTATCAAAACATGTCGAGTAAGGTGTCATACGAATTGGGATACTACCCCCTCGCCAGTTCTGGCGACGGGGGTAGCATTCCACCATTTTAGAGGGACACGACATGTATGTAACTGTGAACCACGGTTAAAGTTAAGCAGAGCCTCAGCATCACAAAATGGATGCTGCCACCACAGACACAAGTCTGACCTCCTCCTGCTGGGAGTCCTTCCAGTGAGGGAGGCCTGGACAAAGGCTTTCCTGCCTTGGGAGGTGCTAGCACCACCCCAGACAGGATTTTGTGTATTGGGTAGGACAGGCCTGAAAGGAATGAGACATGCCTGGGGCACACAAGGTGCCCTGTGCATACACTGGTTCAAACCAGATACCCCCCTTCCTGGTCCCACCCATAGGAGGGACCTAGTCGTAGTACAGCCCCCTTTAGCAGGATAAAGGTAGGAGCTGGTCCCATTCCAGTTTATATTAATCCTGACTTGAAACTTTACTAGAAGAAACTCTGGACTTCGACTTTCTGCTCCACAGAAGACTGAAGAAATCTCCCTTGTGGGCAAGGAGTGTCCACCCTGCAACTGCCGGCACCATCAAGGCCTGTTGACTCCAAATCCGGATCCGACACCGCCGACAGCGAGAGCCTGCGTGGGACAGCTCGTGCCTCCGTCCTGGTCGTCGAAGACCCCTCCTGGTCCACGTGGCTGCAGAGACAAGCGTCCACTCTTCACCTGATCGCGACAACGACATCTGGTTCCTTCCTGGTTCCACTCCAGTCACTGGCTAGTGACTTTGAACATTGTCCCCTCTGCTTTCAGGTCTTCAGCATCCCTGTTCCACCCTTGGATCACACCGGACATCTTCCTCCTGGTCGCCTGCAGCATCTTTTCTTTCAGGCTCCATAGACTTCAACGCAGAAACCCGACACGACATCGCACCTATGCACCCAGAGCCCGTGGGTGAGGTAACTAGAGCATTTCGGTGCTCAAGGGTAGATTGACTCTCCTAGTGTCCAGATTCACAGTCGTTTTACTCCTAAACCAGTCAGGATTGTCCGTACTCACCTTTTTCTTGAACTGTACTGTCCATAGACATTGTTACGCATCTCGCGTGTGAGTTCGCACTCTGCACAAGTGTCCCGTGGGCCTCCTATTACTTACCTAAGGTTAGGATAGTGTAGTCCCAATGATCCTACAGCCTCTGGACAGCTCCATTCCTTCTATCGATTTCCTTATACCATTTACTTAGTATATAGTTTGCCGTGCCCCTAGGGCACCATTGTAATTTTGTGCAACTTATCGTATTTTTCCTAAGAGATTGTCATGTGCTTAACCCTCTGATCTCATAAAGAGTTCAGAGGTGTTTGTTATTAATAAATATAGTGTTTATTTTCTTAACAACCTGTGCGGTGTCCTTTCATCTGGTATTCAAGGGGTTATATTGTGGTAAAACAGCTGGCTTCACATGCCAAAAGAGTTTAGCCTAAGACTGCTTTGTCCATGCTACCATTAGGATAGCTGGTCTATAAGGTTGACTTACAACCAATCACCATAAGGGTTGTTTGGACTGATACAAGATGATCACTAGAATTAGTGAGCATCATATATCAGGCCAACTTCTCACATTGGTGTGCAGCGGTTGGGATTTGAGCTTGCTGTTGTTTTTACCAAATATAATCTTGAAATATCATTTGAAAGATCACATAAGGTACCATAGGTACATATAACAAGCTTAGAAATACTCTGAGTTCTACTGAACCAGCTGTTGTAGTAGAAAGGGCCTAGCACACCCTGACTACAACTCTTAGCAAGTGATCAGTAGGAAAACCCATAGTGTAGGTAAGTGCACCACTTACACCTCACTAGAAAGTATGTCTACCACAGGAGAGGCCTCAGTGACTCCCCTTGTGGTTAGTAACCCTCCACAGTTCCTTTCCAGATATGCAGCCCTCAGCTTCCAGGAGATGAGATAATTGTGTACCTCCAGGAAACTGAAACAGGGTTCTAACCCTACCACTCCTTTGTTGTTAGGTCTCTTAGAGACATATGAAGCCAGAAGGGCTGCTAACGCAGGCCCCTCTAATCCAGATGGGAGCATGCCCCCCTTAGAAGGTGATCCAGGTGATCCAGACGCTAACCTCCCTGAAACAGAGAATGTAGATGATAGGGAAGAGGGAAACTTATCTGAGGATGAGGCAGAAAATGGCCAACCTTTAGTCAGTAGACTTACCAGGGCCAACTTAGACCTACATGGGGAGGGAACTGGGAGATCCCCAGTGCCATCCACTAGCAGGCCTAACTTTGGGGTCAGGAGAGATAGATCTCATTCTAGGGACTCCAACAGATCTGTTCACTCCCATGCCTCTCATGCATCTGCTCAGAGGAGGATGACTTCCCCTCAGAGGAGAGAGCATGAGGCAAAGATGAAGAAAGTTAATCTGAGGATTCAAAGGGAAGAACTTGCCCTTGCCAAGGAGAAACTTGCCTTTGCTAGAGAGCAACAGTTGAGTGGGTTAGCACCCACTGGTGGCAGCAATATCCCCAAGGATAAAGACAGGAGTTTTGATAATAGACACCTGAGTAAAATAGTTCTCTCCTATAAGACAGGAGATGATATCCACAAATGGATAACTGCTCTGGAGAGGGCCTGCAAAGTACAGCAGGTACCCCAGAGTCAGTGGGCAGCAATATTGTGGCTCTCCTTTGAAGGTAAAGGTAGATACAAGCTCCTCACTGTTAGAGAGGAGTATGCTAATGATTACCAAGTCCTGAAAACTGCACTGATTGATGGGTTTGGCTTAACCACTGATCAGTACAGGTTGATGTTCAGAGACATCCAGAAAACTCAGGATTGGACTGATTTTGTAGATTGTGCTACTAAGGCTCTGGAGGGCTGGCTATTGGGAAGTAAAGTTACTGATTACACAGGATTGTACAATCTCATATTGAGAGAGCAAATCTTTAATAACTGTCAAAACCAGCTTTTGCACCAGCACCTGGTGGACTCTGATCTGACCTCTCCACAAAAATTGGGTAAGAGGGCAGACAAATGGGTCAGAACCAGGATTAGGCCTATGAATTAGGGTGGTGACCAAAAGAAAGAGACTACCTAGCCTCAAGAGAAAGGTGGGGACAAATCTACAGATAAGACTTCCCTAGGGCCCCAAAACTCCAAGAATGGGGGTGGGTCCCAAGACACTTCCTCTACCCAGAAGAAACCTTATTGCCATGCCTGCAAACGGGTAGGCCATTGGAAAACTGACAGCAGTTGCCCAAAGGCCAACAATAAGGAGAACATACCCCCAAGTAATACTCCCAAGCCTCCTGTTACTACTAGTAGTAATCCCCCAGGTGGTGCTAGTGCCCCCAAGAATTTGGGTGGGTTTACTTTGGGAGTTCCTGGGGACTCTGGCCTAACCTGGTCCCCTAACTTAGATACTCTTGTCTGTGTAAAAATGGCATGGGGTTTGCCAACTTTACTGATTGTCACAACGTTTTGGACAAATACAGACAGGAGCCCCTCATCAATGGTCTGAAAGTTGAGGCCTATAGAGACACAGGGGCTAGCATCACCATGGTGACTGAGAATCTAGTCCTCTCAAGGCAACTTATACCTGGTGCCGCATACCAGGTGACAAACATTGATGGAGTGCAGAAAAATCATCCCATGGCAGTGGTAAATCTCAGCTGGGGAGGTGTCACTGGCCCAAAGAGAGTGTCAGTGTCAGCAAACTTGCCTGTAGATTGTCTACTGGGCAATGATTTGGAAATCTCAGCCTGGGCTGAGGTGGAACAAGAAACCCATTCTAAAATGGTAAATCTTCCTGAACAGGTTAGGAGGGCTGTGCCAGTCTCAGCCCAATCTCAAACGGATTCCTTCCCTGAAAAGGTTAGCAGGGCTGTGATGGTAACAGCCCATACCCAAACTGAGTCCTTTCCTGAAAAGGTTGGTGGGGCTGTGATGGCCACAGCCCAAACTCAAACTGATTACTGTGTTGTGAAGCCTGAAACTATGGATCACTCCACACAAACAGAGAGCATTGAGGAGGAAGAGAAATCTCCCTCCCACCAGACATTAGGAAAGGATCAGCCTCCTCAGGGAACTGATCTTACCCCTTGTGAAGAAACTGCCCCAGAGGTAGTCAGGCCTAGCCTGGCAGAGCCCCTGATGTCAGTGGAACCTTCCAAGGTGGGACCCAGTCTGGAGCAGGTAACCTGCCCCTCTCTATCATGCCTCAGTCAGCCCAGGGCTACAGAGGTCAAGGAGGCCAGTGAGCCCCAAAGGGCCCCCTGTCCAATAAAACAACCCCATCAGCAGATTAGGGACACCAAAACTAGCAGCCCTAGCAAGGTGAAAAAGTTAGAAACTCCTGAGGGATCCCCCTTAAACTTAGTTAGGGACCTCCCCCAGATGGACTCTGTTGGGCACAGCCAAACTTGGGACCTAAGGGCCCCAGACCTGACCTGTCCCTCCAGTAAGCCAAACAGAGGGACCCAGCCTCCAGATTTAGGCAGCCAGAGGTTGACCCTGATAGCCCAACACAACTCAGTCATGGAAAGAAAGGCATATATGGTGGATGGTGATTGGAGGAAGTTAAGCCCAGCAGTAGTGGAGCCTCACTTCAGTACTCCATTTCAGCACCAGCCTTTTACTTTGCCAAAACACACCACAGGTAGAGATTCCCTATGGTGGAGACCCTCAGATACCCTTAGGGTGAGGGATTGCTTAGTGGACCATGAGATAGGGGGTAACCATGCCAGTGCTGATACTTCCTTATATGGCCACTTAGGCAATATAGGCTTACCTGGTCAAGGATAGCCTTATCTCCTTTTGTTTGGGGGGGGGGGGGGTGGGGGGGTTATGTAGGAAGGTGGATATCTGACTATGGTTACCCCCAACTTTTTGCCTAGTGTTTTGCTGTTTTTTTTTACCTAGTTGGCCTGGGATCCTGCTATTCAGGACCCCAGGCTTCCTGCTCTCTCTGTTAAAATGGACTCCATGTACCGTAGGTACATATCTAATTGGATACTAGGTCACCTTATCAGTCCCTGTCCAGTGTACCTTAGGTACCCAGGGCATAGGTGTACCCAGAGCCTACCAGGGGCTGCAGCATGTATTATGCCACCCCTGGCTGGCCTTTCAAACTGACACAACTGGCTGCTAAGACAGCTGGGGCAAGGTGGTGTAATCACCCTTTGCTGTAGATATAGTATACCTATATCTAACCCCAAAATGGACACATATATTCCTATCAGTCACTCCTATGGCAGGCCTTATCAATCCTGAAGGCAGAGTGCTTGGAATTATGTGAGATGGTGCTCTAGCATGAGCTGAGCCTGTCTGCAGCTTGCGGAACCAAGTCCTTATAGCTGTTCCATGATAACGCTATACCATATACACTTACGTGCATTATAATCCTTGCGGTTATTGCTAACTTTGGTATAGCCTTATCAAAACATGTCGAGTAAGGTGTCATACGAATTATAATACTACCCCTTCGCCAGTTCTGGCGACGGGGGTAGCATTCCACTCTTTTAGAGGGACACGACATGTATGGAACTGTGAACCCCGGTTAAAGTTAAGCAGAGCCTCAGCATCACAAAATGGATGCTGCCACCACAGACACAAGTCTGCCCTCCTGCTGCTGGGAGTCCTTCCAGTGAGGGAGGCCGGGACAAAGGGTTTCCTGCCTTGGGGGGTGCTAGCACCACCCCAGACAGGATTTTGTGTATTGGGTAGAACAGGCCTGAAAGGAATGAGACATGCCTGGGGCACACAAGGTGCCCTGTGCATACACCGGTTCAAACCAGTTGCTGGGGCACTCCAGCCCCAACTCTGGCGCGAAACCGGACAAAGGATAAGGGGTGTAACCACCCCCCTTCCTGGTCCCACCCATAGGCGGGACCTAGTCGTAGTACAGCCCCCTTTAGCAGGATAAAGGTAGGAGCTGGTCCCATTCCAGTTTAGATTAATCCTGACTTGAAACTTTACAAGAAGAAACTCTGGACTTCGACGTTCTGCTCCACAGAAGACTGAAGAAATCTCCCTTGTGGGCAAGGAGTGTCCACCCTGCAACTGCAGGCACCATCAAGCATCCAGCGGCTTCACTTTGTCGTCTTCCCTCGAGGATCCAGACTTCAGAGCCCGACGAGACCCGGATTCCCAGACCTCTCCGACCTCAACTCACATCTGCAGCACAGCTGAGATCCGTGGGTGCGACGAGACACGTGGGACCGGCCATCTTGGAGAAACTGCACTTCGCTTCCAGCACGACTTCTGAGGTAACCTCGACAAAGTGCTTTGGGGATTGAGAAGCCCCAGCCCCGAGCAGCTCCTGCACCAAAGACCAGCCCTCCAGCATCCACGAGATCTGCGTGGGGCCCTTTTGCTTGATTGCTGCTTGACGCTTTGTCTGGTCACTTGCCGGCTGGCTAGTGACCTCCTAGACGACGATCCTTGAAAACTACACTGCTGGTCTGGTTGCTCCAGACTGGCCCTTGCTCCCTTCCAAAAGAGGAGCTCCCTGGACCCTCCTGGTCCACTCCAGACGCCGTTTCCACTCATCTTGTGGGTTGCCTTTGCCAAGGCCTGTTGACTCCAAATCCGGATCCGACACCGCTGACAGCGAGAGCCTGCGTGGGACAGCTCCTGCCTCCATCCTGGTCGTCGAAGACACCTCCTGGTCCACGTGGCTGCAGAGACAAGCGTCCACTCTTCACCTGATCGCGACGACGACATCTGGTTCCTTCCTGGTTCCACTCAAGTCACTGGCTAGTGACTTTGAACATTGTCCCCTCTGCTTTCAGGTCTTCAGCATCCCTGATCCACCCTTGGATCACACCGGACATCTTCCTCCTGGTCGCCTGCAGCATCTTTTCTTTCAGGCTCCATAGACTTCAACGCAGAAACCCGACACGACTTCGCACCTATGCACCCGCAGCCCGTGGGTGAGGTAACAAGAGCATTTCGGTGCTCAAGGGTAAATTGACTCTCCTAGTGTCCAGATTCACAGTCGTTTTACTCCTAAACCAGTCAGGATTGTCCGTACTCACCTTTTTCTTGAACTGTACTGTCCATAGACGTTGTTACGCATCTCGCGTGTGAGTTCACACTCTGCACACGCGTCCCGTGGGCCTCCTATTACTTACCTAAGGTTAGGATAGTGTAGTCCCAACGATCCTACAGCCTCTGGACAGCTCCATTCCTTCTATCGATTTCCTTATACCATTTACTTAGTATATGGTTTGCCGTGCCCCTAGGGCACCATTGTACTTTTGTGCAACTTATCGTATATTTCCTAAGAGATTGTCATGTGCTTAGCCCTCTGACCTCATAAAGAGTTCAGAGGTGTTTGTTATTAATAAATATATTGTTTATTTTCATAACAACCTGTGTGGTGTCCTTTCATCTGGTATTCAAGGGGTTATATTGTGGTAAAACAGCTGGCTTCACATGCCAAAAGAGTTTAGCCTAAGACTGCTTTGTCCATGCTACCATTAGGATAGCTGGTCTATAAGGTTGACTTACAACCAATCACCATAAGGGTTGTTTGGACTGATACAAGATGATCACTAGAATTAGTGAGCATCATATATCAGGCCAACTTCTCACACTAATTTGAAGGGAAAAATAGGATTACAGGTAAAGAACCATTCCATCTATTATTTTTCTTGTGTCAGATACATTAGTGGGTAGAGTTATTGGGGGGATTCACCCTGATACAAAATAGTCAAATGTTCCTCCTCATCCTCCCCGTAGTCTGCTGTTGCCTCTGTCAATGATTACTTTTGATTGGAGACAGAACAGATGTGAGAATGGTAGCTGGACATAGCATTAGCCATTGCTTATGTGACACAAAAGCAGGCCGTTGCCTGAATAAAATGTCCTAACTCCCTGTGATTGGATTCAAACAAAAAGCAAGCAAAGTGATAGCATTTTAACTGATTTATTAAATTAATTTGTAGTCCTCACAGCAAAAGAGAATCTCAAAGGAAATTAGATCCTAATATTAGTCTCTTGAAGGGCTTCTTTCCTCAAGGCTTGGATGTCTTCTAAGGTGACTGGAATGTTTTTCTTGGAACAAACAAACAAGAGTGGACCTCAGTAGGCTATTTTTAGGTCAGGGTTATATATGGGAAGGCAGTGAGGAAATCTGAAGTGATCCGTGAGACATCACTCAGGTTAAATATTTATCCTAAACACATGCATATGTAGTTTATAAATCATAACTTCCATGCACTATCGGCTGTACACTGATGATGATGATGATTGATGAAATGATTACGCACTTGTATAGCGCACGACTACCCGTAGGCATCTCGGCGCTTGTACGAATACCGCCGAGGAACCCTTCCTGGCCTTTCCCTGTGAGGCGCCCACTCCTGGGCACCCCCAAGGTGAAGTCAGGCATCCTCAGCGTTGTTGTGGCCGTTGTAGAGATTAAGCAAGCTATTGCCCAGAGGTGCAGAGTGGGACTCATGATTAGAATAGGCTGAAGCGAGAATTATCAGGTCCAAGGAAATTGAGCCTGAGATCCGCCGAGGCGGAATTGAACCCTGGTCCCAGCCAGACTACTGCATCAGGGTCTGCCGCTCTAACCATTGAGCCATACTTCTCTACTCAGGGTCTGCCACTAGCATCTGTGGCTTGTGTTCTCTGATCTGCAGAGTTGCGAGCACAGCTGAAGTTGCTGGAACACTTTAAATCACAGAGGGGCCACATTCTGGCATAGATTAGTGATGAATTGTGCAAGTATTATGCAAGTATAGTGCAAGTGCAGTAAACATAAAAAAAAGTACTTATGTATTTTGGGGAAGGGAACTGTTTGAATTTGAATTTGAATTTAAAAACTTTTCTAAAGCGCACTTTTACCATGCGGTTTCATGGCGCTGTTGGATTGAGAGAAGCGGGCAGGAGCAGAGGGGGATTAAGCATTGTAGGCTCGAGAGAAAAGAAAAGTTTTGAGACCCTTCCGGAATTCCATGTAGGAAGATGACATGCGGAGTTCCGAAGGAAGGGAGTTCCAAAACGAAGGAGCAAGTACTGCAAATTTCGTACCACCAGTCTTTTTCTTACTGAAGCGGGGGATAGTTAGCAGAGCCTGATGAGTGGACCTAAGCTCTCGTCCAGTAATGTAGGGGGTGATGGCAGAACAAATGAATTCCGGGGCGGTGCCTGTTTTAGCCTGGAAGGTGGTACAACCAAGTTTAAACAAGGCACGCTCTTTCACGGGCAGCCAGTGCAATGCCTGCAGTAAGGGAGTGGCTCGGTGGTATTTAGGCAGGCCATGAATCAGGCGGGCAGCCTGGTTCTGCACTAGCTGCAGACGGCGAATGGCGTAAGCTGGAGCGCCGTTGTAAATGATGTTCCCGTAATCGAGGCGCGAGAGCACCATGGCCATCACTATAATCTTTAGGGCGGGTAAAGAAAAAAAACGAGAAATCTTTCTGATGATTCGAAGGGAAAAGAAACAAGAGGAAACAACTGAGCTGACCTGGGAGTGGACGGAAAGTGAGGGATCCAGGAGGATGCCGAGGGTCTTGACCTTGGGGACTGGGGGTGGGGGAACACCAAGTGAAGGGGGCCAGTGGAAAGGGGACCAGGGGCTGCAACCACCTCTAGTCAAGACTAACTCCGTCTTGTCTGGGTTGAGTTTGAGGTGGTTGCAGTTCATCCAATCCTGGATGAATAACATGACGGATTGGACATTTGAAGCAGAGGAGGAGGGGTGGGAAAGGTTGAAAATTAGCTGGAGGTCATCGGCGTAGTTGAACACCGTGACCTCGAGCTGCTGTAACATAAAAATGAGGGGGTAGATGTATAAATTAAACAAAAGAGGGGAAAGGGAAGAGCCTTGGGGAACTCCACATGCGACCTTACGAGAGGCAGCGGTGAAACCAGCAAGATGGACTGCCTGAGCCCTGTCACTCAGGAAGGACTTGAGCCAGGCGAGGGCCAGGCCCTCTATACCCGCCGCCTTGACACGGGTGAGAAGGATGGAGTGGTCCACCGTGTCAAATGCGGCGGATAGGTCTAAAAGAATGAGGGCCTGGGGGACGTTGGTATCAATGCCCTCGCGTAGGCTGTCCATCACTGAGATCACTACCTTCTCCGTCGAGTGGAGGGGGCGAAAGCCCGCCTGCCGGGGGGAGAGGCAGTGGTTGGCTTCCACGTAGGTGCTCAGGGTGCTGGTTACGTGGGTCTCCAAGACCTTGGCCAAGTAGGGTAAAAGGGAAATGGGACGGTAATTTAAAGGGGATGAAGGGTCGGCACCAGGTTTTTTTAGAATGGGGATAACTGCCGCAAATTTATGGGCAGTGGGGACAACTCCGGATTTAAGTGAGTCATTTAAGAGTGTGAGGGGAGGGGTAGGACAGTGTAGGAAGACCTCTCGCAAGATACGAGCGGGGGCAAAGTCTAGGGGTGAGCCGGACTTTACCTTTTGAAGCAGAGGAAAGAGTGTAGCTGTGGTCAGAGGGGGAAAGGACGTGAGTTTGGAAGTGATAACCGGGGGGGAGGGGTTGATGAAGGCCGAGGAGGGAGGAGAGATTTTAGCCTTGATCATTGCGACCTTGTCAATGAAAAAATCATTGAGGGAGTCGCAGAGTGGTTGGGAGGGGGGGATCAGGGCCGTGGCTCTGTTAGATGAGGCAAGCTCATGTACTGTGGCGAAAATCTCTTTGGACTGAGATTCGGCTGCCAATATCCTGTTTGAGTAAAACAGGGTCTTGGCATCAAGTATGCTTTGTTTGTAAACTTTGAGCACAGAGAGATAGGTGGTTTTTTTGGCGGGGCAGTATTCTCTTCTCCATACGCGCTCTGCTCTGCGTGCGGCCAGCTTCTTCTCCTTGAGGTCGGGGGTGAACCAACGATTGGCCGCATGGGCGCGCTTCACCGTAATCCGTCTCAAGGGGGCGAAGTCGTCGCCTGCCCGAGCCAGCCAGCCATCGATGGTGGTCAGCTGGTCTGGGGCGGTGAGGCCCGAGAGGTCAGGGCAGGAGTTGGCCAGGGCTAGGCAGAAAGATGGCATATCTGCCTTACCCCACTTTCTAGCCCAGGTGTTCTTAGGGAGAGGGGGTTTAGATGCTGGGGCTAGCGCGAGGGAGAAGGAAATTGAAAAATGGTCCGACCAAGAGCATAGGGAAATGACAGGAGGGGTAGTGGGGATATTTAAAGTCCAGACCTGATCAAGCGAGTGGCCGTGGACATGTGTGGGGCTGTGGACGAGGGGACAGAAATTCAGGCTGGTCATGAGGCTAGTAAAATCTTTAGAAAGGGGGGTTTCGGCGGGGTCGTTGGGCCAAAAGTTGAAGTCACCCAACACCAACACTGAGGAGTTGTTAATAACCAGTGTGGCGAGGGTGTCTTGGAGACAAGAGACAAAATTGGAAGTAGCATGAGGGGGTCGATAAATGAGAACAGCCGTAAGGGGGGTCAAGTTAGAGCTAGCACGAATTATTAGGCAGTCTACCTCAGGGATAGGAGGAGAGGGAAGTATCTGAAAGTGGGAGTCAGAATGTGATATCAGGGCTACTCCACCACCTCTCCTACCCTCCGGGCGATCCGCCCGAATGATGGAGTAGGAAGGGGGGAGTGCGGCTAGGACATTGGGAAGGGAATCAGCCTTGAGCCAGGTCTCAGTTAGGAACAAGAGATCCGGGTTATGGGAGTCAAGGAAGTCGTGCAGCTCGTGCTGATGACTGACAACAGATCGAGTATTGAGGAGCGTAGCAGTAGTGTTGTAGGACGGCGTGGGGGGGACAAGCAAAAGGGGGCGAGAAGGCGCGGAGGCGCAAGGCAGAAGATAACTTTGAATAACGGTGGGGGGGGCAGCAGGGGGGCACGTAAGGAGATTTAAGAGCTGTAGTGAATTAGCCACAGAAGAGCTAATAGTGCCAGGGATCCAGTGAGAGAGAAGCTCAGAGGAGGTATAAGGCAACGAGAGGGCATAAGGGGGAGCCCCTAGCCCCGGCCTGCCGCGGACGGGCGCAGACGGGCAGGACTCAGGCTTGACTCCGGCGCGCCTACGGCGCGCCCGCTGCGCTCGTCCGCTGCGCTGACACATAAGGGACGTTTAAATAGAGGAGCAGCGTGGGGGGAGTGGCGTGGGTGGGGTCGGGCGAACCAGCCCGATCCAAGATGGCGGCCACTACCGCTCGGCGCCTGAGGTGGAATCAGCTGCCAGCCAGCCTCGCTGGGCCCCTGAAAAGGCAAGATGAAGGTTAAAAGGTACCTGTTGATGTTCAGTACAGGTTAGTCAACAAGAATATACAATTTAAAAGTAAGTGCGTGTCACCGCTTTTAATCGGCGTGACAGCGCGCTAAATGAACTTAAAAGCTCAGTCGCAGCCCTCAGCTCCCACGAGCAAGCCCACTGCCACCGGGCCGCTCGCAATCGCTGGGGAGACTGTGAAACGCTCCTAAATAGAGGAGCAGCGTGGGGGGAGTGGCGTGGGTGGGGTCAGGCGAACCAGCCCGATCCAAGATGGCGGCCACTACCGCTCGGCGCCTGAGGTGGAATCAGCTGCCAGCCAGCCTCGCTGGGCCCCTGAAAAGGCAAGATGAAGGTTAAAAGGTACCTGTTGATGTTCAGTACAGGTTAGTCAACAAGAATATACAATTTAAAAGTAAGTGCGTGTCACCGCTTTTAATCGGCGTGACAGCGCGCTAAATGAACTTAAAAGCTCAGTCGCAGCCCTCAGCTCCCACGAGCAAGCCCACTGCCACCGGGCCGCTCGCAATCGCTGGGGAGACTGTGAAACGCTCCTAAATAGAGGAGCAGCGTGGGGGGAGTGGCGTGGGTGGGGTCGGGCGAACCAGCCCGATCCAAGATGGCGGCCACTACCGCTCGGCGCCTGAGGTGGAATCAGCTGCCAGCCAGCCTCGCTGGGCCCCTGAAAAGGCAAGATGAAGGTTAAAAGGTACCTGTTGATGTTCAGTACAGGTTAGTCAACAAGAATATACAATTTAAAAGTAAGTGCGTGTCACCGCTTTTAATCGGCGTGACAGCGCGCTAAATGAACTTAAAAGCTCAGTCGCAGCCCTCAGCTCCCACGAGCAAGCCCACTGCCACCGGGCCGCTGTTGGGACGTTAAAGTCTCCTACCTGGTGACGAATGTGCACCCTTGCCTTGAGTACCTCTGTACTGATGTTTGGTCTTGGGTAAATTCTATCTGATAGAGACATCTAGCCGCAGAATCCATCCTTAACTTAGAATATCCCCAGGCATCAGACTGGATCCGGAGATTTTTTGCAGCAGCACCTCTGCACGCCGGGGGAATGGCACCACACTACCCCGCCCTGACGTCATCCATGTACGGGACGTCAGCGAGGTCATATAAGTCCCTCCCGGCGCGCCGACGTCAGTTTCCTTCTTTTCCGCGTGCAACACGGATCCGGAGTGAGCAGTTCCTCTGGCCTGTTTTCAGGCCTCCTTTCCGACGCTTCGCGTCAGGAACAGTGTGCGATGCCTTCGGGCTTTAAAACTTGTAATTCCTGTTTGCGGCAGATGTCCGCGACTGACCCGCATCTTATTTGTATGTGGTGTCTGGGCAAGCACCATGACTCCACGGACTGCGACGCCTGCCAACGCCTGAAGCCGAAGTCTCGGCGGGAGCGCCTTATGAATCTTCTCTCGGCACGGCTGTCCCAGTCGGAGTAGTCTAGTCCCCCGGCCTCTTCAATGCCGGCAGGTCCCTCTACTATTCGGTTCCGCTGTTGTTCGCCCTCTGGGGCCCGGGGCCATTGTTCGCCACTTGGTAAGTTGAGACGCATGTTGCAGAGGCCTTCGACCTCCCTTTCTTCTGTTGTCAGGGGCACTGGTTCCCGGAACATTCCGGACGTGCACTCCCGACAGTCTCCCCCCACCCTCTATCCGCCCTTTCCGGGTGTGGTTGCGACTCGGGCCCAAATGGAGGCATATGCCGCAGCTTTGCAGACCTCCCTTGGGTCCTCTCCCGTTCAGGGGCGTCCTCTGGGCCTCCGCTTCTTGTGGGATCGCCTACAGACTCGCTGGTGGGTTCGCCCCCGGCACCAGTTTAGCTTTTGCCCTCCAGGAATGGCAGGGATGTGGTGTCTTTAGGGCGCGGCCTGGTTGGGTCCCCGTCTACGGTCCACATGGAGTCGTCAGGGCACGGCCCAGCTGGGTTCCCCTCTATGACCTTCGGGCCTCTGCCGTGCCGCATAGCCCCGCTGGGCTCCCTGTGGCGTCCCAGGCTGTTGCTGGTGCTCATAGCCCTGCCTTGAGAACACCCCGGCCTTCCGGGCAGGCGGCACCGTAGGGTATCTTTCCCGGTTCCCCCTCCGCTTTATTCTCTGGAGTCGGAGTCTGTCATGGTTGAGGCAGAGTCGGCGCCGGTGCAGCGCTGAACGCTTGCCTCCCCGGCTCCGGCACCTTCTTCTTCGGAAGGGGAGCTTGTTGAGGTTTCGGCGCTGGACGGCACCGATTCGACGCCGTGTGCAGATGAGTTGGCGGCTGACAGGGCACTATCTGCACCGGTGCTTGTCGTTTTGGCACCAGGCAGACGCGGGGTTGTGGATTCCTCTTCAGAGGCCTCTGGAGAGAGTTCGGCGTCGCCCTCACGCCCAGCGACACCAGAGGTATTCTTGCCAGTGACCCCCTTGGAATTTGTGGAGCCTCCTCAGGAGCTCCCAGATCCGGCAGGCTCTTCGCCTCCCAGGAACCCCATCAGGATCCTCATTCTTCAATGGCGCTCCCTTCAGTGTGGCATTGGTCGCACCCTCAGTGTCTTGGGAGGGTTATTTGACTTCCCTCCCCCACTGATGAGCAGTTGTCCCCTCCGTGGAGGGTTACTGAGGCTACTGCAGCTTTTCTGTGAGTGATCTCCTTGGCCACTTCAGTTTTACACATGCTCCCCCCCTTCTGCCCCCTTGTCTGTGGACCCCTTGTTTTAGGTCCTTCACCGTTTGTCTGGGAATGTGCAGCCGCTTCTCCCCTTGGAGGCTTCCCTTTAAGATGCCCTTTTGGGTACCTGGGTTCGGTCTGCTTCAGGTGTTCCAGTGGCTTGTGCAGTTTTGCACCTCCACCGACCTGCTCCACATGCTCCTGTTTGTCTTTTTGTGCACCCTGATGCGCAGGGGTTGGTTTTGCAGACTGCCTTCCATTCCCTGACCCCACTAACGCTTCCCCCCTTTCGGGAGTCCAGATGACTTGAGTCCTGGTGTAGGAACATCTTTGCATCCACTACTGCAGCCCTAGGGTCCTTAAATACAGTGTGTTTTGGCTCTGGCTACCTCTGCCTTATGGGACTCTGCAGAGTCTTTGCTTTCTGCCACCTCTGAAGGTGCTCGCGTTGACCTCCTTCACCACCTCTGGGATGGCCGCGACCTTGCCGAATTCACAATCCCCTCTGCCTTGGATACTGAGGATTCTTTAGGCCGAGCTAAGGCGGGTTCTGTTACCTTAAGGCGTCATGCTTGGTTGCGAGATAGCGTCTTCCCTGAGAATATCCGGGAGCGATGGGGTTTTGCTGGTTGATGCTCACGCCGAATCGGCGGTTCACCGGCTCCTTGCGAGCTTTTGCCCTCCCACTTAGGCCTTCTTAGACCTGTCTTCTGTGATCATACTTTTTCATTTAGCATCCTTTAGATGCGTTCTGTGTTCACATGGGCAGTGAACCTTAAATCTTCTTTTCATATGGTCAAGGGCAATTACCCTTTTATTGGCATCCCTTGGATGCGTTTTGCTTTGAGCTGAGTGTTGGCCTGCTTTGGCACTGTTCCACAGGTGGCTGTGTCTGGTCCTCTGACTGTGGTATTGAGCCGGTGGCTCAGCTCAGTAATGTCATAGAGCTTGGAACTTATGTTCACAGGTTCGATTCGTTACTGCGCTCATTTACTTGGGCTTTATTGCTCTAAAAGGTGTTCCCCGTTGTTTGGGGTGTGCATAATCCATGTGGGGTACTTGTATGCTATTATATAGCTCTGCTTATCTCACCTGGGCCTGGAGATCCTGTGGGCTAGACACACGTCGCTTGGTGGTCCGTTGTACGGTGTTCTATGTTTTTCCCTGGTGTCATCTTCTATACGCCATGGGTTATACTGCCTGTTGCCTTTTCCACCTCCTTGGGAGGTTTCATTATCTCCTTCTAAAAGCGCCTCCCGCCTGCCTTTACTGTACTAGGAATAATCCTGTATGGACATTTTTCATGGTCCTGGCTAGTTCTGTCTATGCATATTTATATGTTTATACATTTATCTATAAATGCCTGTTGCCATGGTATTCCTCTTCCTACGTCGCCACCTCTTTTCGAGGCTGCGGGGTCTGGACCCAATATCTCCATGTGTGGTGGAGCTTTTCTGAGTTGTTTGCAAGTTGCCCAAAGGGTTCCTCCTTGCTTCCACTTACTGGGGTGATGTCCTAATTTGAGGACTGCTCCCTTATTGGTATTACACTGCATTTGTTCTTTTCTGGAGTGTTTTGTCTCGGATTCTGAGACTCTTCCCACGATTCTTTACCTTGCTTTTTTTTGTGGCCACTTCCTTCGGATATGCCTCTTTCCAAATTATCACCCTACTATTGTGAAACCTACGCATGCGGGATGACTCTTCTGCTGACAGTGGTCCCTGGCTACTCCCTGCAGGTCTATATTTGTGGGTTATTTCTCACTTTTTTTTCCCACAACAATGGAGAGAGGGAGGGAAATTTAATAATGCTAGGCACTATGTGAGGCGGGAACTCCTGGTCCCCCAATTAATCTGAAAAAACAATAGAGGAGTAAACCCTCGTGGGTAGAGAGAGAAGTAACTCTCTAATCATGAGCAATAGTGCTCTGGCTAGCACGTTTTGCCCCAACCTGTTACTGGATAAAGCATATCCTTATAGAAGACCCCTCACTCACCAACCTGGTTGGTGACATGCTTCATCATCGGGGTCCCACCCCATAGGCCGAGTGCCTACAGGGTGTGCTGCGACACCTGATTACAGTGGAGCTGGTTTCGTTTTTATGTGTACAAGACTATCAAAGTTGTGTATTAAAAAGGGCCAACACTACTCACTTCAAGATTTATTCTTGAGCGCTTGAACCCTTATTAAAACTAAAGTGTGGCACCTTTGCCTAATTAGGAAGGCTTCGGTGTCAGAAGTCGTGTTAAAATATATAAAAATAGCAAAAGTGTGCTATGTGAATGTGAATATACAAAATAAATGTTTAAAAAGGTCTACATGTTTCAACCCAAACATGGATTTCAAGGGTTTTCGTCAGGACCGTAGGTGATTTGAACTGGGTGGTCCGCCCGCGCTAAGGAGCGTCCTGCCCTAGTTCAATTAAGAGATCTTAAATAGGGATCTCGTGAAAAAAAGTGCGTTTGTTCAATTTTTTGAAAAAAACCTGCAAAAACAGGGAAACAAAGAACAGGAGGGGTCACACACAGGGGTAGACAAAATAGATTGTACCACATATAACATAGACATTCAGGGTTATTTGGACAATCAAAATATCCACGTGTGGAATCATACCAGTAAGTCACTTGAGTGGTTGTTAACATATCTATTGCGTGTGTGGCAACAGAACTGTAGTGAAAAAATGGCCGGGAAGTGCCTTTTGATTAAAGGGCAGGCGCCAAATGAGGGGTGTCGATATGCTTTGGCGTCTGAGATACGTGGAAAAAAGGGGTCGGTAAAGGGGAGAGTGACCTGTTAGCGTGCTGCGCTGTGAACGGCTGCCGAGACAAGTGTGACTCGTCGTGAAAAGCCGTCTCAATGATATTATAATAGCTGGTTATTTGGTGCTTACGCTTAAGAGCGAGACTCTCGCTTCATGGGCACCAGCGTAACCAAGTAGACAGGATTCCGTCTCCTGTAAATGAAAAACAAGTTTCCAATGTCAGCGCTATTGATAAGGCGCATTGACAGTCGAGTTGTCCCAAGACAGAGTAGTAAATACTACAAGCGATCGTTTCCGCTTGGCGGTCCCTCAAAGTGTACTTACTTGTCGCTTCTGTTCATCAGACCGATAAACCTACTTGGTTCTTGCTCGGCGTGCCCCGTGGAGTGTCTCCGGTGCCTGTTTGCCGGTAATGTGAACACTTCCTTGTTGGGCGTGGCCGCGTCACGTGTGATGAGCACGTGGTAAGATGTTGGCCAATCAGAATTTTTAGTGAACATTGTTGTAGGACTGGCCTAGGTAAAGCAATGTGTACATTGCTATGGTAACAATGCAGTGATCACGAGCGGACAGCGCTCGAGTCTGCTAAGCCATGGTTCAGGTATATTTGTTATCGTTTTCCTAAGCAAATAAATGGGAGTCAAAGGCAATATTTACAAATGGTTGTTATACAGAGAATAGTTTCAGGACACGGGAAAAATCGCCCTTTCTACGGGGACTTTGGTAAAACAGGATGGTTGTGTGAGAAAACCGTCTGGTGAGGTCTAGACTGATATATTCCCTTATGCCAGCACATTGCTCCACGGAATATTGTCGTTTAAACCGGTTTTGTGCGTGGAAAGTCGATAGACCCACCTCTGTTCCTTCTCATATAGGCGTTTGTCTAGGTTTGTGCCTGGTTGTACTTGTTCAATTATTGTCCATTTTATGTCATCTGCAGTGTGACCCTGCGACAAAAAATGTTCCGTAAGTTTTGTATTTGTCTTTTTGCACCTAATGGTGCTTCTGTGCTCTCCTATGCGGAGTTTTATTTTTCTACTGGTCATTCCTACATAATGTAATTCGCATGGGCATGTCAGTCTGTAGATGACATTCTCGCTGTTGCAATTAGTCTGTCCTCTAATTGTCCATACCTTGTTTGGTTCCAACAGTAGTGTTTTTGTATTTGTTGTAAAAGGACAGACACTGCAACTTCCGCATTTGTAGTGACCAGTTACCCTAGGTAGACCCCATAGGTTGGTTTGTGTTTCTTTCTTCTGTTGTACTACAAGAGGTCTGGTGTTTACTACGGCATCCTTTATGCTTCGCGCTCTTCTGAAGGAGAATAACGGTTTGTTCCATCTCAGATTTCCTGTATTCAGAATATTCCAGTGTTTTTTTACTATTCTTGACACATCATTGGATATAGTGTTATATGTTGTCACACATGTTAAAGGGATCTCTTCCGGGATCCTTTCCTTTGGTTCCAAAAGCGCTGCGCGAGGCTGATTTCGGGCTCGCTTCTGGCTCTTCTGGAGGATTCTGTTTGGGTAACCACGGTTTTGGAGTTTCTGGGAAAGATCTTTGGCTTGAGAACCAGCACATACTTACAAGATACAAAGAGTCTCTTACAAATTCTCGATCAACTCACTGTGGATAATGACACCATCCTGGTGAGTTTTGACATCGAGAGCTTGTACACCAGCATCCCTCAAGATGCTACGCTGGAAGTACTAGAAAGAGCTCTAGAGAAAGAAACATGGACATCGCGAACCCCCAAAAAATTCATTCTCGAGTGTGCTAGGCTAGCACTGAAAAGGAATTATTTTGAGTTCGAGGGCCAAATATTCCTACAGACGGGTGGGACATCCATGGGCAGTTCTTTTGCTCCGAGCATAGCGGGTCTGTATGTTTTTGACTTTGAAGAAAAATACATTCTTAGCGATACAAACCCCTATAGCTCCAATCTGCTAATATGGCGCCGGTACATCGACGATGTGCTAACCATTTGGAAAGGCTCAGAGGAATCACTAACCTCCTTTTTCAATTGGATAAACACTCGAGACAATCACCTAAAGTTTACATATGAAAAAAACAGTGACACTTTGGTCTTCCTAGATGTAAAAATCACAAAAAAAGATGGGAAACTGACCACTATTACCCATTACAAACCTACTGCCAAAAATAATCTCCTTCGTTTCGAAAGCTTCCACCCTAGACCCCTACGTGAAAACCTACCGTACGGGCAATACCTGAGGATCCGTAGGAACTGTAGCGAACTGGATGACTATAAGAGTCAAGCCAAAGATCTTTCCCAGAAACTCCAAAACCGTGGTTACCCAAACAGAATCCTCCAGAAGAGCCAGAAGCGAGCCCGAAATCAGCCTCGCGCAGCGCTTTTGGAACCAAAGGAAAGGATCCCGGAAGAGATCCCTTTAACATGTGTGACAACATATAACACTATATCCAATGATGTGTCAAGAATAGTAAAAAAACACTGGAATATTCTGAATACAGGAAACCTGAGATGGAACAAACCGTTATTCTCCTTCAGAAGAGCGCGAAGCATAAAGGATGCCGTAGTAAACACCAGACCTCTTGTAGTACAACAGAAGAAAGAAACACAAACCAACCTATGGGGTCTACCTAGGGTAACTGGTCACTACAAATGCGGAAGTTGCAGTGTCTGTCCTTTTACAACAAATACAAAAACACTACTGTTGGAACCAAACAAGGTATGGACAATTAGAGGACAGACTAATTGCAACAGCGAGAATGTCATCTACAGACTGACATGCCCATGCGAATTACATTATGTAGGAATGACCAGTAGAAAAATAAAACTCCGCATAGGAGAGCACAGAAGCACCATTAGGTGCAAAAAGACAAATACAAAACTTACGGAACATTTTTTGTCGCAGGGTCACACTGCAGATGACATAAAATGGACAATAATTGAACAAGTACAACCAGGCACAAACCTAGACAAACGCCTATATGAGAAGGAACAGAGGTGGGTCTATCGACTTTCCACGCACAAAACCGGTTTAAACGACAATATTCCGTGGAGCAATGTGCTGGCATAAGGGAATATATCAGTCTAGACCTCACCAGACGGTTTTCTCACACAACCATCCTGTTTTACCAAAGTCCCCGTAGAAAGGGCGATTTTTCCCGTGTCCTGAAACTATTCTCTGTATAACAACCATTTGTAAATATTGCCTTTGACTCCCATTTATTTGCTTAGGAAAACGATAACAAATATACCTGAACCATGGCTTAGCAGACTCGAGCGCTGTCCGCTCGTGATCACTGCATTGTTACCATAGCAATGTACACATTGCTTTACCTAGGCCAGTCCTACAACAATGTTCACTAAAAATTCTGATTGGCCAACATCTTACCACGTGCTCATCACACGTGACGCGGCCACGCCCAACAAGGAAGTGTTCACATTACCGGCAAACAGGCACCGGAGACACTCCACGGGGCACGCCGAGCAAGAACCAAGTAGGTTTATCGGTCTGATGAACAGAAGCGACAAGTAAGTACACTTTGAGGGACCGCCAAGCGGAAACGATCGCTTGTAGTATTTACTACTCTGTCTTGGGACAACTCGACTGTCAATGCGCCTTATCAATAGCGCTGACATTGGAAACTTGTTTTTCATTTACAGGAGACGGAATCCTGTCTACTTGGTTACGCTGGTGCCCATGAAGCGAGAGTCTCGCTCTTAAGCGTAAGCACCAAATAACCAGCTATTATAATATCATTGAGACGGCTTTTCACGACGAGTCACACTTGTCTCGGCAGCCGTTCACAGCGCAGCACGCTAACAGGTCACTCTCCCATTTACCGACCCCTTTTTTCCACGTATCTCAGACGCCAAAGCATATCGACACCCCTCATTTGGCGCCTGCCCTTTAATCAAAAGGCACTTCCCGGCCATTTTTTCACTACAGTTCTGTTGCCACACACGCAATAGATATGTTAACAACCACTCAAGTGACTTACTGGTATGATTCCACACGTGGATATTTTGATTGTCCAAATAACCCTGAATGTCTATGTTATATGTGGTACAATCTATTTTGTCTACCCCTGTGTGTGACCCCTCCTGTTCTTTGTTTCCCTGTTTTTGCAGGTTTTTTTCAAAAAAATTGAACAAACGCACTTTTTTTCACGAGATCCCTATTTAAGATCTCTTAATTGAACTAGGGCAGGACGCTCCTTAGCGCGGGCGGACCACCCAGTTCAAATCACCTACGGTCCTGACGAAAACCCTTGAAATCCATGTTTGGGTTGAAACATGTAGACCTTTTTAAACATTTATTTTGTATATTCACATTCACATAGCACACTTTTGCTATTTTTATATATTTTAACACGACTTCTGACACCGAAGCCTTCCTAATTAGGCAAAGGTGCCACACTTTAGTTTTAATAAGGGTTCAAGCGCTCAAGAATAAATCTTGAAGTGAGTAGTGTTGGCCCTTTTTAATACACAACTTTGATAGTCTTGTACACATAAAAACGAAACCAGCTCCACTGTAATCAGGTGTCGCAGCACACCCTGTAGGCACTCGGCCTATGGGGTGGGACCCCGATGATGAAGCATGTCACCAACCAGGTTGGTGAGTGAGGGGTCTTCTATAAGGATATGCTTTATCCAGTAACAGGTTGGGGCAAAACGTGCTAGCCAGAGCACTATTGCTCATGATTAGAGAGTTACTTCTCTCTCTACCCACGAGGGTTTACTCCTCTATTGTTTTTTCAGATTAATTGGGGGACCAGGAGTTCCCGCCTCACATAGTGCCTAGCATTATTAAATTTCCCTCCCTCTCTCCATTGTTGTGAAAATTTAGGCAGCGCGCAGCTGCGAGAGTTATATAAAACATATTAGACACCACACTACACTTGCCAAAAATACCCACCGGCAACATGGCCGAAAACCAGGGTCTTTCATATACCTCTGCAGAGGTCGATGAGATCATGAGTGACCTATCTGTGTTCGCAGATGCAAATATAGCTCAAAGCATTTCAACAACTAAAGATTGGGAGAAACTTACAGAGATGAAGAGAAATAGAATCAGGACCATCTTACATGGAACAATCCTAAAAGAATACCTGAGCAACAGCATGGCTCCAAAAGGGCTACTGGTTTCAAATGCACCTCGCATTTTTCTTGAAGACGAAGCCTTTCGAAAAGACTGGGCGGCCATAGCATGGCACTGCACACACGATTGGATCGTCTTGATATTAAAGACAGCCTTAAGACTGTCCGAAAAAATACAAGTCGAGATTCAGGTGACAGAAAGCCACATGAAGACCACGATTACAGGCTTTAAGAAAAAACTGGAAGAATTAAACAAGGAAATGACAGACTATAAAGATAATTTAACCCAGCAAAAAGTGCAAAAATTCCAGAAGGATCTAAAGAAATTTTCGTATATCAAGACATACCCATACTCCGACCCAGATTTTACCCCTCAATCAAAAGGAGAAGACACTTCAGATGCCTCCAGTAATGCTTCAAGCAATACTTCCAATTCAAGTACAAACTCTGGAGGAAGTAACCCCAAACCAAGAGGGAGAGGACGGGGTAGAGGACAAGGGAACTGGTCACATTATGCACCTGTACCAATGCAAGGACCACCCGATCCTTATTACCACCCACAAAATATGCCAATGTACGGCTGGCAACCACCCTTCCAGCAGCCGTTTTTCCAACCAAACCCCTACACCCCCCCTTTTTTATACCGGGGCGGAAGGGGAAGGGGAAAACGAAGAAACCAAAACCAGGGAGCTCAAGTACATTGGGCAGCGGAAGATCCGAGCACGAATCAGAACAAGTCCAAGCCGCAACAAGCAGGACCAAGCAACCGGAGAACCTAATAACCAATCTCGCCACTAGACCGCTAAGCACAGCCGAAGAATCAGTGTTAAATAAAGGCTTAGGTTTTGTACCGACAGCGAGTCTGGATAAGTTCAGACTGCATTGCGAACTATCGTCTTTTTTTCGCAAACTCAGATTAAAAGCCTTTTTCGAAAAAAGGCCAATCTCTGAGGAGAATCCAGATCCTAATGAAACAGGCCTGAGAAATAAAGCCACTTTCAACCCTCCACCACACTTAATACCGGTGGAAGTTTCCACATTCGAGCAGGCTGTTTTCAATGACATTGAGAATACGAAACCCAAGAAACAATTCATGAACCTGACTAATCAGGAAAGGGTTGCCCTCGACACCCTGCGGAACTGTGACACAATTGTGATAAAACCTGCAGATAAGGGTGGAGGAATTGTTGTGCAAGATCGCACAGCTTACCAAACCGAATGTCTTCGACTTCTAGCAGATGACAATAGCTATCGGAGACTACCAGTGGATCCGACTGAGGATTTGAAAAGCGAGATAACATCGCTAGTGGAATATGGAGAAACAGAGGGATATATATCTAAACAGGAGGCAAATTTCCTTTGCAACAGCGAAGGGAAAATCCCCTATTTCTATACCCTCCCTAAAATACACAAAAACCGAATACCACCGCCAGGTAGACCAATTGTCTCGGGTTTGGGATCAGTTCTCGAACCACTATCACAATTTTGCGATGTTTTTTTCAAAGCCATGGTACAGAGAACCAGCACATACTTACAAGATACAAAGAGTCTCTTACAAATTCTCGATCAACTCACTGTGGATAATGACACCATCCTGGTGAGTTTTGACATCGAGAGCTTGTACACCAGCATCCCTCAAGATGCTACGCTGGAAGTACTAGAAAGAGCTCTAGAGAAAGAAACATGGACATCGCGAACCCCCAAAAAATTCATTCTCGAGTGTGCTAGGCTAGCACTGAAAAGGAATTATTTTGAGTTCGAGGGCCAAATATTCCTACAGACGGGTGGGACATCCATGGGCAGTTCTTTTGCTCCGAGCATAGCGGGTCTGTATGTTTTTGACTTTGAAGAAAAATACATTCTTAGCGATACAAACCCCTATAGCTCCAATCTGCTAATATGGCGCCGGTACATCGACGATGTGCTAACCATTTGGAAAGGCTCAGAGGAATCACTAACCTCCTTTTTCAATTGGATAAACACTCGAGACAATCACCTAAAGTTTACATATGAAAAAAACAGTGACACTTTGGTCTTCCTAGATGTAAAAATCACAAAAAAAGATGGGAAACTGACCACTATTACCCATTACAAACCTACTGCCAAAAATAATCTCCTTCGTTTCGAAAGCTTCCACCCTAGACCCCTACGTGAAAACCTACCGTACGGGCAATACCTGAGGATCCGTAGGAACTGTAGCGAACTGGATGACTATAAGAGTCAAGCCAAAGATCTTTCCCAGAAACTCCAAAACCGTGGTTACCCAAACAGAATCCTCCAGAAGAGCCAGAAGCGAGCCCGAAATCAGCCTCGCGCAGCGCTTTTGGAACCAAAGGAAAGGATCCCGGAAGAGATCCCTTTAACATGTGTGACAACATATAACACTATATCCAATGATGTGTCAAGAATAGTAAAAAAACACTGGAATATTCTGAATACAGGAAACCTGAGATGGAACAAACCGTTATTCTCCTTCAGAAGAGCGCGAAGCATAAAGGATGCCGTAGTAAACACCAGACCTCTTGTAGTACAACAGAAGAAAGAAACACAAACCAACCTATGGGGTCTACCTAGGGTAACTGGTCACTACAAATGCGGAAGTTGCAGTGTCTGTCCTTTTACAACAAATACAAAAACACTACTGTTGGAACCAAACAAGGTATGGACAATTAGAGGACAGACTAATTGCAACAGCGAGAATGTCATCTACAGACTGACATGCCCATGCGAATTACATTATGTAGGAATGACCAGTAGAAAAATAAAACTCCGCATAGGAGAGCACAGAAGCACCATTAGGTGCAAAAAGACAAATACAAAACTTACGGAACATTTTTTGTCGCAGGGTCACACTGCAGATGACATAAAATGGACAATAATTGAACAAGTACAACCAGGCACAAACCTAGACAAACGCCTATATGAGAAGGAACAGAGGTGGGTCTATCGACTTTCCACGCACAAAACCGGTTTAAACGACAATATTCCGTGGAGCAATGTGCTGGCATAAGGGAATATATCAGTCTAGACCTCACCAGACGGTTTTCTCACACAACCATCCTGTTTTACCAAAGTCCCCGTAGAAAGGGCGATTTTTCCCGTGTCCTGAAACTATTCTCTGTATAACAACCATTTGTAAATATTGCCTTTGACTCCCATTTATTTGCTTAGGAAAACGATAACAAATATACCTGAACCATGGCTTAGCAGACTCGAGCGCTGTCCGCTCGTGATCACTGCATTGTTACCATAGCAATGTACACATTGCTTTACCTAGGCCAGTCCTACAACAATGTTCACTAAAAATTCTGATTGGCCAACATCTTACCACGTGCTCATCACACGTGACGCGGCCACGCCCAACAAGGAAGTGTTCACATTACCGGCAAACAGGCACCGGAGACACTCCACGGGGCACGCCGAGCAAGAACCAAGTAGGTTTATCGGTCTGATGAACAGAAGCGACAAGTAAGTACACTTTGAGGGACCGCCAAGCGGAAACGATCGCTTGTAGTATTTACTACTCTGTCTTGGGACAACTCGACTGTCAATGCGCCTTATCAATAGCGCTGACATTGGAAACTTGTTTTTCATTTACAGGAGACGGAATCCTGTCTACTTGGTTACGCTGGTGCCCATGAAGCGAGAGTCTCGCTCTTAAGCGTAAGCACCAAATAACCAGCTATTATAATATCATTGAGACGGCTTTTCACGACGAGTCACACTTGTCTCGGCAGCCGTTCACAGCGCAGCACGCTAACAGGTCACTCTCCCATTTACCGACCCCTTTTTTCCACGTATCTCAGACGCCAAAGCATATCGACACCCCTCATTTGGCGCCTGCCCTTTAATCAAAAGGCACTTCCCGGCCATTTTTTCACTACAGTTCTGTTGCCACACACGCAATAGATATGTTAACAACCACTCAAGTGACTTACTGGTATGATTCCACACGTGGATATTTTGATTGTCCAAATAACCCTGAATGTCTATGTTATATGTGGTACAATCTATTTTGTCTACCCCTGTGTGTGACCCCTCCTGTTCTTTGTTTCCCTGTTTTTGCAGGTTTTTTTCAAAAAATTGAACAAACGCACTTTTTTTCACGAGATCCCTATTTAAGATCTCTTAATTGAACTAGGGCAGGACGCTCCTTAGCGCGGGCGGACCACCCAGTTCAAATCACCTACGGTCCTGACGAAAACCCTTGAAATCCATGTTTGGGTTGAAACATGTAGACCTTTTTAAACATTTATTTTGTATATTCACATTCACATAGCACACTTTTGCTATTTTTATATATTTTAACACGACTTCTGACACCGAAGCCTTCCTAATTAGGCAAAGGTGCCACACTTTAGTTTTAATAAGGGTTCAAGCGCTCAAGAATAAATCTTGAAGTGAGTAGTGTTGGCCCTTTTTAATACACAACTTTGATAGTCTTGTACACATAAAAACGAAACCAGCTCCACTGTAATCAGGTGTCGCAGCACACCCTGTAGGCACTCGGCCTATGGGGTGGGACCCCGATGATGAAGCATGTCACCAACCAGGTTGGTGAGTGAGGGGTCTTCTATAAGGATATGCTTTATCCAGTAACAGGTTGGGGCAAAACGTGCTAGCCAGAGCACTATTGCTCATGATTAGAGAGTTACTTCTCTCTCTACCCACGAGGGTTTACTCCTCTATTGTTATTTCTCACTTTGGCTTCAAATTGCCCAGCCAGGCACTCTTATGCTTTTTTGTGTACGCCACTTTGAGGTCTCTATGGCCATTTGCCTGCTGCATGTTTATATGGTGCCCTGGATCAGCGGGTTTTAAATTGCTGCTGTTCGCCCCTGTTTCCCGTTTTTGGGATTGGGTATGCACTTGGCGTGTTTCTTGTCCCGCCTGTTATTCTCAACGCATTGCTCAATTCCTAGCTCTTGGGTCTTTGCACCAGCTCCTTCAGCCTTCCTTCTGTAGGTTAGTTTGTTAGACTCTGGTTGCATCTCTTCAGGTTTTTTTCGACCTTGGGTCAGTGTACTCATTTTGTGCCATTAAGCGGAGAGTGGTCCTTCTTCCACTCTTCCACTCTTTCTCCCTTTCTTTGTTCTGGTATATGGCTCTTGCCATTCTACCTGTCATTTTTATATGGGTATGGTGTAACGCCATTCTGGCGTTTAAAGGATGTCTGCCATCCTCTTATTTCTGCTCTTCCGAGCTGCTTGGGTTGCTGTCTGGCTGTTCCGCTACAGCCTCCCCCATTATCCGTCACTCTGTTGCCAGATCAGATGCTAGGTGCTTTCTGTTCTGTCACTGACCCACCTCCCCTTTGGTATCTATTCTAAGTTAAGGAATCTGCGGCTAGATGTCTCTATCAGATGTACGAGTTACTTACCTTCGGTAACGATGTATCTGGTAAAAACGTTGTCTAGCTGCAGATTCCCTAACGCCCACCCAGCCTCCCCGTTCTGCGAGGACTTTGCCGAGTGGTATCTCCACTGGCCTTTTCAGTTGCCATTGGGTTATCTCTCAAGGGAGTTCAGATTGTTGCACCCCTCTGAGAGTTTTCATATACAGTTGACTTCTGCTTAGGGGCTTCTTTCCTGTAATATGGTGCCTTTGTATTCACTAAGAGATTTGTTTTCTCTCCAGTTACCTTTCCTTCCTTCCGCCTTTTCTATTGATCAGAGTCCTAGTCTCCTCTTGGTCGTCCTCTTTGGGGGGTCGGTTGTGCTCTGTTTCCACCCTCTGTTATTATAGGGGCCGGTCCAGTCTTTTAATGCCTTCCTACAGTGGACTGTTGTTCTTTCTGTTCGCCGTTCTTTCTGGACGGCACAGTTCTACATTATAATATCATTCTATTTCTGTCTGTTGAGATGGTCTTCCCTTGTTGCACTCAGGGAAGAGTCTTCGCTTAGCTTGCGGGGCTCTTTTGCACTGCTTTTTCACTTATATGTAGAAAGTGTCTAATTCTGTGTTTTGCAATGGTGTCTTCCACCATCCTCCTCCTTTATTCATGGATTTTTCTTCCCTCGCACACTGTTCCCCTACTTTCACAGTTTTTGTTGGTGGCTCCGTGTTGTGCCGCAGAATTTTTTTGCCCGAAGAAAACTGAGGTCAGCGCGTCGGGAGGGACTTATATGACCTCGCTGACATCACGTACGTGGACGGTGTCAAGTCAGGGTCGTGTGGCGCTGTCCCCGGCACACACTGGTGCTGCTTCAAAAAATTTCCGGATCCAGTCTGACACCTGGGGATAATTCTGCCTTAAGGAATCTGCGGCTAGAATCGTCTCTACCAGATACATCGTTACCGGAGGTAAGTAACTCGTACGTCATGGGCGCCTGTGGGTTCCATTTCTGGAAGCTTAGGAGAGCTAAGATGGAGGTGTGGACTCCACATCCAAACAGGAGATGTGGATTGCTGACATTCCAGAGTCTGGGAAATTGTTACACTGAAGGGTGAGGAGCCATCCATCCTCTGTTCATTTCAAAGGATTTTTTGATTCAGGAAGGATGTTGGTCTTTAAGACATGGGCACATTCTTTATAGTAGATGGCGGGTCAGATAAAAGCACACACAACTGGAACACGGAATACTTAAGAGGTGAATGTAGCGCTTAAACATTTTTTAGACATGCATCAGAGACGTTGCCATTCAGGTGTGACCCTAAAGCTACATCCATGCCCTGTGTTGTGGGTCTGTCTATTCTGGTGCCACCCCTTCTGGGCCTGACTGCCCTCTGACTAAGACTAGTAGAGAGGAGCAGGCAATTCAGAGGACTCTGCGCCCACAACGGGAATTTAAAAAGACTTGACGCTAAATTGCATCTGGTGTCTGGGAGAACAGTATATAAGTAGGAGTCGGAAACCTACAAATTGTTTATCAGCATAGACTAGATCACCACAACTTCGAGCTGTTGCAAACAGGATTGTGGACCAAAGTCTGCTGGTTTACCAGCTAGATGAGAGACCGTCACCCTGGAAGTCCAGAACACTTGCTCTGTACCTCGAACACCAGCCTTCTGCCTGCCTTTCAACACCAGTGTGTCCTGTGAGGAGGAGAGACCCTGGTGGGAGTGACGCTCAGCATAGATCCTAGCAAGTGAGACGTGCTCAGTTTTGTCGTAGTTGTGTAAGAGTCGTTTGCCCTCTTGTAGAAGTTGGCAACCCTCATCGGGCATCCGTGAAGTTTAGGGCTTTCACTTGTTGAAATGCAACCATTGGTGCCTTCACCCTTACCATTAAATCTTGTGTGCCAGGAGGGGGAAACTAGGACTGTTTAGGCCATCAACCGTTTCAGAGGAGCCCTCCTGACCATCAGAAGGAATCGCAATCAAGAGCAAAAACCATCCTGCATCACCACTGCTGCCCCATCACCTTACCTGCAGGAACTGTAAAATGAAAAGCCACCTGCTGCACCCAGAAGCAATCACCTGTGATCACCTCAGCGTGCTGCTCCTGCTGATCGCTGGAAGAATGTGGTGCATTTGTCTCATCCTGGAGCACGGTAAGATGTACCCTGGCTCCAGATAATTTCCTCAGGCCACGACTTGGTAAGACTTGAGCAGTATCTGCAGGTATTTAGAGACTTGTATGCAATCTGCATATTAACACCACAGTGAGCTGAACTTTCAGAACCAAGGTAGGTTGTGTGTTGCTAGTGTGAACAGCATCTGTTGTGTCACCTCAAGCCAATTGCCTGGATCAGGTTAGTTACTTTGGAGGAGGGAGGTGTAGAAACCCGAGGTACACTCCTGAGGAATGTGCTAGAGCTCTCAACATTAGAGGTTTTAGAGTGTGGTACTGAGTGTGCTGTTGTATACTTTTCGTGTGTGATAATACTTATGTTCTAGTCCTGTGAGCTGTAGATCAACTGCTTTGCGTAAGATCGCCATCTAGTATTGGGTCCGGATGTTTGCTCTTTGTTTTTCTGGGAGAAGTTTTACCTAGTCACGAGGTATGGGACTCCTCCCTTAGGTGATAGTGCGGATGGTCATCTGCTCTATCTTCAGATTGTTTTTTTCCACCATCGGGTTTGGATGTACCTCGCTGCGCTCCGGTCCTACGACGATCCTTTGATCCTTCTCAGTGTATATCACATTCACACTCGACTGTATTGTTTCTTTTCGCAGATCACTATCCTTAACAAAAATTTAGATCAGAAAGCTCGTGGTAGGCCACCGGTTGATGGAACTAACTCCTTTCAAGATCTGTCCTTGGTGCCATGAGAAATACCAGTGCACCAACTCATACGATGTGTGCAATTTGTGTTGGTCACCCGACCACAGAGAAGACAGCTGCAATGTGTGCTGAGCTTTCAGATCCAAAAAGACTCTTTGCGATCGTCGGGCCCGATGATGCGGCATGCAGAGACAGCAAGCAGCTTCCATTCCGGACCTCTTCAGACCTCAATCAGAAGAGGAGGAAGGCGACGAGCTCATCAGATCCGATGGGGAACAGGAAGACATCTTCATTTTCGAAGATAGCTCCGATGAGGATGAAGACACCCCGCAGGGACAATGTACCGTGAGTACAGCCCCTACCTCGCCCCACCTTCCACTTCCATCCAAGAAAAAGGCTCTGCACCAACTTGCGCCCTCGAGCCTCACTGGGCACTGAGAAAAAGCTTCCGAACCCCCGCCTTCGGGCTCGGCACCGAAGCATACTAAAAAGCCCTTCGGCTCCGAAAAGCACCATACCAAATCTGGCACCGAGCCAAAGACTTTGGAGCCAAAGATAGTCTGGCACGAACATCCTCTGTTGGCACAGAAACAAACTTTAGATCCAAAAACCCCTGCAAAGAAACCATCGGCGCTGAAACACACGGAGACGCTGAAGTCGCCAAAGAAACATATGTTCGAGGCATGTGGGCTGATGAATTCATATCTATAGCATAGATCGCCGCCTAGTGTTGGGTCCGGATGATTGCACATTGTTGTCCTGGAAGAGTCTTTGAAGTATCACGAGATAGGTGGCTCCTCCCCTGGACTACAGTGCGCATGGGCATCGACTCCATCCCCAGATTGTTTTTTTCCGCCATTGGGTTCGGATGCATATTTGATCACTTCAGTTCGAATTTGATACAAACTTTCTTTTAGGCCTACAGGCCTTTCCTATATCGTTGGTATTGACTTGCGTTCGGTCCCAGCTCTGTTCCGGCTCAGTTCCCGAGTCGGACCTCCAGAGGAGTCGCGTGGCTCTTCGGTGCTGGAGGCCCAGTCTACGCAACAAGACTTATTCGACAACACATCATGGAACGGAGCCTGTTCAAGAGGTGCCCCGTGTGCAACTCCAAGTATCCCCACATCGACGTCCACCCGGTGTGCAACAAGTGCCTGTCGCCGGATCACGATGAAGCCAACTGTATGGCTTGCTCTCGTTTTCGCTCCAAGAAAACGATTCGACTTCGACGCGTGGCGCGCCAGGAGGCCCAGCAGACGGCACCTGACCCGGTGAACATTTTCGATGCCGAGGGGGAAGACGCAGACTAGCAGGAAGTTCAGGAGTCGATTTCCATTCCAGCGGCAGAGATCGACTCCAACTACGACGCAGATGTCGAAATGCTCGATACAGAAGACGTCGTCGACGAGGTAGGAGACGACGATGGGGCCTATGGGGCCACGGAAGATAGCTCAGGCGAAGAGCTATGCCCCGTTCGGACATTGACTAAGGCTCAGGTCGAGGGATCGCCACATGGCCTTACCCAAGATCTCACCCCTAAATCCACGGTCTCGCCTCCGGGCCCGACTACGGACACTTCTGTGGAGCCGCCATTAGTCAAATTGAAACCGAAAGGGAAAGCCTCGGTCTCGACTGACTCTTCTACGGAGCCACCATTGAGCGAATCGAAACCGAAAGAGAAAGCTTAGGTCTCAACGAAACCAAAAGTGATAGAGGCACCATCGACACAGAAAACGCCTGTCGCCTTGTTCGGCTCAACGTCTTCAGACATGCCGGTGCAGCCGAAGCCGAAGAAGGTTGTCGAATCGGTGAAGTCGCTCAAGGGCGTCGAGCCGAAGACTGGGGCACCGAAAACGCTTGCCAAAGCCGCCGACCCAAAGTCGTCAGCGCCGAAGGCCGTCGACACAGTCAAGGGACTCGGAGCTCCAAAAGCTGTCGATCCAACTCGTCGGTCCGAAAAGGTCAAGGGTACTACTGCCCTCGAGCCACCACGTGGTGGTGGCTCGAAAGCACCTGTTGAGTCGACGAAACCGTCCGCATCCTTCACGAAGCAGGTGTCGGACTCGTTACAGCGCATTAAACACAAGGCTTCCGCGATCGATCCGAAGGGTACTTCCACACCGACGCCAGCCACCAAACCACACAAGTCGACGGCGCCGATTCAGTTCACGTTGCCGCCGAAAGTGGCGCCGAAGGCGTTCGCGCCCAAGCAGGTCGTCGAGCCGTCCAGAACGGTCTCCACCGGGCAGAAGCCTACCCCGGCTGTTGTAGGCATGGAGCATCGACAATCCCTAGTCGAGGACCAGTCGGAACAGTTTATCGACGCCAACACCGGTAAACTGTTCATTTACAAGCGCAAGATCACGCCAGCACAGCCTATGGAGTCCTACACAATTCCTTTGAAAAAGAAAAAGGATTCCACAGATTCCCCAGTTCTTGTTGAACTAATTAATCCACGTGCTCAGGACACTGCTCCACTCTCGCCCACTTACTCAGATGTGGAGGCTGGGGAAGGTGACTACGACGAGTACAACTACCCTGCCGACACTGATCCTGAAGATCAGCATGACACATGGACAGATGCTGCAGACCCAGGGGACACAAACTGCCCCGGACACTCAAGTATATGCTGTCAAAACCTCCGCCACTGAGGATTCTGCAGCATTTAATGCACTAATTGAAAGGGCAGCTAAGAATCACTCCGTCCAGCTGCATGCTGACCCTATTGATGTGGACTTTCTGTTTGATACCTTTTCAACCTCTGAAAAGACTGTCAAGACTCTGCCAATGCTAAAGGGTGTCTTGAAACATGCTGCAGACATTTTTAAAGAACCCACACGTGCCAGGGTTATAAACCCCAGAATCGAAAAAAAGTACAAGCCGGCACCTGGCGACCCTACCTACATCAAGGGCCAGTTGCCGTTGGACTCCCTGGTTGTTTCTAATGCCCGGAAGAGGGCAAATTCACAGACTACGGGTGATCCTCCTCCCCCTGACAAGGAGTCTAAAGTGCTAGAAGCATCAGGGAAGAGGGTGGCGGCTCAAACGGCCAATATCTGGCGTATTTCTAACACGCAAGCGCTCTTGGCCAGATATGACAGGGCACACTATGATACCCTTGAAACCCTCTTACAACACTTTCCAGATGAGTATAAGGAGGCATCAGAGATGCTCATTCAAGAAGGGAAGCTCATGTCCAATGCTTCAATTAAGTGTGCACTGGACGCAGCTGACACCGCGGCCAGGGCCATTAACACAAGTGTAATGTTGCGGCGTCAGGCCTGGCTCAGAATCTCCGGGTTCAAGCCGGAGATACAAACCACCATCCTCAATCAGCCTGTAAACCCTGACCACTTATTTGGCCCTGAGGTGGACACCACCCTGGAAAAAATAAAAAAAGACACAGAAACTGCAAAGTCTATGGGGGCTCTTCAGTCCCAGCAGTTCAGGGGTAGTACTTTTCGTCGCTCAAGCAATAGAGGTGTTTCCAGAGGCCAGATGTCCCAGCAAACACAGTACACTAAAGGTGGTGCACAAACCTCTTACAACAAGCAGAGTAGAGGCGGATATCGCGGCAACAGCACCAAGGGCAGAGGTCGTGGAAACAACAACTCCCGATTCTCCGCCGCCAACAAACAGTGATGCCTTGTCACTGCCCCCCGACCATACAACACCTGTCGGGGGGAGACTCCAACAGTTCCTGCCAGTCTGGAGATCCATCACCACAAACAGGTGGGTCAGAAAACTTATCCAGTACGGTTATTGTCTGGAGTTAACATCCACTCCACCCAACCTCCCTCCAAAGCACTGTCCTATGTCAACAGAGCATTTGCACTTATTGCAGCAAGAGGTGCTCGTCATGCTGCAAAAAGGGGCAATCGAGCTCGTGCCAGTGGAACAAAGAGGCTCGGGAGTGTACTCCCTGTACTTCTTGATCCCAAAGAAAGACGGGTCCTTGCCACCCATACTGGACCTCAGACCCCTAAACCAGTACATTCTATCAGAACACTTTCACATGCTCACACTGCAGCAGGTTCTTCCGTTGCTCAATCAAGGGGATTTCCTCGCAACATTAGATCTAAAAGACACATATTTTCACATTCCACTACATCCGTCACACAGAAAATACCTCAGATTCACCTTCAGAATCCGCATTACCAATTCAAGGTCCTCCCTTTCGGAGTGACCACAGCACCCAGGGTGTTCACAAAATGCCTGGCGACAGTGGCTGCGCACCTCAGAGACAAAACGTTCACGTCTACCCTTATCTGGACGACTGGCTTGTCCAAGCAAAGTCGGCCCACCAGTGCGCTGCCAACATGTCCCACACCATTCACCTTCTTCACGATCTGGGATTCTCACTGAATTATCCGAAGTCACACCTTCAGCCCACCCAAGTGCGGCAGTATCTAGGTGCGACAATAAACACTCTGGCGGCCACAGCGCAGCCAAATTCTGTGAGGATCAACAGCATTCAATTGCTAATACAGAAATTCAGGCCGCAACACTCGCTTCCAGCACGAGTGTTCATGCAGTTGATAGGCATGATGGCCTCCTGCATCTTCATAGTCCCGCATGCGAGACTACATATGCGTCTGCTTCAAGAGTGCTTGGCACGTCAGTGGAATCAGGCTCACGGACAGTTGAAAGACCTAGTGTTGGTGACCGGTCGGGCATACAACTCTCTGCATTGGTGGAATCCACACAACCTTTGCAAGGGCCGACCGTTCCAGGAGCCTGTTCCACAGATCATCCTAACAACCAACGCTTCTCTCCAGGGTTGGGGAGCTCATGTAATCCAATACACAGTGCAGGGACTATGGACGACACAGCAAAGGAAGATGCACATCAACCACCTAGAGCTGATGGCGATCTTCATGGCAATTAAGGCATTCAAGATACATCTGTGCAACAAAGTCGTGTTGATCCGGACGGACAACATGACAGCCATGTACTAGATTGAGAAGCAGGGAGGTACACACTCTCCACAGTTGTCTCATCTGGCTCAGAGCATGTGGAAGTGGGCCATTCAGAGGAACATCTTCCTCATGGCGGAACACCTCCCGGGCAAGGACAATCAGATGGCGGATCTGCTCAGCAGGTACACCCACCAAATGCACGAGTGGGAGATACATCCATCAGTGCTCCACCCGTACTTCCAGCAGTGGGGTCATCCAGAGATAGACCTGTTCGCCACAAGGGAAAACGCCAAATGCCAAAGCTTTGCCGCCAGGTTTCCGCACCCACAGTCACAGGGCAATGCGATGTGGATGAACTGGTCAGGCAAATTTGCGTACGCTTTTCCCCCGGCACCTCTAATACCGCTGGTGGCTCGAAAGCTAAAGCAACACTCGATGACGCTCATCCTGGTTGCTCCAACGTGGGCACGCCAACCATGGTACACCACGTTTCTCGAACTTTCCGTGGTACCGCATCAAAGGCTGCACCTCACACCCAGACTTTTGACGCAGAGCCATGGCGACATTCAGCACCCAGATCCGCAACAGCTCAACCTGGCGATCTGGCTCCTGAGGTCTTAGAGTTTGGCTACCTCAACTTACCTCCTGACTGCATTGATATCATACGGGAGGCAAGAAAGCCCACCACCAGAGCATGCTACGCAGCAAAAAGGAGGTGGTTTGTCATTTATTGCGTAGACCACGACATTAACCCACTTGACGCGTCCACGCACAACATCATTTGTTATCTGTTGCATCTTTACAAATGCAATCTGGCATATGCTTCCATTCGGATACATTTATCCGCCATAGCGGCTTATCTCCAAAACAGGCAGCATCTCTCCCTTTTCCGAGTGCCTGCCATTAAAGCTTTTCTAGAAGGGCTCAAACGAGTCATTCCTCCCAGGACCCCACCTGCTCCTGAATGGAATCTTAATGTGGTCCTCACCCGACTGATGGGTCCACCTTTTGAGCCTCTGCACTCATGCGAGATTCAATTCTTAACATGGAAAGTGGCTTTCCTAATAGCCATTTCGTCACTGCGACGTGTCAGTGAGCTCCAGGCGCTCACTGTACAAGAACCTTTCATACAGATTCACTCCAACCGGGTGGTGCTGCGCACTAACCCTAAATTTCTTCCTAAGGTGGTTTCACAGTTCCATGTCAATCAAACTATTGAACTGCCTGTGTTCTACCAAAATCCAGAGACAGTGGCTGAAAGAATGCTCCACACTCTTGACGTCAAACGAGCTTTGATGTGCTACATTGATAGGACCAAAGATTTTAGGAAGACGAAACAACTCTTTGTTGCCTTTTCTGCCCAACAAACAAGGCAACCCCATTTCCAAAGCAGGTATAGCCAAGTGGATCGTTAAGTGCATTCAAATTTGCTATCAAAAGGCTAAGCGCACTTTAACGGTCCCCCCTAGAGCCCACTCCACCCGTAAGTTGGGGGCCTCCATGGCTTTCCTTGGAAATATCCCTTTGGAAGACATTTGTAGAGCAGCCACATGGTCTACCCCACACACATTTACAAAACACTACTGTGTAGATGTGCACTCCAAGCAGCAAGCAGCAAGCAGCTGTAGGGCAGGCTGTTCTCAAAACACTTTTTCAAACGTCTGCAGCTGGCACAGGCGGCTGCCGCTAATGGAGGGACTGCTATATATTCTATGCTATAGATATGAATTCAGCAGCCCACATGCCTCGAACTGAATATGCTACTTACCAGTATGCATCTGTTCTTGGCATGTAGGGCTGCTGACATTCATATCGCCCGCCCTCCTCCCCGGCGCCTGTAGCGGCTGCAGAATTTACACTTACTCTTAGCATGGCCATCGCTCACACTGTTACACTCCATCTTTGCCACAATGGCTAAAAACAATCTGGGGATGGAGTCGATGCCCAAGCGCACTGTAGTCCAGGGGAGGAGCCACCTATCTCGTGATACTTCGAAGACTCTTCCAGGACAACAATGTGCAATCATCCGGACCCAACACTAGGCGGCGATCTATGCTATAGATATGAATGTCAGCAGCCCTACATGCCAAGAACAGATGCATACTGGTAAGTAGCATATTCATTATCCCCAGGCGTCAGATTGGTCCGGAAAATGTTGCGCAGTAGCACCTCTACGCCCCGGAGTGCGGCAACGCACGGCTCCACCCAGACCTCATCCATGGATGTGACATCAGCAGAGCCATATATTCACCGCCCGCTGCGCTGACATCAGTTTTCTTCTTTTCCGCGTCACAACGCGGTTCTGGGAAACCAGCAGTTCCTGGCCTACTTTTGGGCCTTCTCGACACCTTTGGTGTCATACCGAAACAGTGTGCAATGCCCTCGGGGTTCAAAGCCTGTGAGGCCTGTGCGCGTCAGATGGCTGGCACTGATCCGCACCTTATTTGCATGTGGTGCCTTGGTGTGCATCACGATTCCAAGCAATGCGACGACTGTCAACAGATGAAGCCGAAGTCCCTTCGGGAGCGCCGTATGGAGCTATTGGCCACACGGCTGGCCAGGCCAATTTCTTTTCATCACTCTTCAGAGGGGGCTCGCTCCCGAGGCCGCTCCCACGATCGGCACCCTAAGAAAGGTAAGCGGAGCTCCAAGCGTCAACTGAGGTCCACCTGTCGTAGGCGTGCCGCTGGCTCCCACTCCTCTCGTACGGGGTCAGCTACGGGCGCCCGGAGGTCACCTCCACCTTACCCTCCTTTCCCAGGAGTTGGAGCGACGCGTGCCCAAATGGAGTTCTACTCCCGGGCTCTTCAAGCCTACTTTGAGTCCTTCGGGCCCCACAGAGGCAGTGGGTACTCAGGCTGGGCCCTCGTCGGCGAATCCTTCCCCGACCAGGGTTGTGTGCACTGACTCCGGATCTGAGGCGACGACGTTGGGCCGTGGCCCAGACTGTCCTGGTCGCTCTAGCACACCCCGCCAGTCAACGCATAGCCCTGTGCGGCTTCCTGCGTGGACGACGGAGGCGACGCCGGCTAAGCATGGTTTGACGCCGGGCTCTTCTCGTCAGTCAGCGCATAGCCATGTGCAACTACCTGCGCGGACGACAGAGCTGGCGTCGGCGACGCTGGGTTCGATACCAGGCTTTCACCGCCAGTCACTGCATAGCCCTGTGCGCAGATAGCAGGAGCGGAGTCTATGATGCCGAGCTTGGAGCTCCACGTCGGACCCAACCTGGGCTTATTGCTCAAGGCCATGCCCAGCTCACTTCCTCCAACGCCGGTCGGCTTCAAGGGTTTATCCCTTGTGGAGGCCGTCTACACCGACGCGGCACCCACAGGCGCCACTGTCGGCACATCCATCGCCGCTGGTGCCCATTCTTTCATCAACGCCGGTGCCCGTGCCTGGGGTTGCTCTGGATTCCTCATTTTTCCCCTTAGCAGGGTCGAGCGACACTGGTATCCCCTACAGCCTTTTCGGATGCTGTTGCTTCCCCTGGTCTGGAGCCACTGGTGCAGGTTCCTAGTGTGGCATGGCCTTCAGTTAGTTCCCCAGCCCGCTCTTTATGGCGACTGGGATAATTAACCTCCAACCGTCTCCTACAAGACGGCCTCTTGTCCCCTCCTAGGGTGATTACTGAGTTGGGGGCCGCCTGCGCAGGGACTATCGCCAGGGCAGCTGCTATCCTTGGCTTTCAGCCTCCTGTGGTACCCCTCATTTCCGATCCCTTAACGGATCTGCTCCATCTCGAGCCCATTACAGTGGAACCCTTGCTACCCCTTGGGTGTGCTTTATTGGAAGTCCTGCGTGGTACATGGGCACGGCCCTCTTCTGTAGCCCCGGTTGATTGGGCCATTGGCGGTAGGCACTATCCTGCCCCGGGGGATCCACGGTCTGTCCCTCCATCCTGCTGCTCAGGGCCTGGTAGTTCAGGCGGCTTTTGGTTTGCAAGACTCCTCCACTTTGCCTTTGTTTCCTCCCACCCGGGAATCCCGGTGGCTGGATACATGTGGCAGACAGCTTTTTGCTTCTAGTGCGGCCCTCCGCGCTTTAAACACTACATGTGTGTTTGCACGTGCGTCCTCCGCACTCTGTGACTCCATGGCTAACTTTCTTCCTTCTCTTCTGGAGGAATTGTGCCCGGAGTTACTCCGTCTTGTCCTTCATGGCAAGGAAATGCCTCATTTTACTATACGCTCCTCCCTGGATGCCACTGACTCTATGAGCTGTGCTCTTGCACGGCCGTGTCTTTGCACCTTCATGCCTGATAATATCTGGGGGAGCCTCCAGGACATGCCGTTTGACGGGATAGATCTTTTTGGGTCCCATGCTGACTCTGCGATTTCTCGAGGCTTCTGTCAAGGCTTCCGTAATTATGCCGCGCCACTGACTGGCTGAGTTTTCTTCTTGGTTGCGGTCTTCATTCATGGCAAGTTTTTTATCAGAGGCAGGTTGGTGCCTCTATATTGTCTGTAAAGCCATACGGCTACGTTGTTTTTGTTTTCAAGTCCTCTGACTGTCTGTTTTGCCCAGAGGATCCCACCTTCTTGCCAGGGGTTGACCCTTGCCCTATGTGGGGTATGACTGGTGGCAGTTATCTGCCTTTGCCTTCGTACGCTCCTGTGGAGTTTTCATTGTAGGTATCCCTCTGGTACTTCTATGCCTCCCTTTATTGCGTTCCGCAGGGTCGCATCGCCCTATTGTTTGTAATACTTAGATTCCGGGTCTAGCTCTATTTTCCTTTGGTGCCAGCCCCTCCTGGGTTGTTCTCCCCAGTAGGGAGTTGCCTTGCACCTCTCTGTTGTGGATTGTTGTGGCACTTGGCTTGTTCCCCAGCAGTTTTCTCCACATCTCCGCTGCTTTCGCGCAGAGATTCCTACGTTCCACTGACACTCCTAAATGTGGCTTACTCGTGGTGCTGGTTCTCCTTGTACTCCGATCTTCCTGGCGTCTAGGACCCGTGAGTTGGTCCTAAGTACTCCCTTGTTAGGCTGGTCTTTTCTTCTAAATTGTCCTGGGAGTCTCTTCCAGACTGACGGCAGACGTTGCTTAGAGCCTGGACTAGTTCCACTTTCTTTATAAGTTGCAGGTGCTTTTAAGCGAACCAGAGTGCCTGGGTTTGGACGGGTTTCATCATCTTCTCGAGGCTGTTCTGTGCCATATTATTCCTCATGGCTTGTGCGGCCGTTGCTTCTTGTTATTGGGCGCATCTCAGTTGTTCCTGCGGTGTTGCTCCCGCGTATGAGCGTCTTTCGGGCTGTGTATGGGCATTCTTTCAATGCTCTCCACATCTCTGTCTGGTAAGGATCTCCACAGCACTCTTCCTCTGTGGTACACGTGGGGGCGCTACGCGTTTTCTCCACCTACTACTTATCCGGTCCTTTGGGTTCGCTTTGTCGTGTGCACTTTATTTTCATGTCAGTTTCTTTCTAGGTGTGTTTTTCTTCCATGTCGCCCCGTGCTGGGCAGGGGCCAGTGTCCTGCTGCCTTTGTATCTTTACGGGAGCAGGTTTAACACTTTATGCTGTTTGAGTGATTAACTGGGCTAGCTCTGGGTTCTTGTCGATGCTTTGGATCCTGTGGATCCTTCATGCCTTTTCAAGGTTCGGCGTTTTTTTCACTCGGGTGCAAGCGTTTTGGCTTGGTGTTTTTCTTCTCTCATCCCCTGTACATGTGGGGTTTTTAGGTCGAGCTAGAATAAGCATGCGAAGCATGTGTCTAGCTCGACAACTATAGTCATCCGTCTCCTGGGAATCTGAGACAGGGGATGGGCACGAGCGTCGACTTCACCTCGTGGGCTCGTACGCCCAGCCCAGCGCCGTGCACATCCCCTGCCTCAGATTGCCAGGAAGTCAGCCATGCCTCTCTGTCGCGGACACAAACACACACACACACACACACCCACACACACACGCGCACACACGCACGCACGCGCGCACACTCGCACACTCGCACACTCACACACTCACACTCACTCCTTTTCATCCGAGCACTCGAGCTCCTCTGCCAGGCCAGCACGAAACGGGGCTCTCTCCTTAGGCATGGGAGCCCCGCAGTCTGCCCGCTGGTCTTCACCCGGGCCCCCTCCTGGGACCCGGGACTTCAGCTGCGGCACTTCGTTTTCGCTCCGGGGCTCGCTACTAAAACGAAACTTAGGGATGGCACGCATGCGCAGGCAGCCCCCACAGACAGTGTGAGCAGTTATGTGAAGTCGGGAGAGTCCATTTCAGGAGTAAGGGGAGTCTGTAAGTGATCCTCTATGCTTCTTGCTACCTCTTAGCTTTCACCTCGCTAGAACTCCTTGTGCAAACCCGACTATTTTGAAATATATATTTTTGTAGGGGGTGTTACGTTTTGCAAAGCCTTCCAGCAGAATGAGTCATGTGCTCAACATTAAAGGCTCCTCTGGTGCGCCCCTCTGTGGTGCAGTCCAGCCTTCAGCTGGAGTGTGCCTGTAGCAGCCTCGTCTAGCTAGGAAAAGTTTTCGAAGGAATGTCAACTCCACCGTCCAGCGCTCGGCAGCCGGCAGGAACCTGGAGACCCGGGGGGGATTCGCAATGAGGGAGCGGAACTCGACCTGCCCATTGCCCGCTGTTCCAAGGGACAATTCAGCGGCTCCCTGTGAGGTGGATTAAGCAGAGATCGAACAGCATGGTGAAGCTGCCCCGGGACCGCGGATAAGTATTTGAAAAACGCAGCATCCCTAGGTACAGCCCGGGGCAAAGGGTTGTTGACACTGCCGGGCTGAAACACTGCTGAGGTGGGGGAGCAGCCATGGAAGAGGAGGACCAAGCGGCTTGTCCAGAGCCCCAGGAGGAGACGGGCATGTCCGATGGCTTTTCCAGGCTCTGGACCGATGTGATGGGGATGCTGGTGAGTGTTTTTGTGCAGCCGGTGAGAGGGTCGGGGGAGGGGAGAGCGCTTGGGAGCTTGCGGGACAGTGAAGAGATCATCCAGTCATATTTGTGAAGGTGCATATTGGATACTGTAGTCCTGCTTGTGCAGCGAAGCAAGTAAATCTATAAGTACCGGGAGGGGCAAAAAGGACTGGGAGCCATCGTACTGTTTGTTCTTTATTGCTTTGTTTGATTTTACTTCTGTATCGCTACATACCTTGTTGTAGGTGTCTGTGTGATTTACAGTGGCACAGTAGTTGCCACCCACAAAAACTGGTACTCACGTTTTTCCGACCTCGGAAGGATGAATGGATGCGCGAGCCTTTATCAGACTGGAACTTTATTTTTAGGCTACTAATTGATCCGGGCTGCTCTCATACTCAGTTAAAACAGCTGAGCCGAATTTGTTTTGTTTGTATTTACTTCGCCACATCGAGCATATGTACACGGTGATGTGTATATATACGTCACAGAAGTTATTTCCGAGAACATCCTGACCAGCGATTGCAGCGCAGCAAGCGTGACAGGGAGCTCAAACCATACCTTCACTTACCAAAACAAAAGCGTTCCGCACCAAAAAGCATGCATTCACTGAACATGACAAAATGCCATGAACTGTGATTTCAAATTATTGTCCTATGAAATTTGACGGAAATATTCAGTGAGGCACTTTGAAGGCAACGATTCGTCATTGTTTTACTTTTAACATGTTTTTGCACTTTTGTTTGGTTCCTCGAAATGTGTTTTGCGGGTTTGTTTTGGACGTGTCTTAGTTGTCATGCATGACTTTGTTGTCCGGGTTCCCTGCAGAGCGAGGGAGAAAGTGTATAACCCAGAAATACTTTCCCTGCCAGACTTTTCTTAAGTGCTGCTTGTGCGTGCGCCCAGGCTGTGCACTCAGGTGTGGTGCAAACCCTTGCTGATTACCTTATCCCTTCCGCCTGAAGGCATTCGGGAGATTACATACATACATAGAATTCCACTTTCTGGAGCGAAAATCAGATTCTTTTAAGGTGTCAAATACAGACTTCATTGTATCTATACAGAGCCCTGAGGTTTTCCATTTGTTTGCATAAACAGATGATGCAGTCATGTTTTTTTCTATTGTGGCACTTGTAGCCCTGATCTAAACTTGGGACCAACAGCACTTCAAATCCCAGAATGAAAAGCAAAAACCTTTACTGGATTAGTTTGTCACGCATCAACTTTGAAAGTTTGAGAAACCAAAGGTTCTCCCACTGGTGTCTTCTTTGGTGAAATATGTTACCTTGACACACTGAGAGTTCCTATATGTAATGTGTCTTTAAAATATTTTCGGGGAAATTGTTCCTGCGCCAGATGTGATTTTCAGCTCTACGGTACATTTCCGAGGCCTGGCTGCTGAAACATGTCCATGGAACGAGTTTAGAAGCAGGGTTCAAGTTTCCACCTGTTGTGAAAACGTAAGGAGCACTCGAACTACATTTGGAATTCACAGTTTAGCTTCGCCTGGCACGCATTGTAAAACTGACAATGCACACGCGCACCCCTGAAAGTTTTGTGGACATTTTTAGGGAGCACGTGGTGTTCATTGATTTCAACAGCATACGCATTGATTTTCACAGGGGTGTAACTACCATATTGATAGCAGGTGCAGTGGCACCGGGTTCCACTGAACCCTCGTTATTGCTGAATTTCAGAATGTAAACAGCGGCCAAGGTGCCCATTTGCTTCCTTGCACTCGGGCCCATGATACATTGGCTACGTCACTGGTGACACAATTGAATTGGGACTCCTATTTCATGGTCGTACCACAGAATACTAAGCTTGAAACCACGGCATTGACGTCCTTGTCAGTCATAAGTGTTACTTGTGTGGTAACTTTTCTTTGTTTGTTTCTGTGCTGTGTGTAAAAAGTAATTTGTTGCACCAGCCCCGAAGCAAGCAGAAAAGTACGATAACCATCTAAACGATCTTAAATTGGGGTTGTCTCAGGTGGCTGGCTGGATGAAGGCAAATTTCCTGAGGCTGAACGGTGATAAGACCTTCAAAGTCTTATTCATGCCTATACTCCTAGCCGTACCCTCAGATCTGCAGGTAAGGGAGACTTTGTCGTTCCTAGATTCAGGCCGGTGAAGATGGGCGGCCGCTCCTTTTCGCATCTGGCCACCAAAACTTGGAATGCCTTGCCTGTTAGGCTGAAGTTGGAAACTGATCTTGTTAGGTTCTGCAAGGGATTAAAAACTTGGCTTTTTCAGCAATAGTCTTTCTCAGCAACAATGATTCTCCGAACAGCCGTCCCTCTTTTTAAGCCTTGTAGTTTTTTCTTCTCCAGTCTTTCCCTTGGCGCCGGGAAACCCATTGCGGGTAGCTGTGCGCCTTATAAGTTTAAATAAATAAATAAATAAATAACCAGAATGTTGGTGATAGAAAACAGGGGGCAATCTTTCCTCGTTACACCACCACATCTTTTAAATCGAAAAACGGGTCCTCCTTCTGCAGCTGAAGGTGCACCTAAGAAAATAGGTGGACACTATGATGTTCACCAGCCATCAGTGCAAGCTTCCACCAGGCACACACACCACTAGCCATTAGTGCACGCTTCCTATAGACACACACTACCAGCTATCACCACCAATCAGTGCATACTTCCATTATGCACACACACCACTAGCCGTTAGTGCACGCTTCCATCAGACACACATCACCATCCGTAAGTGCACGCTTTCACCAGACAGACAGACACACAACGCCAGCTGTCATTGCACGTTTTAACAGGCACACTCCTCCAGCCGTCAGTGCACATATTCACCAAACATACACACCACCAGCTATAATTGCATGCTTCCACCAAGCACACACTCCACCAGCCGTCAGTGCACGCTTCCACCAGGTATACACACCACTGCCCATCAGTGCACACTTTCACCAGGCACACACCACCAGCCGTTAGTGCACGCTTTCACTAGGCACACACACCACCAACTGTCAGTGCACGTTTTAACAGGCACACTCCAGCCGTCGGTGCACACTTTCACTAGGCAAACACACCACCAGCTATAATTGCATGCTTCCACCAGGCATACACCACCAGTTGTCAGTGCACGCTTCCACCAGGCACACACCACCATCCGTCACTGCACGCTTTCACCAGGCATACACACCACCAGTTGTCAGTGCACGCTTCCACTAGGCACACACACCACCTGCCATCATCACCAGTCGTCAGTGCACGCTTCCACCATGCACACACATTACTAGCCGTCAGTGCACGCTTCCACCAGGCAGACACAAACAGCCGTCAGTGCACGCTTTATAGGCGCACACACACACACCATTAGCGTCAGGCATCCACAAGCGTCAGGCATCCACAAGCATCAGACATCCACAAGCATCAGACATCCACAGGCATCAGATATCCACAGGCATCAGACATCCACAGGCATCAGACATCCACAGGCATCAGACATCCACAGGCATCAGACATCCACAGGCATCAGACATCCACAGGCATCAGACATCCCCAGGCATCAGACATCCACAGGCATCAGACATCCACAGGCATCAGACATCCACAGGCATCAGACATCCACAAGCATCAGACATCCAAAAGCATCAGACATCAGACATCCACAAGCGTCAGGCATCCAAAAAGGGTCTGGCATGCACAAGCGTCAGGCATGCACAAGCGTCAGGCATGCACAAGCGTCAGGCATGCACAAGCGTCAGGCATGCACAAGCGTCAGGCATGCACAAGCGTCAGGCATGCACAAGCGTCAGGCATGCACAAGCGTCAGGCATGCACAAGCGTCAGGCATGCACAAGCGTCAGGCATGCACAAGCGTCAGGCATGCACAAGCGTCAGGCATCCACAAGCGTCAGGCATCCACAAGCATCAGACATCAGGCATCCACAGGCGTCAGACATCCAACGTCAGACATCCACAGGTGTCAGAAATCCACAGGCGTCAGAAATCCACAGGCGTCAGAAATCCACAGGCGTCCGACATCCACAGGCGTCCGACATCCACAGGCGTCCGACATCCACAGGTGTCCGACATCCACAGGCATCAGGCATCCACAGGCGTCCGGCATCCACAGGCGTCCGGCATCCACAGGCGTCCGGCATCCACAGGCGTCAGGCATCCACAGGCGCCAGGCATCCACAGGCGTCAGGCATCCACAGGCGTCAGGCATCCACAGGCGTCAGGCATCCACAGGCGTCAGGCATCCACAAGCGTCAGGCATCCACAAGCGTCAGACATCCACAAGCATCAGGCATCCACAAGCATCAGGCATCCACAAACGTCAGACATCCACAAGCGTCCCTTTCATCAGCTCTCTGCCATCCTCGTTAGCTTCAAATGTTTCTGGTTCCTCACAAGGCCCCTCCAGCTCTCGCCTTGCTACATTTTACATTGCCACAGCACCACTCAACGCCACAGCACCACTCAACGCCTCAGCATCACTCAGCATCGCTCAACGCCACAGCATCACTCAAGGCCACAGCATCACTCAGCATCACACAGCATCACTGAACGCCACAGCATCACTCAGCACCACTGAACGCCACACCATCACTCAGCACCACTGAACGCACAGCATCACTCAGCACCACTGAACGCCACACCATGGCTCTGTGAAACCATTCAACAACAACTGGTTCAAATATGTTCTCTCAATGTTTCAAGCTTTATTACACATGTCACAAAAAGATGTTAATATTTCACTTCTGTTCTTGGATTTTCGTCACAATAAAATACACTGAACATAATCTTCATAAAAGTTATTTACACAAGTTTAAGCTATTGCCATAAATTACAATAACTTATTTAAGTATTAATTATTAAAACAAATTAAAAGCCATTGTTATTTGTAATATCAATTCATGTAAGTCACGTAAATACAACACATATTGTATTACAAATGCTATAGGTGTCAGGTTTGCGAAAGTTAAAACTATTGGCATTGTAAATGACAAAGCTATTAATTTCGCTATTTTCAAAACCAACACATATAACAAATTTGTCATTTACAATACCAATAGCTCAAACTTTCCTAATGCGAGACCTATTGCATTGCAAATGCTTGTTTGTGTTATTCTGGATGGGCTGTGGTGCCCTAGCCTTCCCTTGATACCTGCTCTCTTCAGGGCACAGGGGTCTGGTGGTTGGCTGCGCTTTCATTTTGTCCCCACTGTGTTTCGTTATTTGGTAGACGACCCTCCTTTGGTCATGTAACTGACCACTAGGTTCTTTCTGGACCTTGGTGGGGTTTAGTCGCAGTCCCGCCTCATCTTTGGGTATGGCTTTGGTATCTATTCTAAGTTAAGGAATCTGCAGCTAGACGTCTCTATCAGATGAACAAGTTACTTACCTTCAATAACGATGTATCTGGTAGAGACATAGTCTAGCCACAGATTCCTTAACGCCCGCCCGTCCTCCCCATCCTGCGACAACCTTTTCAGGTTGGGCTTCTTGCCTTTGCCTCCCTTTGGGTGGCTTTATTCCTCTGCGGGTGATGTTCCCTCTTCACTCAGACTTACTAGGCTACATTCTGTTTCGTGGCTTTGCTCTGCCCATTCTTGTGATTGGACGGTATGCTCATATGACATGTCCTTTACAACCCTTACCCTGGGTTGTCCGACGTGAGTCTAATTCTCCCTTATATCTTCAACTGCTTGAGGTCTCTTGCCTCACTGCACTCTAGCGGTTGCAGTCTCCAACAAAGCTGCCTTCGGCAGATCCATTATTTGGATTTGACCTCTTCTTTTAGGTGACGCTTTATAGTAGTTTGTCCTTGCTCCTGGATTTTGGACTGGTTGTCCTTCACTGTCATTTCTTGTGGTTGCAGCCTTTCTGCCGGCTGCTGTGATGGTTCACCGAGGAGCTATAGCTTAATGGTGTGTCTTGTGCCTCTGGTGGCACAGGCTCACACAGGCCAAGGGTTCTATCCTGCCTATGCTCTACATATTCTTCTGCCTCTTGGGGTGGTTAGGACTTTACACTTGCGGGGGTTCCTCTCAGAGTGGTGCTCTGTTCTTTCCCTCCCTCAGTTTACACTATTCAGTGATTGGCACTGTCTTTCTATGGTGATGTTTAATCACCGTGCCTTGTTTTTTCTTTTTCTGCACACTGTTCCCATATTTTCACAGTTTTTGGTGACGGCTTCGCGTTCTGGCGCAGAAAAGTCTTCTGACGAAAACTGATGACGTCAGGGCAGAGCTGTGCAGCGCTGCCCCCCGGCACGCAGAAGTGCTGCTGCGCAAAAATTTCCGGACCAGTCTGACGCCTGGGGATATTCTAAGTTAAGGAATCTGTGTCTAGACTTTGTCTCAATCAGATACATTGTTACCGAAGGTAAGTAACTTGTTTGTTACTGCCTGGAATTCATCAACACTCCTCCAAACATTCCCCCAAAGTTGCACTGACTTCCACCGAATCACCTAGACCTTCTCAAACAAGTACAATCCCTGCTACTATAACAAGCCATAGAGCCCTTACCACCTCAACACCAAGGGTCGGGCGTATACTCTTTTAAATTTCTAATTCCAAAAAAGGACGCCTCTCTCAGACCCATATTGGATCTCAGAGAACTCAACCTTTACATACAGTCAGACCACTTCCACATGGTAACATTGCAACAGATACTGCCTCTTTTGCAAAAAGGCGATTTTCTTTCTACTCTCGATTTAAAGGACGCCTACTTTCCTATTCCAGTCCATCTGGCTGACAGCAAATTTCTCAGGTTTGTGGTAGGAGGTCAACATTACCAATTCAAAGTGCTCCCATTCAGAGTCACCATGGCCCCCAGAGTCTTCACAAAATGTCTGGCGGTAGTAGCTGCACATCTCAAAAGACAAAGCACACATATTTTTCCCTATTTGGACGACTGGCTCATCAAAACCAGCACATACCATAATAATATTGAAGCTTATATAGCGCAAACAGCTACCTTCAACAGAGGTGTCCCGGCGCTCTAATAGTAGGCATTACGCGCATAGAGGTCCAGGCATTGATCCCAAGCCTAGTCAAGTTTATAGAGCCATGTCTTCAGTGCTCTTCTGAAACAGGTCTCAGAAGTAACGTGGCAAAGGTTCCACATTTTGGCCGTCCTCACTGAGAACGCTCTTAAACCCAGGCGGGCTTTCGCAAAGCGGGGGTTCAAAGCTAATTTTGTGAATTTGACCTCAAAAATCGATTTTGCTTATAGCAGCAAAGTCTTTGTTTAAGATATCCAGGGCATTTACCTTTTAGAGCCTGGTAGGCCAGAGTCATGGCCTTGAATTAAATTCTTTTCGCTACTGGGAGCCTATGAAGCTCGTGTAAGTGCGGAGAGACGTGATGCCGAAAAGGTATGCATCTGATCAGTCTCGCAGCCGCATTCTGTACCGTCTGGAGGCGTCTAATCGAATATTTAGGAAGGCAGAGGTATAAACCATTTGCGTAGTCTAGCCTAGATGTCACTGTGGCGTCGACTACAGATTTGTAGCAATCTTCTGGCAGGAATTGTACAAATTTCCAGAGGTTTCTCAATTCGCTGAGGCACGTAGCAGAGACCTGCCAAATTTGAGCCGAAAGCGAGAGATCAGCCTCACACCTACATTTTTAATATTAGTGGCAGGCGTAGGAGGTGGGCCCATTTCTGACAGCCACCACAGATCTGGAGCAGGCGCTAAGCCCTTTCCGAAAAACACCACCTCTGTTTTTGCTGCATTGAGTTATAGCTTGTTTTTATTCATCCATAATGCTATGTCTCCCAGACAACCTTGAAAATTCTTGAAAGCATCTTCCGTCCGCTCTTTTTTTGTTTGCATATCTTTTATTGCATTTTGTTCTTTATTCACTGTGCATACCATAGAAATAGATGTAAAAATGTAACATTACATCCTGTAGCCATACAGAAATATTTAGTATAAACAACAGTTTGCCACAGTGTATTACACTTGTTTCATACTATACAAATCAAATATGCACACGAGGTCGTGTCGTTTGAGGAATCGTATATCTAATAAATGATAGGTCCATTTAGGAAAGGAGGATATAGCGGGAAACAGCAAGCTACAACAAAGCCCAAGGTGTAGGATGACCAAAGGGGTTCGTAAACCAAGATGAACTTCAGAAAGTATATAGCAACATGGCCATAATAACTATTCGCCATGTTCTCTGGTGATGCAATACAAAGGATATGATCTTATCTATGCGCCTCCATTGGCCTGTATCATTAAACATTGACAGACTACAGGGGCTGTCCAACTACCCTGAACCAGGGACAATAAATTATTACACCAAACAGAAGGTTCAGGTGAAAAAAGAACACAATAAACACTTAAACACTAAACATTAGGATCAAAAGCTAAATAAGGAAAAATAAAAAGCCTATATACACACATTGACGAATTTACAAAAACAGTTTATAATTTATTATATAAATATTTTTCATAAAAAGTTCAAAAAAGAACCATAGCGCTCAAAAAGGAGTTGGCAAAACAAAAACATACACTTCACATGCAAAACTAGTGGCTAACAGACAGACATTATCAATGCAGAAAGGAACAACAAAGACAAAATAATTTGTCCTTTATGATTTATGGCCACAAAAAGCGTTGACGGCGTTTCAACCGCATGGGAACTGCACGGTCATCTTCAGGACCAATAATTTTTGAGCGTACAGTTTCTTGTTATACAGCCAGCCAATCGTAATTGATTTAGCGTGTGGATCAAATTCCCAAATTCCAACAACTGCAGGTTTGGAACTATCCAATACTTAGGATCCAGATATTTTTGATACTGCATATAAATAACTCGAGTGGCAGGAACTCAATGATGTGCCTTAAATTACTCCTGTAGGTCTACTCAGTAAATCAGCAGCCGAAGATACAGGCGGCCATAAGCAACCCTAAGTATTGGATGGTTCCAAACCTGCAGTTGTTGGAAGTTGGAAATTTGATCCACACGCTAAATGAATTACGATTGGCTGGCTATATAACAAGAAACTGTACGCTCAAAAATTATTGGTCCTGAAGATGACCGTGCAGTTCCCATGCGGTTGAAACGCCGTAGACGCTTTTTGTGGCCATAATTCATAAAGGACACATTATTTTGTCTTTGTTGTTACTTTCTGCATTGATAATATCTGTCTGTTAGCCACTCGTTTGGCATGTGAAGTGTATGTTTTTGTTTTGCGAACTCCTTTCTGAGCGCTGTGGTTCTTTTTTGAACTTTTGATGAAAAATATTTATATAATAAATTATAAACTGTTTTTGTAAATTCGTCAATGTGTGTATATAGGCTTCTTCTTTTTCCTTATTTAGCTTTTAACCCTAATGTTTAGTGTTTAAGTGTTTAATGTGTTCTTGTATCATTAAACAGTCACAGGATGGATCGTCCGAAACAGTTATTGTTAACAGATTAATTTATTTATTTATTTAGAGGCTTATATAGCGCAAGACTCGAGTCCCGGAGGTGTATCTCTACGCTTCGTTCACCCAACCAGAATAAAAAACAGTACTTCTCATGAGTGCGCTGAAAAAGGGTAGAATATTTAAAACAGAAAAGTTTTCAATAGTTTCCTAAAAATTAAGTAGTTAGTGCAACATCTCAGGTTAAATGGTAGTTTATTCCAGAGACTGGGACCTAGAAACGAGAGGGCTCTGCCGCCCAGTCTCGCCTTTCTAATGGGCGGGACCTGTAGCAGAAATTGATTGCTAGAACGGAGGGTGCGTACAGGTTTATAAGGGATAAACTTTTCAGCCAGATACAGAGGGCCTGAGCCAAAAATGCTTTTGTGAATGACACAACAATTTTTGAATTTAATCCGTTGTCGGATTGGCAACCATTGAAGTTTTTCCAAAAGAGGACGGGATGGAGTTCTAGATGGGGCATTAAGAACCAATCTTGCCGCGGTGTTCTGAATCACCTGTAGCCTGCTCAGCAAGTTATCATTCGCTGATATAAGGAGTCAGTTACAGTAATCCAGGCGACTAAGTATTAGAGCCTGGACAAGGGTTTTTCTGGAGGTGTCTGGCAGAAAAGGGAACACACGTCTCAGAAGTCCAATTACCCAAAAACATGAACCAGCTGTTTGGTTGACGTGTTCCTTTAGGGACAGTCCTTGGTTCCGCCGGACCCCTAGGTTCTTCACCGTCTGCTTAGGGCTAGGGAAGGGGCCCAGGTCTAATGGCCACCAATCTGGTGACCACAGTAGTCGAGCCTCCCCGAATAACATGACCTCGGTCTTTCCTACATTACATTGCAGGAAATTTGAGGCCATCCATCGGGAGACCGCCCTCAGAGAAAGAATACTTGACAGCAGGAGTTAATGTCTGAAATGGGAATAACAGCTGAGTGTCGTCAGCGTACGACACTGGGATAAATCCATAAGTTCTCATAAGGTCATCTAGGGGGGGCCACATATATGTTGAAAAGAGTGGGGCTCAAGCACGAGCCTTGTGGCACCCCCTTGGTGAGCTCCATAGGCGTAGAACGAAAGGAACCCAGGCTGACCCTTTGTGAGCGATCTGATAGAAAACTCTTCAACCAGGACAGAGCCAACCCCTCGACCCCGACCTCATGCAAACGACTGAGCAAGATTTCATGCGATATGTTGTCGAATGCTGCGGACAGGTCCAACAGCACCAGAATCATAGAGCTCCCTCTATCCTGTGACATTCTGATGGTATCGGTCACAGATAGGAGCGCCGATTCTGTGCTATAGTTGGGCCTGAATTCGGATTGGGAGTGGTCTAAGCCTCCCGACAGCTCGATGAAATTCGACAGATGGGTATTGATGTGCTTCTCCATCATCTTGCTCAGATAGGTTAAGAGAGATAAAGGGCGGAGGTTGGAAAGGTCTGTCCATGGGAGAGCCAAGTTCTTACGGATAGGATTTACAAGAGATTTCTTTCATTCCTGTGGTACCTGGCCTTCTTTGAGAGAAAGATTAATCAGGGTCTGGATCATAGGGCAGAGTAGGTAGATTGCCCAGAGAAATAATTATTTTGGCAGGCATGAGGTTTAGGGGAGTTCCTGTTCTAATTTGACCCATCAAGGTATGGATATCAGTCTGACTGACTTCAGGAAAGGCAGTGAGCGTAACAGTGTCACGTGTTGGGGGGAGGGGTTAAGGGGTGTTATGGAGGAGCTGCCCTTAAAATTTGTGACCTTGATGATTTTATCATATATCATCTCTATTTTTATTTTAAAAAAAGACAGAAATGTCATCACACAGTGATTGTGAGGAGGCGTCCGCACTTTCACAAGCCACGGGTTTAATGAAGGCTTGTAGAATCCGGTATAGTGCTTTGGAGGAGTTACCAGCTTCCGCCAGCTGAGAGGCAAGATGAGTTTTTCGAGCCATTCTAATATTTTTGTGATATATTAACAAAGCATCAGAATGACATTTTTTGCTTTGATGCAAGCAGGAATGGGGCAGTATGTGTACGTTTCGATATTCATAACATTATAACATGGCTTTCTTAGGGAATATCCCCATTACCGATATATGCAAAGCTGCAACATGGTCTACACCACAGACATTCACCAAACACTGTTGTGTAGATGTGTTAGACAACAAGCTAATGTGGGCCAAGTAGTACTTAAAACGTTATTTCAGACAACTCCATCAGTTACAGCAGGGAGACTGCTGTATAGTCTATGCAAAGCATGTGATCTACAGCTCACATGCCTCGATCGAAAATGCTACTTACCCAGTATGCATCTGCTCTTGGCATGTACAGCTGTAGAACCTCATGCGCCCACCTCCCCTGGTACCTGTAACTGCTGTAGTTTTCTATTTTGCTAAACATACTTACGCGTGGACATCTATATTCTTTACTACTACATCATTCTCTCACCCTCTGCGGAATACAATCTGAAGATGGAGTTGATGGCTGTGCGCACTATCACCCATGGTAGGAGTCCCCTACCTTGTGATTAGGGAAAACTTTTTCCAGAAAAACCAAAGTGCAAACATCCAGACCCAACACTAGATGGCGATTGTATGCAAAGCATGAAATTCTACAGCTCTACATGGCAAGAACAGATGCATACAGGGTACGTAGCTTTTTCCTTCTTTTGGATACTGTACCTGCAGATTGCTCACTGATTCCACCCTTCGTTCCACCTCGAAGATTGGACATAGGCCATTTTTAATAAGCTTATGTTTCACTGCTTATCAACTTATATGATGTTGTTCTCAACATATGGCTTTATTTCAGCGGAAAATGTATAGGAAACGGAGGTCTGCACACCATGGTAGGTGCATTATGGCTCTGGTAATGTTACAGGAGAGTTGAATCTGATGTTGACGTGGAGCCAGCTTCCACTAGTGTAATTGAAGAGCTAATGTGAAGTTTCTGGATCCAGTCAAGTGCCTGGGGTAGTCAAAAGTTGAGGAATTTACTGATTATCCACCAGAAAGAGCATGAACACAGGTAAGTAACTTTTTCTTTTCTGCACTGATTTAGGAGTGTTATAAGTGTTGTTTTTAGGTTTTGCCTATGCAGCGCGCATGCGCTGTATAGGAGGACCTTTAGCCGTCGTTCCGCTCTTTTTTGAAGCACATACTCGTGCTTGTGACTGCATCCTCCTTGCGGGAGCGAGCAGGGGTGCGCCACAAGCACAAGTATGTGCTTCCAAAAAGAGCAGACTGCTCTCCCCCGTGTGCGCACGCGCACCACTCGGGGGCTCACCTCCTGCTCTCCCTCTCTCTCACAATTAACTTTTGCGGCCGTGCTTGTGTTTCAGTGCTTGTTTTGTTAAGTTGCAGCGCACAATGCGGCTTTCACTTTTACAATGGGGCCACAAGCAGCGCATGATCTTTATCTTTTTAAAACTCTCCCTGCCCGCTCCATAGCCGTTTAAATAGTATCTCTGTATGCATTTTCTTTTAACAGCTTTGCATGTCGCTAGATGTCTATTTTTTAATAATAGCGGGCACGCCCTTTCATTTTCCCCTCCGCTTCAAATTGGTGGGCTACTTAGTAGGCACACACGCTCTGCGACGAAGCTCTTCGACGGCTATCTTCCTTCTCTCCACGGTCCTTATTCACATTTTACAAAGGGTAAGCCCGCACGTTAGCCTTGAATAGCGGGACCATATTGGTTTTGTGAGAGTTGCAGGCTACATGTATCTTCTTCGTGGTGCGTTGTCTGTGTGTGAGGGGGTTGTTGTCTGGATTTCCGTTTGGTACTGGCAGTTTTGTTGCTGCCCTCTCACTTTCATGGTCTCTTGGGCAGAACCGCCTCTGCGTGTGTGCGAGCGCTAATCCTTAATGGCAACCTCGTATGTCCCTCTCCAGGCAGCCATGTTGGGTGCGTAGACTTTATAAATGAAGGCGATGCCTGCTGCCAAATCAGCGGCTGAGACTCTGGTATCTTTTGTTCGCATAAGGAGTTCTTCCTTAAGCAGGTTATTTTAGGTCAGTGCTCAGTAATTCGCTATCAACAAACGTAAAGCTACTGTACCCCGCAGTCTCGCAATAACTGATAGCATACTGGAAAGGGTGGTGAAGGGGGTCATAGCTCGGAAATTGCTATGACTAAATGTTATTTGCAACTTAACCAGGGGCAAGCACTTAGGGGAATACTAAGTACTGATAGTGTTTCTATCACCGGTGCTAGTGCTGACAAGGAACAGTAAATTAATAAAAAATATGTAAAAATGATGATAATTACCGTCTGCGATGAATAGCCCATCTGTTTCACCTAGTGTCAAAGCAATCTAGTCTCCTCATAAACCTGCAATCAAGTGAAACAAGCATTTGCAATGCAATAGCACTCGTATTTACTCAAGTCTGAGCTATTGGCATTGTAAATGACAATACCTTGTGTTTATGTTTTGGTTTTTAAGACATAAATACAAGACATTGACATTTACAATGCTAATAGCTTAAACTCCCACAAATGCGAGACCTGTTGCATTGCAAATGCTTGTTTCAATGCCTGCTACCCAGTTTCCTAGTCTTTTTTGTGCAGGAAAATCAGGACTGATCTGAGGTAATGGGAGAAGCTGTATCATGGCTCAATGTGAATGTCTCTAGGGCCCCTAATTAATGGAGCCTCTTAGGTTTAGTGACTTAAATTTTTAAAATCCAGCCTGCATCCAAAGATGGTTTGTAATATAAATAATCTGTAGGAGAAACATAATATCTGAATCAACGACTGTTTTTGATGGTAAGTAAATGGTTATTTTTATACGTTGTTGACATTGTGACTAGCTTGTTTATCTAGAAAAGTCCTGACCTCATTGTTTTGTTTTTAGTCCAGTATGGTTTAGTAAAGTTTTATGTTGGCATAACTCTATGGAAATATTTTGGTGAGCTTCTTAAATAAAATGTATTTCATCATTCTAGGATTTTTGCTTTCTGCTGTCTACCAGAGCTGGTGGTCTGGGTATAAATTTGGCATCTGCTGATACTGTTGTGATTTTCGATTCTGACTGGAATCCTCAAAATGATTTGCAAGCACAGGCTAGAGCTCATAGGATTGGCCAAAAGAAACAGGTATGATATTCAGTGTTAATTTACAAAGTATTTTGGAAAGTGAGAAAACGTGACTTGAATCTATTAATGTAGCAAAGGGCTTCTAGTATCAATTCACCTCAACTTCATTCTATAATAACTTTCCGAACAAGTGCAATAAATACGTTTCACATTATTTGTTTTTTGCAGGTAGTTTCTGCCGTTGTAATATCTGCCCCGTTTGGTTTTGACAGAATTAATACATTTCCAAAACAAATAGTCACTGGGTCACCAGCAGGCTACATTGATGTTATACTGTTTCGTCCATTTAGTTGCTAATGGTAATTTTATCACCTCATTAAATACTGCATTTTTCTGATTGAAAGGCTCATTTAGGTTGAGATAAATAGAATGCATGCCTGATGATATTGTGTGGAGATGGAGTTGGAGATGCCTTGTTGCTTTTTAATAATATTTCAGTAAAATCAGCTCACCTACTTTGCCTCTGGTATTGTTTACTTTTTAAACCACCAATATTGGCCTGCAGGGTAGGGGATCAGTGTGAGCACAGATGGGGCAGAATGTGCCTCTCTTTCACAGTGAAACACATTGTGCTCTTCTTCTCCAATTGTTTTCTTTTGGATATAAAAACATATGTCCATAATACTGAGGGACTGCATAGATTTTGAATTAGGCTTTTCAAATTATCGTATACCTTTTAGATTTGCAATTGTTTATGATGGATACTTCTAACCCCAAATTCCTCTCCTTAGAATATCCTTCATGTACCAAACTGGATCAAGAGAATTTTTCAGCAGTGCTTCTGCATGCTGGTAGATATTGCTGAGTGGCTGTACAGTGACCCCATACCACCTTGGATTTTGTGGAGCAGAGACACATATAAGCATCACTCTTGCACACTGACATTAGTTACTTTCTTTTTGCTCCTGCCGACTTAGATGTGGAGCTCTGCCTCCAATTATATTGGGTCGTCCAACAACTTCGGTAACTTTTCACAGTGTGTTTGTAAATTATGTCCCCTCTGAAAACTACAGGATTCAAGTAATTCCTAAACTGCAGGCACCAATGAGGTGTGCTTCTGATGCCTGGCCTTTGGTTACGATTCTTAAGTCATCTGATCAAAGTGTCCATATGCAGCTGAAAGTGATTTTAGTTGGAGAGGTGAAGGTTTATATCACTGTTTATAAAAAGAAGTTGCTATTTTTACACATGTGGCACTCCAAAATCATAGGCCCACTCTGGCTCTTCAGGTAGGTTAAATTATAATTCCAAATGTAAGCTTTAAAAATCAAAGATGGACTCAACCCCATTCCACCAGTCTGACAAAGAGAAGTTGTATGGGTGTCAAGATCTAAATTCCTCTCCCTAGAGGCGACTGGCCACAGACATGATTCGTCAGCTGGTACTTTGCATGCCCTGAGTTTTGCAGCGTGAATCTTTCTGGATTCACTATGCTGTGCTTTATTCTGCGGTCTAGTGGTTGGGTCCGGAATCAGTCTTTTCTTTTTTTTCGGAGTCCAGGTGGATGTCGACGTCCCACCTTCTGGTGTACTTCCTGTGATGTTGGCACGCTTCCTGCGGAAGCTCCCACCTTTGGGCGCCATCTTCATATTATTTTTTCCGGCGTTGGGTCTGGATCGTCACTGAGAGGTTCCAGAGTTTTTGGAGAAAAGAAGAAGGAAAAACCTGAATTCTACCGAAAACGTTTGGGGAATACATCCAGGAACAAGACCGCCAGGACGACTAAGAAGGAGGAAAACTTCGAATACTTCGACGTCCAACGGAGAATGCGCACACAGGGGGCCCCCTGAGCGCAGGAATGGACAAGACTCAGTTCAAATTCTGCTACAATTGCCACCACAAGTAAGCGCAGAAGGACCAGCACCTGGTTTGCAACCTCTGCCTGCCCGTCGACCACGAAAGCAAGGATTGCAACGCCTGCTCCGTCTTCTCCCCGAAGACTCTCAGAATTAGAGAGAGGCAGAGGATAGCCAACCACAGCATGCCAGGAAATGGCCAACCTCCGTCGCTTCGGGACTTGGGCCTCTCCAGTGACGAAGAGGACAACACCGCTGAGGGACCAGATGACTTCACGGTTGTAGAGACCGATAAGAAAACTACAAAAGAGGTAGGAGAGAGGTCGACCCCTAAAACCCCGACATACTTTCGAAAGCCTGAGTCAGACTCTCGAAAAACAGAGTCTAAGTCCACGAAAGGAGCACTGGCGCCGAACATTTCGACGGCCTCAGCTGCATCCAGGGATAAACAGCCCAGCGGATCCTTCGAAAAGGACTCCCAAGCAGTGAAAACACACAAAAAGCCTAGGTCGTCGAAGCACGCCCCCAAAAAGGAGCACTCGACGCCGAAGGAAAAGGACCCGAAGGCTTCTTCGATGTCGACAAAAACACAAAGTCCTGCGCACTCAAATCAAGTATAGCAAACAGTACGATAATGTAATTGAATAGAAATCTGTCCAACGTTGGTTCTTGGAGTTTCTTATATATCTCCTTTTATTTGGTCATCAAATCATTGTCAATTAACAGCCAGCCGACACGTGTTTCGTTGTAGGTCTGTACATTAACAGATGCTACAACTCTTCAGGGCTGGAAAAATACAAAAATGGATGACCTGTAGCAAGCCTGCTTTAAAACATTCAAATGCAGATATATACAATTGCAAACCCAGATTTGACATTTCCTACCCGGAAACACCTCATCCAGTGGAACACTAAAATAGTGGAAATACCCTAGTCCGTAATACGAATATCGTGACTAAATCATATTTGTAATTTAACAAACAAAGGATTATTCATGTCCGTCGTGATAAACAAGTGTGAAACGACACCCTTGCCAACTCTAAACTGATACACTGATAGTAAATCGAGAGCATTATAAGCTACATCGTCGTTCACATTGCAAAATATATAAATGAACAAATACGGAGAAAGGCGTGACACATAAAACCGCAAGCAACCCCCGTGTATGTGACAAAAGATAAAAACATTTAATTCTCCAAAAAGACCTCAATGGCTGAATCCTTAGCATTTAGGCTACTCATGTGAGAAAGATAAAAAAAAGGAGGAGAAAACACACAAAAGGGCATGGTATTAGTACTCCATTCTCCAACGATTGAGTACCCCCCTATAGGGAGCGAAAAGCCAAATAAAAAAGGGTTAATACCCCACGTCTGGTGATAATTCCAACCCGGCAGGGTAACCTTGTATTGAGAAGATAACGGTGTATGGCACTCTGCAAAGTAATTAGTGCCAAATTTCAGAGATAAGGTAATAATGCGTGCGTAAGTCAAGTCGAGCTATTTATAATATGCGAGTGATGTCTAGTACTAGTATTCTGCAACGCAACAACAGAGTTTATGGGGCACTTCTATAAACTCTTGGACTATTTAAATTCAAATTAAAAACACAACGGCAATTAATAGCCAGAAGTTTGTAAGTCACTCAAAACATTGCACAATTTGATGCGAAATATATTACGTCAGAAAAGGCACACCAACCCGGAGGTTGCGTTAGCCGTACAGTCGAAAAACTCTTAAAAACCTTAGAATTTGAATTAAAAAATCCTAGAAAACGATTGTCCCATCTCCTATACGTGTAATCGAACCTGCATCATAATGTGCCCACCCTAAAAGACAATCGATATATCACAAACGTTTACACCCTCGCATATCTAACCATCAAAAAAAGCCCTTCACCAAAGTGTGTAATCTCTTACCCGATATTTTTTAAATTCTTGACGAAGATGCCAGTAGTCCGCACATCTGTGCAATAAATAATCAATGTTCCCAATTCTTGTTGCCAGGTAAGAGTCCTTCAGAACCACACGGATGCGTGTGGTATCACTCACTCTAAACCCAGGGAAACAAGACTTGTTAGTTCTAGTTGCCCAACGTCAGGTCAAAGACCTGACTAAATACGTGAAATATAAAAAGACAAAGACGGTAATAGGACTATCTAGGGGACAAACGGTGTTTACCTGGGGCCGAATCGCCCTCGCTTCACTGGTGTCTGAAACCCGGAAGTGACTAGGTCTCAACCCGGAAGTTAGTATATATCTTCGTCGCAAGTCCAAACACTAGACTGCTGACCTGTAGACGTATCATGCCTAATTGTATCCAACCTGCATGACTCTAAGGAAACGTTACGCTAACAAAACTAGAGGGCATACGTTTTATCAAGACAACCCCTTAGTTAATATCCTAGTGCGTGATTGACAACATTTTTTAAATTATTAAAACCAATACGAAAAAAAATATATAAGAGCAGCCCATGTATAGCGTCGAATCAAGAAAAAGCTGTGGGTAGCCAACGTATAATGTACCCAAACATTGTTTGTCCATGTTCGCTCTCAAAATTATCAATAAAGTTCAAATTGAATAACCGAACACTGTTCGTCCCCTAGATAGTCCTATTACCGTCTTTGTCTTTTTATATTTCACATATTTAGTCAGGTCTTTGACCTGTCGTTGGGCAACTAGAACTAACAGGTCTTGTTTCCCTGGGTTTAGAGTGAGTGATACCACACGCATCCGTGTGGTTCTGAAGGACTCTTATTTAGCAACAAGAATTGGGAACATTGATTATTTATTGCACAGATGTGCGGACTACTGGCGTCTTCGTCAAGAATTTAAATAATATCGGGTAAGAGATTACACACTTTGATGTAGGGCTTTTTTTTGATGGTTAGATATGCGAGGGTGTAACCGTTTGTGATATATCGATTGTCTTTTAGGGTGGGCACATTATGATGCAGATTACATTACACGTATAGGAGACGGGACAATCGTTTTCTAGGATTTTTGAATTGAAATTCTAAGGTTTTTAAGAGTTTTTAGACAGTAGGGCTAACGCAACCTCCGGGTTGATGTGCCTTTTCTGACGTAATATATTTCGCATCAAATTGTGCAATGTTTTGAGTGACTTACAAACTTCTGGCTATTAATTGCCGTTGTGTTTTTAATTTGAATTTAAACAGTCCAAGAGTTTATAGAAGTGCCCCATAAACTCTGTTGTTACGTTGCAGAATACTAGTACTAGGACATCACTCGCATATTATAAATAGCACGACTTGACTTACGCACGCATTATTACCTTATCTCTGAAATTTGGCACTAATTACTTTGCAGAGTGCCATACATCGTTATCTTCTCAATACAAGGTTACCCTGCCGGGTTGGAATTATCACCGGACGTGGGGTATTAACCCTTTTTTATATGGCTTTTCGCTCCCTATAGGGGATACTCAATCGTTGGAGAATGGAGTACTAATACCTTGCCCTTTTGTGTGTTTTCTCCTCCTTTTTTCTATCTTTCTCACATGAGTAGCCCAAATACTAAGGATTCAGCCATTGAGGTATTTTTGGAGAATTAAATGTTTTTATTTTTTGTCACATACACGGGGGTTGCTTGCGGTTTTATGTGTCACACCTTTCTCCGGATTTGTTCATTTATATATTTTGCAATGCGAACGACGATGTAGCTTATAATGCTCTCGATTTACTATCAGTGTATAAGTTTAGAGTTGGCACGGGTGTCGTTTCACACTTGTTTATCACGACGGACATGAATAATCCTTTGTTTGTTAAATTACAAATATGATTTAGTCACGATATTCGTATTACGGACTAGGGTATTTCCACTATTTTAGGGTTCCACTGGATGAGGTGTTTTCTTGATAGGAAATGTCACATCTGGGTTTGCAATTGTATATATCTGCATTTGAATGTTTTAAAGCAGGCTTGCTACAGGTCATCCATTTTTGTATTTTTCCAGCCCTGAAGAGTTGTAGCATCTGTGAATGTACAGACCTACAATGAAACACGTGTCGGCTGGCTGTTAATTGACAATGATTTGATGACCAAATAAAAGGAGATATATAAGAAACTCCAAGAACCGACGTTGGACAGATTTCTATTCAATTACATTATCATACTGTTTGCTATACTTGATTTGAGTGCGCAGGACTTTGTGTTTGTTTTAGATGTGCATTTTGCACATTTAAATTGAGGGGTTTTGTGGGTCCCCCTCCCTGCTAGCACCACAACTCCTGACCATATAAAAAAAACTTTGACGTTAATACTGTTTGAGCGCCCTTCGATCCCGTAAACTTAATACCCTTTCCCTGTTGTGTTCATTCTTCGATGTCGACATCTACGTCGAAGAGATCGTCCGAAACACTCAACGCCGAACAGGCCGCCAAGATGGAAAAGAAAAAAGAGAAGGCTCGAGGCCGAAATGGATAACATCCTGCAAAGGAAAAGAGAATTAGACGAGCGGATGAAGTGGTTCACCATCCTGTCGAAGCCAGCGACGACTATCGTCGAAGTCAAGGAGGAGGAGGAGTTCGACACCAAATAGCCGCCGAAAACTCCCGAGCCCCAGGAACACCAAGAGGAAGAGGGCCTATACTATTTCGAGGAACTCGAAGATGACCAGCGCACGATTTTTGACTCGGCATCCTCGGTGGCGCAGAACCTGGATTGGCAGGACCTCGATGCCGAAAGCCCGGAAGAGGCCGTGGAGACGTACCCTTCGAGTCCTTCGCCGCCAGATGACATTGGGATCTACAACATGGTCATCAGGAACACGGCAACAGCTTATGGAGTGAAACTGGGGGAAGAAAAACCAAAAGCCTGCTTCCTCCTAGAGACCCTGCTCCCCACTCAAACCAGGAGTCAATTCCTCCCCATGCTACCAAGTGTTCTGGACCAGGGGAGGGAGGCATTCAAAGAACCAGCAAGCTGCAGGTCTGTCACACCCAGGACAGAGAACAAATACAAACACTCCTCTAAGGATCCGCCCTACATCCAGGGATCCGTCACAGCTGACTCCATCATTGCAGCAACAGGCAGAAAAAGGGCACACGTTCCACAAACTCAGGCCCACCACCTGACAAAGAGAGTAAGAGGATAGACCTCACTGGAAGGAAAATAGAGAGGAATGTAGCAGTACACTGGCGCATTGCCAACTCTAATGCCCTACTCACAGGCCTACGTACCAGCATTGGGACGAGGTCGGATAACTTCTCAAACACCTCCCTGAGCAATACTAACAGAGGGCAACACACCTGGTGGAGGAAGGCAGGAATATAGCCAACTCATGCATGAAATCAGCCCTTGATGTAGCAGACACGTCCTGCAGGCTCATGATGATCGGGGCCACAGAGAGAAGGCATTCCTGGCTGAGAATATCAGGCTTCAAGCCAGAAGTACAGAATAACATCTTCAATGGTGAACCCCTGTTCGGAGCACCAGTGGTAGAGAAACTCACCCAACTCAAAAAGGAAAATGAAACTGCAGGGTCCATAGGGGCCTTGCAATTCAGAGGAATGAGGAGAGGCACACCGGCACGGAGGCCAAACTGAAGAGGGGGAAACCAGCCAGGAACGTCACTTCTGATAGATACATCTGCCAGTGGATTCCTCACCTTGTGAATATCCCCCTTGCATCAGCAACGTTCAGAAAATTATTTGTAGCACGCCGGCGTGGACGACGTCATAGGAGCACGGCATCGCGCCTGACTCCGTCTGACGTCACTGACTCCTTATTAGGCCTACGTCGGCGTGATGACATCAGTTCCCTTTTTTCCGCGTCGACGCTAACGGTTTCTGGGATCTTCTGTGATTCAGATAGTGACTTTGTAGCTATTTGTGTGTTACTGTTTCTGTCCTTCGTCGAAGATGTCGCCGAAGAAGACGGGATTCAAGCAGTGCGGCTCGTGTGCCCGGATGATGTCGATTACCGATGCACAAGAAGATTGCTTGTGGTGTCTGGGTTCGGATCATGATGTCAAGGGCTGTCCATCCTGCTCTAAGATGAATCCTAAGGCTCTGCGGGAACGGGAGGCAAAACTTCTGCTGGCCAAAGTTAAAGGTATAGAAGCCGAGAGATCTTCGAGGTCAAGATCTAGACGCTCGAGAACGAAGTCAAGATCGAAGTCGAGGTCGCGATCGAGGTTGAGGGCCAGGTTGGAGTAGGCATCAAAGTCGGCTTCTGGACATGCTTCGGGATCCTCGAAGAGCAAGCACAAGAGGAAGAAGCATTGTTCTTGGCATCATTCAGGGTCGTCGGACTCGAAGAGGAAGTCTTCTCGAAGACATCATATGGACTTTGTGTCTCCTTCTCCTGCTGGTGAGCCTGAAGGTGGAGCCTCGCCGGTACGGTCTCGAGAGCATTTTCCGGATCCGGAGCTAGAACCGAATCCAGTTTCGGTTCAGTCTTCGGAGCATGAAGAGGACGTGGGAATTCCTCAGACACCGACTCCGGAGAATGACCTGGAAGGTCAAAAGGGTCAAGAGTAGCCGAATCCGGAGCAGCCTCCTTCGGAGCAGCCATTGCGTTCGTACCCTCCCTTTCCTGGTCCTGGTCAGGACCCTTCGCATTTCTTAAATGCCATGTTTGGTGTTTATACGAGGGCAATGTACCCCACTGGAGCACCTGCGGGTCCCATGGGTCCTTTGTCATTTAACTTGGGTGTCCCCCAAGCTTATGCTCCGGCGCCTTTTCTACTATTTATGCCGGCGCCATATCCTCCTTGGCTCGGTACGGCGCTGCCGAGGTCATCGACTCAGTTCACGGCTTCGCCAGCTCCGGAGCGACCTCGGGATTTGGATCGGGGCTCGACGCCGGTTCCGGCTTCTCAACCTCCAGTTGTTCCAGTTCCTCGTTCGACGCCGGCTCCGACTCCATCGGAGTCGTTACCGGATCCGACGACTTCGGTTCGTCTGGAGTGGTCGAGGCGTAGAGCCCAGCGTCTCTTGGAGGAGAAGGAATATGGGGACCCTGAAGTGGAGGAAGGCGAACTTCAGGAGCAGGAGGATTGCTTTGAGGATCTGCATAGTGCAAGTAGCCTGGAACTTTCTCCAGAATGGGGGTTGCCTGTGGTTTCGGACGCACCCTCTAGGGATGTGGTGCCATACCATGTAGTTATCAAAAAGGCTGCGGAGTTGCTAAATTTGACTTTGTCTACAGTGGAGTTCAAATCTAATATCCTCACAGAGGTGTTACATTCGCCTTCTTCAGTTGTTGAGCCGACTCTGCCATTCAGTGAGGCTCTGACTGAACCGATTTTAGAGGTCTGGAAAAAGCCTTTGTCTGCACCTGCGGTGTCCAGATCAGTGGCGATACGATATAGGGTGGCACCTGGTGACCCTGAGTTCTTGGCTTCTCATCCTTCGCCGGAAAGTCTGGTGGTGCAGGCCGCTTGTGCGAACAGGTCAGCAGGCTCTTTTCCCCAGGTTCCTGGAGATAAGGACTCCAAGAAATTGGATCAAGCTGCTAAAAAGGTTTTCTCCTCGGGTAGCATGGCTTTGAAATCTACAAATGCTACATGCCTACTGGGAAGGTATGTGCATGCCTTAATGGATTCAGTAAAGCATTTGTCAACTAAGCTTCCGGAGGAAGACAGGAAAAACTTCAATGAGGTTGTCTCGGACACTCAGGCGGCAGCCCGCCAGGTTATTCAGAGTGGCATGGACACGGCGGACTCTGTGGCTAGAGTGATGGGTTCTTCAGTGGCCACCATAAGAGCCGCTTGGCTAAAGTCTTCAGAGTTTTCATCAAACGTTCAGGCTACTCTTATGGATTTGCCTTTTGACGGCATTGGCCTCTTTGGAAAACAAGCACTGGCGTTGCCAATAGGTCTCGCAGTAGGAAAGTTGGAGCTATTACAATTGCAAATAACAATGCCTTTTTTTTTGTTTTCATTTTCAAAACATAAAGGGCTTTGTCATTTACAAAACCAATAGCTCCAACTTTCCTACTGCGAGACCTATTGGCAACGCCAGTTCACGTATCTGCATGTATAGCGCTGAAGAATATTCTTGAAGTGTTTGCAGTGAACAGCGCTTCGTTTAAGACCTCTTCACTGAGTGGTGTGAGGGTGAGGGGGTGTGAGGGTGAGTGGGTGTGTGAGTGTGTGAGGGTGGGTGAGAGTGTGTGAGGGTGAGAGGCTGAGTGAGGGTGAGAGGGTTGTGAGGGGGGGTGAGGATGAGGGGGTGAGTGAGGGTGTGAGGGTGAGGGGGTAAAGTTTGGAAAACAGGTTCTGGGTTGGAGGGGAGATTGTACCAATCAATTGCAGTGCTGTGTAATCTACGCTCTCTGTCATAATTTTCTTTGTCACTTACAGTATCCCCTTTCCCTCGTTGTTAAATAGCTAACAGTATGAGTGCATCAGCATTGTTCCAATGCCTTGTGCACTCCTCTTTTCTCGCACTTTGTGCTTTAACCTTGCAAAATATTTGTATCCAATGCATAAAATTACATATGTGCTGAGAGCATATTCGCAGTGATTGAACTGGATGGCTGTCAAAAAAAGAAAAAAATCCAGGACCCATCACTTTATACACAATGAATTTGTACACCGTGCACCTCTGTGTGTACTTAATTTAACTTTTGTTTATTTATTAAATAACTGCTGTTTCTGGTACCAGCCTCAGAATTATAATCACTAGGTAGAGGGCCAGGCGATGGCTTGCAAGCAACCAAGACATTAGATAACGAAAACATTAAAGGCGCAGAGCTGGTTCACTTTCTAATAATCCCTGAATTTGCCGTTTAAAAAGGAATTAATTTTATTATATGTATTTTACCTACTAGATGCTTCTTCAGCATAACTCCGTGTATAGGCATTAGTTGCTTGGCCATGAGTTGCCATGTTCAAGAGATCTCTGTGGTGCATTGCTGGCGGCCTGAAACTGAAGCAAGTTCAACATGGCTTGAGTTGAGTGTAGCGGGGAGTGGGGGAACGAGGCCCAGGGCTGTTTCCCAGTTCATATTCCTATCTGCGCACATCCTGCATCCACCCCTCCATACTCTGTCCTAATATAAAGTCATCTGTTTTTAACTGGGTTTCCAGTCACGAAATGGTGAGCAGAAAGAATTTCCCAATTCCACACGGAGGATGCGGGGTTTGGAATTGAGATGCCTTTGTGATGCGAGCTGAACGCGGCCTGATGAAAAGTTGCCGCGGCCGAGAAGGTACCAACTGCAGCCGGGGTCTGCTGTGCATGGGATAGGAAGTGGAACGCTCTGCCCGACATGATGTGCTTCAGAAGATGGAGGAAGTTGCTACAGTGGAAGCGATTGTTCTGCCCGTCCTGTTTCTTGCTTGGGGGAGGGAGGGATTGGTGCCCAGAAGTTCAGTGTGAAAACACAAAAATGATGGTGTTCTGAGGCCTATAAAGCCGGACGTTGATGTTTGCGAAGTTATGCGAGTGGCACTGCTGCGTTTAAAAAAATATTATGGGTGTTTTTAAATTGTGCATGTGCGCGTAGAAGAGTACTTTCAAGACAGTGAGGGTTTGAATTTAAGGTGCAGCTGGGAGTGAGGAAGTTGTGGAGTGCACCACTGAGTGATGCAGTTAAGGTCCATCCCGGGTGGTGGTGGTGGTGGTGGAGGGATTGTGGTGCACCATGGGAGTAATTAAGGGGTTAACTTTTGCCAAAGGGGTGATGGAGGGATTACTGTGCACCATAGCAGTAATTGGAGGGTCGGAGATCCTCTCGGGGAGTGGTGGAGGGCAAGGGAGTAACTGGGGAGGGTATGGTGCCCCAGCGGAGTGGGGGAGGGGCAGGGGTGTGCATGGAAAGCCTTTGTGAATCTGCACCAGGAGAGAGATGGGGCAATTGGAATGCCTCGGGGCTGAGTGCGATGGTCCTTTACGGTGCGAGTGATGGAGGTTTAGGTGACGGGAGAGGCAAAGTGCCCCAGTAAAGTGATGGTTGAACAGAAGGAATACGGCTAGTCGCAGGCAGCTTGGAACAGATGACAGTTTGAAGACGACATGGTACAGTTTCGGTGCTGAAAGGCACCGGCGAGAAGCAGAAAACGGAACAAAAGAAGTGGACAGAAACTAAGGCGAGGTTCACAGCTGGATTATTTACAAAGCGGCTCACTGTGGCGCGTGCTGAGCTCAGAGCGTCAGAACACAGCATTGGTGTTGGAGGGTGTATTAAGGGAAATGCCGGTAACAGCGATGGTGGAAAGCAACCTTTTTAAACAAGGAGAAACACCGTCAAAGTGAAAGTACGGTGCTGAGCTCAGAGCGTCAGAACACAGCATTGGTGTTGGAGGGTGTATTAAGGGAAATGCCGGTAACAGCGATGGTGGAAAGCAACCTTTTTAAACAAGGAGAAACACGAGAGACGGCCTGCGGCCGTGAAAGTACGAGGAGAAATGCGACACGGCGGGCAGGGGAGGGGGCGGAGCGGGGAGAGCGGCATGAGGGTGTGAAGCAGCAGGGGCCTGAGACGAGGCCGCCTTGCCTTTGATGTGGTAATGCGAGGCAAGCGGCTGGTGGCATTGTGCACGCGCTTTCACGTGCACTGGAAGAAATCGCCTGGGAATCGCCTGATCTCGGTAAGCTCTGTTTAAGCCGCAATAGATCGAGCTCCCGCTCTCAATGCGCATGCGCATTGAGATAGGTCGCTCGACCTAAAAAGCGGATGCGGCATTGGAGAGGTTCAAAGATAGCCGGGCGACGGCTAGATCTTTGGGCCTGCAAGCGAAAGGCTCTACCACGAGGAAGTTCAGGGGCTTTCGGAGGTCTTCTTTTCGCCCCTTCGAACAAAGCCAACAACAGCAGCAACAACAGAACCCTTTGTATAAGTCATACAGAGGTAGACAAAGGGGTCGTGCCCGTGGACGTCAGGCCTCCTCCTCCTCTACTTCCTCCTCTAATACCCACCCCCCCACCTACAACAGCAAAGCAGCCCTAGATCCGCCATTCTGGATCATGCGGGTCCGGTAGGGGGTCGGCTTACTCATTTTCTACGGGATTGGGAATCAGTTACATCAGATCTTTGGGTTCTCAATCCTGTAGAAAATGGGTATGCACTTCCCTTTTCAGGAGTTCCCTCCCAATTACCCTCCTTGCCAAGGTTATTGTTCGGAAGACCACCTGCTTCTCCTGCAGGAAGAAGTCCTGGCACTGTTCAGAAAGGGTGCGATAGAGGTGGTTCCGGAGCAAGAGAGGGGTCAGGGATGCTACTCCCAGTATTTCCTGATCCCCAAAAAGGATGTCAGACTTCGAACAATCCTGGATCTCAGGATCTTGAACTTGTATTTGAAACAGGAAAAGTTCAAGATGCTCACTCTTGCGCAGGTTATTCAAGCACTGTTGGAAGAAGACTGGATGGTGTTGATCGACTTGCAGGATGCTTATTTCCACATCCCCATCCTGAAGTCGCACAGGAAGTATCTCCGTTTTACGGTGGGGTCGCAACACTACCAGTTTGCTGTCCTTCCGTTTGGACTTACTACTGCGCCTCGAGTTTTCACCAAGGTGATGGCAGTGGTGGCAGCACATCTCAGGAGGTCGGGGATTCATGTATTCCCGTATCTGGACGACTGGCTGATCAAAGCGGAGTCGCCAGAGAAGGTGCTCCTTCATCTGCAAGAGACAACTCAGTTGTTGCACAGGTTGGGTTTTTCGATAAATGTACCCAAGTCTCACCTGGTGCCCTCCCAGCGCAACCTGTTCATAGGTGCGGTACGGGACACTACTGTATGGCGTGCATTCCCTCCACCTCAAAGGATTCGCGACATACAAGAAATGATTCCTTTAATCTACAATGGAGCGGTTGTTCCAGTCCTGAAGGTCCTTCGTCTGCTCGGTCTGATGGCTTCTTGCATTCTGTTGGTCAACCATGCACACTGGCACATGAGGGCACTCCAGTGGTGCCTCTGCAGGCAGTGGTATCAGCACAACGGAGATCTCAGGGAGTCAGTGAGAATCTCCAGAGAAACTGCAGCGGATCTGTCTTGGTGGGGCGTGGAAGGCAATCTGTCTCAAGGAAAGCCTTTCCAACTGCCTCAATCGGTGGCCACAGTGATAACGGATGCATCCACTCTAGGGTGGGGTGCTCATGTGGGGGATCTGGAGGTCAAAGGTCTTTGGTCTCCAGAGGAAAGGTTGCTTCACATCAACCTTCTAGAGTTGCGGGCGATATGTCTGGCGCTCAAGGCCTTCCTCCCTTCCCTTCGCGGTCAGTCGGTTCAAGTCCTGACGGACAACACGACCTCGATGTGGTATGTCAACAAACAGGGAGGAGTAGGGTCGCAGTGTCTCTGCAGAGAGGCTCTTTGTCTGATGGCAAATCATCTGGCCGGAGTTCTGAACGTACGTGCAGACATTTTCAGTCGAGTGGAGGCTCCATCCGGAGGTTGTTCACGACATCTTTCAGATGTGGAGGACTCCTCGGGTGGACCTGTTCGCCGCTCGCGAGAATGCTCACTGCCTGTCATTCTGCAGTCTCCAGTATCCGATGCAAGGAGCTTTGGGGGACGCACTTCAGTTGAGTTGGGGAAGTCAACTCCTTTACGCGTTTTCTCCCATACCCTTGATACCTCTGGTTCTGAGGAAGATTCGCCAGGACCGGGCCCAAGTCATATTGCTTGCCCCGGATTGGCCAAGAAGGGTGTGGTACACGGACCTACTCCACCTCTCCTCTCACCCACCGCTCCGTCTCCCTTTCAGGGTAGATCTCCTCTCTCAGATGGAGGGGCAGGTTCTACACCCCCACAACCAGACATTACACCTTCATGCCTGGAGATTGAACGGGGCAACCTGATTTCCTTTTCTCTCCCTCACGATGTGGTGGATGTCATTCTTTTGGCCAGGCGTGACTCCACCAAGTCCATCTATTCGTATAGGTGGTCTAAATTTGTTGTTTGGTGTTTGACCCTTTGAGGGCTCATTTGTCCGATATTTTGCAGTTTGCTCTTTCTTTGGCACAGCAAGAATTTGCTGTTGCCACAGTCAAAGGTTACCTTTCGGCGTTGTCGACATTTCTCTGTTTGCCGGATCAGCCGTCTCTTTTTAAATCTCCAGTGGTTTTGAGGTTTCTGAAGGGCCTCACTAATAAGTTCCCTCCTTCTCCCTTTATCGTGCCTCAATGGGACTTAAATCTTGTCTTAACATTCTTGATGGGTTCTCCCTTCGAACCCTTACACAAGTGTCCTGTGTGTCTTTTGTCTTTTAAGACGGTCTTCCTAGTTGCGATCACCTCGGCAAGGAGGGTGAGTGAGCTTCAAGCTCTTAGTTCTAAGCCCCCATTCCTGACCATTCATGCTGATCGAATGGTTCTTAGGACCAGGCCTGCTTTTCTGCCTAAGGTGGTAACTCCCTTCCATCTAGGACAGTCCATTACCCTTCCTACCTTCTATCCTCCCCCTCACCCTTCCAAGGAGGAAGAGAGACTGCACCGTCTGGACCCTAAGAGGGCGGTGTACTTTTATCTTGATAGAACAAGGGACTTTCGAGTGGATGACCAGCTGTTTGTTGGTTTTGCTGGCTGCCGGAAGGGTAGAGCGGTGCACAAGCGCACACTTTCCAGGTGGATAATTCTGTGCATCAAGATCTGCTACTCTCTGGCGGGTAAGGACCCTCCTGAAGTTATAAGAGCTCATTCTACCAGGGCAAGGTCTGCTACTTCTGCATTGTCTAGAGGTGTACCTGTTGAGGACATTTGCAGAGCCGCGACTTGGGCCTCCCTCCACACTTTTGCGAAGCATTACTGCTTGGATACCGAGGTGAGGAGGGACGGCCACTTTGCGCACTCTGTCCTCCAAGATTTCTTGGTGTAGCAGGGTGGACACCCTCCTCCGGGAGTGGGGACTGATGGGGGACTCTATTCACAAGGTGAGGAATCCACTGGCAGATGTATCTATCAGAAGAACAAGTTACTTACCTTCGGTAACGCTTTTTCTGGTAGAAACAGTATCTGCCTGTGGATTCCTCACTGACCCACCCCGCCTCCCCGTTGTGCACTCTGCTATACCTGAGTTTATGTATTTTTATGTAAATTTATATTTGTATATATATATGTTGGGTTTTTAATACCTTTGCTATGCACTATGTGTGCAGTTTTGAGTTGTATGTACTATGTACACTATATATATGTATATCTGCTGTCATTGGTCCCTCCGGGTGCCTCAAAGGCACGGAAACCAGGGCGGAACTGATGTCATCACGCCGACGTAATCCTAATAAGGAGTCAGTGACGTCAGACGGAGTCGCGCCGGATGCCGTGCTCCTATGACGTCGTCCACGCCGGCGTGCTACAAAGAATTTTCCGAACGTTGCTGACGAAAGGGGGATATTCACAAGGTGAGGAATCCACAGGCAGATACTGTATCTCCCAGAAAAAGCGTTACCGAAGGTACGTAACTTGTTCATCAGACATTCCAGCAGGGCTACCAGGGCGACAACCAAGCACAGCAGGGTCAGCAAAAACAAACCTGGCAATACCAGCCTCGGGGCCAGTCCTTTTGCGGGAGGGCAAATGGACGAGGGCAAACAAGAAGGGGGGGGCAGCAACCCTCTTCAAAGTGACTCCGCACCACCAACCGTGCCCACCCACACAACACCTCTAGGGGAGGGGCACAACAAAGTCAACAAAAAAGGGTTACACAGACAAAAGATCAACAAACATGTAACACCAGTAGGAGGCAGACTAAAACACTTCTGCCAGGAATGGAAGAAAATAACAACAGACAAATGGATACTGAACATCATACAGTTCGGATACTGCATAGAACTGGAAAAGAAACCACCAAACAAGAAACCAAAAAGAAAAACGGACTCCGTAAAAGAACTACGCTACTCACAAAGGAAGCACAAGAACTCCTCCACAAAGAAGCCATAGAAACAGTACCATTCAAAGAAAGAAACAAGGGAGTGTACTCGAACTACTTCCTCGTATCAGAGGTGGACGAAACGTTAAGACCCATCCTGGACCTACGGTTCCTAAAACGATACATAGGAACACAAAAATTCAAGATGACATCTCTTCAAGAGGTCATTCCTCAGATAAGGGACGGAGACTTTGTCCACCATAGACCTAAAGGATGCCTACCTACACATTCCCATGAACAGACAGCACAGACATCTACTGAGATTTGCCATCAACAAAGCACACTACCAGTTCACCGCCCTAGCCTTCGGACTAAAATCCGCTCCAAGGGTCTTCACCAAGTGCCTCGCTGTCGTGACAGTGCACCTAAGGAGGGATGGGATCCATGTATACCCCTACCTCTACGACTGGCTCATAAAAGCAAGCTCCTACAAACAATGCAAAGAACATACACAACGGGTCACAAAAACGCTAACGGAACTGGGATTCTCAATACACTTGGGGAAATCCTCAATGGAACCAGAGCAAGTGAAGATCTTCCTAGGCGCAGAGATCAACACCATACAGAGCAAAGTGTTCCCCTGCGACAAGAGAACACCTGCCCCGCTGAAGGAGACATGTCAGTACCAGAAGCGACGAGCTCTGACAGTGATGACAGCGAGCCAGATCATGGGGATGATGGTGTCCTGCATACACCTAGTCCCCAATATATGGCTACACATGAGACCATTCTAGAAATGGCTGCAACAACAATGGTCACAAGCTACAGGGAGTAGGGAAGATCTAGTGGTTGTAACGCACGAGGTGCAAGAGGAGATAGCGTGGTGGAACAAGGAGAACATAACAAAGGGGAAGCCTTTGACACCATGAAACCCAACAGTGATCATCACTACAGAAGGCATCCCAGAAGGGATGGGGAGCACACATGAACCAACTCAAGGTGCGGGACCTATGGACTCCAACAGATGCCTTTAGGCACATCAACTACCTGGAACTAAAGACCTTGTTCCTCGCCCTAAAAGCCTACCAGAAACAACTTTACAGGCAAAGAGTGTTGATACAGACCGACAACAAAACAGCAATGTTCTACATCAACAAACAGGGAGGAACACAATCAGTTGCACTATCCAACCTAGCGCAGGACATATGGAGATGGGCCATCCCACTCAAAATAGACCTCTTAGCTATACACCTACCAGGGAAGGACAACGTGAAAGCAGACTGGCTCAGCAGCCAGACATCTGCATCCCACGAGTGGGAGCTTAATGCACAAGAAACACAAAGGCTATTCAAGAAGTGGGGGATTAAGACAATAGACCTATTTGCAACACACCAGAATGCAAAATGCCGATACTTCGCATCCAGGCAACCAGGGGAACAATCACAAGTGAATATCCTATGGATAAGCTGGTCGAAAACATTTGCCTACGCTTTTCCCCCGATACCACTGATATACAGGGTACTCAGCAAATGCAGAACCAGCAACATGATGCTGATTCTGGTGGAACCAGACAGTCATGGTTCTCACAAATAGTGGAGATGGCACAGGGACTGCCTCACAAATTCGGGAAAAGAAAGAACTTACTCTCCATGCAAAACAGAGAGGTACTTCAGCCAGAGAGCCTCTGCCTAGCGGCATGGCTCCTGAATACATAGAGTTTGCACATCTGAAACTGCCGGAGACCACACTGCGGGTGCTACAAGAGGCAAGAAGACCTACCACATGGAGGTGCTATGTGGCAAAATGGAAAAAATTCACACAATGTTGATTCAAGGAGAAACTGTACAAGAAGATGACAAAGGAATCAACGGTGCTAAAATATTTAACACACCTACTCAAATCAAATCTAAGTTCCACCTCGCTGAGGGTACACCTAGCAGCTCTAGTATCCTACACAAGAGGAGAGACAGGAAAGAGCTTCTTTACATCACAAGTAGTAAAAAGGTTCCTGGAAGGGGCTAAAAGGATAGCACCCCCCAAAAGGATGCCACCACCGGCATGGAACCTTAATTTAGTCCTAACAGAGATTATGAAGGCGCCTTTCGAACCCATTCATAAGGCATCACTACAAATGCTCACAATGAAGACAGCCTTTCTAGTGGCAATCACCTCGCTACGCAGGGTAAGCGAACTGCAAGCGCTAATACGGCAAGAACCCTACATTCAAATACACAATGATAGGGTGGTAATGAGAACTGACCCACACTTTATGCCAAAGGTGGTGTCAAGGTTTCACATGAACCAGACAATACAAATACCAAGCTTCTTTCAGAAACCATCTACAAGCGCAGAGAGGGCACTGCACACTCTGGACGCTAGAAGGGCAGTAATGCATTACATGGAAAGAACTAAAGAGTACAGGAAAACAAAGCAGTTCTTCTTGTCCTTCGCAAGCAGTTTCCTGGGTAGACCAGTAACAAAGGGCACCATTGCACAATGGATCGCACAAACAATACAATTCTGCCACAGGCAGGTCAAGAACTAACAGAGGGGGCACAAGCCCACTCTACCAGGAAAAAGGGAGCAACAATAGCCTTCCTGGCTAACACACCCATTCAAGACATATGCCTGGCGGCAACATGGGCTTCAGTGCACACGTTCACTAAGCACTACAGCATGGATTTTCAGATGAACAAGGAAGTACAAGTAGGACAGAAAGGGCTTCAACATATATTCAACAACCAACGCTCCTCTTCCACCCAGCTGCCACAAACATAACAAACCGCTGCAAAGTCTATGCACAGCATAGTGAATCCAGAAAGATTCACGCTGCAAAACGAATATTTTCTCTCCTGTCGGTGTAGTTTTGCAGCTTGAAGATCTTTCTGGATTCACTAGCGAACCCACCCACCACCACCGCCAGAAAGATAAGGCAGGAGAAGAAGGTGGAAATACAAGGAATACAATACAAACAGACACTTTGAGAGACAAAGTGAAAATTCATTTACTTTACGAAAGAACTTGTAAACATTGCCAAGGATTCACGAACAGAACACAAAAACAAGAAAAAAATGATCGGAAGATGGCGCCCAAAGGTGTGAGCTTCCGCAGGAAGCGTGCCGACGTCACAGGAAATACACCAGAAGGTGGGACGTCGACACCCACCTTGGCTACGGCATAGTGAATCTAGAAAGATCTTCAAGCTGCAAAACGACACCGACAGGTAAGAAACTATTTGTTTACCGGCAGCAAAATACAGTCTCCAAGGAGGTGATCCACAAACCTTTAGTGCACTGCCTGTTACCTCTCACTACTAGTGGGCCATCCCCTGATGCTATTTGTTCCCATGGGACCGGTTACCAAAGCCCATACATACTCTGGTACAGATTTATACACCTGGCCAAGATCCACACCATTTAACATCACCACAGCGTCAATACTGGCTCCACTGACACCGATAGACAACCCACTGCAGACACTTGTGTGACCCTGAACCGAAGCTGGCCTGAGCTTGACCAGTACAAAATCACGACATGCAATTGGTAGTTGTTTTACTATCATACTGTTTCTACTAATTCAGTTGACTGTGCATTTGGACAACATAGCATATAGTATCAAACCATGGGGGACTTGTCTACTCATACCATCAGAGTATGTTGACCTAGTTCCTGAATGGCTCACAGTGCACCATCTGGACCCGTAAACTTATAAGGGGTACCTTATGGTCTCTGGAACCTCTGAACATGACAACCCTAATTCCCAAAAGAAAATCATGGACACAGATCTAACCTTTTGTTATTTCCGGCATGCCCAAAGGGAGTTACAGGAATTACACATATTGGCATTGCATATATTTATTGAAGCGATTGGATTTTTGTGTAAAATACGGGTGCTTCAATGATTAGTAGAAGGAAACAGAGCTTTGTAACCGGCATTACAAGAATGGTGAAAAAGACAAATAATTAAACCATTATAATTATGGCAATGATTATAGTAATACTTATAACTGAACTCCTAACCAGCACTACCTATCCTAAAGAGCATAAGGAGAATGCGATTCTGCCAGATACCTTGGAGTGGTCCTACTCCCCATTTAGCTGTGTGCTTGTATCTGATAGAGACTTCTAGCTGCAGATTCCTTAACTTAGAATATCCTCAAGGCGCCAGTCAGGATATGGAGGTTTCTCAGCAGTACCTCTGTGCTTTGGGTAGTCCACGGATGTGATGTCTGTGGAGCCAATTCAAGTCCCTCCCGGCGCACTGACATCAGTTTTCTTCTTTTCCACGCTGTGATGCGGATCCAGGAGAAGCAGTTCCTTTGGTTTTTGGCCTTACTTACACCTTTTCTAATCCCGGAACAGTGCGCTGATGCCTTCGGGCTTTAAACCTTTGATACCCGTACGCAGCAGATGTCAGCGACGGATCCACACGTGATTTGTATGTGATGCTTGGGCGAACACCAGGATTCCACATAGTGCGAAGCCTGTCTGCAGCTGAAGCCGAAGTCTATGTGGAAACATAGGATGAAATTGTGTCTTCCTGGATGTCTCCTTTGAAGTCCGTGCGTCTTTGGTCTCCTTCTCGACCTGGGACTCCTGTTCGGGGCAGGTCACAAGGTCGTTCCCGAGGACGTCGCTTGCCTTCCTCACGTAAGCACAAGAGGAAGTCACGAACGCCGTCGGCCTCACTTAGTCGTGATATCGGGGCCTGTGGTTCCCGGTCTTGAATGAACATTGCCTCTCAGCAGTCGACCCCCGCCTTCCCACCATTTCCAAGTGTTGGGGCGACTAGACCCCAGATGGAAGCCTATTACCAGGCTTTGCAGGCCATCTTTGGGCCGACCCCTCTCCTTGTTTGCTTCGGGCCCCAAAGAGTGGTAGGGACCCAGATACGGAGCTCGCCAGTGGGTTCACATGCGGCGCCAAACAAGTACCCTGTCGCCGGCTCCAGAGTTGCAGCAACGTCTGTGGGGCCTCCCACACAATCGACAGTCCACCTCCAGCGCCAGGGGACAGCCCGATGAGGCTCCCTGGGATGATGTGTGATGTGGCCGCCGCAGGGGACTTGTCTCCGAGTCAACGGCGTCCCACACCTAAGTCTCCCATCGTGGTGGCTATTGAGCCGACACCGTCCAGATGCCGGTCGATCGAGCCTTCTTCGAGGTTTGTCGCTGCGGCGCCACCTCTACGTCGTTCGGTGCTAGAAATGTCCCTTCCTACTCCTTTTCAAATGGACGACGAGGCCCCTGGGGGTTCATCCCCCCCACGTTGCTTGAACGTTCTTCAGAATATGTTGTGTAGCAATTGCAGGTCCTCGGACATCCTCGGACTGAAGGGAGTTTGGTTTTTGGTGGACGTGTTAGCCCTAAACCGTCCCCTAACTAGGATTTGCTGTCACTCCCTAGAATGGTGATGGAGGCTAGTGCTGCGTATGCAACAATTGCTTGCAAAGCTGTTAACATTTTACAGTTACAGCCTCCTTCTCTCTCTCTGCCCTCCAATCCTTTATTGGATCTGCTCTATCAGGGCAATGTGCATGTCGAGCCCTTGCTACCTTTTAGTGAGTCGTTGTACGGCATTCTTCTAGGGACCTGGGCGAGACCCTCCTCGGGGGACCCGGTTGAACGTGCTATTGCTCATCGTCACCGCCCGTCTCCAGATGACCCAGTCTGATTGTCCCTACACCCTAGGGCTCAAGGGCTAGTTGTTCAGACAGCCTCAGCTTTGCAGCCTTTGTCCTCGCCTCCGATACTCCCACCCACTAGGGAATCTCGATGGTTGGAGACATGTGGTTGGCAAATGTTGGTGTCTAGAAGCTCGGCCCTCCGGCCCTTGAACACTTCCTGCGTGTTTGCAAGGCTACTTTCGCCCTTTGGGACTCTGTTGAGCTCTTCCTTCCCTCCCTTCCAGAAGGCCCTCGGGCTGACCTGACTCGGATACTCCAGGATGGTCGTGAGCAGGCAAAATTTTCAATTAGATCAGCCATGGACACCACTGATTCTGTGGGTCGGTTGATATCCAGGTCTGTTGTTCTGTGTCACCATGCTTGGTGCGTGATGGCAGTTTTCCAGAAAATGTTCAGGAGCGTCTTCGGACAAGCCCTTTGATGGGGCCTGTAGGAAGCTAGCTCGGTATACTATATCAAAATGAGGAATAGTGTTCACAGAGTCCAATGGAACCCCACGGGTAGGCAGAGGTAAAACTAGATAGAACCTTACTCTTTATTTGTGGTAGTGTGGTCGAGCAGCAATACAGTATCAGAGGACAGTGTTAAGCAAATGTTGTACACACTCAAGTCAGTCAGCAAATGAATTCACACACTCAAAGACTGAACTTCAGACCAATTGTTTTTGTATACAAATATTTAGTTATATTTATTTCTTAGAACCAAGCAAGCCTGTCACAGGTAAGCAATACATACTTTACAGTAGTGCATGCTGATTGTAAAACAGTTCAATTACAATTGTAGATGTACTATGGTTTGACTTGCAGTATTGTTTTAGAGAAATGCAATCACTTGTAAATACAGTACAGAGACTTGAATGGGATTTTCAATAAATAGCAGGTAAGTTACTTTTGGATTACTTTTCTTACTCAGTGCTGTTGTGCCTGGATGCAGCACTGGGACATTTCCTGTAAACAGGTGAGTAAAAGCGTACAATTTTAAAGAATTTCTTTAGGTTTCAAAACGCCGCACTGTGTTATCCTATGGAGGAAAATATGGTTATCGGTTTGTAGGTAAGTATTCGGTAGTGGGAGTTGAGTATCTGGGGGTAGGCTCAGGGGCTCCCCAGGGTCAGTGATGCACTCTTGTTACACCCTCAACGGCACTAGGGCGACTTGGTTCAGAGTGTTGAGGCCCAATGTTATCCAATTGGAGATAGGGGGCCTCCAGTTGGTGACTGCTGACGAGCAAGCCACTGGATTGTGGGAGCAAAGCTCCTGGACTTTAGCTCAGGGCAAATGGAGAAACAAATTAGCACCAAAGGTTGCACCCTCAGCGGCACTAAGGTGGCCAAGTGCAGGGTGCTGTTTCGACGTCAGATGCCCTGTCGTTTCCAATGGAGAACCTCCGGTTTGCAAAACCACTGCATGCAGGGAGACAAAGAACTTCTGGGTGCGACCACCACTTCGAGAGGTAAGGTGGGAAGTTAGGAGTTGGTTAGGCACCATTGGTTTGGGCACACAAGGCTGTGGGGCGTCTTGTGCAGGGGTGCCTTTTGGGGTTGGATCTTCTTACCAGCTCCTGATCGCGGTTAGGGGGGGGGATTCTGGATTTAGACTGCAGGCGTTGTTGGGGTGACCTCCTCGCGGTGTTTCCCCGCTTGGGCCGTGGACAGTGAGTACAGAATGGGGCGGATTTGCGGTTTCCGGCTGCTTCCAGAGGTTGCAGTTGTGCAAATCTGGTGTTTACGGGAGTAGCAGTCTTTGGAAGTGATGGCAGGCAGGTCCTACGGGATCTTCGTCTTGTTAGTTGCTGCACGAGTGTTTGGTCCTTTTTCTTTTCTTCATGTTTCTTGTCTGGATCTGAGAAAGCAAGGTTCAGGGGTTCCCCTAAATACTAGATTTAGAGGTGTTACACGTAGGTAAAAGGCGGGGACCAATGTGTCCCTTCCCTGGGGTGGATACACACCCTATTATGCCACCCTCCTATGGGAGGGGCATGTGCCTCTCCCTGGTTGGCTGAGTGCCCCAACTTTAGGATGGCGATAACTGAGGGTTGTGCTTCACCTCGCCTCCCCCACCCAAGGGGTGGAATTGGCAGAAGTGGGCACACCTCTCTTCCTTACTTGTTTTTCCCGCCGGTTCTCAATTGGCCTGGGGAAGCTCACAAAGGCGGCAAGCCTTTGAAGCTTCTCCTTCGTGAACCCTGCCCATCCCCCATCATGGGGGAGGAGGCTTGGCACCTCGTCCTAGGATGTGTATTGTTTCAGGCCTCAGAGAGCAGCAGACGCTCGACCCAGGGGTCCAGAAACATGTCTGGTGGTGGCAGCTGAAAGCAGCCACCAATCCTGGACACTAGTGGTAGGTCGTTTTTCAGGGGTCTTCTCTAAGATGTCCTTTGTGTGCATTTCTCATTAAGTCCCACACTGGCATCAGTGTGGGTTTAATGTGCTGAAAAGTTTGGTACCAAACTTCTCCGTTTTGAGTGTAGCCATTATGGTGCTGTGGAGTTCGTAATGACAAACTCCCAGCACCATAAACTCTTAATGGCAGCACTGCACTTACAATGTCTAAGAATGGACTTAGACATGGTAGGGGTACAGGGCTCATGCACCTGTACCCTCACCACTGGTATAGTGCACCCAGCTAGAGGGGTGACTGATCTATGCCAGGGCAGTGGGTTGTAGGCATGGCACACAGGGATGTGTGCCATGTCTGCTCTTCACTTTGTTCTACCGCAGGACACGTAGCCTGCAAAGGCAGTGTGTGAGTGTCAGGGTACAGGACCTCTAAGGGTGACACAATAAGTGCTGCAACCCTTAGAAGGCCGTCTCTGGTCACAGTGCCATGGGTACCTGTGGTGCCCTGTACCAGGGGCTGACCTGTGGCCAGAGATGGCAATTGGGTTTAGGCTTCAATGCAGTTTTATGGAAAGAACATAGGACCTGGGTACCTGATTAGTAGGAGCCCAGGGCACACTCAATCAAAGTACATCAGCAATTCAGCAAAAAGTGGGGGCAACCATGCAGAAAGAGGGCAGTTTCTCACAATGCGAGGTGGAGATAGCTACTGAAGGAAGGCTTCCGCTATCTTGGAATTTATATGACCCCAGACCTTCAGAATCTTTTACACTTGAAATCTAGCCATCCCTCTGGAGAGACTGCGTAATGACGTCAAACACTGGAGATCACTGCCTCGCTCCTTAGTGGGTCATGCTGCCCTATTTAAGATGCTAGCTCTCCCCCTCTTTTTGTACATCCTTCAGAACTGCCCCTACAAGGTCCCTGACTCCCACTTCAGAAACATCGAGACTGAGGTTAGAACACTACTGTGGGATGGAGGAGCGCCCCTCATAGCTCTACAGAAATTAACTAAGTTTTGGTACGACAGAGGTATGGCACTCCAAAATAATGGCAAAACACAAGGGAAACACCTTTCTGTCCCCATCTAGCTGCATAGCCTATTTGAATGAATTTAATGAATTAAATTCTTAATCAGCCATTTAATTATTCCATATTTTAACCAGTAATTTTCATCCTTCTCTGTTTATCTTCAATCCATTATACCCATTTTCATAGTTTCTTTGCTTTTCAAAAAACACAGGAGAAACACTGCTTCCTCATGCCACGGTTTTATTGCAAGTCACCCAATGCATTTCGGGAATAATCCCTTCTTCGGGGGTTTCTAAAGTACAAACAAAATTAATCTTGATAAGTTCCATGATAATCATTCTTATTAATACTGTTACATTAAACAAACTGACATCTAACATGTTTCTCTGTTATTCGACCTTTGCACAAACAATTGCTTTCATTTTTATATATATTTATAAACCGCTTCGAGGACTCCCCATGTTTAATATTTAAACTTTAAACTTTCAGTTACCTCTCTTACCAACTTTGCTGCTGACTAATCAGGTTCTGAGCTATACTATTCTCCCCTGGAGCCATGTGCTGAACTCAGTTAGAAAAATATTGTATACTATGGCGCGCTTACCGTGGCAATTATTACTTCAAATTCGACAATTCATGGCAAAGTCCTTTCATAATTATCTTAGTTGCGAGTCCGTCCTGCGGACTAGCTGCATTTTGCTCCCACTCTTCTTGTCGACAAACGCTTCACTGCATGCTGACAAATGCTCGCCTTAATTACCCCACATCTCAGCAGCTGCATTATCACGTGACGTGCAAACTACTGCTGAACTCCTCCCCAAACTATTGACGCTGCACGGCCTCTCGCACTATCGCTCCTCTGATGAACTACGATGCCCAGAATCCCTCTGTAATCATGTGTACTGCGGTCCAGGTTACCCGCCCACATTGTTTACTCGCTGCTAAAATATGTAAGCCCTGAAACTGTTAAAATGCAATTTATACAGTTCAAATCGTCCAACACTTGTTACATATGTACATTGTGCAAGAAGATGTTTGCCACTCGTAAAAAGGGTCGCATTCTAAAGTCTAATTTTTGACCTGTAAACGTGATCAAGTGTGGCAGGGAAACACGACTCCTGTGTCCACGATGTTGATAACTCTGTCCCATTAATTCTTACCACTTTACTCTTCTTCCTGGGTGCAACCTCTCCGGTTAGGGCGGAAAGTTAATTCAGAAACATGTGGATGGTGGAGAGATGCACACCTTTTCTTCTTTAAAATATTCAACAATGCTTATATATTCCACTGTAAACCTTGTCGGCGTGCTCGCGCTCCGCCCATTTGCGCTGCAAACAAGTCAAAACACAAGGGAAACACGTTTCTGTCCCCATCTAGCTGCACAGCCTATTCGAATGAATTTATTGAATTAAATTCTTAATCAGCCATTTAATTATTTCAAATTTTAACCAGTAATTTTCATCCTTCTCTGTTTATCTTCAATCCATTATACCCATTTTCATAGATCCTTTGCTTTTCAAAAAACACAGGAGAAACACTGCTTCCTCATGCCACGGTTTTATTGCAAGTCACCCAATGCATTTCGGGAATAATCCCTTCTTTGGGGGTTTCTAAAGTACAAACAAAAGTAATCTTGATCAGAAGAAGGGATTATTCCCGAAATGCATTGGGTGACTTGCAATAAAACCGTGGCATTAGGAAGCAGTGTTTCTCCTGTGTTTTTTGAAAAGCAAAGGAACTATGAAAATGGGTATAATGGATTGAAAATGAACAGAGAAGGATGAAAATTACTGGTTAAAATGTGGAATAATTAAATGGCTGATTAAGAATTTAATTAATTAAATTCATTCGAATAGGCTGTGCAGTTAGTTGGGGACAGAAACGTGTTTCCCTTGTGTTTTGACTTGTTTGCAGCGCAAATGGGCGAAGCGCGGAGAGCGAGCACGCCGACAAAGTTTACAGTGGAATATATAAGCATTTTTGAATATTTTAATGAAGAAAAGGTGTGCATCTCCCCACCATCCATAAGACTCCAAGATAATGGACCATATTATTGGGCTTCACAGTTGGTAGTGGTGAATCACTTGGTGTATCGCTCCCCGATGGACCCGGCATATCTGTTAGATAGATATCAAATGGGCAGTAAGGGCTGCCTGGGAGCTCTCTACTCGAAAGTCCGAAAAGGTCGATACCTGGGCCCAACAGCCCATACTGTGGAGGTCTGGTGCCAAGCCAATAGACGTCTTGACTGGTTCGATGTACTGACTCAAGCTACTCCGTTATGGTCCACTCAAAAACTAGGACTATTATGTAACCAACCCGACTTTGATAAATGGGACACTTTAGGAATTTCCACAAAAGGCCACCTAGTGAAAAATGGGAAAATATTAACATTTGTGGAATTAAGGGAGAAATATGAACTAGCTCAGGGGGAGGTCTTCCTCTATTTACAGGTCCATCATGCCCTTAAATCAGCACTCTCAGACACAGAGAGCATACCGTAAACCTCCCCCCTGGAGGACCAACTGCTTTCTGAACCTATGCTAGAGAAAGCTGCATCATTCACATATCGGAAACTATGTAATAACTTACCCGATCCGTTTTGCACTCTCTGAAAACGGTGGCAAGCCGATGTAGGGCAAATTGAAGATGATGATTGACAAACAGCACTGATGTCCCCAAGAGAAGCAGCCATCCCTTGTAGGCTCTGTCTTATTCAATTAAAAATCCTCCATAGGACCTACCTTACTGGTGTTACGTTAGCAAAAATGGGGAGGAGGCAAGATACCCTGTGTCTCCGCCTATGTCATCAATAGGCTCCCTTTTACCACACCATATTGGAATGTCCTTCTATACAAACCTAATGGGAGAAGGCAACGAGCCCCAAGCATAGAGCACTAGGAAAAAAGATTATTTTAACACCACAACTAGGGCTTCTTAATATTTGGAGGCGATGGACCTTAAGGAGGTGGAGCAACAATTGACTACTTTGTCAAACACATTAGGGAAACTTGCAATTGCAATGAAATGGGGGGTGGCAGATGGGCCATCGCCGAAAAGTTGGGCAAAGGAACTAGACCAATGTATAATAGCAGAAAAGGAGGTGTTCAAGTCCAGAGGTTGTCCTAAGAAATGGGATGGAAAAAAATGGAGTAAATGAAACACGTACCAGGGGGAATTGTGTGCATCGCCTACCAAGGAGATGGACTTGGGAAAGAACTGCGGGGATAGTATAGGCATGATTGACTGATTTAATGCTAATCCAATTTATATATAAGATTGATGTAACTGAGTTGAAATGTATGAAAATGAAAATGTTTGTGAGTAATCTGTCTTTCCAACCAATAAAAACATCTTTAAAAAGAAAAAGTGTAAATTTACTACTGTTCTCACAAGGGGGGGCAGGCTTGTCTTTGTACGCATCCTAATGTTCCTGTACTAGGTGCTCCTAGAAGAAGCCACATGTAGAGATAAGTCTGTAATGGGGAGGATTTGAATGTGCACAACTATAGAACATTGCTTCTTTTCTGACTGTACCAAACACTAACAGAAGCTAACCTATTTGAGTAAATTTTATTATGAAGATAAATCGTTAAAGAAGTTGGTTAATGCAATTAAACTCTGGCCAGTTATTTTGCTCTTTGGTTTTGATATATGTGCACATTTATTTTGATTGGTTGCTTGCTATTCAGAACTGTTTTATAAATGTGATAACATCACTCAGTGCTTGTTTTCTCAATGTTGATTCATTATACTTATATATTTTCTGTGACAAAGTGTGCAATCCTGTGGTGAGGAATGCAAATTAACTTTGTATTACACGAGCCACTACACGGATGTTTATCTAAGATTCTCCGAAAGGCATTTTCCTGATTACAAAAACAAGTCATCATTTCCCCATCACACTCCACACTTAATATGAATAATAAACCTCACAGAATATCTGTAATTGGGATACAATATGTTGTGGGGTTTTTACCTGTAACCTTCCATCTCCCCATTACATTATTTGAGGCGTACCTTGCAACATACTTCAGCAAAATAAGTTTGTTTAATGTGTTATGTTTTTCCTGTTAAAGAAATGTATTCTGTTTTCATTTTATGCCAGGTTAATATTTATCGGCTTGTTACAAAAGGTTCTGTTGAGGAGGACATAATTGAAAGAGCAAAGAAAAAAATGGTACTTGATCATTTAGTAATTCAAAGAATGGACACAACAGGGAAGACTGTTTTGCATACAGGTTCGACTCCTTCAAGGTAAGCAAATTGTTATAAGAGCTTAAGCTATTATTGTTCCTGTTCCTGTTAATTGTTCTCGGAGATAGTCATGGCCAAGGAGCCTTTCTGTTCGCGGTTACATATTTTTATTTTCAAATCTGTTTTCGATTTGTGTTGGATCTTGTTATTTTGTATCATGGCATTCCTGCTGATATCCATAAACATAATTCCTTCTCACCCACAGGTGGGATTCTCTTAACATTTTTTCTAACCGTTTGTTTGTGAAAAGAAAGCATTGCAAGAAAGCATGCCTATGTGAGGCAACCTTTTTCATCTATTTAATGTATCACATTTTCAGTTTTGTGATAGAGTATATTTGACTGAAAACACAATTGTTTGCCAACTTTTTTAATTCAAATTTAAAAGCAATAAAAGCATTTAATGAAGTCTGTACATATCATGTGAAACTGACAATAACAAGCCCTCTCACGCGGTTAAGATCCAGAAATCCAGCAATGGATTGTCTGCATCTACCTCTAAAAAGTCACACAAATCATCTTCAATGGCGATATATCCTGATTCCATTCTGTCAGAAAGCAGGATTGTACTTTTTGGTGATAACAAAGACATTTATTGGCTAAGTAATTGTCATCAGTGATTTTGGCGGTGACAAATAAAATACAGTTGAATATAATGAGCAATAAGCTATCAACAAGCTAAACATTGTTGACAAGTAGGATCACCTTTACGGTGAATAAACCTCCGTAAATGACGAGCAAGTCATTGACAACGACCTGTCTGTCAACAATTCAGTTGACAAATGCAAAACCAACAATTGATGGACAGAATGTAGAACAATGTCATACATTCACCCAGTACAGAGATCTGGACCTTAATCCATTGTTTTTTTGCTCACCATACCATTCCAGTTTGCACCCGGCCATATGCAAATCAGTCTTGACCCTGCGCCAAATGGGCACAGTCCAGCCCGAACTGCCAGGCCAGGTACTCCCTGGACTGGAAACAATTCAGTTGAAGACACAAGTTCCTGTATTGATTGTAGAACCATCAATAACAGCCTCTGACATTAGTAACCTTGACGACGCGGATGACAATCAACTCTAACCATGTTACACACTAGTTTATTAATGTCTACTATAAAATGGAACACAACCCATGAAAGCCTAAAGTCTAACAGATGTTTAATGCAAAATTAGCCCATATCCAAGCAAAATAGTAAATGACAATTGGCATTTTAACGGACAAGAGGATCCGCTGAAAAGCCAGTTGGAACGTATAATGCAAAAAGCTAAACATTTCGGACTCATTTGTAACCACTTTTCTCTCAATAGAAGTCAGTGGAAACATAAACATTTGATAGAAACTGTTACTTCAAGAAGACTAACGAATGAGCAGGAGGCAGGATCTTCTCACAAGGAAAATGTGAGTAGACCTGGAAACATGGATACTGGTGCATAAACATACTGCTGAACACACTGGTTTCTGCAAATCATGCTGTTTGCCAGCATTGGAAGCCAAGATAAGATTTACTACGAGATGCAGGAAATGTGCCACCCTGACTAATTGGCTTCTGGGCCTAGGAGAATCATGAAACATAGCAGGCATATCTGATAGAGGCTTCTAGCTGCAGATTCCGTAACTTTGAATTTCCCAGGCGTCCGGCTGAATCCAAAAACTCTTGCTCGAGCAATACACTTTACACATGCCTTCGGGTGGCTCCATTTGGCTCCGTATGATGTCGTCGACGTCAGTAGGGTTGGTTATGATGTTGCGGTCACCTATGTAGGCGCCACCAAGGTGCGCCAACGTCAGTTCTTTTTGCGCCACTTAAGCTCTGGTCTGGGCAGAGCTACTCCTCTTCTGCTTTTTGACAGGCCTTTTTTAAACTTTTGTCGACTTTAGAAAAAAAAATTAAATTTGTGTGCGCTGATGTCTGTTACCGACCCCTACCTCGTCTGACTCTGGTGTCTCGAGCGCGACCACGATTTGAAGTAATGCTCGGACTGTCAGGCTGTGGCTCTGAAGGCCGTGCGGGAGCGGGCAATGAAACTATTTGCGGCCTGGCAGTCAACACCATCCAGTGAGGTGTTGCGGAGGTCCAGGTCCTGATCAAAGAAGAGTAGGTTGCAGGACTGCTCCCGTGTCCCAAAGTCCTCTTTGTCCCCCTCGTGGTCTACAAGACACTTGGGGAAGAGGCACAAGAAGAAGTCGTAGCGGTTCACCTTTGCCTCGACTGTCTTTTGTCGACAAAAGAGGTAAGGGGTCTCAAACACTCTAGGCACGGTTCTGCGGAGCCAGGGTTGACTTCACACCTCCCACCCTATCCGGGAGCAGGAGTAATCTCGCTCAAATTAAAGAATTGTAGGAGGCCATGCGCCCTGTCTTTGAGCTGGCCGACCCCTCTAGTGAGCATTCGGGCCCATGGGATTGAAAGGGACTCCATTGGGTTCAACTCAGCGGGCACCGGCCACGGTGCCGGTGGGGCCTCAGGGATCCGAACCAGGTCGATGCCGGTCGTGCCATTGCGACCTCCTCTGGCATAGGACCGAAGTCAGTGCCTGCGGTGCTGTCGGTGGCAGCCCTGTCCTTATCCCTACGACAGAGTCGATTCAGACGCTGATTGAACCCAAGGGTTCTATGTTGTCACCTGAACACTTTGAAGCTGTTTTAGGCTTGCAAGAGGAATGGGAGGGGTCTATGAACCGTCTGGCGCACGATGAGTTTGCAGAGCAGATGGACTGGTATCGGAACTTGGGGAAGCCAGTAGACTGGACACTTCTCCAGATACTGGCATGCACCCTCCGCCAACTGTGGCTACGGAGGAGGGGGGGATCTTATGACATGGTGATAAAAAGGGCGGCCGAGGTTCTCTGTGTAAGTCAGGACTAATCTCCTGGCCAAATTGCTTCAGCTTGGGGCTTCCACCTCTGAACCCCTTTTGCACTTTAATGAGGCACTAACTGATGTCCTTCTAGGCATGTGGTCCAAGTATAGCATAGGAGCTCCTGTGAATAGTACAATTGCATGCCACCATTGCCCAGCTTCGGGCGACCCAAAGTTCCCCAGCCAACACCAGAACCCCTGAAAGCTTGTAGATGCAGGCTTCCATATCCCAGGGTGTGTTACCTTCCGCCAATCCAGTCTTCCCCTACCTTGACAACTGGCTGTTGAAGGCGTCCTTGTCCCAGGCTGTCGTCACCCACTGAAACTGGTCCAAGGATGCTTGTTACTGGTTAACGGAAGGCCTTGCTTGGCAGTTCGGGCTGGACTGTTTACATGAGGCAAAGGGTCAAGACTGATGTGCGTATAGCTGGGTCTGAACTGAGGTGGCGAAGTGAGCTAAAGAACGATGATGGATTCAACCCAGATCTGTGACTGGAAGTGAGTGTCTGAAAAGTTTCAGCGCTTCATCCATCATCTCCTTGTGTTTGAAGTTCCAGTGGGCACAGCATTGGGGAACTCTCACTGACGTGGTTCAGATCTCGGAAGGAACTGCAAAAGATCTGCAGTGGTGGTTAATGAACCGCGATTGGGTCAACGGCAGACCTCTCTCCCTTCCCCAACCAGATCTTAAAGGTCGTGACAGATGCCTCACCTCTGAGATGGGGCCACCATCTGGGAGAGGTGGCCATCAGGGGACACTAGTCTCCGGCGGAGACTGGGTTCCACATAAATTTATTGATGCTCCGAGAGATTCTGTTGGCATTGAAAGCATTTGTTACCTCAGTCAAGGGGAAGTTAGTGGAGGTGCTCACAGACAACACCACCGCCATGTGGTACTGCAACAAACAGGTCGGGGTGGGGTCGTGGGCCCTTTTTTGAGAGGCTCTTTGTCTCTGGACATGGCTGGAACAGCAGGGCATAACCCTATAACCCTGTTGGTTCAACACCTGGCAGGTTCTCTGAAACCCCAGGCGGATGAACTCTGCCTCAATGCCTAGTGGATCTCGAGTGACCTCTCCAGTCGGAGGTGGTGCAAATTCTCTTTCAGCAGTGGGGAAGACATTGGTTAGATTTGCTCTGCTCTGAAAGGAACATGCAGTGTCAGTGGTACTGCGCGCTGGAGTTTCCAAGGTAGCTATTGCTCGGCGCCGCTTTTCGTCGTTAGCGGAGCACAGGCCTATTGTATGCCTTTCCGCCCATACCACTCCTGCCCAGGGTTCTGAAGAAGCTCAGGAGCGACGGGGTCCAAGTCATTTTTGTGGCTCCGAACTTGGCAAGGAAAGTCTGGTATCCAGAGCTTCTGAGAATGAATATCGATCCTCTGATCAGGCTGCCCCTTCGGTAGGATGTTTTGTCGCAACAGCAGGGGAGGGTTCTCCACCCGAACCGGTCAACTCTGCGTCTCCATGCGTGGAGAATGAACGGCTACAGTAGATAGCTTTTGACCTTCCTCCTGAAGTCTGTAAAGTTATTCTGGTGGGCAGGCTGCCCTCCACAAAGACTGTATATGCCTGCTGTTGGCAGAAATTTGTCTTATACTGTACAGAAAGGTCCATTGGCCCTAAATCTGCTTCTCTTTCTACTGTCCTTTTATTCATTCTAATCCTTGCCCAGCAGGGCTCTGTTTGGGTAACTCTCAAGGGTTACCTTTCTGCTCTGCCATTTTTTTTGCGGCTGCCAGATCTGTCATCTCTCTATAAGTCCCCAATTGTAAATAGATTTCTAAAAGGGCTTGCTCACTTATTTCCACCCGCGCTTTTTGTTATGCCACAGTGGGACCTTAATTTGGTTCTTACCTATCTAATGTGTGCTCCTTTTGAGCCTTTGCACAATTGTACCCTCTGGCAATTGACCATCAAAACAGCCTTCTTGGTGACGATTACATCTGACCTTGAGTTGCAGGCGTTATCTTGTTCGCCTCCTTATCTTATGTCCTTTCCAGACAAGGTGGTGCATCCTTTTTAGGGCTCGGCCTACGTCACACCTGCGTCAGCAGGGGGGCGGAGCTCCGAGCCGTATTGTTAAGGGGTTCTGAATCGTGCAGGAAAAATTCCTCAGTGAGCGAGATTTTTAGTACTTTACTTTTACCATCTGCATGGTAATTGGTCCTCGCGGTGCCGTGTTTGTAGTAGGCTCAACGCAATAGGCCATATATATTTCACGTTGGGCATTTCCTGCATTTTGTGTGCGGTTACGAGCACGCCAGTCCATAAATTTCAATTAGGAGCTGTCAGGGGGCCGTGGTAATGGAATCCAGATTGTCGGGGCGCGTTCACCAGTCTGCAGTGAGTGGCGCGCGTTCGTGCTTGTTCTGGGTTCTCCTTCTACCAAAGACATTACTCACTTTTCCTCTTTTCATGCAGATCTTTTTTTCTTTACTGACTACAGCTGTGTTTATATAGACGGTGGCTTCAGTTGTGCAGCAGGTGCAGTGGCACCAGTGTGGCGTAGCAGGTGCAGTGGCACCAGTGTGGTGTAAGTATCTTTGGTGGAGCAGGTGCAGTGTTACCAGTGTGGCGTAGGCGTAGCTACCATTGGTGGAGCAGGTGCTGTGGTACCAGTTTAGTGCAGCAGGTGCAGTGGTACCAGTGTGTGGTAGCTACCATAGGTGGAGCAGTTGCAGTGGTAGTGTTGCTTAGCTATGATTGTGCAGCAGGTGCAGTGGCACCAGTGTGTGGTAGATGGCGTTGTGTAGCAGGTGTAGTGTTATCAGTGTGTTCGAGGCATGTGGGCTGCTAAATTCATATCTATTGCATAGATCGCCGCCTAGTGTTGGGTCCGGATGATTGCACATTGTTGTCCTGGAAGAGTCTTCGAAGTATCACGAGATAGGTGGCTTCTCCCCTGGACTACAGTGCGCAGGGGCATCGACTCCATCCCCAGATTGTTTTTTTTCCGCCATTGGGTTCGGATGTGATTTAGACGTCTCCTGTTCGGAATCGATAAAACAACCTTTGAAGGCCACAAGGCTTTTTTTACTTCGTCGGTATTGTTAGCGTTCGGTCTCGTGTGTACTCCAACTCTTCGAGTCGGATAACTGTGGAGTCGGGTGACTCTTCGGTCATCGAGGCCCTGTCGACGCAGCAAGACCCTGACGACGCTACGATGGAACGAAGCCCGTTCAAGTACTGTCCCGTGTGCGGTTCGAAATACCCTCACATCGACGTGCATCCTGTATGCAACAAGTGCCTGTCGCCGGACCACAACGAGGCCAACTGTATGGCCTGTTCCAAATTCAGGTCGAAGAAGACGCTCAAGATTCGGCGCGTGGCGCGCCTCGAGGCCCAGCGATCGGCACCAGCGCCTGTCGACATCTTTACAGACCCCGAAGCAGACGAGCAAGAGCTTCACCTGCAGATATCACCTTCATCGGCGGAGGTCGAGGCCGACTACGGGGGAACCCATCGAGGGCCTGGACCTGTACGAAACCGTCGGAGGTAGGGGACGACGAGGAAGTTTATGGGGCCGCGGAAGATAGCTCGGAGGAAGAGCTATGCCCCGTGCGTACAATTACTAAGGCTCAGGTCATGGGATCGCCACTCGGCCTTACCCACGACCCTACTCCTCGATCCTCGGCCCCGCCTCCTGGCCCGGCTACGGACACGACTACGGAGCCTCCATCACACAAATCGAAACCGAAACCTTCGGAATCGAAAACTACAAAGATGGCCGACACACCATCGAAACCGAAGACGTCTGGGACTGCATCGGCGCCGTCGTCTTCGGACGCCTCGAAGCCGAAGAAGGCTGTCTATCAGGCTAAGGTACCGAAAGGGGCCAAGGAGACCAGCTCGAAGAAGGTCGTCGAGCCAGTGTCGTCTAAGGTGGTCGAGCCGAAGTCGAAAAAGACTGTCGAGACTCCTTCAGCAACAACTGCCGCACCAACAAACACGCGGACAGTCGAAACGGCGTCAGCAAAGGGCACCGAGCCGAGGTCTGGAGCCCCTACGCCGAAGGTCAAATCCGCTGCTCCAAAGTCAGCGACGTCAACGACTAAGGCCGGGACGGGGGACCGGAGCACAGCTGTCGAAGGTGCATCCGCGCCTCCGCCGCACAAAGACATATCGTCGACGCATGGCTCTTCCCCTGTGGGTGGACAGAGGTCGTCGGTCGGCTCGACGAAGCCATCCGCTTCGTTTACAAAGCAAGTCACGGACTCCCTGAAACGAATAAAGGACAAGGCGTCGGAGCAGAGAACACACTCGGTGCCGAGGCAGAGTGTTCCACTGGACAAGACTTCGAGGCCGATACTCTACACTCTACCGCCAAAGGTGGCGCCGAAGGCTTTTGCCCCTCGTACGGTGACCGAGGAATCAGTGGCTCAGCTCACGGGAGGTTTTGGTCGACCACCCTTGCCTGACGAACATTCAGAGCAGTTTATCGACACCGATACGGGTAGATTAACCCTCTACAAAAGGAAAATTACAGCACAGCCTGTAGAATCCTATGTCATACCTCTAAAAAGGAAAAGGCCTGCACCAGACACGCCGGACCTTGTTGAACCCATCCCTCAAGTGCCTGGGAGGAGTCCTACACCTTCACCCACTGGATCCAATGGGGATGAGGGTGACCAAGATGAGCAGTATAACTTCCCTGAAAATACTGACCCTGATGAGCAGCAAGAATCATGGATACACTCGGGTGATCAGGGCGACCAACAGCTGGTCAGTGACCCACATCTGTATGGTGTTAAAACTTCTCCCACTGAAGACTCTGCGGCATTTAATGCCTTAATTGAAAGGGCTCGATTCAGAAAAGGGGGTGGTGATGAACAGAGTGTCTGAATTAAGCAGACCACTCTTACCCAGTCCAAAGATCAGGGCTTGATCCATCACCGTTATTTAGCTCACTGCCCCATCCCAGCTCAGAACCTGGCTGTATGCAAATTAGTCTGTCCCTGGCCCAGTGCGTCATGGGAACAGGGCAGACCAAACTACCAAGCCAATTCTTCACCAGAAAGGAGACAAGCTTCCGGGGACCGGTTTCTGCCCTTTCAGGCGTCGTCGGCCCGGCTTGCTTGAATCCTGATGGAGCAGTGAGCAAGGGACTCATGTCTGAGTATACCCTTCCACGCTTATGGTGGACAAAATGATTCAGAAAAGGGGGTGGTGATGAACAGAGTGTCTGAATTAAGCAGACCACTCTTACCCAGTCCAAAGATCAGGGCTTGATCCATCACCGTTATTTAGCTCACTGCCCCATCCCAGCTCAGAACCTGGCTATATGCAAATTAGTCTGTCCCTGGCCCAGTGCATCATGGGAACAGGGCAGACCAAACTACCAAGCCAATTCTTCACCAGAAAGGAGACAAGCTTCCGGGGACCGGTTTCTGCCATTTCAGGCGTCGTCGGCCCGGCTTGCTTGAATCCTGATGGAGCAGTGAGCAAGGGACTCATGTCTGAGTATACCCTTCCACGCTTATGGTGGACAAAATGATTCAGAAAAGGGGGTGGTGATGAACAGAGTGTCTGAATTAAGCCGGGCCGACGACGCCTGAAATGGCAGAAACCGGTCCCCGGAAGCTTGTTTCCTTCCCAGTATAAGAATTGGCTTGGTAGTTTGGTTTGCCCTGTTCCCATCATGCACTGGGACAGGAACAGACTAATTTGCATATAGCCAAGTTCTGAGCTGGGATGGTGCAGTGAGCTAAAAAACGGTGATGGATCAAGCCCTGATCTTTGGACTGGGTAAGAGTGGTCTGCTTAATTCAGGCACTCTGTTCATCACCACCCCCTTTTCTGAATCATTTTGTCCACCATAAGCGTGAAAGGGTATACTCAGATGTGAGTCCCTTGCTCATTGCACCATCAGGATTCAAGCAAGCCGGGCCGACGACACCTGAAATGGCAGAAACCGGTTCCCCGGAAGCTTGTTTCCTTCCCAGTATAAGAATTGGCTTGGTAGTTTGATTTGCCCTGTTCCCATCATGCACTGGGACAGGAACAGACTAATTTGCATATAGCCAAGTTCTGAGCTGGGATGGTGCAGTGAGCTAAAAAACGGTGATGGATCAAGCCCTGATCTTTGGACTGGGTAAGAGTGGTATGCTTAATTCAGGCACTCTGTTCATCACCACCCCCCTTTTCTGAATCATTTTGTCCACCATAAGCGTGGAAGGGTATACTCAGATGTGAGTCCCTTGCTCATTGCACCATCAGGATTCAAGCAAGCCGGGCCGACGACGCCTGAAATGGCAGAAACCGGTCCCCGGAAGCTTGTTTCCTTCCCAGTATAAGAATTGGCTTGGTAGTTTGGTTTGCCCTGTTCCCATCATGCACTGGGACAGGAACAGACTAATTTGCATATAGCCAAGTTCTGAGCTGGGATGGTGCAGTGAGCTAAAAAACGGTGATGGATCAAGCCCTGATCTTTGGACTGGGTAAGAGTGGTCTGCTTAATTCAGGCACTCTGTTCATCACCACCTCCTTTTCTGAATCATTTTGTCCACCATAAGCGTGGAAGGGTATACTCAGATGTGAGTCCCTTGCTCATTGCACCATCAGGATTCAAGCAAGCCGGGCCGACGACGCCTGAAATGGCAGAAACCGGTCCCCGGAAGCTTGTTTCCTTCCCAGTATAAGAATTGGCTTGGTAGTTTGGTTTGCCCTGTTCCCATCATGCACTGGGACAGGAACAGACTAATTTGCATATAGCCAAGTTCTGAGCTGGGATGGTGCAGTGAGCTAAAAAACGGTGATGGATCAAGCCCTGATCTTTGGACTTGGTAAGAGTGGTCTGCTTAATTCAGGCACTCTGTTCATCACCACCCCCTTTTCTGAATCATTTTGTCCACCATAAGCGTGGAAGGGTATACTCAGATGTGAGTCCCTTGCTCATTGCACCATCAGGATTCAAGCAAGCCGGGCCGACGACGCCTGAAATGGCAGAAACCGGTCCCCGGAAGCTTGTTTCCTTCCCAGTATAAGAATTGGCTTGGTAGTTTGGTTTGCCCTGTTCCCATCATGCACTGGGACAGGAACAGACTAATTTGCATATAGCCAAGTTCTGAGCTGGGATGGTGCAGTGAGCTAAAAAACGGTGATGGATCAAGCCCTGATCTTTGGACTGGGTAAGAGTGGTCTGCTTAATTCAGGCACTCTGTTCATCACCACCCCCTTTTCTGAATTTATTGAAAGGGCAGCTTCAAACCACAAAGTAGAGATGCATGCCGACCCAGTGGAAGTTGACTTTTTATTTGATACTTTTTCGGCATCAGAAAAAACGGTGAAGACACTTCCAATGCTTAAGGGGGTTCTCAAGCATGCCACAGACATTTTCAAGGAACCCACCAGAGCCAGAGTGGTGAACCCACGTATTGAAAAGAAATACAGGCCGGCGCCTGGTGACCCTACTTATATTAGGGGACAGTTGCCTCTAGACTCTTTGGTGGTCTCCAATGCCCGCAAGAGGGCAAATTCACAGACAACGGGTGAAGCTCCTCCCCCGGACAAAGAGTCTAAAGTGCTGGAGGCAGCGGGCAAAAGGGTGGCTGCGCAGGCAGCCAACATATGGCGCATTTCTAACACTCAAGCCCTGTTAGCCAGGTATGATAGGGCGCACTATGACACCTTAGAGCAGTTCTTACAACACCTTCCAGACCAGTTTAAAGAAGGAGCTGAGATGCTGATACAAGAGGGCAAGCTCATTTCTAACGCTGCGATTAAATGTGCGCTAGATGTTGCTGATACAGCTGCAAGAGCAATAAACACTAGTGTTATGTTAAGGCGTCAGGCATGGCTCCGCATCTCAGGGTTCAAGCCTGAGATACAAACGACTATCCTCAACCAGCCCGTCAATCCAGACAGACTGTTTGGCCCAGAGGTTGATACCACCCTCGAAAAGATAAAAAAAGATACTGAAACGGCTAAGTCCATGGGGGCGCTTCAGTCTCAGCAATACAGAGGGAACACTTTTCGTCGCTCAGGTGCACGGGGTGTTGCCAGAGGACACTTGGCACAGCAGTCGCATTTCAACAAGGGAGGCGCCCAGGCCTCGTACCCAAAACAGAATAGAGGTGGTTACAGAGGAAACAGCGCAAAGGGCAGAGGCAGAGGCAACAACAATTCCCGTTCCTCTGCTGCCAACAAACAGTGACTCCCTGTCACTGCCCCCTGACCATCCAACACCTGTCGGGGGGAGACTCCAGCAGTTCCTGCCAGTCTGGAATTCCATCACCACAGACAGGTGGGTCAGGAAACTTATCCAATACGGCTACTGTTTAGAGCTAACATCCACTCCACCCAACATACCCCCAAGACACCGTCCTATGTCAGCAGAGCACTTGCACTTATTGCAGCAAGAAGTCCTGGTGATGCTGCAAAAAGGCGCTATAGAGCTCGTGCCGGTGGAGGAAGAAGGCACAGGGGTTTATTCCCTGTACTTCGTAACCCCAAAAAAGGACGGCTCGCTCAGGCCCATTCTAGACCTACGGCCCCTCAACCTCTACATACTCTCAGAACATTTTCACATGTTAACACTACAGCAGGTTCTACCATTGTTAAACCAGGGGGACTTCCTCGCAACCTTGGACCTCAAGGATGCTTATTTTCACATACCACTCCACCCGTCCCACAGAAAGTACATCAGGTTCACCATACAAAACAGGCATTACCAGTTCAAGGTCCTGCCCTTCGGGGTAACCACTGCCCCCAGAGTGTTCACGAAGTGTCTGGCGACCGTGGCGGCGCACCTCAGGAGACAAAACATACATGTCTATCCTTACCTAGACGACTGGCTCGTTCAAGCAAAGTCGGAACAGCAGTGCGCCGCGGACATGTCCCACACAATTCACCTCCTTCACAGTCTGGGGTTTTCGTTAAACTATCCAAAGTCGCACCTCCAGCCAGCCCATGTGCGGCAGTATCTGGGCGCGACAATCAATACTCTGACAGCTACGGCTCAGCAACCCAGGTGAGGATCGACAACATCCAGTCGCTCATCCGGAGGTTCAGACCGCAAAACTCACTCCCAGCGAGAGTGTTCATGCAGTTGATAGGCATGATGGCCTCCTGCATCTTCATTGTCCCGCACGCACGGTTGCATATGCGTCCGCTCCAAGAATGCTTGGCGCATCAGTGGACTCAGGCTCAAGGACAGTTAAAAGACCTAGTGTTGGTCACCGGTCGGGCGTACAACTCTCTGCATTGGTGGAATCCACACAACCTTTGCAAGGGCCGACCATTCCAGGAGCCTGTGCCACAGATTATCCTAACAACGGACGCATCTCTCCAGGGGTGGGGAGCTCATGTGCTCCACTACACTGTGCAGGGACTATGGACGACGCAGCAAAAGAAGATGCACATCAACTATCTGGAATTGATGGCGATCTTCATGGCACTCAAATCCTTCAAGATACATCTGTGCAACAAAGTCGTGTTAATCCGGACGGACAACATGACGGCGATGTATTACATCCAGAAACAGGGAGGTACGCACTCTCCACAGCTGTCTCACCTGGCTCAGAGCATGTGGAAGTGGGCCATTCAGAGGAACGTCTTCCTCATGGCGGAACGCCTCCCGGGCACGGACAATCAGATGGCAGATCTGCTCAGCAGGTACAGCCATCAAATGCACGAGTGGGAGATACATCCATCAGTACTCCACCCGTACTTTCAACAGTGGGGTCATCCAGAGATAGACCTGTTTGCCACAAGGGAAAACTCAAAATGCCAACACTTTGCCGCCAGGTTCCCTCACCCACAGTCGCAGGGAAGTGCGATATGGATGAACTGGTCAGGCAGATTTGCGTACGCTTTTCCCCCAGCACCTCTGATACCGCTGGTGGCAAGAAAGCTAAAGCAACACTCGATGACACTCATCCTAGTTGCTCCAACGTGGGCACGCCAACCATGGTACACCACGTTTCTAGAACTCTCCGTGGTACCGCATCAAAGGCTGCATCTCACACCCAGGCTCTTGACGCAGAACCATGGCGACATTCAGCACCCGGATCCGCGACAGCTCAATCTGGCGATCTGGCTCCTGAGGTCTTAGAGTTTGGCTACCTCAACCTGCCTCCTGAATGCATGGACATCATCAGGGAGGCACGGAAGCCCACTACAAGAGCTTGCTATGCAGCAAAATGGAAGCGGTTTGTCTTTTATTGTACAGCACACAACATTGACCCGCTGGATGCCTCCATTCCTAACATCATCTGCTATTTGTTACATCTTTACAAATGCAATCTAGCGTACGCTTCCATTAGGATACACTTATCCGCCATAGCGGCTTATCTTCAAAACAGGCAGCATCTCTCTGTTTTCAGGGTGCCTGCCATTAAAGCTTTTCTAGAAGGGCTAAAGCGGGTCATTCCTCCCAGGACCCCACCCGCTCCAGTATGGAATCTCAACGTGGTCCTCACTAGGTTGATGGGCCCACCTTTTGAGCCTCTACATTCATGTGAGATTCAGTTCTTGACATGGAAAGTGGCTTTCCTTATTGCTATCACGTCTCTAAGGCGTGTTAGCGAGCTACAAGCGCTCACAATACAAGAGCCATTTATGCAAGTGCATTCAAACAGGGTAGTGCTCCGCACTAACCCCAAGTTCCTTCCGAAGGTGGTGTCACAGTTTCATGTCAATCAAACCATTGAACTGCCCGCATTCTTTCCAAACCCAGAAACAGTAGCAGAAAGAATGCTCCACACGCTAGACGTTAAAAGGGCATTGATGTACTATATTGACAGAACACAACCCTTTAGGAAGACACAGCAACTTTCCGTTGCCTTCTCCGCACAGCGCAAGGGCAACGCTATTTCCAAATCTGGAATAGCCAGGTGGATCGTTGAATGCATTCAGATTTGTTATCAGAAGGCTAAACGCACTTTAACGGTCCCCCCCAGGGCGCACTCCACACGCAAACTGGGGGCCTCCATGGCATTCCTAGGTAACATTCCTTTAGAGGATATTTGTAGAGCAGCCACGTGGGCTACACCACATACATTTACCAAACATTACTGTGTAGATGTGCACTCCAAACAGCAGGCAGCTGTAGGACAGGCTGTTCTCAAAACTCTTTTTCAGACTTCTGCAGCTGGCACGGGCGGCCGCCGTTCATGAGGGGACTGCTATGTATTCTATGCAATAGATATGAATTTAGCAGCCCACATGCCTCGAACTGAATATGCTACTTACCAGTATGCATCTGTTCTTGGCATGTAGGGCTGCTAACATTCATATCGCCCGCCCTCCTCCCCGGCGCCTGTAGCAGCTGCAGACTACCTCATGCATTTCATCACTAGCATGGACATCGTTTACACTATCGCACTCCATCTTTGCCACAATGGCTAAAAACAATCTGGGGATGGAGTCGATGCCCATGCGCACTGTAGTCCAGGGGAGGAGCCACCTATCTCGTGATACTTCGAAGACTCTTCCAGGACAACAATGTGCAATCATCCGGACCCAACACTAGGCGGCGATCTATGCAATAGATATGAATGTTAGCAGCCCTACATGCCAAGAACAGATGCATACTGGTAAGTAGCATATTCATACTTATCTATGATTGTGCAGCAGGTGCAGTGGCACCAGTGTGGCGTAGCTATCATTGGTGCAGCATGTGCAGTGGTACCGGTGTGGTGTAAGTATATTTGGTGGAGCAGGTGCAGTGTTACCAGTGTGGCGTAGGCGTAGCTACCATTGGTGGAGCAGGTGCTGTGGTACCAGTTTAGTGCAGCAGGTGCAGTGGTACCAGTGTGTGGTAGCCCCCAATAGGTGGAGCAGTTGCAGTGGTAGTGTTGCTTAGCTATGATTGTGCAGCAGGTGCAGTGGCACCAGTGTGTGGTAGATGGCGTTGTGTAGCAGGTGTAGTGTTATCAGTGTTACTTAGCTATGATTGTGCAGCAGGTGCAGTGGCACCAGTGTGGCGTAGCTATCATTGGTGCAGCATGTGCAGTGGTACCGGTGAGTGGTAGCTACCATTGGTGGAGCAGGTGCAGTGGTAGTGTTGCTTAGCTATGATTGTGCAGCAGGTGCAGTGGCACCAGTGTGTGGCGTAGTTATCATTCGTGGAGCAGGTGAGGTGTTATCAGTGTTACTTAGCTATTATTGCGCAGCAGGTGTTGTACCACCAGTGTGGCGTAGCTACCATTCTGCAGCAGGTGCAGTGGCACCAGTGTGGCGTAGCTACCATTGTGCAGCAGGTGCTGTTGCACCAGTGTGGCATAGCTACCCTTGTGCAGGAGGTGCAGTGGCACTACTGTGGCATAGCTACCATTGTGCAGCAGGTGCACTGGCACCAGTGTGGTGTAAGTATATTTGGTGGAGCAGGTGCAGTGGTACCAGTGTGGCGTAGGCGTAGCTACCATTGGTGGAGCAGGTGCTGTGGTACCAGTTTAGTGCAGCAGGTGCAGTGGTACCACTGTGTGGTAGCTACCATAGGTGGAGCAGTTGCAGTGGTAGTGTTGCTTAGCTATGATTGTGCAGCAGGTGCAGTGGCACCAGTGTGTGGTAGATGGCGTTGTGTAGCAGGTGCAGTGTTATCAGTGTTACTTAGCTATGATTGTGCAGCAGCACCAGTGTGGCGTAGCTATCATTGGTACAGCATGTGCAGTGGTACCGGTGTGGTGTAAGTATATTTGGTGGAGCAGGTGCAGTGGTACCAGTGTGGCATAGGCGTAGCTACCATTGGTGGAGCAGGTGCTGTGGTACCAGTTTAGTGCAGCAGGTGCAGTGGTACCAGTGTGTGGTAGCTACCATAGGTGGAGCAGTTGCAGTGGTAGTGTTGCTTAGCTATGATTGTGCAGCAGGTGCAGTGGCACCAGTGTGTGGTAGATGGCGTTGTGTAGCAGGTGTAGTGTTATCAGTGTTACTTAGCTATGATTGTGCAGCAGGTGCAGTGGCACCAGTGTGGCGTAGCTATCATTGGTGCATCATGTGCAGTGGTACCGGTGAGTGTTAGCTACCATTGGTGCAGCTGGTGCAGTGGTAGTGTTGCCTAGCTATGATTGTGCAGCAGGTGCAGTGGCACCAGTGTGTGGCGTAGTTACCATTCGTGGAGCAGGTGAGGTGTTATTAGTGTTACTTAGCTATGATTGCGCAGCAGGTGTAGTACCACCAGTGTGGTGTAGCTACCATTGTGCAGAAGGTGCAGTGGCACCAGTGTGGCATAGCTACAATTGTGCAGCAGGTGCTGTTGCACCAGTGTGGCATAGCTACCCTTGTGCAGGAGGTGCAGTGGCACCACTGTGGCATAGCTACCATTGTGCAGCAGGTGCAGTGGCACCAGTGTGGTGTAAGTATCTTTGGTGGAGCAGGTGGAGTGGTACCAGCACTGGCACCAGTGTGGTATAGCTATCATTACTGGAGCAGGTGCAGTGGCACCAGTGTAGCGTAGCTACCATTGTGCAGCAGGTGGAGTGGCACTAGTGTGGTATAGTTATCATTAGTGGAGCAGGTGCAGTGGCACCAGTGTGGTATAGCTATCATTAGTGCAGCAGGTGCAGTGGCACCAGTGTGGCGTAGCAGGTGCAGGGGCAACAGTGCGGTGTAGGTACCATTGTTCAGCAGGTGCAGTGGCACCAGTGTGGTGTAGGTACCATTGCTGCAGTAAGTACAGTGGCACCAGTGTGGCGTAGGTACCATTGCTGCAGCAGGTGCAGTGGCAGCAGTGTGGTGTAGCTATCATTGTTGCAGCAGGTACAGTGTCACCAGTGTGGCGTAGCTACCATTGCTGCAGCAGGTGCAGTGGCACCAGTGCGCCACATTGGTGTAACACACTCACTACCACACACTCACCCCCACAGACTCACCACCACACACTCACCACCACACACTCACCACTACACACACAACCACACACACAACAACACACCACCAGCCGTCAGTGCACGCTTTCACCAGGGCCAAACACCACCAGCCATCAATGCACACTTTCACGAACCACAAACACCACCAGGCGTACAACACCAGCCGTCAGTGCATTCTTTTACAAGGCGCACTCACCAGCAACCGTCAGTGCACGCTTTCACCAAACACACACACCATCAGTCATCTGTGCACGCTTTTACCAACCACACACCCACCAGCCGTCAGTGCACCCTTCCACCAGGCACACACACCTCCAGGCGGCAGTGCAATCTTTTACCAAGCACACACACCACCAGCCATCAGTGCACAATTTCTACAGGCAGTCACACACACCACCAGCCATCAGTGCATGCATCAATTGTTAACGCATCCACAATTAACTATTGTAGCAATCTCAGTATGGTACACTTTACTTTTAAACATATTCATGTAAAGCACAGCATGCCACCATTGCTACAATTCCAATCTAACCCACATAATTCCACTACACACCACATGCACACACTCCATAACACATGGCGAAAAGACATTGCCATTTACAATGCCATTAGCTCAAACTCAAATAAATCCGAGTCTATTGCATTTCCAATGCTTGTTGCCGAAGGTTGTGATCCCGTTTCATCTGGGTCAGTCCATTACTTTGCTCACTTTCTTTGCTCCCTTTCATCTCTCTAAGGAGGAGCATCTCCACCAACTGTACCCAAAATGAGTGTTGTCATTCTACCCTGCCTGCACAAATGAGTTCCGGGTGGATGACCAACTCTTTGTGGGGTATGTGGGAGTAAAGAAGGGAAGGGCAGTGCAGAAATGGACCATCTCTCGCTGGGTCGTTCTCTGCATCAAAAACTGTAATGCCTTGGCAAACCAGCAGCCCCCTGAGGGATTAAGGGCCCATTCCACCAGGGGAAAGGCTGCAACTATGTCCTTGGCTCGGGGAGTCCCAGTCCAAGACATCTGTCAGGCTGTGACGTGGGCTTCTTGGGCTTCTTTGCACAGGTTCGCAAAACATGACTGCCTTGATGGTCAGGAATGAAGGGACGGACATTTTGCCCGTTCAGTTCTTCAAGACTTCTTAGTTTAGGCTGTGAATTTGCAACCCACCTGTCAGGATGTTATAGCTTGGGTATCTGTTTCAAATGTAAGGGATCAGCAGCTAGAAGTCTCAATCAGATGAACAAGTTACTTGCCTTCGGTAACGCATTATCTGGTAGAGACTCTATCTAGCTGCAGATTCCTTACAGCCCCACCCATGCCTCCCCGCTTTGAAGACTCGTTTTGTTAAGGCTACGGTTACTCCCCTTTTCAGGGCCCATGTTTTTCACACGACGGTCAGTTACTTCGTGGCTCTGCCTATATAGGTGACCGCGACTTCATAACTGACACCAATAATGCAGAGCCAATTGGAGCCATCCTGCGGTGCCCACAATGGGTATTGCTCGAGCAAAAGTTTCCGCATCCAGCCTGGGAAAAAGGTAAGGAGTCTGCAGCTAAGTAGTCTCTACCAAAAAAAAGTTTAATACAAAAACAAAATTGTAACCCGGCTTTGTAAAATATTACTGCACATTAAGGAAAATATATCTACAAAAGCATTCCTGTTAAGGCATTGGGTATGTGCAATTTTCCAGGATAAGAATTTTTCTTAGATTCACATGCTTGAATCTTCCGCATTGTCGAGCTAGGAATTCCACAGTAACATCTCGGTAACAGTTCTATATTATTGTGATCTTAAGGCTGAAACAACACATTTTTGCTAAGTTCCGTGTATTGTCTAAATGTCGTTGAAATGTCATCACCTGCCATATTAAGATGTTCAGCATTACCAGTGAATGCATAATTGTATCATACCTTAAGTTTTATAAAGGTTTTTGAAAAATAAAAAAAATAAAAACAAAATCATAGATTGCTAAACAGCCCAGTCACATCATTTGAAAAGAATAAACTTTAACCAGTCGGAGATAATGAGCCTAAAGACCACACCCGAAAGACCAACATCACTCAGATCTCTACCGCGCATCATTTGTGAAGGGAGTCCCATGAGCTCTGCTATTTTCCTCGCAGATAAGTGGATTTTCTTTCAGCTTTTGCTTCTCAGTTGAATATTTCTTTACATTTAAATGTGATTACTATCTAAAAATTAGAGCATAACTAAAAAAAGGTGTCGTCAGGACTCGTGGCAAGAAAAGATTACATGCTGAAGTCCCTCACAAAGAGAATTGTTATTGTCTCTACCAAATCATAAAGCAAACAGTGTCAAATATATCTCAAATTTCTTAACTAACACCGTAAAAGATAGATCAAGGGAGGCTTTTAATTTGTCTGTAGAAAATGAGAGATATAAACGCACCATCTACTGAAGAAGACTCAGGTAACACTTCAAAAAGCCTTAAAAATCAGCAATAACTGGCATATTCTAAGACGTGATATCCTGTATATTCGAGGACCGAACAATATATCTAAAAAGTATCTCCTAAAAAGGTTTTAAAGGAGTAAAAGAAGTAACTACTATCAGCGATCATAATTATGTCATATTGGAAACTACTTTATGGGGAGATTGTCATGCTAGAGTGGGTAATACGGTCTCCAATGTGGAACCACATAGACCAAACGGAGTTCGTTTAAGATGGGCAGGGGATAAAGCCAGCGAACTAATCCGTGCTATCGTCCGGGATTGTATAACGTACATTTCTTTCATCCTTGACAATAGCACAGATTTAAAGCAGGTTGTAAATGTTTTTCATGATATTAATAAAATTATTGATGCCAGGTTCACTAAACCGAAAGGTGGCCATAGTATAATTGGACCGGGGTGGTTTGACCATTTGTGCACCAGCCTATTAACTAAATTAAAATTAGCTCTTGCTATCAAACCTAGGGACACCAACTCTGTAATTAAACTTAGATCAGAATATAAGCTTGCTTTAAAGCAGAGGAAAAGTGAGCTAGAGCAGTTGGCATGGGACTCTTTAAATCAGGCAGCTGAATTATCTAACAGCACCCTTTTTTGGGTAACTGTTAATTCTCCTTTTCTTAAGGATGAAAATATTCCAGTCCTAACTTCTAATGTCCCTAGTGACGACTGGATTGCACATTTCTCAAATATATTTGATTCTAACAGCAGTATGGCCACCGACCTGGATAGATGGCCCGTGTTACCTCTGGATATTACACCTAGTGAGGTAGAATCTGGCATACATGCTAGTAAGGGGGGTAAAGCCCAGGGCCCGGATTGGGTGCCCATAGATTTATATAAAACAGCTCCCGAGATGTGGAGCCCTCTTTTAGCTATAGTTTTTAATGCTGCCATATGTACCGATGCCCCCGATACATGGGGGGAATCTATTATTATCCCGATACATAAAAAGGGTAGCAGGTCGGACGTTAAAAATTACCGACCTATCTCTCTCCTTGACTCCTCAGTTAAGATCATGAGTAGAGTTATGTTAGCGAGGTTAGAGGACTGGGCTGAACAAGAGGGTATCCTCGCCAATAGCCAGTATGGATTTAGAAAGGGCCGGGGCACAATCAATCAGTGTTTAAACCTAGATCTACTGATCGGGAAATATAACGCAGCCAAAACCGGCCCACTTTACCTCTGTTTTGCAGACCTTAGTAGCGCTTTTGATATGGTTGACCACTCAATTCTATGGTCAACCTTGCTACAGTTAGGAGCACCAGAGGGTATAATTTATTTCCTGGCTAGGCTGTATGGGAGACTAAAAACATGTGTGCGTTTTGGCCCCAAAGGGGAATGCACCCCAAAATGTAATATTAAAAGAGGGATCAGACAGGGCTGTGTACTGGCCCCCCTCCTTTTTATTTTATTTATTAACGGAATCAACAAGGTTTTTAAAAGTGTTAAAGCTGATGCCCCACAGGTCAAAGGCTCCCCGGTACCGGTGTTATTATATGCCGACGACGCTGTTCTGCTTTCCAGAACACCAATTGGATTACAGCGCCTGATTGATCAATTTTCTACCTTTATTAAGGATAGGAAACTGATTATCAATAAGGGGAAAACCTATATAATGACATGGGGGCCTAAGAATACATTTTCAAAATGTTCATTTTTTATTGACAAAGATAAAGTGCATCAAGTAGATACCTTCTGTTATCTAGGTATTACCTTTTCTAAAGATGGAAAGTGGCGTAATGAATTTAAAAATATCCGCATTAAAATGGCAAAAAACGCCCACGGTGTATTCAGGTTTGCAGCAAACGTTGGGGACCGACGAATCAGGGATATGCTCAAGATTTATCAGGCGAGGTGTATTAGTATTGCTCTATATGGGGCAGGTGTCTGGGGACACAACTGTGCGTACACTCAGCAGCTGGAGGAAAATACTTTTTTTTAAAAAGCTTTTGATGCTGCCATCCTCTGCTGTCACCGAGCTGATACACCGAGAATTGGACATTAATTTTCTGATTGATCAACCATCCTTGAGGCCACTTATGATAGGCCGTTCAATTTGGCTTCAAGAGGAAAAATCTTTCTCTAGATCAATCATTGAGGATTGTTTCTCTTTGGGCAAAATTTTTAAAATTCCCTGGTTGAAATACGTCATTAGGTGTTTTTCTGAGATTTTTAATTTGAACATCTTGGTTGACCCTAGAGAAGTTTTGTTGATACCTAAACATGAGCTGAAAACTAAATTTGTATCCTTTGCTGCAAGAAAACGGGCAGTTGCCAGCGGATCTTTATCCACTGTTATGTTGTATAACAACTATATAATTAATGAAGGTTTTGCAATCTATTTAGTTTGGGTGACTAGACCAACACATAAGTATCTGCTGACTAGACTAAGGCTTGGTATTGCGCATCACTTAGTGGCACTGCCTACTCCTAAGAAACATCCGCAGGGGCCATGTATGTGTGATGGCGTATCCAAACAGAGCACTTTGCACTTTCTTTTAATCTGTAAACTGTACACAAATTTTCATATTGCATTTTTAAAACCCATGTTTGTTAAATATGGCGTACGTACAGTAAATCAGGCTATGAGATTAGTTTTTAATCTACAACATGTCGATATCTGTTTTTTAACGGCCATGTTTTTAACCCAATCAATTAGGGCCAGGAAAAGTATGTGTTTTTAAATTGTTTTGTAATTAATATATCAAGTTGGTTTCCCTTGTCTGTAATCTGCTGTATCTGTTATAATATGTATGTATCTTTTTTTGTGCTTTTATGGTCATTTTTATATGTACCGAATAAAGCTTCATGAATTGAATTGAATTGCTCCCATCTGGGTAAGTTACTCGTAAAAAGTAATTTCAGCTGGACATGAGCAGAATGAGAATTTGTTCCAGAGCAGTGCCAGGAGCGCCAGTGTGACAAATATCTAGGTTTAGGAATTTGTCTCAAGGGGTGGAGCGGCACTAGTTAGCAGATTACACAGTGCCTTGTGCACTTGTGTGCAATTTTCATTTTTCTTCAGGAAATACGGAGAAAGATGTATCTGTTTGGCATGGCAATCTAAAAATATGTTAGCTTTTGAATTACTGCATGTTTCACTTTGACAGAACAGTCAATCACGTCTGGGAGGTGTGCAAAGCTAAAAAACAATTCCCTTATGACTTTTACATAATTTTTGCAAATACTAGGATTGCTATAGGTGTGCTGCGCAATATTTTAGTCATGTGGATTTTCACGTTGAATTCAAGACTTTGTAAAACTTGGCATTAAGAAACCCAGGAGGTTTGGCTGCAAAGGGAGTGTGACAATTTAGTTTTCTCACTCATCTGATCTGGTAGAATCGTACCACTGCTCTCCCCTCTTGTCTCGTTTCTGCTTTAGCGCCATGATGCCCACACGGAGTGATAGTTGCGCTCTATAAATCTCATCATTCATTCATAATGGAGTGAATTGAAAATCGAGTCAATGGATGAATGCATGAATTCAAGAGTTCAAGAGTTCAAGGTCTAATGAGAGAGCATGCATAATGAGTTGAGTGTTGAAATTAAGACCTTCTTTCATTTATAGGCCAGAGCCATTGGCTTAAGCAATGCTCATTTAGGAAGGTAACTCAATTCAGCGTTATGATAAAAACAATTTGGAGGTGGATTATTGTGGTTACTGTATAAGTGGTTTCCGCTTTCCGGTGTGGCGACCGAGACACTATAGCCGGACAGCCCGATAGCGTTTGCGGCCTTAGCGGGTTGCAGAATATTCGGCCTGCTTTGCTGCCACTCAGTCCTGACGGTAACAGCGAGAGGGAGAAGAAAAGGAAAAACGAACGCCCAATCCTGAGCCTCGGAGGACTGAGCCTGCTGCGGCCACGGCGGAAGGGAGTGCTGCGCCCCCTCCCCTCCCCTCCCCCCGGGGACCCAGGAGCCGCGAGTGCAACAGTGGGCTGCTGGGGAAGGCCCAGCCAGCCTACGGAAAAGTGCTGAGGAGCCCCATGCTACTCGGGGATGTGCTCTAGCTGATTCATTGCAAAGACCAAGAGAACCCCTGTGGCGCGGCAGCCAGGAGCTTGTAGCTCTAGCAAACTGACCAGAGTGAAAGCGCACCAATAACGTACCCAAGGTTCACTATTGAAGAGGTCGGAAGGGCCCTGCCTGAAGCTCACAGCCATTTTGAGACCATTTGTGACTGGGAGTGCTGCTGCACGTTTCAAGCCTCGGTGGGTCCTGCGGAGTATTGCGCCCCCCCCCCACCCGCGCCTGACGCACAGACTGGTATATGGAAATCTCGTGCCCTGGGCTGTGGTGGAGAGGCCTGCTCTGCTGGGGTGCCCATTATCTCCTGGCGGAAAAGACGGCAGTATACTCACACACTCAGACTCACGAGAGGATCACCGCCAGCCGCTGCAAAGGGACTTTATCCCCTAGAGACACCCACACCAGGAGGCGCCTACATGCCGCGTCACTCCCGCTGCACTGGAGGTGCCCAAAAGCCATCACAGGACCCCGTCTGCGCCCATCAGCGACCCTTATTTCTGGCTTGCAGGACGTTGACCGAGGTGAGTGTTATGACCTGTAAAAGTCATCCTTGCGTCAATCCCCATCCTTGCGTCAATCCCCCGATATGGGGAAACAAATCGGAGGCATGTCACTGCCTCAGAGCCGGTGGGGCGGACCAGATGTCACTTTGAGGGACCGCTCCGAGCGAAGACAAACAAAAGGACACCGAGAAAACTTTCAGGGAGCCGAGCCTTTCAGCTGGCAAGACGAGCAATTCATTCCAACCATCCCTGTCCGTCTCCCTCAATCAGGGGGTACATGAAGCGCGAGGGTATCCTAAAAATAGCTGCCCATTACCTGAATGAAATGTGGACGCATCAATGTGGCAGCCTGGAGCACATTGGGAGTTTGTCCAAGGTGGAGAAGTCAGCAGGTCCGCAGGGGCGCGCGGCCTGTGACTGTGATGTGCAAACAAAAAACAAACAAAATGGTGGCCGCAAAGCTACGCAAATTTCGGATTCAGGGGTGTGTTTTTGGGCTCTGAGTGACGGGAGACGTCAAAGGGCTAAAGAACGAAAAAAACACGCCCCCGAATCCCAAAGAGACGGGGCGTGTTTGGAGTGACTCCCTTCTCCTCCAATGGCTGCCCTCTGTTTAGGAAGCCAGCCAATGGAGGAGAATGGAGGAGAGAGGCGGGTTCCCAGCCCCCTAACTCCAAAACATTAATTCTTCGGGACTCCGCCCTCACAGCTTGGCTGTGAGAGCTAGGTCCCTCGACCTAAAAAGCGACCTAAAAAGCGGTAATTCGTGATTTGCACGTGAAAGGCTCTGGAGCAGAGGGAGTGCCTGTAGTGGCGTGAGCTGGGACGGTCGCTTTATGGAGCAGTTAATGCCTGGAGTTTTTGTGTATTGCGGGGGTGCTGTGGGATCCAACCCCCCCCAGGGCAAGTCTCATGTTTGACACATGCAGGGAGAGGAGGCGAGGCAGGAAGCCCCCTCTCTCAGTCTCCACCCCCCCTGCACCCTGTCCCCCTGCCCACATGACCCTTTCGCCGCTGGTGCGCTCCCTCCGGCTCGGCCAGTCTGGCTCATTGCACAGGCCTTCCGTCGGTGGAAGACAGGGCATAGGACGTGACTCCCCTTCTCAGCCCTCCTCTACCAGGTGGCACCATTATTTCGCGATATTTTTCACAGAAGTTATCATTGTCAAGCAAAATATTCACTTTATTGTTACCATGTTAGCGCAGAAAATGTTGCAGCAGTAGAATAGATTAGGTTAAATGTCCTTGAGTGTAGATAGCACAGTCTTGTTTCTTGGGCACCTACGTGGGATCCTGTTGGCAACAAGCCTCCTACGCCCCCTCCAGCTGAGGCTGTCTTAAGCACATTTACGGCTGTTGGTAAATCACAAAAGATTTTGCCTAAAGAAGCTTTCCCTGAATATTATAGTAAGGTTAAAATGGATTCTTTGACACTATTATGGAGGTCTGCTTGTATCTGAAGATAGGCAGGCGTGGTACTGTATTTGTAAAGATCTGCAAGGTAAAAGCTGAATGACTGGCTCTGTGCTGGCCATACGCCCATGGGCTCTTGCGAGCCAAAATAGAGCTATTTCTTCCCCTTCCTATTGTTATATTAAAAGATTAAAAGAAAATTGTTGCCACTTGACAGTTGATGGTTCAAAATCTAAAAAGGTGCATTTCTGCTGGGTGTGAGCTGTAATTCACAAGCGTCTCGTTGAAGACCTGTGGGGAGTGAGAGTCGGTCCTGTTGTTTTGATAATCAGTGTAAATGCGGCCATTGAGGTGGTGACCCCATGGGCGTAGGAAGTGTGGGGGACGCGGGCGATATATTGCCCCCCCCCCCCCAGATTTTGGAGTGGGGACACGGGGGAGAGGGGGGACAAGGGCGGGGGGACGAGGGGACAAAAGAATTTCCTCTCTCCCTTTTGTTATTCGCAGGGCCATTAGTGCCTGAAAGCGCTGCCTAATGGCCCTGCACTTGACCTGCCCAGAGAAGCCAAGGACAGTGTACACTTCTCCTGATCTGCCTCTGGCAGCTGCCCTCCTCCCCCCTTTCTCTCTCTTTATTCCTCCATCTCTTTCTGTCTCTGTCTCGCTCCTCTTTACGTACTGATTTCAAGAGACCGCTCTTGTACTCTCTCTTGTACTCTCTCTTGCCTCTCCTTTTCTTTATTTGTTACCCTGTGATATGGATCCAAAAAAGGTGTAACACTTTGGCTGGAAATGTCCTCATTTTCTGACCGTTTTCTATTAAAAAGAAAAACATTAGGACGGAGAGAAAATATAATTAAATACCGAAATAAAGCAATACAGAGTGGTCAGCAGACAGGCCAGATTGTTATTTACACCTACACACATTAGCACAATTTTGCAGAGTTTGTCAGTGAAAGCGCTACTATGATGCCCCCCTACATATCAATGCACCATGTGGCAGGCACCGCACGTAGTTCAGTGATATATGTAATATGTCCCTTTTTAGGTCGAGCCTACAGCAGCGCCTGCGCTGTTGCTCGACTTTTAGTAAGTGAGTTTTAAAAGTGCTTCTCACCGGCTTTTGCTGGCCTAATGCTTGCGTGCACGTGCACAGCTGCCAGCTTTCTGCGCCCAAGGCGCCATCTGGAGTGTGATTTCTTTCACTTTTTGGCACTGCTGCGTGCGCACTCCTTCACCAAATATTTTGAGGGGCGGGGTCTAATGTAGTTTACCACGGAATCTTTTTGTGACTGTCCTTTTGAAGCGTCCATTGTTTGTTCAGTTAATTTTTTTACATCTGAAAATAAACTTGTTTGCCTTGAATACACAGGGCATTGCGTGCACAGGCCCCCCCACAAAAATATCGCGCTGTCCCTGGACATTCGTATCTTTTTAAATGCAACTTATTTCACACATTTTTTGCATGCTGCAAGCTAGCGTTCTGTCGTCAAACACGCTGTTTCAAAGATAATAGAATTGAAATGCTACTTGCCTCCAGGCAATTTCTGTGCACGTCCCACGTTTACTGCAACATCCCAATAGAACAGTAGGCAGAGCAGTCTTGGTATCATGGTTACAATCACAAGCCTGTAGTCACTGGGTGATGCTGAATATCTCAGACGAGGTACTGCAGCTGCAGTGCAGTGAGCTGCTCTCCCAGTCATACAGCCAACAACTCGAACATGAGCAAACTTTCGGGGGGAGGAGACCGCGTGACGTAACAACCTGTCCCTGACAAACTCATCAGCATAGAAGGGCTATCATTCGATCAACCCCTGTGCGGCGCAGGGTTTGCATCACCCTGCAGTGTCTATCGCTTGAAAGGGAAAGTACTGCTTTGCACTGCCTTCATTCAGTTTAAAAAGAACATAAGCCAGTTTCCCATTAGAACCGCCACGAGAGTCTGGAAGCTATCTGAAGGCAAATTATATTTGCTCTGCTTTATGCCATTCAGCATTACTCAACTGCAGCTGAGAAAAGAAAGGCAAAAAGAGGTAATGCAACTTAATCAACTTCAAACCGATTGACGAGAGCTTGGAAACCTCTCAGGCCAAGTGCCACCCCTTACCTTACCAAGAATCCCTTCTGTCTAATTAGGAGAATCTTTCGCTGTCATTTTTGCAGTAAATATACACATTAAATGGAAAACAGACACTGAAGTACCATATATCATCCCAAACCTCAAAAGATGTGGAAAGCGGGTCTCCTGTGTCCCTCTGGTTATTAATTTGTTAAAAATAAAGTGCCAAGGCATGTCTCATGGGTCCACTGTAGCTGGCATAGACCACATCACTTTAAACTGCAGGTTTAAGTGTGGGTTGTATAATTTTTACAGATATGCTGAATAGTTAAATGAGCTACTAATCAACGTTGATTAAAAATACACACTCAGGGGCGTTGTGGTGAATTCTCCTAAATACATGCCAGTGTGTGCAAATAAGTACCAGTGCCCAACATCGGCAAACATCAGCACAAATTAAGCACTGGATTGTCCTCCCACAGCATCTCAGCTGGCTATAATAACGGGCTGCACTTTAAAACATATCACACACGACACAACATGAATTTATTTTGGCCATTGACACCCCAGTGAATATACATACAGGAGTGGATGAGCAGTGTTATCACAAAACGTGTTTTCCTATCACAACTGAGAAGCAGCACTGGGATAAACTAAACCAACAGAGTAATAAACAAGCATTGGCATAGCCAATAAGTCTTGCTTTTGGGACCTTATAAGTGTTTAGTTATCCAGCACAATATCCTTGGTACGACAACATCAACTGTTGCATGGCTAAACACTTATAAGGCCCCAAAGGCGAGGCCTATTGCTATGCCATTGCTTGTTACAATACGGCGAATGATGATGCCAGCAGCACCTGCTGCAATGTAAAAGATAGGCACTGCGAACGCCGTAGTGGCTGTCGTACTGTAATGTCTATCGTGAGGCCGCCACCTAGAAGGCCAGCAGTCCCATTCCCCGATTCGATGGCGGACAGACTGAAGTCCGTCTGCCATCATAATCAGCCCCTAAGTTTGCAAACATCTTGGTCTCTGCTTCATGCACAAACACTTTTAACATGTGCAGCCTGCTTTCGGGCCACTGGAGTTATGCAGCAATGGAGGCCAAAATGATGTTGCAGTGTTTGTGAGAAGTTGGCCTGGTATATGATGATCACTATTCTAGTGATCACCTTGCACCAGTCCAAACAAGCCTTATGGTGATGGTTGTAAGTCAACCTTATAGACCAGCTATCCTAGTGGTAGCGTGGACAGAACAGTCTTAGGCTAAAAGACTCTTGAGGGCGTGTAAAGTCAGCTGTTTTACCATATGTAACCCCTTGAATATCAAATGAAAGGACACCACACAGGATATATTATAAAATATATATGTATTTATTTCTAACACACTCCTCTGGAACTCTTAACGAGATCAGAGGCCAAAGCACATAACAAGACACTTAGTTATTATACGTTAGTTGCACAATTTACAGTTAGGCCCTAGGGCGAAGCAAACCATATATTAAGAAAGTGGTATAAGTACCACGTCACAAGAAAGGGAAAAAGCCTAGGGCCTAGGGAATCGCTGGTGCTACACTGTCTTAATAATAGTTTAGGAGTGGGAGGCCGACAGGCGGCGCGAGCAGTGTCTTTACACAGACGTGGGAGACAATGTAAAGTCAATGGGAAACTTAGAAGTTTAGATTTAGAAGGATTGAGGACACTTCCGGTTTAGCTAGGAGGAAACAACTAGAGACTTAGACACTTGGATAGTCAATACCCTTGGGAGCACCGAAGTACTTGCGTTACCTCACCCACGGACGGGCGGGTGCATAGGTGTGAAGATGTGTCGGGTTTCGGCGTTGGATCCTATGGAGACCTGAAGAAAAGAGGCTGCAGGCGACCAGGAGGAAGATGTCCGGGTGGATCCAAGGGTGGATCGAGGATGAAGAGGACCTGAAAGCAGAGGGGAGAGTGACCGGGTGGAACCAGACGACGTCGAGGAGCAATCAGGTGCTGTCTTGAAGCTTGTCTTGGCAGCCACGTGGACCAGGAGGCGTCGACGACGACCAGGTGCTGGAGACGGACTGTCCCACGAAGGATCTTGCAGATGGAGGGGTCGACTTCCGGACTGGAGTCAACAAGCCTTGACAAAGGCAACCCACGCAGGATACAACAAAGGCTTCTTGTGCAGACCAGCAAGGTCTGAGGTGCTTCACCTTTGCAGGGAAACAAGGGCCAGTCTGGAGCAACCAGACCAGCGATGGTGTTCAAAAGGATTGTCGCCACAGAGGCTACTAGCCAACGGGCCAGCAACCGGACAACGCTTCGAGCAGAACAAAAGCAGAAGGGCCCCACGCAGAACTCGTGGAGTGTGAGGGGCTGATCTTCGTCGCAGATGGAGCTCGGGATCGGGGCTTCTCAATCCCCAGTGCACAACTTTGAAGGTACCTCCAGAGCTGCAGAGGTAGCAAGTTGCAGGCTTTCCAAGATGTCCGGTCCCACGTGTCTCGTCACCTCCACGGATCCGAGCTATGCTGCAGTCGTGAAGAGAGGGTCAGAGAGGTCTGGAAGTCTGGGTCTTGTCAGGCTCTGTGCTCGCGTTCCGGCGGGAACGTCGACAAAGCAAGCCGTTGATTTGCTGAATCGTGCCTGGTTGCCCAGGGTGGTCACTCCTTGGCCACAAGGGAGATTCTTCAGTCTTCAGCAGAATGTCGAAGGTCCAGAGTTTCGTGTCCAGTATCAATTCAGGATTAATCTAAAATCTCAGGACTCAGCTCCTACCTTTATACAACTAAAAGGGGCTGGATTACTTACTAGGTCCCTCCTAAGGGTGGGACCAGGAAGGGGGGTGGTTACACCCCCTCTCCTTTGTCAAGTTTCGCGCTGGGGCTGGAGTGCCCCAGCAACCGGTTTGAACTGGGGTATGCATGGAGCACCTAGTGTGCTCCAGGCAGTGTCTCATTCTATTCAGCCCTCCCTGTCCCAATACACAAAGTCCTGTCTGGGGTGGTGCTCACGCCTCCCCAGGCAGGAAACCTATTGTCCAAACCTCCGTGACTTGAAGGACTCCCAGCAGCAGGAGGTCAGACTTGTGTCTTTGGCAGCAGCGTCCATTTTGTGACGCTGGGGCTCTGGTCATCTTTAACCGGGATAGTCAGCAACAACATGTCTTCTCCCTCTAGAAGGGAGGAATGCTACCCCCATCGCCAGAACTGGCAAGGGGGTAGTATTACAAAGCGTATGATACCTTACACGACATGTTTTGATAAAGCCAAACCAGAGTTAGCATTTAACCGCGAGGTTCATAATGCACTTGAGAGTATATGGTATGGCAATATCATAGAACAGCTATAAGGACATGGTTCCGAAAGCTGAAGACAGGCTCAGCTCATGCTAGAACACCATCTCACACATAACCAAGCACTCTGCCTCCAGGATTGTTAAGGCCTGCCGTAGGAGTGACGTATAGGTTACTATGTGTCTATATATAAGTAGGTATAGGAATACCATACCTAAGCAAGGGGTGATTACACGACCTTGCCCCAGCTGAGTGATCAGCCAGTTTTGTCTATTTGAGTGGCCAGCCAGGGGTGGCATAATACATGCTGCAGCCCCTGGTAGGCCTTGGTTACACCTATGCCCTGAGTACCTAGGGTACACTTCTACAGGGGCTAACAAGGTGAACCAATTCCCAATTGTGTATGTACCTAGAGTACATGGTGTAAATTTAGAGAGAGTGCATCTGGGCTGTGGGTCTGATTAGCAGGCCCACAGCCACATCTAAGTCGAAAACCAGTAAAGCAAAGCAAAAAGTGGGGGTGACCATAGGAAGCAGACTCTACTCTCCTACAGTGTTGACTAAATTATGCAACAATAAAAAGGCTACAGCATAATGTGGTACATTTTATGATACTTTAGTATTTTTACATATGGATGCATACTAACAACCTTTGCAAAGCTTTTGCCTCATTAGTACCTGTGTAACATACACATGCAGCAGTGGGAAAGGGGACCAGTCAACCTTTCCAAAGGGCCCTACTGTTCACCGCAACATAAGTCACATTTCTTTTAGTAATTTTTGATCCGTTTGAGCTACAAAATAGTTTAGGGTTAAATTGTTAGTTAATGCAGCAGATGATGTATTATGTGGCAAATATGATACAGCCATAGTTAAGTGGAAATTTTTTTTCCACTTAAATTAATTTTGCCCCAACATTGTAGTTGATCAATTTGTAAGTTCCCCAAACCCAAAAGTCAAATTTGGGCTCAAATTGCATTTTAAAAGCAGTCCTACCACACAGGGCTACTTTTAAACTGACCTCAGGCTTCAGCAGTGCACACATGTATGCGAGAAAGGGCTGCTGGCCTCTAAACTGCTGTGCCCTATTATATTCTAGGTACTTAAAGGTAGTACTAATCCCCCTGCCCTATTATGTACTAGGGCCTTATAGGAGAGGTTATGCCAATCATAGGGATACCCTAACCCATAGTGCACCCTAGTGTATGTAGGTGTTTTCACTGTATTTTTAAGTGTCTCTTTCAGAATAGCACTGGCCCTGGGCCTGTTTAGGCAGAGGCCAGGGTAAGTCAGAGTCGGGTACCACCAGTACCAGTCAGCAAAAAGTTGGGAGTGCCCAGGGCACAGGGTGGCTTTGCAACACTAGAGGAGCACAAACTCAGAATTTAAAACAAACATAACACCATGGTTGGGGGGGTTCTCTTTAATAATCAGAATTGATTTCTATCCTAATGAACCCATTTCCCAATATTAGGATAAGGAAAGACTAGGGAAAAATCATAACGTTCTAATCTATACCTTGAGGTTTTCATGCAGCTCTTTGATGACGGTTAATAGCTCACTGTTCAATGTTAGGATTTTAACTTCTAAACTGCAAATACCAAAAGAATCTCTGACAAAAGCAGTAACTCACTGACCTATTTACATGATATGCATTGTGTGATATGCATGGTACACGTTCTTTGCAGCAGGCATATTACCCCACTGTGGCTACCTTACCATGAGTCAAAATTTCCACTAGACAAACCTCCGATCTCTCTCAATAAAGAAAATGAATCACTGAAGTTATCTTCAAATTTTTATTGTTGCCTGGAAATTGCTGGAGACCAGGAATACAGCAGCACGTACTTTTCATACCATAATGCATTTGCAAACACAACCCCTCACCATAAGTCAGCAACCTTTGTTTGCTTGGTGCATGAAGATGTAAGATTCATATATATGTTTTTTAACATTTGGTCTGATAACTATATGAATGTAAATAACAAAGCATAATGCAAACTGTGACTACTTGCCTGCTTTTCTCAATATTGCACTTCGAAAGTATGTGATTGTATTTGTTTAACAGGCGGGGATTTGTATAGGGTCACTAGAAATTCCACAAGGTTGTCCCTGTCCCCCCTGCTTGACCCTCTGCACGTTTCGTTCAGTGAGGGGAAAGGCGCACAATTAGCTTAAAAATAGCTTCCTCCCTTCTCTGATATTGAGGAAGAAAGTAGTTTTGAAATTTTATACGTCTATTATATTGGATAATTATTGAGCTCAAAGCATTGTCCGCTGGAAGTAAAGGGCTGAGAAGGCGACATTCGTCCAGTTGGTGAATTACTCTGCATATATCCAGGAAAACTTAGTTCAGATCTCAGCTTCATTTGATAACACTGTGCGATATTATGCAAATCTTTTTACTTAACCCGACTCATTTTAATAGATCTTCAAATCTAGGACCACCTTGAAGAAATTTAGTTCAGGATTAATGCTGCCTAAATGGCCACAAATGGTTTAATAGACAATAATGTTGCTCCACAAAGCAGCAGTGATATTGCCTAAATATACGTTGCAAATAACCAAGACACATCTCTTGGTTCACTCTTTGCATTTTTTCGGTTTGCTGAAGGTGGTAAACAAGTTGTTTTTGAAAAGTGTTTTAACAAATTACAGTGGAGAGATATATGATCCATTGTACTGAACAGAAACATACACACTCAAGAAATTACCTATTTTTAACTTAAAAGAACCTCTATTGTGTTTTAGATGCCGTTTGCTGCACAATGTACATTCTGAATCTAATGACTCAGCTTGTGCTCTTAGAGCCAAGTCAGACCTCTTGCAGTCTCTGCTCTTGATCAGCTCTTTCTGTGAATTTTCAGGATTGCCCACGTCTTGGTATTTGTGTTTACTAACTAATTTGTACTTGGGGTCTTGAACTCAAAACATAAAAGTCTGAGATTATTTTGGAGCGTTGATCAATTTGAAAAATATAATGATTTTTATATATTGTTGGGGAAATCCTTAATGAGTCATGTGCATCATTTATTGACTATTGTGTGTATTTGCAGATGTCAACACTCCTCCCTGATAAGCCTAAAGCTGTTCGACCAAACGACCCCCTAGAAGAGCACCTTAAGATTGCTAGAGCAAGCCCCTGCCCACTAGTAAGGCACCAGGACTCTTTGCACAATACACCTTTTTTGGTATACCATATGAAGAGCCATCTTCCTACTGTTAAGACAACTGATGCACTGGTTGCTTTATAAATGCACTGACACTAATCTGATTTCTGTCAATGTGAATTTGTGGGACTTATTTGCCCATTCACATGAGGTTCCTGGTAAACCAAACCTCTTCCCAATGTATTCACTGCACAGATCAAGACCCTACACTTTGAAGAAGCACTTAGGCCCTGTGGTGCCATTCTCAAAAAAAAACAACAAAAAAAACACACACACACACACACACACACACACACACACACCCCCCCCCCCCCACACACACACACACACACACACACACAGACACACACACACACACACACACACACACACACACCACCCCCCCCCCACACACACACCCCCACACACCCACCCCAACCAATACCACATTAGTAATTCCCCTCCCCTTCGTCTCTCCCGCTCCTACCCCCTGGGCATTAACAGACATGATCAACACAAAATACCACTCCACATAATTCCACTTGATTACACAGAGTTCCACTCCACATAATTCCAGTATGCTCATAATTCCACTGCACACCATGCCTCATAATTCATCTCCACACAATTCCACAGCAAACAATTCCAATACAACCCACATAATTCCACTGCACACCACATTCATCCACTTCATTCCATAACACATGGGTAAAATATATTGTCATTTAAAATGCTAATAGCTCTAACTCTTGCAAAAGTGAGACCTGTTGGCTTTGCCTGGGCTTGTTCTCATAATGTACACACATTGGTTTCCTCTGAATAGTTTATTGTGATTGCTTATGAATGTTTATTGGTACCACACAGAGATCACTAATCTTTTTATTGTGAGATGGAGGAGGAAGTGAATGTGGAAGGTGCCTCTTATGTAAAAAGAAATTGGTAAACTGCATAACTTTATTAATTTTTACTTGTCATCTTATCTCCTAATTTAACTTATTCAGAGGTGACTGAATGAGTACATATCTTTGTCTTTTAGCTCTGCTCCCTTCAATAAAGAAGAATTAGCAGCCATTTTAAAGTTTGGTGCGGAGGAACTATTTAAAGAGCCAGAAGGTGAAGAAGTGGAACCACAAGTATGTAGATATTTGCAACATTATGCATTAATGTTCTGTTTGATTTCACTTTCAAGACAAAAAAAATAATCACTCAAAATGTTATTGTTTTAGGAAATGGATATAGATGAAATATTGAAAAGAGCAGAAACACGTGAAAATGAAGCCGGTCCATCAACTGTAGGAGACGAATTGCTTTCTCAGTTTAAGGTATTCTGTCCACATTCTAATGTCAATCTTTGTATTTGGGCATTTATCATAAATAAAAGCATTAGATCAGATTTACATTTCATGCAAAATATGCACATTTTCTATATCATTCACACATAAATCCCAAAAATATGATACAACACAGATAAAAAAATACATTAGTTTTCAATTATGCAGTGAGTTTTTGGAAACTGTAGTGTAAGCTTTATCACTAACCTCTTGCTTCTCGAGTCATCTGAGTAGCATGGTTGTAGGAAAGTAAGATCTGCTTTCATGGCTACCCCCACTTTTTGCTGGTGTCATTTAAACATTCGTTTTATTAGTCTGACTGGGATCCTGCTAATCAGGACCACAGCCACTGTGCGTTCTTCCTAAATTTGACATGGTAAGTGGTTCTGTACCTCCACAATTGGCTACTGGTGTGCTCCTATAAGTCTGTAGTGTATGGTACTGAGGTACCCATGGCATAGGTGCTCCATGGTTCTCCCAGGGCCTGCAACAATGTGCTTTGCCACCCTGATAGACCACTGAAACTGTGTCTCCAGGCCAGCCATTGCAACCTGTGTATGCTGGTGCTAGCACCATTTATGACCGATAGAAGTATTCTTATATCTGAGGTCACTACACTTAAGACCTATAAGTGACCCCTAAGGTAAGCCTTTCAATCCTGAAGTAGGGTGTTGGTTTATATGTGTATGGGTGCACCTGCATGAGCATACACCCCTGCAAACCCCTGAGTGGATTCTCCAGGCTTTGTAAGTGCGGTCAGCCATCTTTATACATATGCTCGCCATCCGTCACTACGCGATGGCTAACTATATAATGGCTGTGCCGAGCCTGAACATGTTTGTTATCAAACATGTTGGAATCCCACCATTATGGGTGTTGGAGGTAAGATTCCATGCACTGGGGGCTACTCCAGGAAGCCCCTGGTACTCCCAGTAGCAGCCTTTAAGGGTCTGCTACCAAGCTAATTCTGCTGCCAACCACAGGAACAATTCTGCCCACTTGCTGCTGAGCTGAGCTCGAGTAGGGGAAGGTAGAACAATAGGTTTCCTGTCACAAGGAGTTGTGACCACCTACCAGACAGGACGTGTTTTGGGCTGGGTTGGGGGAGCATGCCAGTGCCACCAGACTACCTTGAAGGGCACATTTGGTGCACTCCTTGCATACTCCGGAGTATCCAAAGCCTCTATCAGCCCCTCCTCTGGGAGTAACAGAGTCGTCCTAACCCCTTTCTCCAGGTATAAAAGTGCTTACCTGTGGGTGGGTCCTCAGACTCGTTATGGGATATCACTCACGCCTGAAACAACGTCACTCTTCGACCATCTGGACACTTGGACTTCGTTGCACTTCGCCTGGCACCGAGACTGCATCAAGCAATACTCCTGCTGCTCCTGGTCTCACTATTCTGCAAACTTTCTCCGTAGTCTGTCTGTGCTTCTTCCAGGATCTTCAACAGACCTGTGGGCATCAAGGACACCTGAAGTAATTTCCCTTGGAGTGAAGGAGTCACTCCCCTGCATCTGCAGGCACTGTAACGAAGCTGACCGGTCTGCTGCTCCTGACGTCCCCTGGACTTCGAAAGCCTCAGTAACACAGGTCGTGGTTCTGCAACTCTCCTGAGGCCTGATCTGTTCTCCCTACAATTTTGAGGCCAGTATCCCCCGCCGGAACGGCTGGGATTTAACCCCTGTGCACCGCGTTGGCTAACCATTTCCAAGGCTTGTTGACTCTGCACACCAGAGATCTTTGGGCTACAAGAAGCTCTAGCCTCCAGCATCTGTAACTGCAAAGATCATCATCCTCACCACATCCTCTGCACTGTGGGCCTTCATCTTTGGTGAGATTCTCGAGGTCCTCTTTCGACTCCTGTGCCTTAGGCCTGTGGGTCCTCTCATGGGTCTTTTCTTGCTTCAGTAGGCTCCCCTGTTTGTTCGGGGCCTGCTCTGACTCTACTGCTTATGGTGAGTCCTTTGGACCTTGCTGTTCCCAACAATGCTCCTTCATCGTTTTTCACGGCTGTTGCTGCTGCCAAGGAATATCGGTGCTCCCACCGGACACAGACACCATGGTTCTCGAATTCTGACGTGGGACAGCTTCTGTGCAACCCCTGGTCTACCTCAGCATCGCCTGGTCCTCACAGATGCAGGGACAAGGTCACCATCATCACTCCTGCACCTTCCAACACCCGTGAGCATTGCTCTTCTGTGCCTCCTGGTCATCTCTGAGTGGCTTAGACTCTGTCCCTTCTGCTTGCAGGTTCTTCTATTCAAGAATCCACCCTTGGATTCCACCGGACTCTTGAACAATCTTGTCAGCTGTTTCTGATGTCACTTCGCACCTATGCACCTGCCTTCACTGGTGTAGGTATCCTGGTACCTGAGGTATCCACAAGTGGGGCGTACTTTCTAACCTTCTGTCTTCCACAGGGTGCCTTCAGGGTCCACTTGGAAGGGTCCTTCTTTGAAACTGCAACTGTGATTTTCCCGTTGACTTCTGTTGAGTATGCGTCTATGTATCCTGCACACAGCCTCCATGGGTTTCCTGGGTACTTATCTTGCATGGTTCCTTGTGCCCCCAGCTCTACTGATTCTCCTGGTTCAAGTCCCGACTTTGGTGGCAGTTCACATTCCACTTTTAAAGAATATGGTTTGATCTCCCTCTGGAGACTGCTTTGTGTTGTGCTTACTTACCTATTTGCAATTGAAGTATTGTGTATTTGTGTTGATATCTCCGGGTAGGAGATATACTAATGTGTTAGTGAGTGTTGTGTAATAAATAGACATATTTTGATATAAACACTGTGTGGTTCTTTTTCGTTTAACCTACACTACATGATTAGATCTGGTAAAACAAGCTGCTTAACACTCCTTTGAAGGCTGCTCTCCATAGCTACCAGTAAGAGAGCTTCCTATGGTTGTTTAGGACCACTAAAATCACCATAAGGGTTGTCTGGATTAGTGCAAGGTGCTTCACTTATATAAGTGTGCACCGTATACTACAATATACCAGCATCCTACAATGGTGATAAGTTATTGTATCTGAAAGAGACACGTTAGTGATAGATTCCTTACCTTAGAATATCCCCGGGCGTCAGACTGGATCCGGAAAATTTTGCTTAGCAATACCCCTGCGCGCCGGCAGGCGTCGTCCGTGGCGCCGCGTCCGTCGTCTGCGTCGTTAGCGCCGGAATGACGTCGTCAGAGTACTTAGACGCCGCCCATGCACGCTGACGTCAGTTCTTCTTTTTTCCGCGCCAGCTAGCGCAGATCCGGAGAAGCTCTACCCCTTAGTCTTTTTTGACGAAACTTTTCGATCTTTTTGATCATTTTTCTACTCGAGTCTTCGACTCCGACGGTGCCGGTAGTGATGCCCGGGTTCAAACCCTGTTCCAAGTGCGACCAACTGATGTCGGTTACCGAACCCCATCGCCGGTGCCTGAAGTGTTTAGGCCTCGACCACGACGACCGTACCTGCTCCGACTGCCGGACCCTGACGTCGAAATCTAGGCGGGAGCGGTCCCGCAAGTGGCTCGAGCTCCGGCAGTCGGCCCTGCGCAGCTCCAGGTCCCACGGGAGGTCGAGGGACCGGTCGCGGGGTCGGAGTCCTCGCAGCTCCGGGAGTGGACATCGGTCATCGGGATCCAAGTCCTCAGGTAAGATGCATGAGAGGTCGGAGAGGCGTCATCGTTCCTCTGACCCACCCCGACGCTCGCGCAATGTGGCCGGGGGTTCGGGTGACACCACCCACGTGGCTCCGACTGAGTCGCATGCGTCGCCACCTGCCCCACACCTTTGGGTCCCTGGGCATGGCGCGTCGCCGGAGATCGAGCGGTACCTCATGGCCATGAGGTCCCTCTCTCCTCAGCCGGGTCCCGTGGCGCCTTCGGGCCCAGCGACCCCGGCTGGAGGCCCTAGCGGGTCGGGTGCTTCGGCCTCGACGCCGTCGGGTGCTTCGGCCCCGGCGACTTCGGTCCCGGCGCCGCAGGACCTCACCGGATCCGCTTCCGGGTCGTCGCCGGTCGACCTCACGACCTCACCGGCGCCGACCCCGCGGGTGTCACCCCGGCGCCCCTTGTGGACGCCGTCCCCAATGTTCCCTTCGGTCCGACTCTGGCGCCGGAACGGCGCCGCTTCCGACGTCCTTTGGAGATTTTTATTTCCATGAGGAGGCCCTGTCTGTTGAACCTGTTTTACAGGAGATGGGTGACAAGGGTGATTGGGAGGGGTCTGCTGACCCTCTGGCAGAGGAATGCCAGTCTCAAGAGGACTGGACATTTGAGCTTGGGGAGGCCAGTGGTATTGACACTTTGCCAGACACTGGAATTGTCTTCCCTCCCACCGTGGCTACGGAGGAGGGGGCTGCTTACAGTGTAGTGTTGACGAGGGCGGCCAAGGCCTTAAACCTTGAGCTCCCCGTCGCGGGCGTGAGGACTAACCTCACTGAGGTCCTTAAACCGCATGCAAGCTCCAGTGAGCCACTGCTGCCGTTTAATGAGGCCTTGTGTGACGTTCTTGTGGGCACTTGGTCCAAGCCCGCCTCAGGTCCGCCTGTGGATAGGAACGTGGCCAGACGCTACCGCCCGGCTCCGGGCGACCCTTGCTTTTTGTCCACCCATCCCACCCCCGAGAGCCTGGTCATCCAGGCCTCTACTTCCCAGACCGCATTCCCGACGGCCCCGCCCGATCGGGAATCCAAGAGGTACGAGCAGTTCGGGAAGAAGGTGTTCTCGTCCCTCAGTTTGGGACTGCGGTCTGTCAATACCGCATGCCTCTTGGGCCACTACACCCACACCCTGTGGGATACGGTCGCGGACGTGCTGCCACAATGCCTGGAGGAGGTCCGGGCTAAACTCGCCCAAGCCCTTGCGGAGGGTCGAGATGCAGCGCGATATTCCATCTGGTGTGGGCTGGATACCACGGACTCACTGGGCAGGGCGATGGCAACGACGGTGGCGGTTCGACGCCACGCCTGGTTGAGGACCGCCAACTTTTCGGCCGATGTCCAGTCCTCTCTTCTGGACATGCCGTTCGATGGCCGTCGCCTCTTTGGCGACAAGGGAGACCATGCGCTTGAGCGTTTTAAGGACTCCAGGGCTACGGCCAAGTCCTTGGGCCTCTCGGCCCCACGCCAGCAATCGGGTGCCTTTTGCTCCCTTCATGGCCACGGAAGGGGCGCCCCCACACGAGCTGCCAGCCACGCACCGCAGAATGTTCAACAGCGCGGTGGTGGCCGTGGAAACCGCCGTAACGGCGGTCGGGGTCAGCGGCGAGCCCAGTCCACACCTCCCTCCGCAACACCTGCCTCAAAACCTTCCAAGTCCGTGTTTTCAGGCCCATGTGACGCCAGTGGGCGGCAGGGTTCGCCATCACCTCTTCCACTGGCGCAATGTCACGTCGGACGAGTGGGTGCTGCAAATCGTCCGAAGGGGCTACTCCCTCCCCTTCGAGGCGACCCCTCCAGCCATGCCACCGCAATGCCACCGAGTATTGGGGGATCATTTGCGACTTCTGCAGGAGGGAGTTACGGCCCTCTTGGCCAAGGAGGCAATCGAGCGCGTTCCTGGGCCAGAAGTAGGGTGTGGTTGCTACTCCCAATACTTTCTGGTACCCATGAAGGGCAAAGGGGGCCTACGGCCCTATCTTGGACCTACGGAACGTCAACGGCTTCCTCCGGAAGGAGAAGTTCAAAATGCTGACACTAGCTCAGGTCCTAGCTGCCCTGGACCCAGAAGACTGGATGGTAGCGTTGGACTTGCAGGACGCTTATTTCCACATCCCCGTCCTGCCGGCCCACCGGTGCTACCTGCGGTTCACGGTTGGCCACAAGCACTTTCAATTTACCGTGCTCCCCTTCGGCCTTACCAGTGCCCCACGGGTGTTCACAAAGGTGATGGCGGTGGTCGCAGCTCATCTGCGCAGGCTAGGGGTTTCAGTCTTCCCCTACCTCGACGACTGGTTGTTGAAGGCGGGCTCGCCCCAGACAGTTGCCAGCCACCTCCAGACGACGGCAGACCTCCTGCATCAGCTGGGGTTCTCCATCAATGTGCCAAAGTCACACTTGTGCCCCTTTTAGAAGCTCCTCTTCATCGGAGCGGTTCTCGACTTGGCGCAGTTTCGGGTTTATCCTCCCGAACAGCGGGTCCAGGATATTCAGGCTATGATTCCACTCTTTCAGCCTTTATCCCGGGTATCGGTCAGGTTGACGCTGCGGCTTCTGGGGCTGATGTCCTCCTGCATCCTTCTGGTGCATCACGCTCTGTGGCGGATGCGGGCTCTGCAGTGGGACCTGAAGTTTCAGTGGGCCCAGCATCAAGGCAACCTTTCCGACCATGTCCTGATCTCGGAGGGCACTGCGAGACAGCTGCAGTGGTGGCTCACGGACCGCGATTGGGTCAGTGGCAGATCTCTCTCCCTTCCCCAGCCGGAGCACGTAGTTGTGACGGACTCGTTCCTCCAGGGCTGGGGAGGCCATATGGTAGAGGCGGAGATCAGAGGCCTCTGGTCTCCGGCGGAGTCCCAGCTCCATATCAACCTTTTGGAGCTGCGGGCGATTCGTCTAGCACTGAAGGCATTCCTCCCCTCTGTCCGGGGGAGAGTAGTGCAGGTGTTCACGGACAACACCACCGCCATGTGGTACTGCAACAAACAGGGCGGGGTGGGGTCGTGGACCCTTTGCCAGGAGGCTCTGCGCCTCTGGCAGTGGCTGGAACAGCAGGGCGTGACCCTGGTGGTTCAACACCTGGCAGGTTCTCTGAACGCCAGGGCGGACAAACTCAGCCGTCGAGTGCTGAAGAAGATCAAGCGCGACCGGGCACAAGTCATCCTTGTGGCTCCGGACTGGGCACGAAGGTACTGGTATCCAGAGCTACTCAGTATGTCAGTTGATCCCCCGGTTCGTCTGCCTCTTCAGGAGGACCTTCTGTCGCAGCAGCAGGGGACGGTCCTCCACCCGAACCTGTCCAGTCTCCACCTCCATGCTTGGAGATTGAGCGGCGACAGTTGAGGCCATTTGACTTGCCTCCTGAAGTCTGTAATGTCATTCTGGCAGCCAGGCGTCCCTCCACTAAGTCGGTATATGCCTGCAGGTGCAACAGATTTGTGGCATGGTGCACAGCAAAGGCTGTGGATCCTCTTGCTGCCCCTCTTTCTGAGGTTCTTCTCTTCCTTCTTTCTCTTGCCCAGCAGGGCTCTGCTCTGGGCACTATCAAGGGCTACCTTTCTGCCCTTTCAGCCTTTCTCAGGCTGCCTGATCAACCTTCTTTGTTCAAGTCCCCTATTGTAAATCGATTTCTGAAGGGCATCACACACACATTCCCTCCTGTTCAGTTTGTGATGCCTCAGTGGGACTTGAACCTTGTTCTTACGTTTCTGATGTGCGCTCCCTTTGAGCCACTTCACAACTGTCCTCTCCGTCTTCTTACCTTGAAGACTGCCTTCCTGGTTGCCATCACCTCTGCCAGGAGAGTGAGTGAGCTCCAGGCTCTTTCTTTTACTCCTCCTTTCCTTTCTGTCAATCCGGACAAGGTTGTGTTACGTACTAAGCCATCTTTCCTGCCCAAGGTTGTCACGGCCTTCCATATCGGGCAGTCTATCACCTTGCCCACCTTCTTTCCGCCACCGCATCCCTCTAAAGAGGAAGAGCGGCTCCACCGTCTGGACCCAAAACATGCGCTTTCATTCTACTTGGATCACACACGCCAGTTCCGGGTGGATGACCAACTCTTTGTTGGTTACGTGGGCGCTAAGAAAGGGAAAGCGGTGCACAAGCGGACCATCTCCCGGTGGATCATCTTGTGTATCCAGGCATGTTACTCCTTGGCTAAAAAGGAGTCCCCTGTTGGATTGCGGGCTTATTCCGCCACGGCTACTACAACTGCCCTGGGCCGGGGTGTGCCCTTGCAGGACATTTGCCAGGCAGCTACGTGGGCCTCGCTGCACACGTTTGCAAGACACTACTGTCTGGACAGTCCAGTCCGGAGGGATGGCTTCTTTGGCCGTTCCGTCCTCCAGGACTTCTGGTGTGATTATTGGTTCGCAGACCCACCACCGGGGTTGGTATTGCTGGGGTATCTATTCTAAGGTAAGGAATCTATCACTAACGTGTCTCTTTCAGATGCACAAGTTACTACTTGTGTAACGATATATCTGTAAGAGACATTAGTTAGTGATAGATTCCTTACCGACCTACCCATCCTCCCCGTTCTGTGAACCGATATCTAGGGTTAAGGTCATCCCCTTTCAGGGCCCTAGTTTCATGGCACCAGTGTTGGTTCTATCATGGCTTTGCGTATCTTGCGCGGAAAAGCTGTGTATCAGAACTGACGTCGGCGCGCATTTGCGGCGTCTAAGTACTCCGACAATGTCATTCCGGGGCTAACGACGCCGACGACGGACGCGGAGCCGCGGACGACGCCTGCCGGCGCGCAGGGGTATTGCTACGCAACATTTTCCGGATCCAGTCTGACGCCTGGGGATATTCTAAGGTAAGAAATCTATCACTAACTAATGTCTCTTACAGATATATTGTTACACAAGTAGTAACTTGTGCTTTACTGAACTTCTTTTGTGAAAAAAGGGTCCGTCATCTTCCTCCACTGCTACGTGAGCTCTATCTTTAAAAAAATAAATCCTCCTGATTTCAAAGCCGCAGAATCTATAAATCTGATTTACCTTGATTCCTTGCTTCCAATGTTGCATGACGTCGCGGTTCCCTACATAGGCGTCACCCAGGCGTGTAGACGTCAGTTCTTTTGTTTCTGCGCTAGTTAAGTGCTGATCTGGGGAAGAGCTACCCCTCTGTCTCTTTTTGGCAGGCTTTTTTCAACATTTTGTTATCAATTTTTTTTGGTGTCGGGAGGCCATCTAGATGTAAAAGTTTCAAACTTTGTGGCGCCTGTCTCTGCACCAATTTGGTAAAAGAACCCCACCTCATCTGCTTGTGGTGCACAGAGCGGTCTGTGGTCAGCTTGAACTAGGAAGTGAGTACCAAACATGTATGGTCTCAGCTTCTTCAGGGACCAAACCACAGCAAAGGTTTTCCTCTCACTGTCCACTCCTTCCTGAGGAGCAGCCTTCTGCTTATGAAAGCAACAGGTTGGCCTTGTCCATCACTATGGTCTAGGATAGGACCACTCCTTTCACTAGCTCCTAGGCATCTGTCTGCGCAATTAACTGCTTGGAGTAATCTGGAGCCTTGAGAACAGGTGCTGAGCTCATTGCCTCTTTCAGGGTGTCAAAAGCCGTTTGACAAGTAACTGTCCAGTTGACCTTTTGGGCATCTTCTGATAGGTGAGTACTGTGAGGGGAGCCACAGTGGACCCATATCCATTCACAAACATCCTGTAGTACACAATCAAGCCATGGACTTGGGTCTGGGTTGTTTAAGCTGCCCAGTCCAGGACGGCCTGTCATGGAAGAGCTTAAGGCGGTTCACATGGATAACCCTTTTGGGTGTCCTGCTTGTGCCCAGGTCAACCAAGTCGGTGGCTCACTGTTCTTTTCTAGGATAGGGTAAGGACCACTCCATCTGTCCTTGAGAGCCCTTGGTGCCACTGGCTCCAGAAACCGCACCTTCTGCCCAGGTTGAAATTCTTCCAGTGCAGCGTTTTGGTCATACCAGTACTTCTTAAGCTCCTGGCTGGCCTCAAGGTTATTGGATGCCTTTTCCATGTGCTCAGCCATTCTTGACCTTAGGACAAGTACATAGTCCACAATATCTTGTTTGAGTTCTTGGAGAGGCTTACCCCAACCCTCTTTTACAAGACAGAGGGATTCCCTAACAGGATGGCCAGACAGAAGTTCACAGGTGGAACACCCCACTCCCGTCTGAGGCACCTCTCTGTAGGCGAAAAGCAGGCATGGTAAGAGGACATCCCATCTCCTTTTGAGTTGCTCAGGGAGCCCCATAGTCATGCCTTTCAATTTCTTGTTGAATCTTTCAACAAAGCCATTGGTTTGTGGGTGATAGGGTGCAGTAAACTTGTACTGCGCTCCACACTCTTTCCACATGTGTTTGAGGTAAGCAGACATGAAGTTGGAACCTCTGTCTGAAACCACCTCCTTAGGAAACCCTTCCCTGGTGGCAACACCAATGAGTGCCTTGGCTACTGCAGGAGATGTAGTAGTCCTAAGGGTAATTGCTTCAGGATTACTGAAGGCATGATCCACTACTACCAGTATAAGCGTGTTTCCTGAGGCTGTGGGAGGTTCAAATGGACCTACTATGTCCCCACCTACCCTTTCAAAGGGAACCCCAACCACTGGTACCCACTACATAATTGTCCTCTGTAGGAAAGTGGGTTTCTGTTGCAGTAACCCCCCCACACACTTTTTGCCAGACTACTGATGCACTTAGACTTGATGTGCCCTGGGCCCTTGCCAATCAGGTTCCCAGGGCCTCTGTTCTTTCCCCAAACCTAACCCAATTGGCATCTCTGGCCACAGATCAGTCCCTGGCCCTGGTAAATGGTACCACAGGTACCCAGGGCACTGTGACCAGGGAAGACCTCTAAGGGCTGCAACACTTATTGTGCCTACAACCCACTACCCTGGCATAAATCAGTCATCCCTCTAGCTGGGTGCCCTATACCAGCCCTGCTGTCTCCATTGTTAGTGCAGTGCTGCCATTAAGAGTATATGGTGCTGGGAGCTTGCAATTATGAACTCCACAGCACCACAATGGCTACACTGAAAGCTGAGAAGTTTGGTATCAAACTTCTCAGCACATGAAACCCACACTGATGCCAGTGTGGAATTTAATGAAAAATGCGCACAGAGGGCATCTTCGAGATGCCCCCTGAAAAATGACCAGCCTCTGTGGGTTCCCTGACTGGTGCACACCAGCCTGCCACCACACGACATGTTACTGGACCCCTTGGGTGGGAGCCTTTGCTCCCTGTGCCCAGAAACAAAGCCTTTCCTGAGCAGAGGTGTCCACACCTCCCCCAGGCCAGGAAGAGCCTTCTGTGACACGTGAGCCTCAAAGGCCTGGCAGCCTTTGTAATGCGACCCCAAGCCTCTCTTGCTAGCAGGAGCAGGCCACCTTCCTTCTCCCCTTCTTTTCAGGGGGAAGACAGACTGGAAATCTAGCCAGCACAGAAGGTGTGCCCACCTCTGCCAAATCCACCCCTCAGGTGGCGGAGGCGAGGTGACGCTCTCTCTTCAGTGCTCACCATCTTGTAGATGGCAGGCACTCCCAATCAGGATTAGGGATTGTGCTTACTCCCCCACATGGGGTGAGCACACCAAGGGTGTAGTCACCCTAAGGTCAGTAGCCCATTGGCTACTGACCTCAAGACCCCTTAAACACACCCTAAATACAGTATTTAGGGGGCAGCCCTGAACCAAGAAAACAGATTCCCGCAATCTAAGAAAAAAAGAACAAAAGAAAATGCCCAGCAGAGGAGACTGCAGAGAACAAATGATTTGACCCCAGTCCTATTGGCCCGTCTGCAGCTTCCGGGGATCCTGCGCCAAAAATAGTCTTGTACTGCAGTCAACGACCTCCAGAACCTCGAGGAGGCCTGACTGCCTTCCACAAAGACCGCATCTCCTGTGAACAGCAGCTTTGTTAAAATAAAAACACCAAAGAAAGACTCCGAGCTTGCTGAGGAAAAAGAAACCGGACGCCTGGAACCACCACTGCACCCGTCGCCTACAGCGCGAGTTCAAGTGGCCAACTGGTCCCAGCGAGGTCCTCCAGCACTCCAGAGTCCGAGAGTCCACTGTGGGTTGACCCCTCCAGGACTCCCCGACATCGCGGAGAACCCCCTCCTCCCCCAAACCGCAAGTGGCCCGGTAAGGTGAAATCTGACCTCAAAAGACACCCCTGCATCCATCCACCCTGCGCCCTGGAGAAAAGAAGCAGAGGTACACCTACGTCCTCGAGCCCTCCAACTTACCTGCCCAGCTGTTGGTTCCTCCCGGAAGTCTTCCTGGAGCAAGCCTGCTGCTTAAAACCAAAACTGAAAATCCCCATTGAAAACAACAGGGCACCCAACTCTAAAACAGGACCTTGCACCCATCAGCCCCTGCGCTGCTGCGGGTGCACTTTTTGTGCTAAACCGGATACTCCTTTGCCCTGAGGCTAACACTAACACCAGGCGCTTGGCTCCCACAACCTTGTGCCCTGCTCGCCAGCAGCCACCAACCGGAGGCCCCCTACCCCTCATTGGATAACATTGGGCCTCAGCACTCTGCACTTGGCCGCCCTAGTGCCGCTGAGGGTGTAACGAGAGTGCATCCTTGACCCTGGGGGAACCCTTGTTCCAACCCCAGAAGCTGAACTCCAAAGACTGATTACTTATCTGGTAACTGTTAACTTCATTTCTCTCCATAGGAATCCATAACAATTGTGCAAAACTGATTTTTACCTGATATCTAGGCCTATCACACTGAGTAGAAAAAGTAATCTCAAAAGTATCGTAGAAGTAACTTAGCTGTAATTTTCATTGCAATGTCGATACAAAGTATATGTACAGCATTTCAGAGTATTGCATTACCAGTAATTCAAACTGTAACTATTTCAAAAGTACATTTACAACTGCATTTCAAACTGTATATTTACTACAAAGTATTATCATCTTAAATGTGCCAGGCTTGCTTGGTTCTAGAAAAAATAAATAAGTAAAAGAATACTTTTATACAAAACCAATTGGTCTGAAGTTCAGTCTTTGAGTTTGTGAAATCATTTGCTGATTGAGTGGGTACAACACATGCTTAACACTGTCCTCTGATACTGCCTTACTACTCGATCACACTACCACAAATAGACCTTTGGGGTACCACTGGACTCTGTGCACACTATACCTCACTTTGGTATAGTATATACAGAGCTAGCTTTCTACATCCTCTTCATCTCCTTACTTTGAAAACTGCTTTTCTGCTTGCCATCACATCTGCTCGCAGGGTGATTGAGCTTCAGGCTCTTAATTCCAAACCTCCATTTCTTGCATACAGACAAAGTGGTCCTTTGTACTAGGCCTTCTTTTCTGCCCAAAGTGGTTTCCTCTTTCCACATAGGCCAGAGCATCACATTGCCATCTTATTCCGGCCTCCGCACATTTCCTTCCAAAGAGGAGGAGTGACTCCACCGTCTGGACCCAAAGCGTGCGCTGTCCTTCTACCTTGACCGCACAAAAGACTTTCGGGTGGACGATCAAGTCTTTGTGGGTTATGTGGGCACCAAGAAAGGTCAGGCAGTGCACAAGAGCTGTTATTCTTTGACTAAAAAGGAACCACCAGTAGGACTGCGCGTCCACTCTACCAGAGCGACGGCAGCCACTAATACTTTGGTACATGAAGTTCCGTTGAATGACATCTGCCAGGCAGCCATGTGGGCATTACTGCATACATTTACCAAACATTACTGTCTGGATAGCAAAGTTTGGAGAGATATCTTTTTCAGCCTTTCTGTTCTCCAGGACTTCCTGGTGTGAACTTAGTTTGCAGATCCTCCGCCGGGGTCGGTATTGATGGGGTATTTATTCTAAGGTAATCAATCTATAAATACAGTCTCTTTTAGATGAACGAGTTACCTTTGGTAACGATATATCTGTAAGAGACATATGTAGTTATAGATTCCTTACTGCCCCACCCATCTTCCTCGTTCTGTGAACTAGCGTCTAGGGATAGGGACTCACTTTCAGCCCTAGTTGTGTGCACCAGTGGTCAGTGTTTTGCATGGCTCTGCCCTTCTGGCGTGGAAACGAACCCTCTAACTGACCAGTTAGGATTTGAACCGGACTGAAGAGAGGAACTTTGGGAAGCCAGTGGTCTGGATACCTCACCAGACTTTGGCATATTGTCTCCTCCTACCGTGGCCACGGAGGAGGGAGTGTCTTACAATGTGGTGTTGCGTAGGGCATGCAAGGCTCTCCACCTCGAACTACCTATGGTGGCAGGCAGGACTAACCTCCTGACCTAGGTGTTTCAACCCGTGGCGAGCTCTTCGGAGCCCCTGCTTCCTTTTAATGAAGCCCTCTCTGACATCCTTTTGGGCACCTGGTCCAGGCCCAACACAGGGGCTCCTGTGGATAAGATGATTGTCCGACGCCACCACCCAGCTCCGGGCAACCCGTTATTCCTCTCCCAACAACCCACCCCTGAGAGCTTGGTGGTCCAAGTTTCTATCTCCAAAGGTGCATTCCCTAACACACCTACTGATAGAGAATACAAAAAGCTGGACCACCTTGGGAAGAAGATGTTTTCTTCCTCCAGCTTGGGACTGCGGTCAGTAAACACCACATGTCTGTTGAGCCGTTCTACCCAGTCTGTGTGGGATACGGTGGCGCAAGTGCTGACTCAGTGCTCCGAGGAGGCCCGGGACGTACTCTCCCATGCAGTTGCCAAGGGGAGAGAGACAGCAAAGTTTACCATCCGCTGTGGGCTGAATACAGCCGACTCACTAGGCAGGACGATTTTCACATCGGTAGCCCTTCGACGCTACGCCTGGTTGAGATTGGCTGGTATTTCAGGGGATGTTCAATCCACTCTTATGGACATGCCCTTTGATGGCCTTCGCCTATTTGGCGACAAGGCAGACAACGCGGTGGAGTGCTTTAAGGGCTTGGGCCTCTCCACCACCCGCCCTGCGTAGTCTGCTTTCCGCCCCTTTCATGGGTACGGAAGGGGAGCCCGCCATGTCCCGACCTGAACCACAGGCCAGCATAAGCTGTTCATCCCCAGCGTGGCCGGGGACTTGGGAACCACCGCTGTGCTTCTTGTGGCCAGCGGGCGGGCCAGTCCACCACAGCCCCCTCTACCGTTGCCTCCAAACCCTCCCAGTCCGACCTTTCAGGGCCACCAACTGCCAGTGGTCGGCAGGTTTCGTCATCACCTCCCCCACTGGCACACCATCACGTCGGACCGGTGGGTTTTGCAAATAGTCCGGAGGAGCTACTCCCTCCCCTTCAAGACTACCCCTCCAGCCATGCCACCTCAGTACCATTGCATGTCAGAGGATCATCTGGCCCTTCTACAACAGGAAGTTTCGGCACTCTTGGCCAAGGGTGCCATCTAGTGAGTTCCTGTCCCAGAAGTTGGTTGTGGTTGTTATTCCTACTACTTTCTGGTGCCCAAGGAGGACAAAGGCCTGCATCCTATCTTGGATCTCAAGGACGTCAACCGCTTCCTCCGGAAGGAGAAGTTCAAAGTGTTGAAGCTAGCTCAGGTCCTGTCTGACCTCAACCCTGGAGACTGGATGGTAGGACGCTTACTTTCACTTCCCCGTTCTACTGGCCCACCGGTGTTACCTATGGTTCACGGTAGGCCACAAGCACTTTCAGTTTACCGTGCTCCCCTTTGGTCTTACCAGTGCCCCATGGATGTTCTTGAAAGTGCTGGCTGTGGTCGCATCTCCTCTGCGCAGATCAGGGGTTCCAGTATTTCCCTATCTCGATGACTGGCTGTTGAAGGCGGGCTCTCCTGCATTCGCTGGGGTTCTGCATCGACGTGCCGAAGTTACACCTGACTCCCTCTCAGAAGCTCCTCTTCATCAGAGTGGTTCTGGACATGACACAGTTTTTGGTCTATCCTCCCGAACAGCGAGTCTGGGATATTCGGGCTATGATTCCGATCTTTCAGCCTCGATCCCGGGTTTCAGTCAGGATGGCCTTCCAGCTACTGGGCCTCATGGCCTGCATCCTGCTAATGGACTATGCCAGATGGCATATGCAGGCTCTACAGTGTGACCTGAAGTTCCGCTGGGCACAACATCAGGGGAACCTGTCCGGTTGCGTCCAGATCTTGGATGGCACTGCACACCAATTGAAGTGGTGGCTAGCAAACCAGGATTGAGTCTACGGCAGATACCTCTCCCTTCCCCCACCAGAGTTCACTGTGGTGACCGATGCAGCACTTCTGGGATGGGGTGGCCACATGGCGAAGGCGGAGATCAGAGGCCTCTGGTCTCCGGCGGAACCCAGGCTCTACATGAACCTTCTGGAGCTTCGGGCGATTCGTCTTGCACTCAAAGCCTTCCTTCCTTGTGTCCGGGGCAGAGTAGTGCAGGTGTTAACGGACAACACCACCGCCATCTGGTAATGCAACAAACAAGGCGGAGTGGGGTTGTGGACCCTATGTCAAGAGGCCCTCCGCCTCTGGACAAGGCTGGAACTTCTGATAGATACATCTGCCGTGTGGATTCCTCACCTTGTGAATATCCCCTTGCGTCAGCAACATTCGGAAATTCTTTTTGTAGCTTCGCGCCGACGTGGATCCGGACGTCACAGAGGCACGGCACCGCACGCGTCCTCTCTGACGTCACCGGCGCCTATAACAGGCCCACGCCGGCGTGATGACATCAGTTCCCTTTTTTCCGCGTCGTCGACGCTAACGGTTTTCAGGGATCGTGTAGTAGCTTACAGTAACTTTGTTACTATTTCTTCGTATTTGTGTCTTTCTTCATTCTCTTCGAGATGTCGACGAAGAAGACGGGATTTAAAGCCTGCGGTGAATGTGGCAAGACCATGTCAATCACCGACCCCCACGAATGTTGTGTATGGTGTTTGAGCTCCGACCATGATGTCGAGGACTGTTCCTGCTGCAAAAAGATGACTCCAAAAGCCTTAAGAGAGAGGGAGACAAAGCTCCTTATGGCGAAACTCAAAAGCAAAAAAGCTAAGAAGTCATCAAAATCTCGATCTCGCCGATCGAGGTCGAGGTCGAGATCTCGTTCGAGGTCACACTCGGAGTCATCGTCAGCTCACGCTTCGAAGTCCTCGAAGAAGAAACACAGAAGGAAGTCCCATGAGTCACGTCATCACTCTGGGAAGGACTCTAGCTCAAAACTGAAGTCCCAGATCAAGCTCGTGGGTAAAGAAGTGGAGGTTTCGGAGTCGGAACATGAAGAGACTGTGCATCCGGTTTCACCCGAACCTCAGGAACAGGTCCATTCTCCGATTCCATCCAATCCTTCTGGTCAGAAGGATGAAGGTGAGGAGCAGGGGGCTGGTGGAGCCGAAGTTCCGGCACCCGATGGTTCATCGACTCCGGTTCCGGCACCCGAAGAAGAGGTCGACGTCGTATCGACTCCGCCTCCCCGGGAACAACCGAGAGGTCCGTATCCTGAGTTTCCGACTCCAGGTCAGGATCCTTCCCAGTTCCTGAACGCCATGTATGGTGTATATTCAAGGGCAATGCTCCCGTCTGGTGCACCTGTTGGTCCCACGGGTCCTATGGCCTTTAACCTAGGGGGTTCCGCAGGCTTATGCCCCTGCACCCTTCATGCCCTTTATGCCGGCTCTACCGCCGCATTGGCATTTTCCGACACCACCGGTGTCGTCGACGCCGAAGCGCACGACGCCGGCTCCATCGACGCCGATCCCATCGACGCCGATACCCGTGACTCCGAGGCAAGATTCTGTCCGACCTCGTGTCGAGAAGCCTCGTCCGACGTCGGGTTCGACGCCGGCAGCGACCCCGTCGGAGTCGATTCCGAATCCTTTGACTTCGATTGTGAAAGAAAGGTCTCGGAGAAAGGCCCAGAGACTTTTGGAAGAGGAGAAATATGGGTATTCTGATACTGAGGAAGGAGAATTACAGGATTCTGAGGATCCCTTTGATGACTTATGTGAAGCCAGTGGTCTTGAACTGTCACCTGAATGGGAGTTGGCTTCTGTATCGAATGCTCCATCTAAGGATGTGGTGCCTTACCACACTGTGATTAAGAAGGCAGCGAGTTTACTAAACATAACTCTGCCTACAGCTGATTATAAACCCAATATTTTAACTGAGGTTCTTCATTCACCCTCATCTGTGATCGAGCCTATGTTACCATTCAACGAGGCGTTGTCTGAACCTGTCTATGAGGTCTGGAAGAAACCCTTGTCTGCTCCAGCGGTTTCTAGAACGGTGGCGAGAAGGTATAGAGCTGCACCGGATGATCCTGCATTTTTAACAACGCATCCTCTTCCTGAGAGTTTGGTAGTGCAGGCTGCCTGTTCTAAAAAATCTGCTGGGGCATTTCCACAGGTTCCTGGAGACAAGGAATCCAGGAAACAGGACCAAAATGCAAAAAAGGTTTTTTCATCAGCCAGCATGGCATTGAAATCAACCAATGCTACGTGTTTGATGGGGAGATATATCCATGCTTTGATGGACTCTGTCAAACAACTTATTCCAAAGGTTCCTGAGGATGACAGGAAGGATTTTCAAGAAGTAATCTCGGACACCCAAGCAGCTGCGAGACAGGTCATCCAGAGTGGTTTGGACACTGCAGACTCGGTGGCAAGAGTCATGGGTTCCTCTGTGGCTACTAGGAGAGCTGCTTGGCTCAAATCTTCAGAGTTTTCTGCTGATGTCCAGTCTGCTTTAATGGACTTACCCTTTGATGGTTCAGGTCTGTTTGGAAAAAAAGCTGATACTGCCTTGGAGCGTTTTAAGGACAGTAGGGCCACTGCAAAATCTTTAGGCCTTCAATCCAGGGGTACTACCGGAAGACGCTTCAGAGGATTTGGCCGATCTTCCTTTCGATCTTACAGATCATTCCAGCAGCAGCAGCCTCAGCAGCAGCAGAACACGCTGTACAAGTCGTACAGAGGCAGACAAAGACCCCGTCCTAGAGGTCGTCAAGCTTCCTCCTCCTCCTCCTCCTCCTCTCCTTCCCAACCCCCGGCCAACGCAGCAAAGCAGCCCTAGATCCGCCATTCCGGATCATGTGGGCCCAGTAGGGGGTCGGCTTACTCATTTTCTACAAGATTGGGAATTTATAACATCGGATCTTTGGGTTCTCAATCTTGTAGAGAATGGGTATGCTCTTCCTTTCCAGGAATTCCCTCCCAATTACCCTCCTTGCCAGGGCTATTGTTCGGAAGACCACCTGCTTCTCTTGCAGGAAGAAGTCCTGGCATTATTTCGAAAGGGTGCAATAGAGGTGGTTCCAGAGCAGGAAAGGGGTCAGGGGTGCTACTCCCGGTATTTCCTGATCCCCAAGAAAGATGGCAGACTTCGGCCAATCCTGGACCTCAGGATTTTGAACCTTTACCTGAAGCAGGAAAAGTTCAAAATGCTCACTCTTGCACAGGTTCTTCAGGCGCTGTTGGAAGAGGACTGGATGGTGTCGATCGACTTGCAAGATGCGTATTTTCATATTCCCATCTTGAAGTCTCACAGAAAGTATCTCCGTTTCACGGTTGGGTCACAGCATTACCAGTTTGTGGTCCTTCCGTTTGGCCTTACTACTGCACCTCGAGTCTTCACCAAGGTGATGGCAGTGGTGGCAGCTCATCTCAGGAGAACGGGGATTCATGTATTTCCGTATCTAGACGACTGGCTGATCAAAGCGGAGTCGCCAGAGAAGGTGCTCCATCATCTGCAAGAGACAACTCAGTTGTTGCACAGGTTGGGTTTTTCGATAAATGTACCCAAGTCTCACCTGGTGCCCTCACAGCGCAACCTGTTCATAGGTGCGGTACTGGACACAACCGTATGTCGTGCATTCCCTCCCCCTCAAAGAATTCGCGACATACGGGAGATGATTCCTTTATTTTACAATGGAGCGGTCGTTCCAGTCCTGAAGGTCCTTCGCCTACTCGGTCTGATGGCTTCATGCATTCTGTTGGTCAACCATGCACGCTGGCACATGAGGGCACTCCAGTGGTGCCTCCGCAGGCAGTGGTATCAGCACAACGGAGATCTCGGGGAGTCGGTGAGGATCTCCAGAGAAGCTGCAGCGGATCTGTCTTGGTGGAGCGTGGAAGGCAATCTGTCACAAGGAAAGCCTTTTCAACTTCCTCCATCGATGGCCACAGTGATAACGGATGCATCCACTCTCGGGTGGGGTGCTCATCTGGGAGACCTGGAGGTCAAGGGTCTTTGGTCTCCAGAGGAAAGGTTGCTTCACATCAACCTTCTAGAATTGCGGGCGATACGTTTGGCGCTCAAGGCCTTCCTCCCTTCCCTTCGCGGTCAGTCAGACCAGATCCTGACGGACAACACGACCGCGATGTGGTACATCAACAAGCAGGGAGGAGTGGGGTCGCAGTGTCTCTGCAGAGAGGCTCTGCGTCTCTGGTCCTGGGTTCAGGACCATCAGATTTGTCTGATGGCAAATCATCTGGCCGGGGTTCTGAACGTTCGTGCAGACAGTCTCAGTCGGCAGTTCTCTGCCGATCACGAGTGGAGGCTTCACCCGGAGGTGGTTCACGACATCTTTCAGATGTGGGGGACACCTCGGGTGGACCTGTTCGCCACTCACGAGAATGCTCACTGCCTGTCATTCTGCAGTCTCCAGTATCCGATGCAAGGAGCCTTGGGAGATGCGTTTCAGTTGAGTTGGGACTCGCAGCTCCTTTACGCGTTTCCTCCCATACCCTTGATTCCTCGGGTTCTGAGGAAGATTCGCCAAGACCGGGCCCAAGTCATATTGATCGCCCCGGATTGGCCAAGAAGGGTGTGGTATTCAGACCTTCTCCACCTCTCCTCACCCGCCGCTCCGTCTCCCTCACAGGGCAGATCTCCTCTCTCAGATGGAGGGGCAGGTTCTACACCCCCACCTCCAGACCTTACACCTTCATGCCTGGAGATTGAGCGGGGCAACCTGATTTCTTTTTCTCTCCCTCACGATGTGGTGGATGTCATTTTGTCAGCCAGGCGTGACTCCACTAAGTCCATCTATTCTTATAGGTGGTCTAAATTTGTTGTTTGGTGCAGGGAGAAGTCTATAGACCCTTTGAGGTCCCATTTATCTGATGTGCTCCAGTTTGCCCTTTCCCTGGCCCAGCAGGGGCTTGCTGTTGCCACGGTGAAGGGTTATCTGTCTGCGCTGTCGGCATTTATCTGTATGCCTGACCAGCCTTCTCTTTTTAAGTCTCCCATTGTTTTAAGGTTTTTGAAGGGCCTTACTAATAGGTTCCCTCCTACACCCTTTGTTGTGCCTCAGTGGGATTTGAATCTAGTTTTGACATTTTTGATGGGTGCTCCCTTTGAGCCTCTTCACAAGTGTCCCATGAGGCTTCTGACTTTGAAAACGGTTTTTCTCGTTGCAATCACCTCGGCAAGGAGGGTAAGTGAGCTTCAAGCTCTTAGTTCCAAGCCCCCATTCCTGACCATTCATGCTGAACGAATGGTTCTTAGGACCAGGGCTGCTTTTCTGCCTAAGGTGGTGACTCCTTTCCACCTTGGTCAATCCATTACCCTTCCTACCTTTTATCCTCCCCCTCACCCTTCCAAGGAGGAGGAGAGATTACACCGTCTTGACCCCAAGAGGGCGGTGTCTTTTTACTTGGACAGGACAAAAGACTGTCGAGTGGACGACCAGCTCTTCGTTGGCTTTGCTGGCTGCAAGAAAGGAAGAGCGGTCCATAAGAGGACTTTGTCGAGATGGATCGTCCTCTGCATTAAGATCTGCTACTCTTTGGCTGGTAAGGACCCACCAGAGGGTATTAAAGCACATTCGACTAGAGCAAAGTCTGCAACATCTGCTTTGTCTAGAGGTGTACCTGTTGAGGACATTTGCAGAGCCGCGACTTGGGCCTCCCTCCACACTTTCGCGAAGCACTACTGCTTGGATACCGAGGTGAGGAGGGACGGCCATTTCGCTCGCTCTGTCCTCCAAGATTTCCTGGTATAGCAGAGTGGACACCCTCCTCCGGGAGTGGGGACTGCTGTGGGACTCTATTCACAAGGTGAGGAATCCACACGGCAGATGTATCTATCAGAAGAACAAGTTACTTACCTTCGGTAACGCTTTTTCTGGTAGATACTATATCTGCCTGTGGATTCCTCACTGACCCACCCGCCTCCCCGTTGTCCACTCTTCTATGCCAGAGTTTCTATGATGTGTTATTTTATTGTCATGGAAATGTTTATTTCAAATGTTGTTATTGCATTTGCTTCACACTGTGTGTGTTACCTTGGTTTCTGTACTATGTATACTGTGTGTACTTCTACTATCATCGGTCCGTCCGTGTGCCTCGATGGCACGGAAAAAAGGGCGGAACTGATGTCATCACGCCGGCGTGGGCCTGTTATAGGCGCCGGTGACGTCAGCGAGGTCGCGTGCGGTGCCGTGCCTCTGTGACGTCCGGATCCACGTCGGCGCGAAGCTACAAAAAGAATTTCCGAATGTTGCTGACGCAAGGGGATATTCACAAGGTGAGGAATCCACAGGCAGATATAGTATCTACCAGAAAAAGCGTTACCGAAGGTAAGTAACTTGTTCATCAGGGCATATCCCTGGTGGTTCAACACCGGGCAGGTTCACTGAACGCCAGGGCGGACAAACTCAGCCGCAGGTGCATAAGGGATATCGAATGGCGTCTTTACTCGGAGGTGGTGCAAGGTCTCTTTCAACAGTGGGGAGAGCCGTAGTTAGATCTATTCTCCACCGAAGAGAACGCGCAATGTCAGTAATTCTGCGCATTGGAATTTCCAAGGCGGCACTCGCTAGGCAACGCTTTTTGTCACCAGTGAAGTTGCGGTCTTCTATGCACCTTTCCACCTATACCACTTCTGCCCAGAGTGCTGAAGAAGATCAGACGCGACTGGGCCCAAGTCATTCTGGTGGCTCCCGATTGCGCACGAAGAGTCTGGTATCCCAAGCTGCTACACATGGCCACCGATCCTGCGATCAGACTGCCTCTTCGGGAGGATCTTCAGTCGCTGCAGCAGGGGACGGCACTCCACCCGAACCTGTCCATCCACCACCTCCTTGCGTGGAGATTGAGTATCGGCAGTTGACCTCGTTTGACCTGCCTCCCGAAGTCTGTAATGGTATCTTGCCAGCCAGGCGTCCCTCCACTAAGACGGTATACGCCTGTAAATGAAACAAATGTGTGGCATGGTTCACAACAAAGGCTGTGCATACCCTTTCTGCCCCTCTTTCTGAGAGACTCTTGTTCCTTCTTTCTTTGGCCCAGAGGGGCTCTGCTCTGGGTACTAAAAAGGACTACCTCTCTGCCATTTCAGCCTTTCTTAGGCTTCCTGATCAACGTTCTCTTTTCAAGTCCCCTGTTGTCAATTGCTTCCTTAAGTGCATTACTCATCTTTTTCCTCCTGTTCTTTCGTATTGTCCTGGGGTACTTAAACTTGTTTCTTACTTATCTTATCTTTGCTCCCTTTGAGCTGCTACATAACTGTCCTCTCAGGCTTCTGACTTTAAAAACTGTCTGGAGGCCATCACCTCTGCATGCAGGGTGAGTGAGCTCCAGGCTCTTTCTTCAAAGCCTCCTTTTTTGACTGTCCATCTGGACACGGTTGTCCTTAGAACTCGTCAGTTGTCCTTAATACTCGTCCATCCTTCCTTCCCAAAGTGCTTACCCCTTTCCATATTGGACAGACCATCACTTTGCTCACCTTCTTTCCGCCTCTGCATCTTTCCAAAGAGTAATTGATGCACCACCATCTGGATCCAAAACGTGCGCTTAGGTTTTATTTGGATCGCACAAAGCAGTTTCAGGTTAATGACTAGCTCTTTGTTGGCTAGTGGGTGCCAAAAAATGTCAGGCCGTGCACCTGTGGAGAAGTGTGGCTCACTGGTTAGAGGAGGCAGACCTGGAAGCAGAGGTCAGCCCGGGACCAGGGTTCAATTCCCGGCTCGGCGGGGTCTTGAGTCCTAAAATGTCCATGGACTCGACAATTCTCGCTCCGGTGCCTACTCGATTCACGGGTTCACACTCTGCGACTCTGGGCAATAGCTTGCTTAATCTCCACAACGGCCCCTCGCGGCGGGATGCCTGGCTTTCACCGTGCGGATACCCTGCCGGGGTTATCTCACAGGGGAATACCAGGACGGGTTCCCTAAGCAAGCGCTTAGAAACCGCTCGGTGATTTGCGCTATATAAATTCCTGTACATTTACATTTACACCTACGGACCATCTCTAGATAGGTCGTTTTGTGCATCAAGACTTGCTGTTCCTTGGCAAAGAAGCAGCCTCCAGTGGGGTGACACACCCATTCCACCAGGGCGACAGCCGCTACCACTGCTTTGGGACGTGGAGTCCCCCCTCAATGACATCTGCCAGGCAGCAACGTGGGCATCGCTGCACATGTTCACTAGACACTACTGCCTGGACAGCCAAGTCCAGATAGATAGCTTGTTTGGCCAATCTGTTCTCTTGGAGTTTCTGCTGTGAACTTGGTTCGCAGACCCACCTCCGGGGTTGGTATTTCTGGGGTATCTATTCGCAAGGTAAGGATTTTATAAGTAACTGTTTTTTTTTCAGATGAACAAGTTACTTTCCTTTGGTAACGATATATCTGTAAGAAACATTAGTTAGTTATAGATTCCTTACTGCCCCACCCATCCTCCCAGTTCTGCGGACTGACTTCTAGGGTTAAGGATTTCGTTTCAGGACCCAAGTTTTGTGCACCAGTGGTCAGTGTCTTGCATGGCTCTGCGCTTCTGGTGTGGAAAGTCGTGTATTGAACTGACGTCAGCTCGCGGTCTAAATAGCTACCGCAACGTCATCCCGAGGACCATGACGCCAACGACGAATGCGGAGCCGACTGACGCCATCTTTCGCCGAGCATGGGTACTGCTGGCGAAAAACTTTCTGGATCCAGTCTGACGCTTGGGGGTAATTCTAAAGTAAGGAATCTATACCTAACCTATGTTTCTTACAGATATATCATTACTGAAGGTAACTAAATTGTTCTTCTGTGGTTGAGCCTTTGATGCCTTTCAGTGAGGCTTTGACGAAGCCAATTATGGATGTGTTGCAGAAGCCCTTATCTTCCCTTGCTGTATCAAGGACAGTGGCAAGACGATATAACCCTGCTCCGGGTGATCCGGCTTTCCTTACTGCCTACCTTTTGCCGGAGAGCCTGGTGTTTAAGGTGTCTTGTTCTACTAAGCAGTTGGCTGGATCCTTCCCCACCACTCTGGGGGATAGGGACTCAAAGAACCTGGAGCAGTCTGCCAAGAAGGTTTTTTTTTTTCGGCCAGCATGGCTCTAAAGTCGACTAATGCCTCGTGCTTGCTGGGGATGTATTTCCATGCCTTAATGGACTCCGCTAAAGAGGTGGCTACTAAGCTGACTGAGGATGACCGTGGTCAGGTTACTTCTTGGAATTGTTAGCAGATAAGCAGGCTGCAGCCCGTCAGGTGATGCAGTCAGGGCTGAATAAGACTCTCTCTGTGGTCCGTGTGATGGGTTCCTCTGTGGCTACCAGGAGGCATGCCTGGCTCAGGTCTTCGGTGTTCTCTCTGGTTGAGAAAGCTACCCTGCTTAATCTGACTTTTGATGGGTCCAGGCTTTTTGGTACAAAGTCCGATTTTGCTTTGTAACGCTATAAGAACTGTAGGGCTACTGCTAGATCGGGAATGCGACTACCTTTCGACGATGTCAGCAGCAGCAGCAGAACCATCTGTACAGGTCGCACAGAGGAAAGGGTAGAGGCTGTCTGCGGGGGGCCTCCCGGCAGCAGTCCTCCTCCTCCTCCTCCTTCCTCCCCTGTCCCCACTACCGGTACCAAAGGGAAAGCAAGTCTAGATCCCCCATCTTGATGCATGTTGGTCCCGTAGGGGGCCGAGTGCCCCATTTAGGACACAATTGGAAATCTGTTGCATCAGATATTTGGGTTTTGAATCTTGTAGAAAATAGTTACGCCCTGCCTTTCAAAGAGTTTCCACCTCCTTACCCTCCTCACCACGGCTGGTTTTCGGAGGACCATCTGCTGCTCTTGCAGCAGGAGGTTCTTGCCTTACTGCAAAGAGGTACGATAGCGGTGGTTCCAGTGCGGGAATGGGATCAGGGGTGCTACTCCCAGTATTTCTTGATTCCCAAGAAGAATGGTTGGTTGAGGCCTATCCCAGACCTCAGGATCTTGAACTTTTACCTAAAGGAGGAAAAGTTCAAGATGTTGTCCCTGACTCAGGTTCTTCTGGCGCTGCAGCAGGAAGACTTTATGGTGTTGATTGATTTGCAGGATGCATATTTCCATATTCCCATTCTGAAGTCGCATTGCAAGTATCTCCGTTTTATGGTCAGTTCTCAACACTACCAGTTTGCGGTCTTCCGTTCGGAAGTCTGTCCGTGCCACGCGTCTTGTCAGAGGTGATGACCGTGGTAGCAGCTGTAACAAGCTGGCTCTATATATGCTGCACCAAAGTGAGGTACAGTCTGTATATAGTCCAAGGGTCTCCAGAGGTAGGCAGAGGTTAATGTTAGAAAGAACCATACTCTCTAAAGTGGTAGCTTGGTCGAGCAGTAAGGCAGTATCAGAGGACAGGGTTAAGAATTTGAAGTACACACTCAGTTAGCAAATGAATTCACACACTCAAGAACTGAACTCTGGGCCAATTGTTTTTGTATAAAAAAGATATTGGTTATTTTTTAGAACCAAGCAAGCCTTGTACAGGTAAGCATTAAATACTTTTCAGTAATAAGTTACTGGATATAGAACTGTTTGAAAATGCAATTGGAATTGTACTTTGTTTGATTTACAGGGGAGCAGTAGAATGCAACATTTAGCAAATATAGTTCATTGGAATGAATAGACTTTTTCAATAAATTCCAGGCAAGTTACTTTTTGGATTACTTTTTCTAACACAGTGCTGCATCCTAGATTCAGCACTGGGGCATTTCCTGAAAACAGTTGAGTAAATGCGTTTTAGTTAGTTGCACGATTTTGAAAGAATATTCTTGTATTTCAAAAGCTGACACTTAAAAACTTTTTCACATAGAACCACCAATATTATTCTATGGGAGGAAATTAACTTCACAGGTAAGTTACTTTTACATAACTTTTTCTACTCAGTGCTGGATACCTAGATTCAGCACTGGGACCTTTCCTGCAAACAGTTGAGAGAATTAGTTTTGGTTATTTGTGTGATTTTTAAAGAATATTGTTAGTTTTCAAAATTCGACACTTAGAAACGTTTTGGGAGAAAAAGTGTCAATGTTATCCAATAAGGAAAAATGGGTTATCGGTTTCGAGGTAGTACTCGATCTTTAGAGTTAGGGTTCTGGGGTTAGACTCAGGGGTCTCCCAGGGTCAGTGATACACTGTTGTTGTACCCTCAGTGGTACTAGGGCGGCTGGGTGCTGAGTTTTGAGGCCCAGTGTTATCCTATGGAGGATAGGGGTCTCTGGTTGGTTGGGGCTGGCAAGCATTAACGGGGTTGTGGGAGCCAAGCTCCTAGGGTTTAGCTCAGGGCAAGTTGGGGAGCAAAGTAGCACCAAAGGTGCACCCTTAGCGGCTCTAGGGTGGCCGGGCAGGGTGCTATTTTGAGGTCGGGTGCCCTGTTGATTTCAAAGGAGATTCCTCGGGACAAAGAAACACTGCTGGGGCGACCACCACTTCGAGGGGTAAGTTGGGATGTTGAGAGTTAGTTAGGCACTGCTGGGTTGATCACAAAAGGCCGTGGGGCGTCGGGTGCAGGAGTGCCTTTGGACATTGGATTTTCTTACCCGCTCTGGCCGTGGTCCTCTGGATTGAGGCTGCAGGCGTGGTCTGGAGGCTTGAGGCACGTCCGGGGCCGCCAGGTCTCGGGTCAGGATCGCTGGGGGGACCTCTTCGTGGTATTTTTCCGCTCGGGCCGGGTTACAGCGGTGCAAAGTGGGCTGGATTTGCGGTTCTTGGCTGGCACCAGAAGCAGTTTAAACACGTCTGGTGTTCACTGGAGAAACAGTCTTGAAAGTGAAGGCATGCAGGCCCTCTGGGGTTTGTGAGGTTGCTGGCTGCTGGACACGCCAGGGCTTGGCAGGAGCAGGTTCGAGGGTAGACAGGCCTATAGGGCTGGGGCCAAGTCAGTGGGTGCTCCCTCTTGTTAGCTCTGCACGGCTTCTCGACCTTCTTCTCTTCTTTTCTTGTAGTTGCTGGATCTGAGGAAGGAAGGTTCAGGGTTCCCCTAAATACTAAATTTAGGGGAATTACAGGTGGGTAAAGGGCAGTGACCAATGGGTCCCTTCCCTTGGGTGGGTACACCCCCTATTCTCCCACCTCAAGATGGCGGGGACTCGAGGTTGTGCTTCACCTCGCCTCCCCCACCTTAGGGGTGAAGTTGGCAGAGGTGGGCGCACCTCTCTTCCTCACTTGTTTTTCACGACGGCTCTCCCGTCCAAAGTGGGGGCTAGAACCAGTGGGGACCAGTTGCTGAAAGCAGCAAATGGTCTGGAGAGGTTCACAAAGGCGGCATGCCTTTGAAGCCTCTCCTTCAGGAACCCAGCCCATCCTGGGGGAGGAGGCTTGGCACCTCGTCCCAAGATGGGTATTGTTTTAGGCCCCCGAGAGCAGCAAGCTCTTGACCCAGGGTCCAGAAACATGTCTGGTGGTGGCAGCCCAGGCAGCCACTCAGTCAGGTCACTAGAGGTTGGTCGAGTTTCAGGGAGCATCTCTAAGATGCCCTCTGTGGTGCATTTTATATTAAATCCCACACTGGCATCAGTGTGGGTTTAATGTGCTGAGAAGTTGGATACCAAGCTTCCCAGTCTTCAGTGTAGCCATTATGGTGCTGTGGTGTCCGTAATGACAAACTCCCAGCACCATATACTCTTAATGGCAGCACTGCACTTACAGTGCCCAGGATTGGACCTGGGTACTGTAGGGGTACAGGACTCGTGCACCTGTACCCTCACCACTGGCGTAGGGCACCCAGCTAGAGGGGTGACTGATTTATGCCTGGGTAATGGCTTGTGGGCATGGCACACAGGAATGTGTGCCATGTCGACTCTTCACTTTGTTCTGCACCAAGTCACGTGTGTGAGTCTCAGGGTACAGGGCCTCTAAGGGTGGCACAGTAAGTGCTGCAACCCTTAGAGGCCTTCTCTGGTCACAGTCCCGGGGTACCTATGGTACCATTTACCAGGGGCTGACATGTGGCCTGAGATGCCAATTGGGTTTAGGCTTCAATGCAGTTTTTAGAGAAGGAACATAGGCCCTGGGTACCTGATTAGCAGGAGCCCAGGGCGCACTCAGTCAAAGAACATCAGCAATTCAGCAAAAGTGGGGGCATACCATGCAGGAAAGAGGGCATTTTCTCACAGCAGCTCATCTCAGAAGGTCGGGGTTCCTGTTTTCCCCTATCTGGACAACTGGCAGCTCAAGGCAAAGTTGCCAGGGTTGGTGCTGCATTATCTGCAAGTAACAACACGGCTGTTTTACGACATGGGTTTCTCGATAAATGTACCTATATTTCACCTGGTGTCTTCTCAGCACAACCCATTCATAGGGGCAGTACTGGACACTATCGTGTGTCGAGCTTTTCCGCCTCGGCAGAGGATTCTCAACATTCATGAATTGATTCCTTTGTTTCACAATGGACAGGTGGTTCCATTCCTGAAGGCCCTACGCCTGCTCGGTCTTTTTCTTTCCTTCATACTGTTGGTAAACCATGCACACTGGCACATGAGGGCACTCCAGTGGTGTCTCCGCAGGCAGTAGTATCAGCACAATGGAGATCTCTGGGAGATGGTGAGAATCTCCAGACACTGCAGGGAGGCCTTTTCAACCTCCTCCACGGTGGCCACAGTGATCACGGATGCTTCCACTCTAGGGTGGATAGCACATATGGGGGATTGGGAGGTCAAAGGTCCTTGGTCTCCAGAGGAAAGGTTGCTCCACATCAACCTTCTGGAATTGTGGGCAGTACGTTTGGCTCTCAAGGCCTTCCTTCCCTCCCTTCGTAGTCAGTCATTTTAAGTCCTGATGTGCTACACTACCACGATGTGGTACATCAACAAGCAGGAATGAGTAGGGTCTTATTGTCTCTGCGGCTCTGGTCCTAGGTTCAGGACCCCCAGATTTGCATAATTGCAGCTTCTTTATGCATTTCGTCCTATACCCTTGATTCCTCGGGTTCTGAGAAAGATTCACCAAGACCTGCACCAAGTTATATTAATTGCCCCGAATTGGCCATGAAGGGTGTGTTACACAGATCTTCACGCACATAGCACCTTCCGCTCCGTCTCCCTCTCAGGGCAGACCTCCTCTCGTAGTCGCTGGGGCAGGTTCTACACCCCCACCTCCAGAGCCTGCATCTTTATACCTGGAGAGTGAACGGGGCAACCTGAGCTCTTTCTCTCTCCCACTGGATGTCGTGGATGTTATTTTATTGTCCAGGAGACAATCCACCAAATCTGTTTATTCCTCTAGATGGGCTAGGTTTGTTAAGTGATTTGGAGAGCGATTGATTGATCCTTTGAAGGCCCATTTATCGGATGTACTCAGTTTTTCGCTTTCCTTGACCCCAGCAAGTTTGTGCTGTGGCAACGGTTAAGGGCTTCTTGTCGGCTTTGTCACCCTTCCTTTGTTTGCCTGACCAGCCATCTTAATTTAGGTCTCCCATTGTCATGAGGTTCATTAATGGCCTCACCTATAGGTTTCCTCCTACTCCCTTCATAATGCCAGTGGGATTTGAATGTAGTACTTACATTTCTGATGGGGGTCTCCTTTTGAGCCTCTTCATAGTTGCCCTTTGAGGGCTGTTTTCATTAAATACTATTTTTCTGGTGGCCATCACCTCAGCCACGAGGGTAAGTGAGCTGCAGGCTCTTAACTCCAAGCCTCCATTTGCCTAATTTCATGCAAACTTGATGGTTCTTAGGACTAGCGCTGCTTTCCTGCCTAAGTGGTCACTCCCTTCCACCTAGGGCACTCTGTCACTTTACCTACTTTCTATCCTCCCCCTCATCCTTCCAAGGAGGTGGAGAGACTTCATGGCCTGGACCCTCGGATGGCGGTCAGCTTCTACCTGGACAGGACCAGGGACTCGTGGTTGGACGACGAGCTCTTTGTAGGCTATGTGGGGAAGGTTGAAGGGCAAAGCCATCCACAAAAGAACACTGCCCAGGTGTATCAACTTGTGTATAAAGATATGCTATGCCCTGGCGAAGAAGGAGCCGCCTGAAGGTATCGGAGCTCATTCTACTAGCGCAAAGTCTTCTACATCTCCTTTGGCTAGAGGTGTCAATGAAATGGACATTTGTAAGGCTACAGCATGGGCTTCCCCTCCACACTTTCGTGAACCATTATTACTTGGATTCTGAGGTGAGGTGGGAAGGCCATTTTGCATGATCTGTGTTGCTGAGACTGTTTGGTATGAGTGGGTGGACACCCTCCTTCGGGAGTAGGACTGCTCTGGGATTCAATTCAAAAGGTGAGGAATCCATGAGCAGATGTACCCCTCAGAAGTTACTTACCTTCGGTAATGCTTTTTCTGGTGGATACAGTATCTGCCTGTGGATTCCTCACTGTCCCACCCTCCTTCCCGTTGTCCACCTACGTATACCGAATACGTTTTCATTGTATGATATTTTGTTTTGGTTTTCTATGTAATTTGCTTGCTCTCCTTACTGTTTGTTGCTAGGAAATGCTTTAGTTTAAGTTTTTCCTCCTTACCTATATACTGTATATACTTAAAATATGTTGTCGGTCCACCTGTTCGCCTTAAGGGCATGGGAAAAATGTGTGTTACCCTAGTCTTGACCCAGTGTCTGCTTTCTTTCCCAATTCTTGGGGAGAAATTAGACCTAGATCTACCAGATGTGGATGTAACTTCTCATTGGTGCAATTACTCAAAATATGTTCTTTCATAAAAAGATTGTAAAGTTCATCGAAATCATGCACATTATTTCCAGTTAACCATCCATCTAGTAGTCTGAGTAGTCTAATAAGTCAATCCAGGACTGGTTGTGTGACCCCACCCCTCCCCCGAATCTGAACCTATATTCTTCAGTTGTGAGCCCAAAGTCCTCAATCAGAGTGTTCTTGATGAGGTTATAAGACCCCGCATCTGCCCCTGCAGTGAACATTTCCCAAAGGAGTGAACCCGAGTGTGACTTCCTCATTTGGAAAAATTGGTCAGTTAAAAAAAAACCTCAGAATTCTAAATACAATTTAGGAGTTCTGTCATGTGATCAGGTGTTGACCAAGTCAGTCCAACAAATGCAAAGTTGTAGACCCAACTGCTGATCCACCAATGTAGGAAGCTGTCTCTGTATGCTATACCAAATTAAGGTATAGTGTGCACAGAGTCCAGTGGATGCTTAAAGGTAGGCAGAAGCTAAAGTAGATAATACCTTACCCTCTGAAAAAGTCTTATTGCTCGCCCACACTACCACAAATGGAGAGTAAGGAATTATCTACTTTACCCTCCTGTCCTTGGGTCACATTTAGGGAAAGAGCATTAGCACTTGGGGCCGGTTAGCAAGGACCCACTGCCCTTTCAGTTGAAAAGCTTTAGTACTAGGGTAAAAAGTGGGGGTGACAATGTCAAACGGAGGCAATTTCCTACAATACATTATCCTCTACTTTTATTTGTCATTTTTAAGAGAAATGGTTAAAAAAAGAGACTATTCTGACTATGTGGAGAAGTGTGGCTCAATGGTTAGAGCGGCAGACCCTGATGCAGAGGTCTAGCCCGGGACCAGGGTTCAATTCCCCGCCTCGGCGGGACTTGGGCTCAAAATTCCACGGACCTGATAATTCTCGCCTCGGTGCCTATTCCAATCATGGAGTCCCACTCTGCAAATCTGGGCAATAGCTTGCTTAATCTCCACAACGGCCCCCACAACGCTAAGGATGCCTGGCCTCCACCTTGGGGGTGCCCAGGTGTGGACACCTCACAGGGAAAGCCAGGATGGGTTCCACAGCGGTATTCGTACAAGCGCCTTGAGACCCTTGCGGGTGAGTAGTGCGCTATACAAGTATCAATTTACATTTTAATTTACGTGAGTGCCTTAGCTGAATCATTGTGCAGTTGGATGCATTGATTTGGTCAAACATTGAACCTGCCCTTATACAGCCTTTATCAATTGTGGTGGTTTGGGTGTTAATCCTTTACTTGTTTTTTCCATCCTTTACTTTTAATCTCTGACTACACAGGACTGAAACCTGAAGGCTGGTTCTTTCATTAGTGGGATTATCATATAGTGCTGTGGTTCTTGACCTGTAGACCGTGGATCCCTGGGTGTCCATGCCAGAAACGCAGGTGATACACAAATGTTTGAAAGATTTATAATAAATAGTGCAGGTTAATAAAGTTTGTATCCATAAAAAGCAAAATGTAAAATTGAACATTTCAAAACACTATGTAAATGTAAAGGACTTTGACATTTGAAGCTGAAAAATTAAATAGGATTCTTTATCTTGATTTGTGGGAGCAGTACAGAGACAGTAAACACAATGTAATAAGAATAATTGATGGCCTCATTTGAAGAACTGGGACATTTTATTGTAAATTTCACATGATATTCTTCAGTTCTATTTTAATCTAAAATGTGCATAAGGAAACTGGAGCACATTTAATTTACATAATACCTCATTAAAGTTTCAAACATGTACAGCTGTATGATCAAGTTTGTTTTTATCACTAGGTGGCTAACTTTTCTACTACGGAAGAAAATGACATAGTAGATGCAGAGCAGAATTCAAATTCGAAGCAGTGGGAAGACATCATTCCACAGGATCAGCGTGAACGCCTCGAAGAGGAGGAACGACAGAAGGAACTTGAAGAAATGTACCTGCTTCCAAGAATGAGGAAATGTGCTAAGCAGGTACTTTTAACAGACTTTTTTTTGTAAAATAATATTTTCTGATGCATGTAATATTTTCGGTTAGGATGGGTGTCGGAGTGATTTTTGGTTGTTCCTTCACTACCAGAGAAGCACCTGCATCTGTCGACTCAATAGAGAGGGACCCATTCTTCTTAATTTTCAATCTATTGATTATATTTGTGTCTGTTGAGTAAGTTCTCCATCATGAGATCTTCATGATGTCTTCAGTTCTTTTTTACCTCTTAAAATAGTTTTGTTCGTGTCATATGAGCTGCAGATTACACACTGTTGCATAGATCACCATCTAGTGTTGGGCCCGGATGTTTGCACTTGTTTTTATCCTGAAGAGTCTTTGGAAGTCACAAGATAGGTGACTCCTCCTTTGGATCACATTGCGCATGGGCATCGGCTCCATCCTTAGATTGTTTTTTTCCGCCATTGGGCTCGGATGTGTTTCCTGTGCTCCGGTTTGGAATCTATTCTTTCGGTGCGCAATCCTTCACCCGTTTCGATGGTATTGTCTCGAACGCGTTCCCCAATCGACACGAGTCTCATCTACTTCGAAGTTTTCGATTCAAGTTGTCGACGAAGGCCGTCTGGCATACCTGGACCTTAACTTCTGGCTCATGAAAAGGACGCCATTCAAAAAATCTCCTCAATGTCGGTCGAAGTTTCCCCACACCGATCTCCATGAGGTGTGCAACCTCTGCCTCTCACCGGAGCACGAGGCCAGGGACTGTTTAGTTTGCGTTTCCTTACGCTCCTGAAAACAAAAATTCGGGACAGACGAGCTCGAAGGACCATGGCTTGCTCGTCATCGTCAATCCCCGACGACATCTTCCAAGAGGGCGTTGACATGCCAGAACAACAACAACCGGTCCAGGGAGGTATTGTCAGCTACTCCGAAGCAGAGGACTCAGACTTTGAGGAAATCACTCCGGCACAGCAAGTCATGAGTACACACGTCGATCCCGACCCTTCCTCGACATCCTCGGAAAAGGCTTTGTCACACCTTCGCCAGGTGCTCACTGAGAGACTGCTTCCCATGCCCCGCCTTCGGGCTCGGTAAAGAAGCCTACTAAGCCTTCTGGCGATTCGGGCTCGAGTCAGCCTCCCCCCGGTACCGTCACACACCTGGCACCGAAAAGAAGCAGTCCTCTTTCTCATCCACGCCGAGCGCTGCTTCCACATCCAAGCACTGCTTCCACATCCAAGCACTCGGCGCCGAAGACTAACACGGGCTCCTCGACTCCGAAAACACATTCAGAGCCGAGCAAATAACCGCCACCAAAGGGCCCCGAATCCCATGTCTCGGAGCCGAAAAAGGCCTCAGAACCGAGGAAACAACACGTTCCACCGGCCAAAGACAATGCAAAAGGTCACGGTTCGAAGCCAAAAACACCTAAACCAGCTTCCGAGTCGGTGCCGAAAAAGCCTCCGGAACCAAAGACCTCGACACCGAAGAATCTACCTTATACAGAAGAACTATTTCGACCCTATCCTACCCTTGTGAAAGATCCTAAAACTGATCAATTGGCTCTTAGCTCCAAGAAAAGACCACTAGATACCCCTGCACCGGCTCTTCATCCTAAAAAAAGAGACATTGCAACCTCTCCATTAAGGATCCCTTCTCCTCCTCCTCCCCACCACATCACATTCCTACTCCATCCCCTATTCCAGTAGAATATGATGCTGATGGGGATAACACTTCTGATGATACAGGGGGAGGTGCGGACCATGAACCACTAGGGAATCGTAGTCCTCCTGACTTCCCTAACCCATGGGAATGATTATAGCACCCCAGGCGTCCCTAAGTTTCCCCAGGATGACGTATACGCCTCCAGGCCTCCCCCCCCCCAGAGGACACTATGGGCTTTAACCATCTCGTCCATAGAGCTGCCCAATACCATGGGGTTGGCCTACACACAGACCCAGGGGAGGAAGATTTTCTCATGGACACTTTTGACACCACACAAAGGTCCACCTCAATTCTACCCATTCTTAAGGGGGTCATTAAGCATGCACCAGAGGTATTTAAATATCCAGTCAGGGCTCGAGTCCTCAATCCCTGGATCGAGAAAAAGTATAAGGCTGCCCCTACAGATACAGTCTACATTAAAGGCCCGCTACACTAGACTCCCTTGTAGTCTCCAATGTGCGAAAAAGGGCCAATTCCCAAACATCAGGTGAGGCCCCCCCCCACCAGATAAGGAGTCTAAACCCCTGGACGCCTCTGGCAAAAGAACGGCGTTACAGGCAGCAAACATATGGCGCATTGGCAATACTCAAGCGCTGTTAGCAAAGTACGACAGGGCACATTATGATGAGCTGGAATCCATGACGCAGCATCTCCCAACAAATATTAAAATAAGGCCAATGAACTCATACAAGAAGGTAAAACTATCATCAATACCTCTATCCGTCAATTAACACCAGTGTCCTTTTGCGTAGGCATGCCTGGCTACGTATTTCAGGTTTCAAACCTTAAGTCCAGAGTTCCATCCTCAATCAACCATTCGATGAGCAACACCTATTTGGCCCTAATGTTTAGGTATCCCTTGAGAAAATGAAATAAGATACCAACACAGCTAAATCTATGGGAGCCTTGCAGTCGCAAGCTCCCAGCACGCTCCTTCGTCGCTCATCCTACAGAAGCACCACCAGAGGCTACTCCTCAGATAGCCCCTCCACTTCTTAAAAAATGCCTTTCCAATTCACCTCCACTATGGGCTACCAAAGAGGTGGTTACAGGAGTAACAGTAAGAAAGGCAGAGGCAAAATTAACAACTCCCGCTCTGTCTCCACCCCTACTAAATGACTTCCGCCCACTTCCCCCACACCATTCCACTCCAGTCGGTGGAAGACTACAGCAATTCCTTCCTGTCTGGACCAACATCACATCAGACAGGTGCGTGCGACAAATAATTCAATCTGGATACTGTCTCGAACTAACATCTAACCCCCCAAACATACCACCCAAACAGTGTCCAATGTCACAAGAACATGTGTTACTGCTAAAGCAAGAGGTAATATCCCTACTTTCTTATCCCAAAGAAAGAGGTCTCTCTAAGACCTATTCTAGATCTCAGACCCCTAAACCTATATATACAATCAGACCACTTCCACATGGTCACACTCCAGCAGGTCCTTCCTCTGCTTTCACAAAACGACTTCCTTGCTACCCTACATCTCAATGATGCCTATTTCCACATTCCCATTCACACCGCTCACAGGAAGTATCTCAGATTTGTAGTGGACGGTCAGCACTATCAAACATGCAAACTCTTCTAACAAAATTTCAACCTGAACACTCTCTTCCAGCTAGAGTGTTCATGCAACTCATAGGGATGATGGCCTCTTGCATATGTGAAAAGCAGCGAGTCTCCTAAGACCCCCAATGCTGCCCGGCGCAGGGTCACCTTTGATTCACCTTGGATTTGCTATCAAAATAATGAGGCAGGCGGTGAAAACTGGAAGACAAGAAAAAGGTTTATTTCTCATGAGGAAACCACGTCAACTGCAGACACTGGGATGTCTGAGGGAGGTGTTCTGCTGGCAACTCCTTTGGCTCTTCCTTTTATACAGGGTTGACACAATGCATTTGTTTAATCAACATGGTTACACAAGCCCAACATTAATTCTCCTCCCACCCAGGTCAAGACAGACAATCTTATCTTGCAGCTGGACCTTGCTTCAGGGTCTAAAACATGTGAGACGGGCCAGATCTAAGAGTCCGTTCTGTAGATAAAAACAGGTCCCATTGTTGGTGAAAACAAGTCTCGCTGTTTGTAGTGCAATAAATCATGTTTGCAAGGGTCATTTTAGTGTCTGGGACCGGTTTGAGTAACTAGGTGCGGTGAGGGGAAGATTGTTCAAAGGCTTGCCTGTAAACAGAGATGAAAGGAAAAACGAGTTTGTGGCACTGAGGTCTGTCGTGACAATAAGGTTTATAGCCACTGCCCGGGCATAGATCAGTCATCCCTCTAGCTGGGTGCACTATACCAGTGGTGAGGGTACAGGTGCATGATTCCTGTACCCCTACAGTGTCCATTCTTAGGCATTGTAAGTGTAGTGCTGCCATTAAGAGTATATGGTGCTGGGAGTTTGTCATTACGAACTCCACAGCATTATAATGGCTACACTGAAAACTGAGAAGTTTGGTATCAAACTTCTCAGCATATTAAACCCACACTGATGCCAGTGTGGGATTTAATGAAAAATGCACACAGAGGGCATCTTAGAAATGCCCCCTGAAAACCGACCTACCTCTAGTGTCCAGGCTGTGTGGCTGCTTTCAGTCACCACCACCTGACATGTTTCTCGACCCCTGGGTTGAGGGCCTGCTGCTATCTGGGCACTGAAACAATGCCCCTCCTGAGACGAGATGCCAAGCCTCCTCCCCCAGGGTGGGCAGGGTTCACGAAGGGGAAGTTTTGAGCAATCTCAATGCCACGTGCTGCTCTCAGCAACTGGTCCCCACTGGTTCAGACCCCTAGTTTGGGCGGGAGAACCGGCGGGAAAAACAAGTGAGGAAGAGGTGTGCCCACCTCTGCCAACTCCACCCCTCAGGTGGGGGATGCGAGGTGAAGCACAACTCTCAATCCACGCCATCTTGAATATGGGGGTACTCAGCCAACCAAGGACAGGCTCATGCCCCCCTCTACTGGAGTGTGGCATAATAGGGGGAGACTGCCACCTTATCTACTCAGATCTTTATACCCTTGGAGTATTTTATTGCTTGAAGTGGATATTTTTGTGTCTTTTGTTTGTATTAATGATTTGATACAAAAATTATTTTAGTGATATGTTAGACATTGTGAATGTTTTATTTGGATTTTTTTAAACATACAATAATAAAATGATATAACTTTTTAGTCTGTCAGTATACTGAGTTCGTTTTTATCATTTTGAATATCTTAAACCTGATCTTCGACAGGTATTTAGTTGCCTAGGAATTGTTACCACTCCAAAAAATAATAGGGATGTACCCACCCGAGGGAAGGAACCCATTTGTCCCTGCCTTTTACCTGTCTGTAACACCCCTAAATCTACTATTTAGGGGCACCCCTGAACCTTGCTTCCTCAAACAAGAACCTGCAAGAAGAAGGAGGACCGAACAGCCGTGCAGCAGTTAAGAGGAAGACACCCACTGACTTGGCCCCAACCCTATCGGCCTGTCTCCCCCTCGTACCTGCTCCTGGGAAATTCTTGTGTGTCCTGCAGCCAGCATCCTCGAAAACCCCAGAGGACCTGCCTGCCTAATACTAAAAAGACTCTGTCTCCAGTGAACACCGGATTTGTTTATCTGCAACCTCTGGCTCTGGCCGGATATCGCGGACCCGCCACACTCTGCACCCGCCGTCCACGGCCCGAGCTTGAGTGGACAAACACCAGGAGGAGGTCACCCCGGCGATCCTGACCCGAGATCCGGTGAAGCCAGACCTGCCTCAAGCCGACTCTGGCAGCCTAAATCCAGAAGGCCCCCCCTAACCGCGACCAGGAGCTGGTAAAAAGATCCGACCCCAAAAGGCACCCCTGCACCCGACGCCCCACGGCATTGTGTTGCCAAACCGACGGTGCCTAACCAACCCCTAACTGCCCAACTTACCTCTTGAAGTGGTGGTCGCACCCAGAAGACCTTCGTCCCCAAGCCTCAGTATCTACTTTGTTTCCCCATTTGCCCTGAGCTAAAGTCCAGGAGCTTTGCTTTCACAGCTATGTGGCCTGCTAGTTAGCTGCCACCAACCAAAGTCACCCTACCTATCCCCCATTGGATAACAATGGGCCTCAGCACTCTGCATCTGGCAGCCCTAGTGCCGCTGAGGGTGTAACCAGAGTGCATCCTTGACCCTGGGGGACCCCTGAGTCTACCTCCAGAACCTCAACTCTCACTACCAAATACTTACCTCAAAACCGATAACACTATGTTCGAGCCATATGAGCTGCAGATTACACACTATGCATTGATGGCCACCTAGTGTTGGGCCCGGATGTTTGCCGTTTTGTTGTAGAAAAGTCTTTCGGAGTCATGGGATAGGTGACTCCTCCTTAGGATGATACTGCGCATGGGCATCTGCTCCATCCCCAGATTGTTTTTTTCTGCCACCGGGCTCGGATGTGTTTCTAGCGCTCCGTGGGGACCGATTTCCTTCGGCGTGCAATCCTCACCAAACTACAAAACCTAGTTTCGAACGCTTTCCAGTCGACGCTAATCTTCAAACATGGAGAATCTCGATTCCGATCGTCGCAGACGGCCTTCGGGCCTACCTTGGCCGCTACTCCAGCTCATGGAAAGGACACCATTTAAGAAGTGTCCTCAATGTGGGTCGAAGTTTTCCCACACCGACCTGCATGAGGTGTGTAACCTCTGTCTCTCTCCGGAGCACAAAGCGAAAGACTGTTCAGCTTGTGCCTCTTTCCGCTCCAAAAAGACTATCCGGGACCGAAGAGCGAGGAGAACACTGGCTCAACGATCTTCAGCTCCGATTCCGGATGACATCTTCGAGGAGGGCGTCAACGTCCCTGAACAGCATGACGTCGACAGCAGCTCCGAAGCAGACGATTCCGAAGTCGAGGACATCACTCGTAAGTAAGATCGTCGACCGCGACCCCTCCTCGACACAGAAGGCCTAGGTCACACCCTCGCCCTCCAGCTCGGGTGCACACCGGCAAACTGCTTCTACTGCCCCACCTTCGGGCCCGGCTAAGAAGCTAACCAAGTCTTCAGGAGACTCCAGCTCGAGTCGACCTTCACACGGTGCCGGCGCACACACACCGGCACCGAAAAAGACAACGGCCCGACACCCAAGCCACCGGCACCGAAGCACACCACTACTCCTTCGACACTGAAAACCAGGCCGGAACCAAGCAAGCCCGCTTCAGATTACAAAACTCCACCGGAACTGAAAAAATCATGGGATCCGAAAAAGTCATCGGTTCCAAAAACAATACCGGAACCGAAAAAACGCTCGGAACCGAGGAAAGCATCGGAGCCGAAAAAGACGGCTGCCTCCCCAGTGAAAGACATTGCTAAAAAGCCAAAACAAGCCGCCTCGGTGCACAAGCCTTCCTCCGTGCCGAAAGATCCATCTCCTGTAGTGGATTTATCCTACCCAGACCCAGCTCAAAAGACTTTGGCCAAGGACCCAGTCACTGGGCACCTAGTTTTGGCTCCAAAGAAGCGACCACTGGACACACCAGCTCCAGCTCCGCATTCCAAAAAGAAGGACATGGCTACCTCGCCCGTAAGACTGCCTTCCCCTTCTCTTTCACCTGTACCATCACCACCACCACAGCATTCACCAGCATCCCCTATCACACCACACAGGGATGATAGCTCTGATGACATGGGGGAGGGGTAACACACCTGATCCAACAACTCCCACAGGATCCCCAGACCCATGGGACAATTATACCACCCCAGATGTCCCAAATGTACCTCAGGATGACATTTATCCCTCAAGGCCCTCCCCACCAGAAGACACTATTGGGTTTAACAAATTAATTAACAGGGCTGCACATTATCATGGTGTAGACATTTATACAGACCCTGTATCCTTATGGATACATTTGATAATGCACAAAGGTCGTCCTCCATCTTACCCATGCTTAAAGGAGTGCTCAAGCATGCTCCCGAAGTCTTCAAGGACCCAGTCAGAACTCGGGTCATTAACCCTCGGATAGAGAAAAAATATAAGGCTGCTCCATCTGACCCAGCTTATATTAAATGCCCAGTACCACTAGACTCACTGGTAGTTTCCAACGCACACAAGAGGGCAAACTCCCAAACATCGGGTGAGGCTGCACCACCAGATAAAGAGTCTAAGCTACTTGATGCATCAGGCAAAAGAACAGCGTCTCAAGCAGCAAACATGTGGCATATCGCCAATACACAGGCACTGCTCGCCAGATATGACAGGGCACATTATGATGAACTAGAGTCACTAATGAGGCACCTCCCTGACAAGTACAAGGATAGAGCAAACAAGCTCATCCAGGAAGAGAAAAATATCACAAACACCTCCATTAGGTGCGCCCTCGATGCAGCGGACACAGCCTCTAGGACAGTTAACACCAGCGTCTTGCTAAGCAGACACGCCTGGCTGCGCATATCAGGGTTCAAACCCGAGGTACAAAGCGCTATTCTTAACCAACCCTTTGACCTACAACATCTATTTGGACCCGAGGTAGATGTATCATTAGATAAAATGAAAAAAATACAGACACCGCCAAATCTATGGGAGCCCTGCAGTGGCAGGCTCCCAGACGTTCATTTCGTCGCTCAAACTATCAAGGTGCCACCAGGGGATATACTTCAGACACAGCTTTCACCTCATACAAAGCCCCTACACAGTCTACCTACAGTAAAGGCTACCAAAGGGGTGGGTACAGGGGTAACAATAACAAAGGCAGAGGCAAAAATAATAACTCACGCTTTGCCTCTACCCCTGCCCAATGACTCCCTTCCCCCGCCTCATTCCACTCCTTTTGAGGGAAGACTTCAACAGTACCTGCCAGCATGGGAAAACATCACATCAGACAGGTGGGTGCTCCAAATAATTCAATCAGGTTATTGTCTGGAACTAACATCTACCCCCCCCCAAACATACCACCCAAGCAACGTCCAATGTCACAGGAACATTTAACACTGCTCAGACAGGAGGTAATATCCCTCCTGCAGAAAAATGCAATAGAAATAGTTCCAGAGCATCAGAAAAACAAAGGAGTATATTCCCTATATTTACTAATACCAAAAAAGGGCGGATCTCTAAGACCCATCCTAGACCTCAGACCGCTAAACATTTACGTACAGTCTGATCATTTTAATATGGTCACACTACAACAGGTCCTCCCATTACTGGTATTAAACCACTTCCTTGTCACTCTAGATCTCAAGGACGCCTACTTCCATATTCCCATCCACACAGCACACAGAAAATATCTCAGATTTGTGCTAGACGGACAACACTACCAGTTCAAAGTGCTCCCATTCGGAATCACAACAGCGCCAAGGGTGTTTACCAAATGCCTAGCAGTAGTAGCAGCTCACCTAAGAAGACAGCACATTCACGTCTTCCCATACCTGGACGACTGGCTCATAAAAGCCAGCTCATAGAGACAGTGTGTGCAAAACACTCAAGCTACTATTCAACTGCTTCACGACTTGGGATTCACAGTAAATCACGTCAAATCGCACCTTCACCCCTCGCACATACAACAATATCTCGGCGCTACAATAAACATTTAATTAACACTAGCTTATCCCTCTCCAGCCAGGATAACAAGTGTACAAACTCTCCTAACAAAATTCAAACCACAATACTCGCTACCAGCTCGAGTGTTCATGCAACTCATAGGAAATATGGCATCTTGCATATCTGTAGTACCTCACGCAAGATTGCAAATGCGTCCACTTCAAGAGTGCCTAGCATGCTAATGGAACCAGGCTGAAGGTCAATTAACAGACCTAGTGTTGGTAGATGGTCGGACTCCTCGTTCTCTGCAATTGTGGAACACCAAAAACCTTTCCAAGGGACGACCGTTTCTAGAGCCAGTTCCCCAAATAGTCATGACAAAGGACGCATCGCTCTCCGCCTGGGGAGCCCATCTACTGCATCACACCATGCAGGGCAGGTGGACACCGCAACAAAAGTTACTACATATAAATCATTTAGAGTTGCTAGCCGTGTTTCTAGCTCTAAAAGCATTTCAAACTCAAGTATCAGGCAAGGCTGTCTTAGTCCGCACAGACAATATGACAGACATGTACTACATAAACAAACAAGGGGGGGCACACTCTCTGCAGCTCTCTCAATTAGCTCAGCAGATATGGAGATGGGCTATACCGCTAAACATCGTCCTCTTAGCCCAACACGTCCCAGGAGTGCAAAACACTATCGCAGATCTGCTAAGTCGACAAACACAGCAGATCCACAAGTGGGAACTTCACCCGCAAGTTCTTCAACTTTCCAAAGGTGGGGACAACCTCAGATAGACCTCTTTGCCACCAACGAAAACTCAAAATGCCCAAACTTTGCCGCCAGATACCCACACCCATTGTTCAAGGGCAATGCGATATGGATGAACTGGTCAGAAATATTTGCGTACGCTTTTCCTCCTCTCCCACTACTTCCGTTAGTGGTGCGCAAACTACAGCAGCATTCCCTGACACTCATGCTAGTCGCTCCAACTTGGGCCAGACAACCGTGGTACACCACGCTGCTGCAAAGGTCTGTGGTGCCACACCAAAAACTAAATCTAACTCCACGCCTATTAACGCAGAACCATGGAGAGATCAGACACCCGAACCCAGCTCAGCTCAACCTAGCGATCTGGCTCCTGAGGTCATAGTTTGGTTACCTCAACCTTCCTTCAGAATGCATGAACATTATTAAGGAGGCTAGACGTCCCACTACCAGAGCATGTTATGCTGCTAAGTGGAAACGCTTTGTCATATACTGCCAAAACAACCAAATAGACCCCTTAGACGTGTCTATACAACACATCATAGGATATCTATCACACCTTCAAAAGTGTAACTTAGCCTATACGTCTATCAGACTACACCTTGCTGCCATTGCAGCATACTTACAAAACAGACACCTGTCTCTTTTTAGAGTACCAGCTATTAAAGCTTTCATGGAAGGACTCAAAAGAATAATTCCTCCCACAACGCCACCAGCACCAGTGTGGAATCTGAACATTGTTCTTACAAGGTTAATGTGTCCTCCCTTTGAACCATTACATAAATGCGAATTGCAATTCCTAACTTGGAAAGTAGCTTTCCTGGTAGCAATTACTTCTCTTAGAAGGGTTAGTGAACTACACGCATTTACCATTCAAGAACCCTTTTTGCAAATGCATAATATCAAAGTGGTTCTTCGTACTAATCCAAAATTCCTGCCTAAAGTCATTTCATCATTCCATCTAAATCAATCAGTTGAGCTGCCCGTATTCTTCTCGCAGCCTCAAACTGTCGCAGAAAGGGCTCTACACACCTTAGACGTTACAAGAGCACTGCTGTACTATATCAAAAGGAAACAATCATTTCGTAAAACAAAACCACTTTTTGTGTCTTTTTCGCCGCCACACAAGGGCAACCCTATTTCAAAATCAGGGATCTCCAGATGGATAGTTAAATGCATACAAATTTGTTACCAAAAAGCAAAACGCACGTTAACAATTCCTCCAAAAGCCCACTCAACAAGAAAGATAGGGGCTTCAATGGCATTCTTAGGGAACATCCCTTTAGATGACATATGCAGAGCAGCTACATGGCTTACACCGCGCACATTCACAAAACATTGTGTAGATGTGCAAACTAAACAACAAGCCACTGTGGGCTAAGCTCTATTAAAAACACTGTTTCAAACAACTGCATCAGATACGGGTGGTCGCCGCTAGGTGTGGGTACTGCTATACAATCTATGCATAGTGTGTAATCTGCAGCTCATATGCCTCGAACGGAAAATGCTACTTACCAGTATGCATCTGTTCTTGGCATGTAGAGCTGCAGAGTTACACACGCCCACCCGGCTACCTTTTTCTGATAGATACATCTGCCGTGTGGATTCCTCACCGTGTGAATATCCCCTTGTGTCAGCAACATTCGGAAATTCTTTTCGTAGCCTCGCGCCGACGTGGACTTGGACGTCATAGAGACACGGCATCACACGCGACTCCGCTGACGTCTCCGATGCCTATAATAGGCCCACGCCGGCGTGATGACATCAGTTCCCTTTTTTCCGCGTCGTCGACGCTAACGGTTATCGGACTGGTACTTTGTTGCCTTTTTGTTACAATTTTCTGCTTCTTTGTATCCTGTCTCTTCGACGATGTCTTCAAAGAAAACCGGCTTCAAGCCCTGCAGGGAGTGCGGTAAAATGATGTCTATTACCGACCCGCACAGTGACTGCATCTGGTGTTTAAGTTCTGACCATGATGTAGATGGTTGTTCCTCATGTCGGAAGATGAACCCGAAGGCACTGAGGGAAAGAGAGACCAAACTCCTGGTGGCAAAGCTGAAAGCTGGAAAAGAGAAATCGTCAAGATCTCGTTCTCGAAGGGCGAGGACGAAGTCGAGGTCTGGATCTCGAGAAGGATCGTCTTCGAGGTCGGCTTCGGATCATGCTTCGAAGTCGAAAAAGAAGCATAAGAAGAGGAGACATGAGTCACGACATCGTTCCGGTAAGGAGTCGGGCTCGAGGTCGAGATCACCGAAGAAGGTACGTTCTAAGGTGGTTACTCTAGATGTCTCTGAACCTGAAGGTGGGGCCTCACCTTCGGAGTCGCGTGTACAATCTCCGACTCCGAATCCGTCTCCGGCGCCGTCCCCGGCCCGAGAAGAGGAAGAGGTTCAGGAGGATGTGGATTCCGCACCTGTCGTGGAACCGAATCCGAACACTCCTCAAGACCAGCCTGAAGGTTTTCAACCGCCCTTTCCAACTCCAGGCCAGGACCCATCAGCGTTTCTGAACGCTATGTATGGCGTCTTCTCAAGGGCATGGTACCCCTCTGGTGCACCTTCGGGTCCCATGGGTCCTCTGGCTTTCAATTTAGGAGTTCCTCACTCCTATCCTCCTGCTCCGTTTATGCCTTATATGCCGGCTCCGACGCCGCCTTGGCAGTTTCCGGCTCCGCCGAGACCGTCGACGCCGATTCCAACGTCACCTGCTCCAAGTCGTCCTCGAGGACATCCCACTGAACCATCGGATTCGATACCGACATCGATCCCGAATCCGTCGGAACCGATGGTGGATCCGGCTGCGAAGCGTGTGAAAGAGAGGTCCAGGAGGGAGGCTCAACGCCTTTTGGAGGAGCGAAGGTACTTGGATTCACATTCTGATGTGGAAGAAGGTGAATTGGAGGAGGACTGTTTTGAGGAGTTGGCTGACGCAGGAAGCCTGGATTTCTCTCCAGAGTGGGAGTTGCCCTCAGGCTCTAGTACTCCTTCTAAGGATGTACAACCGAACCATTTAGTTATGAGGAAGGCTGCTGATCTTCTTCAGTTAACCTTGCCAACTGTGGAGTTTAAATTCAATATTCTCACTGAGGTTTTGCATTCTCCAAATTCAGTGGTAGAACCTTTGCTTCCATTTAATGATGCTTGGACGGAGCCCATTTTGGAGGTTTGGAAGAAACCACTGTCAGCTCCTGCGGTTTCTAAGAGTGTGGCGAGAAGGTACAGGGTTGCACCTGAGGACCCTGCTTTTTTGACCTCTCATCCTTCGCCGGAGAGCTTGGTCATTCAAGCAGCCTGTTCTAAAAAGAATGTAAGTGCCTTTCCCCAGGTTCCATGTAAAAAGGAGGCAAAGAAACAGGATCAGAGTGCTAAAAAGACCTTCTCCTCTGCAAGTATGGCATTGAAGTCGACAAATGCCACTTGTCTGATGGGGAGATATGTGCATGCCCTTATGGATTCTTTGCGTGTTCTTGCTCCTAAGGTTCCTGATGCCAACAGGAAGGACTTTGAGGAGGTGATCTCAGATGCACAAGCAGCAGCTTGCCAAGTTATACAAAGTGGTCTGGACACTGCGGACTCTGTGGCGCGTATCATGGGCACTGCTGTCGCAACTAGAAGGTCAGCTTGGCTAAAATCCTCGGACTTTTCAGCGGATGTTCAAGCGGCTTTATTAGATCTTCCTTTTGATGGGTCTGGCCTCTTTGGGAAGAAGGCTGATGCAGCCCTTGAGAGATTTAAAGACAGTACGGCAACTGCTAAATCTTTAGGTCTTCAGATAAGGGGCTCTTCGACCAACAAGAGATTCAGGGGTTTTGGTTGCTCTTCCTTTCGGAATTACCGACAAGGTCAACAGCAACAGCAACAACAGCAAAATTCCATGTACAGATCATACAGGGGAAAGCAGAGGGCGCGTCCTCGTGGACGTCAAGCCTCTTCCTCCTCCACTTCCTCCAACCCCCCCTGCCCCAGAAAAGCAGTCCTAGATCCGCCATTCAGGATCATGTGGGTCTGGTGGGGGGTCGGCTTACCCATTTTCTACAGGATTGGGAATTGGTTAAATCAGACCTTTGGGTTCTCAATCTTAAAGAAAATGGGTATGCCCTTCCCTTTCGGGAATTCCCTCCCAATTACCCGCCTTGCCAAGGTTTTTGCACCGAGGAACATCTGTTGCTTCTACAGGAGAAAGGGCAGACTCTGTTAAGAAAGGGTGCGATCGAGGTGGTCCCAGAGCAGGAAAGGGGTCAGGGATGCTACTCCCGGTATTTCCTGATTCCCAAGAAAGATGGCAGACTTCGTCCAATCCTGGATCTCAGGATCTTGAATCTCTATCTGAAGCAGGAGAAATTCAAGATGCTCACCCTTGCTCAGGTTCTTCAAGCGCTGCTAGAAGAAGACTGGATTGTGTCACTCAACTTGCAGGATGCGTACTTTCACATCCCAATCCTGAAGTCGCACAGGAGGTATCTCCGTTTTACGGTGGGATCGCAGCACTATCAGTTTGCGGTCCTTCCGTTTGGACTTACTACTGCGCCTCGAGTCTTTACCAAGGTGATGTCGGTGGTGGCAGCACATCTCAGAAGGTCGGGGATTCCAGTATTCCCTTACTTGGACGACTGGCTGATCAAAGCAGAGTCGTCGGCGAGAGTGCTCCATCATCTGCGGGAGACAACCCAGTTGTTGTACAGGTTGGGTTTTTTGATAAATGTACCCAAGTCTCACCTGGTGCCCTCCCAGTGCAACCTGTTCATAGGTGCCGTACTGGTCACTACTGTATGTCGTGCATTCCCTCCTCCTCAAAGGATTCGCGACATACAGGAAATGAATCCTTTATTTTACAATGGAGCGGTCGTTCCAGTCCTGAAGGTCCTTCGCCTGCTCGGTCTGATGGCTTCATGCATTCTGTTGGTCAACCATGCACGCTGGCACATGAGGGCGCTCCAGTGGTGCCTCCGCAGGCAGTGGTATCAGCACAACGGAGATCTCAGGGAGTCAGTGAGGATCTCCGGAGAAGCTGCGGCGGATCTGTCTTGGTGGGGCGTGGAAGGCAACCTGTCTCAGGGGAAGCCTTTTCAGCTGCCTCCTCCGGTGGCCACAGTAATATCGGATGCATCCACTCTAGGGTGGGGTGCTCATCTGGGGGATCTGGAGGTCAAGGGTCTTTGATCTCCAGAGGAAAGGTTGTTTCACCTCAACCTTCTAGAATTGCGGGCGATACGTTTGGCGCTCAAGGCCTTCCTCCCTTCCCTTCGCGGTCGTTCGATCCAGGTCCTGACGGACAACACGACCGCGATGTGGTACGTCAACAAGCAGGGAGAGGAGTGGGGTCGCAGTGTCTCTGCAGAGAGGCTCTGCGCCTCGGGTCCTGAGTTCAGGACCATCAGATTTGTCTGATGGCAAATCATCTGGCCGGGGTTCTGAACGTTCGTGCAGACAGTCTCAGTCGGCAATTTTCAGCCGACCACGAGTGGAGGCTTCACCCGGAGGTGGTTCTTCACGTCTTTCGGACGTGGGGAACTCCTCAGGTGGACCTGTTCGCTACTCGCGAGAATGCTCACTGCCTGCCATTCTGCAGTCTCCAGTATCCGTTGCAAGGAGCCTTGGGGGACGCGTTTCAGTTGAGTTGGGGAAATCAACTCCTTTACGCGTTTCCCCCCCATACCTTTGATTCCTCGGGTTCTGAGGAAGATTTGCCAGGACCGGGCCCAAGTCATATTGGTCGCCCCGGACTGGGCAAGAAAGGTGTGGTATACAGATCTTCTCCACCTCTCCTCTCACCCGCCGCTCCGTCTCCCTCTCAGGGCAGACCTCCTCTCTCAGGGCAGACCTCCTCTCTCAGATGGAGCGGCAGGTTCTACACCCCCACCTCCAGACATTGCACCTTCATGCCTGGAGATTGAACTGGGCAACCTGAATTCCTTTTCTCTCCCGCCTGATGTGGTGGATGTCATCTTGTCAGCCAGGCGTGACTCCACTAAGTCCATCTATTCTTATAGATGGTCAAAATTTGTTACTTGGTGTGGAGGGAATTCTATTGACCATTTGAGAGCCCATTTGTCTGATGTTCTCCAGTTTGCCTTGTCTTTGGCACGGCAAGGGCTTGCTGTTGCCACAGTGAAGGGTTATCTTTCTGCGCTGTCGGCATTTCTCTGTTTGCCTGACCAGCCATCTCTTTTTAAGTCTCCTGTGGTTTTACGGTTTTTGAAGGGCCCCACAAATAAGTTCCCTCCTACTCCTTTTATTGTGCCTCAATGGGACTTAAATCTTGTCTTGACCTTTTTTGATGGGTGCTCCCTTTGAGCCTCTTCACAAATGTCCTTTGAGGTTTTTCACTCTTCAGGCAGTCTTCCTCGTTGCAATAACCTCTGCAAGGAGGGTAAGTGAGCTTCAGGCTCTTAGTTCCAAGCCCCCTTTCTTGACCATTCATGCTGATCGAATGGTTCTTAGGACCAGGGCTGCTTTTCTTCCTAAGGTGGTTACTCCTTTCCACCTTGGTCAATCCATTACCCTCCCTACCTTTTATCCTCCCCCACACCCTTCCAAGGAGGAGGAGAGGTTACACCGCCTGGACCCTAAGAGGGCGGTGTCTTTTTACTTGGACAGAACTAAAGACTGTCGTTTGGATGATCAGCTCTTCGTTGGGTTTGCTGGCTGCAAAAGAGGAAGAGTGGTCCAAAAAAGAACCCTGTCAAGATGGATCGTACTATGTATAAAGATCTGCTACTCTTTGGCCGGTAAGGAACCACCAGAGGTTTTAAGGGCTCATTCTACAAGGGCTATGTCTTCAACCTCGGCATTGGCTAGAGGTGTTCCTGTAAAGGATATTTGCAGAGCCGCGACTTGGTCTTCCCTCCACACTTTAGCGAAGCATTACTGCTTGGATTCCGAGGTGAGGAGGGACGGCCACTTTGTGCGCTCTGTCCTCCAGGATTTCCTGGTTTAGAAGAGTGGACACCCTCCTCCGGGAGTGGGGACTGCTGTGGGACTCTATTCACAAGTTGAGGAATCCACACGGCAGATGTATCTATCAGAAGAACAAGTTACTTACCTTCGGTAACGCTTTTTCGGGTAGATACAATATCTGCCTGTGGATTCCTCACTGACCCACCCGCCTCCCCGTTGTCCACTCTTCTATGCCAGAGTTACTGTAATGTAATGTAATGTATATTTATTTTGTTGTCAAGGAAATGTTTCAATTGCTTTCCTGCATTTGCTTTACACTGTCTGTTTTGCCTTGACTATTGTGTACTGTGTATACTTTGTATATATCTACTGTCATTGGTCCGTCCGTGTGGCACGGAAAAAAGGGCGGAACTGTTGTCATCACGCCGGCGTGGGCCTATTATAGGCGTCGGTGACGTCAGCGGAGTCGCGTGCGATGCCGTGTCTCTATGACGTCCAAGCCCACGTCGGCGCGAGGCTACGAAAAGAATTTCCGAATGTTGCTGACGCAAGGCGATATTCACAAGGTGAGGAATCCACAGGCAGATATTGTATCTACCAGAAAAAGCGTTACCGAAGGTAAGTAACTTGTTCATCTGTTCCAGTATTATTTTAATTAGATAAAAATTACATGGACATCACTACTTCTTGTACAGCTCCATCACTTCCCTACTGGCGAAAAACAATCTGGGGATGGAGCCGATGCCCATGCGCAGTATCATCCTAAGGAGGAGTCACCTATCCCGTGACTCTGAAAGACTTTTCTACAACAAAACAAACTGCAAACATCCGGGCCCAACACTAGGTGGCCATCTATGCATAGTGTGTAACTCTGCAGCTCTACATGCCAAGAACAGATGCATACTGGTAAGTAGCATTTTCCTTTACTCCATAGGATAACAGGGACTGTTTTTCTGTGAAAAGTTTTTAAGTGTGGAGTTTGAGAAACTAAAGAAAATCTTTATAATTGCATAATCTAACAAAAACGATTTTACTTACCTGTTTTCAGGAAATGACCCAGAGTAGTACCTAGGTATACGACTCTGTGTAAGCCTAGTAATCTCAAAAGTTACTTACCTGCTATTTTACTAACAAGCCTATTCAAGTCTATGTACTGCATTTACTAATTATTGCATTTCGCTGCGTTCATACTGTAAATCAAACCAAAGTGTATATACAATTATTGTGAGAAAGTGCCATCTTTCTTGCATGGTATGCCCCCACTTTTTGCTGAATAGCTGTTGAACTTTGACTGAGTGTTCCCTGGGCTCCTGCCAATCAGGTACCCGGGGCCTGTGTTCCTACCCTAAAACTGAAACCTAAACCCAATTAGCATCTCTGGCCACAGGTAAGCCCCTAGTAAATGATACCCTAGGTACCCAGGGCACTTTGACCAGAGAAGGCCCCTAAGGGCTGCAGCACTTATTGTGCCACCCTTAAGGGCCCTGTACCCTGACACTCACACACTGCCTTTGCAGGCTGAGTGTCTTGGTGCAGAACTAAACAGAGAGTCGACATGGCACACATCCCTGTGTGCCATGCCCACTAACACACTGCCCTGGCATACCCCAGTCACTCCTCCAGCTAGGTGAACTATGCCTGTGGTGTGGGCACGGGTGCATGAGCCCTGTGCCCCTGCAGTGCCCCGGGCCATTCCTGGGCACAGTAAGTGCAGTGATGCCATTAAGAGTATATGGTGCTTGGAGGTTGTCATTACGAACTGCACAGCACCATAATGGCTACACTAAAGACTGAGAAGTTTGGTATTAAACTTCTCAGCACATTAAACCTGCACTGATGCCGGTGTGGGATTTAATGTAAAAGGCACTACAGAGGGCATCTTAGCGATGCCCCCTGAAACCTAACCAACTCCCAGTGTCCTGACTGCGTGGCTACCAAGGCTGCCACCACCAGACATGTTTCTGGACCCCTGGGTCAAGAGCTTGCCGCACTCGGGGGGGCCTGAAACAATGCACATCCTGGGCCGAGTTGCCAAGCCTCCTCCCCCTTGATGGGCAGGGGAAGCTTCAAAGGCATGCTGCTGTTTGTGAGCTTCTCCAGGCCAATTGCTGTACTCCGCAACTGGCCCCCACTGGTTCTGACCCCCACTCTGGCAGGAAGACAGGCGGGAAACCCTAGGTGAGGAAAGAGGGTGTGCCAGCCTCTGCCAACCCCACCACTCAGGTGGGATAGGCGAGGTGAAGCATAACTCCGGGCTCCCGCCATCTTGAGGATGGAGAGCCCTACCCAATCTGAGACAGGCTCCAGCCCCTCTCCCACAGGAGAGGAGCAGGATAGGGGGTGTACTCACCCCAGGACAGGGACCAATAGGTCCCTGCCATTGCCCTATCTGTAACACCCCTGAATGTAGTATTCTGGGGCACCCTGAACCTTCCTTCCTCAGATCCCGATTCCGAAACAAGAAAGAACAAGAAGAAGACCTGCCTTGCAGCTGCTAACAAGAGGACAACACCAACTGACTTGGCCCCAGCCCTACAGGCCTGTCGACCCTCAAACCTGCTACTGCTAAATCCCAGTGTCTCTTGTGGCCAGCAACCTCAAAAAACCAGGAGGACCCGACTGCCTTGCTCCTTTAAAGACTGTGATTCCCACGAGCAGTGGCTCTGCTCAAACAGCAACACCCCTGGTGCCAGCCAGGAACTGCGAATCCAGCTCACTCTGCACCCGCTGAGCCTGGCCTGTGCCTGAGTGAACAAAGACCACGAGGACGCCCCCCCCCCCCCCCCCCGGCGATTTTGACCTGGAATCCAGTACCCAAGGATCCTCCTGGACGCTCCTGATGATGCCTGCAGCCTCACAACAAGGGACCCCTCCAACCACAACCAGCTGAGGGTACGATTTCCCGACACCCAAAGACACCCCTGCACCCGGTGCCCCACGGCGGGAAAACGCGGTAGCGCTGAAGCAGTAAAAATCACCTGTGTAACAAAAACGATTTCTTTCCACTTTTTACAGGAAATGCACCAGGGCTAAATCCAGGATCCAGCCCTGAGTAAGAAAAACATTTGTTAAGTGATTTTATTGCATTTACTTAAAACTTCCCATTAAGCTCAATGTTATTTTGTGTTTAACTTGTGTTGCTTATTGCAACAACTATCGATTGCATTTAAAAGTCTATTGCTATTTGAAAGTATTCGATTGCAACATCTCATTCGGAGAAAGTATTTATGGTACCTACTTGTGGTTCTAAAATAAACAACTATATATTTATATATCCAAAACAATGGGCCTAGAGTTCAGTTCTTGAGTGTGTTAGACCATTTGCGACGGAGTGTGTACGACAAGTGCTTTACATTGTCCTCTGATACTGCCTTACTGCTCAACCAAGCTACCACTTCTGAGAGTAAAGTTATATCTAACTTTAACCTCTGCCATTCCTCTGGGGACTGTGGACTCTGCGCACACTGAACATTACTTTGGTACAGTATATACAGAGCCACTTTCTTACAACTCTCCTCTGATACTGCTTTACTGCTCGACCACACTACCACAAATAGAGAGGAAGGTTCTATCTAACTTTACCTCTGCCTACCTTTGAGGTTCCACTGGACTCTGTGCACACTATACCTCACTTTGGTATAGTATATACAGAGCCAGCTTCCTACACCAGGGTACCATTTTCTAGTGATTTACAGGGGAGTCTGAAGTTGTGCCAATTGTGGTACAATTCTAGGGAAAGTGCTCTGACACACGGCACCTGGTTGGCAGGGACCTGTGCACTTTCAATCAGAACCACATCATGTTCCAGGCAAATAATGAGGGCTAACCATGTCAAAAGATGCACCTAATCACAGCGTGTCTGAAAAGACCACTCTCTCAACAGACCCATCTTTAGGGTTGTTTGAGAGGAGGTCAGGAAGAGGTACGCTCTTCTTCCTGATGATCATCAGTGATCATCAGCATGGTCACATCAGCCCTGTCATGAAAAGGTTTCAGGCTGTGGTGGCTCCTGCAAGTGCCTGTGTACACCAAGCAGGTGGCTTCCCCTTTTCTTTCTAGGATAGGATGGGGACTACCACTTTTGTCCTAGAGTTCCTAGGTGCGAGCATGGCTAAAACCCGTATCTTCTACCCTGGCTGAAACTCAACCAGTGCAGCTTTTTGGTCAAAGCATTGCTTTTGAAGCTCTAGACTTGTCTCAAAAGTTTTTGTTTGCTTTCTGTATGTACTCAGCCATATTGGAACGAGGGCCAAGCATATAATCCACAATGTCAAGTTTGAGGTCTTTGAGAGGCTTCTCCCAGCCCATCCCTCACTAGACTTCGTGTAACCCTAACCGGATGGCTAGAGGGAAGCTCAGAGGGACTAAAGCCCACTCCTTTTCGTGACACACCTCTTTGTAGGCAAAAAGCAGGAATGACAAAGGACATCACGTCTCCTTCTGAGTCTGTCAGGGAGTCCTATGATCATAACTTGTGTGATCATTTTCAGTATTTCAACTAGACCATTGGTTTGTGGGTGATATGGGTTGTAAACTTATATGTTAAACCACATTACTTTCACACTGCTTTTAGGTAAGCAGACATGAAGTTACTACCTCTGTCTGAAACCACCTCCTTGGTGAAACCCACTCTAGTTAAAATACTTGAGAGAGCCCTGGCAACTGCAGGAGCATTGACAGTCTTAAGGGGAATTGCTTCAGTACCCCTGGCAGCATAATCCACTGCAAAGTCTTTCCTTCCTCACGACAAAACCAAAGTTGGTAATGACGTCAGATGCTTCCATGGATGGGTGGGGTGCTCACCTGCAAGAATTACAGATCTAAAGAAGGTGGGCAGCCTAGGAAGAAGATTGTCACATAAATCTTTTGGAACTGAAAGCAGATTTTCTGGTCTTCCAAGCATTCCTGCCAAGAATCAGAAAATAGTCGATCCTATCTGAAAGAGACACGGTAGTGATAGATTCCTTACCATAGAATATCCCCAGGCATCAGACTGGATCTGGAAAGTTTTACTTAGCAGTACCCCTGCGTGTCAGTAGGTGGCGTCTTGCAGCTCCGCATCCGTCACTGGCGTCGTATGCGCCGAGAAGAAGTCACAGAGACTAAGCGATACCAAAGGGGATGATGGACGAAACGTTTGAGCAAATCAAACACTCACCCCCAGTTAACTGAGCTGGGGTTAATCCATCATCATTCTTTAGCTCACTCCACCACCCCATTGCAGACATGGCCATATGCAAATCAGTCTGACCCTGTGCCTCATGGGAACAGTCCAGCCCGAACTGCCAAGCCAGGTCTTCCCTGGACCGGAAACAAACATCCTGGGACCGGTTTCTGGCTAATCCGCCGTCATCAGCCAGGCTAGCTTGAATCCAGTGGCAAAGTGAGCAAGGGACCCACGTCTGGGCATACCCTGCCAACTTAGGGCGAACAAACCAATACCAAAGGGGATGATGGATGGAGCGCTTGAGCAAATCAAACACTCGCCCCCAGTCAACTTATCTGGGTTTAATCCATCATCGTTCTTTAGCTCACTCCACCTCCCCAGTTCTGACATGGCCATATGCAAATCAGTCTGACCCTGTGCCTCATGGGAACAGTCCAGCCCGAACTGCCAAGTCATGTCTTCCCTGGACCGGAAACAAGCATCCTGGGACCAGTTTCTGGCTAATCAGCCATCATCAGCCAGGCTAGCTTGAATCAGGGTCAAGACTGATTTGCATATGGCTGGGTCCAAACTTGAATGGCATGGTGAGCGAAAAAACGATGGATTTAGGCCCAAATCTCTGTACTGGCGTGAATGTATGATCGTCAACTTCCACCTGGAGAACAACAACGACCGCAACACCACCACCCTGCTTGACAACCTCGCCATCCTCTGACTCAAGCAGCTGGTGACCACCCCCACCCACCTCGCCGGACACACACTCGACGCGGTCTTCTCTTCCAGCAAGGACATCGTCTTCAGCCACGCCACCGGACTCCACTGGACGGACCACAGCTGCGTCCACTTCACCTTCAGAAGATCCACGAACCACCACCACCAGCAACAGGTTGCTCGAAGAAACTGGAACAAGATCACAGCAAACCAGCTCGCCACTTCCTTGAGCCAACACCCTCCCGCCAGCTCAGCGAACCCCAGCCAGGCCGCCGACAACCTCACGAAGTGGATCAGCAACTGCGCAGACGACCTCGCCCCACTGAGGACCCCGCCTAGCAGACCCGGCAGCAAGAAGGCCCCATGGTTCACCGACGAACTCAAGAGCTCCAAGAAGAACTGCCGAGCCCTCGAGAAAGCCTGGAGAAGGGAGCCAACACCGGACAACATGACCACCCTCAAGCTCGCCACCCGGAAGCACCATCAACTGATCCACGCCACCAAGAAATCAGCATTCAAGGACCGGCTGGACAACAACGCACACAACTGCAAGGAACTCTTCAACATCGTGAAAGAGCTCTCCAACCCCAACGCCGGAATCAACGACATCACCCCGTCGCAAGACCTCTGCAACTCCCTCGCCTCCTACTTCCACAACAAGATCGCTGACATACACAACAGCTTCAGCCCACAAACAACGCTCCCCACGACCGCACCAACGCCCCCCACCACCACCCTCAGCGCCTGGACCCAGATCAACACAGAAGACACCATCTGCACGATGAACTCTATCCACTCCGGATCTCCGACAGACCCCTGCCCTCACCACGTCTTCAACAAGGCCGACGCTGTCATCGCACCCCACCTGCGGGACATCATCAACACCTCCTTCGACACCGCCACCTTCCCTGAGAGCTGGAAGCACGCCGAAATCAGCGCTCTACTAAAGAAACCAACAGCGGACCCCACCGAACTCAAGAATTACCGCCCCATCTCGCTCCTCCCGTTTCCAGCCAAAGTCATCGAGAAGACCGTCAACAAGCAGCTGGCCGCCTTCCTCGAGACGAATGGATCCCTCGACCCCTCACAGTCTGGCTTCCGAGCCAACCACAGCACCGAGACCGCCCTCATCGCTGCCACCGATGACATCCGAGCCCTGCTGGACAACGGCGAAACAGCAGCCCTCATCCTCCTAGACCTCTCCGCGGCGTTCGACACTGTTTGCCACCGCACCCTAGTGCAGCGCCTCAGCAACATCGGAATCCAGGAAAAGGCTCTGGAGTGGATCATCTCCTTCCTCGCTGGAAGGACACAGAGAGTACGCCTGCCACCGTTCAGAACTGCAGCCACGGAAGTCATCTGCGGCGTTCCTCAGGGCTCCTCGCTCAGCCCCACCCTCTTCAACGTCTACATGAGCCCCCTTGCGGCCATCGCACGCCAACACAACCTCAACATCATCTCCTACGCCGACGACACCCAGCTGATCCTCTCCCTGACCAACGACCCCGCCGCCGCCAGAACCAACCTCCACGAAGGGATGAAAGACGTAGCCGAGTGGATGACGACCAGCCGCCTGAAACTGAACTCAGACAAGACGGAAGTCCTCATCCTAGGCTCCTCGCCCTCCGCCTGGGACGACTCCTGGTGGCCCCCCGCCCTGGGCACCGCACCCAAACCGACAGACCACGCACGCAACCTGGGCTTCATCCTGGACTCCTCCCTCTCCATGACCAGACAAGTCAACGCCGTCTCCGCGTCCTGTTTCAACATCCTGCGCATGCTACGGAAGATCTTCCGGTGGATCCCCACCGAGACCAGGAAGACGGTCACCCAGGCCCTCGTCACCAGCCGACTGGACTACGGCAACGCCCTCTACGCCGGAACCACCGCCAAGCTCCAGAAGAGACTCCAGCGGATCCAGAACGCCTCAGCCAGACTCATCCTCGACATCCGCCGACGCAGCCACATCTCCGGACATCTGAGAGACCTGCACTGGCTCCCCGTCAACAAGAGAATCACCTTCCGTCTCCTCACCCACGCACACAAAGCCCTACACGACCATGGCCCGAGCTACCTCAACAACCGCCTCAACTTCTTTGCTCCCAAACGCCACCTCCGATCGACCAACCACGCCCTCGCCGCCGTCCCCCGCATCCGAAGAGCGACAACAGGAGGAAGGTCCTTCTCCTACCTGGCCGCCAAGACCTGGAACACCCTCCCTCCCGACCTTCGCCTGACCCAAGACCACCTCTCCTTCAGGAAGAAGCTCAAGACCTGGCTGTTCGAGCAGTAGCGGCACCCCCCCCCCCTCCCAAGCGCCTTGAGACCCTCCGGGTGAATAGTGCGCTCTATAAATGCCTTGATTGATTGATTGATTGATTGATTGATTGATTGTTCTGCATTCTGTCCATCAATTGTTCTTTTTGCATTTGTCACCCCGAGTGGGACGGGTATGCTCAGGCGTGAGTCCCGTGCTCTCCATGCCACTGGAGTCAAGCTATCCTGGCTGATGAGGGCTGAAAGCCCGAAACCCGTCCTAGGATGCTTGTTTCCAGTCCAGGGTGGACCTGGCCTGGCAGTTCGGGCTGGACTGTTCTCATTGGGTGCAGGGTCAAGACTGATTTACATATGGCTGGGTCCAAACTGGAATGGCATGACGAGCAAAAATACGATGGATTTAGGCCCAGATCTCTGTACTGGGGTGACTGTATGACATTGTTCTGCATTCTGTCCATCAATTGTTCTTTTTGCACGGAGACTACTTAGGCGCCACCCATGCGCACTGGCGTCAGTTCTTTCTTTTTCCACGCCAGTAAGCGCAGATCCGGTTAGAGCACGTACCCTAGTCATTTTATGACTATCTTTTTGAGACTTTTGTCTCGTGTTGGTTTTCTCTGGTGCGAGTAGGGATGCCTGGTTTTAAGTCTTGCGGGACCTGTCGTCGCAATATGTCGGTGGGGGGCCCTCATGACGTCTGTCTCTACTGCCTGGAGCGCGACCATGACTCCCGGTCCTGTCTGGACTGTAGGGCTATTGCCCGAAGGCCCTGAGGGAACAGCGCCGGAAGCTGTTCGAAGGTTGGCACTCGTCCCCGCACCATTCCGAATCCATGGGTCGCTCCCGTGACCGCTCGCCGAGTCGTCACCGCCACTCCTCTTCCTCTTCGAATTCGGGTAAGAAATGGCACAAAAAGAAGTCGAAGAAGTGTTTTCGCTCTCTGACGTCCTCTCGTCGGTCCCTGGATGCTGACTAGGGGGATAGGGGCTCCGCCCCTGCGGCTCCTTTGGAGGCTGGAAGTCCCGCGGCCTACCCGCTTTACCCGGGTCCGTCGGCGACTCCTGCACAGATGCAAGAATTCCTTGCTGCCATGGACCACATTTTTAGGCCTCGGGCTCCCCTAGGTGTGCCTTCGGGCGTCGCGATCCTGTGTCCGGATCCTGCTGGTCCGTCAACTCCTTCAGCGGATCCAGCCCCGCCGCCGCCAGTGGCTGTGGCCCTGGCGCCGCAGGATCCTGCGCGCCTGGCTCCGGCTCCAAGAGGTATAATGCTGCAGGCTCCTGCCCCAGCGCTGCCACTGGTTCCACCTCTGCCCCGATTCCCGATCTGAATTGGAAACCGGCGCCGGCTTATCTCCGGCCAGTGCCATTCCCGGCGCCGTTTATTCCTTCACCCGTTCCTGCCCGCCGCCGAGGCCTGTGCCTTCTGGGCTGGCAGAGGAGGATGACTGGGAAGTGTTTATTTTTGTTTTTTTTCCAGAATTTTATATAGCGCGAACTACACCCAAACCGAATCAGGTATCAGAGCGCTTTTACATATTTTTCCAGTTACGTTACATTTTATGTTTCCAGTTACTTTCATTTTAGTCACGGGGAGATTAAGTGATTTGCCCAGAATCACAGGAGGTTTTGGCGTCGTTACCGAGACTCAAACCCAGATCCCCAGGTCAGAGGTTGAGCGCCCTAGCCGTTAGGCCAACTCGGACCCGCTTGCTCGTCAGTGTGATTCTGAGCAAGATTGGGTGGATGACTTGGAGGAGGCTGGGGGCCTTGACGTCTCCTCTGATGCAGGGCTTGCCTCTCCTCCGCCCACAATGGAGGAAGGTGGCTCCGTATACGACGGTGCTCCGTCGGGCTGCTGAGGTCCTTAACCTCGATGTCCCCACGGTGACCCTAAAGACAAACCTCCTCACTGAGGTGCTCCAGCTGGCGTCCACTTCTTCTGAGCCGCTGCTGCCCTGTAATGATGCCCTCACCGAAGTCTTGTTGGGCACTTGGTCACGGCCCCTGTGGATAAGAACGTCGCCAGGTGTCATCGTCTGGCGCCGGGTGACCCAGCCTTTCTGACCCCTCATCCTACACCTGAACGTCTGGTCATTCAGGCTTCTACGTCCCAGAGTGCCTTTCCCACGGCTCAGCCCGAGAGGGACTCTTAAGAGATTGGAGCTGTTTTGCAAGCGGTTGTTCTCTTCGGCCAGCTTAGGACTGCGGTCAGTGAACACCACATGCCTTCTGGGCCGCTATTGCGACGCTATGTGGGATTCGGTGGCTGATGTATTGCCTCAGTCCCCGGAGGAGGTCCAGACTGTGCTGTCTCAGGCTGTGCCTGAGGGTAAGGACGTGGCTAGATTCACCATTCGTTGTGGTTGGATATCGCGGACTCCCTTGGTAGTGCAATTTCCACGACCGTCGTGCTTCGGCACCACGTCTGGCTGAGGTCCACTGGGTTCTCCCTGGAGGTTCAGAGCTCGCTCATTAACATGCCTTTTGACGGCACTCACCTGTTTGGTGATAAGGCCAACACGCACTGGAGCGTTTTATGGACTCTCGAGCTACGGCCAAGTCCTTGGGCCTTTCCACTACGCGACCGGCCACATTTCATTCCTTTCGTGGCCATGGCAGAGGCACCCCTGGCCATTCGTTCAGCCAGAAGCCTGCGCAGAACCAGACTCAGCGGGCCCGTGGGTACGGCGGCTTGTGCAGTGGCTCCGGGGGCAGGCGTGAGGTTCTGTCCACCTCCGCCCCCGCGACGTCTACCTCGGAGCCTTCCTAGTCTGAGCTTTGGGTCGCACCCCACGCCCATGGGTGGCAGGATTCCCCATCACCTTCCCCATTGGCGTTCTGTCACTTCCGACAAGTAGGTGTTGCAGCTCGTCCGGAGGTGCTACTTCCTCCCCATTGAGTCTACCATGCCTCCTCAGTTCCACCACATGTCGGGGGATTACTTTGCGCTTCTACAACAGTAAGCCCTCTTGGCCAAGTGGGCCATGGAGCGCGTTCCTGGGTCGGAAGTAGGACGTGGTTGTTATTCCCAGTACTTTCTGGCCCCCAAGAAGGACAAAGGTGGCTTGCACCCCATTTTGGACCTCAGGGACGTCAATTGCTTCCTCTGGAAGGAGAAGTTCAAGATGTTGACTCTGGCTCAGGCCTTTACTGCCCTCGACCCTGGAACTGGATGGTAGCGTTGTACTTGCAGGACGCATATTTTCACATTCCCGTCCTGCCGGCCCACCGGTGTTACCTGCGGTTCATGGTAGGCCAGGACCATTTTCAGTATGCTGTGCTCCCCTTCGGCCTTACCAGTATCCCTCGGGTGTTCACGAAAGTGATGGAGGTGGTCGCAGCTTATCTGCGCAGGCCAGGGGTGTTAGTCTTCCCCTACATCGACGACTGGTTGTTGAAGGTGGGCTCGCCTCAGGCAGTCGTCACCCTCCTTCAGACTACGGCGACCTCCTTCACTTGCTTGGTTTTTCCATCAATGTGCTGAAATCGCACCGGAGTCCCTCTCAGAAGCTCCCCTCCATCGGAGCGGTTCTGGATTCGATGCAGTTTCGGGTCTATTCTCTGAGCAGCTATCCGGGATATTCAGGCTATGATCCCGGATTTCGGTCAGGATGACCCTCCAGCTCCTGGGCCTGATGGCATCCTGCTGGCTCAACATGCCAGATGGCATATGCAGGCTTGCAGTGGGACCTGTAGTTCCAGTGGGCACAGCATCAGGGCAACCTGTCTGAATTTTCCTGATCTCGGAGGGCACTGCACGGCAGTGGTGACTCACGAATCACGATTGGGTCAATGGCAGATCCCTCTCCCTTCCCCAACCGGAGCACATAGTGCTGACGGATGCGTCCGTCCTGGGATGGGGATGCCACTTGGGAGAGGCGGAGATCAAAGGCATCTGGTCTCCGGCGGAGTCCCGGCTCCTTATCAACCTTTTGGAGCTTCGGGCGATCAGGCTTGCACTGAAAGCATTCCTTCCCTCTGTCCAGGGGAGTGTAGTTCAGGTGTTCACGGACAACACCACCGCCATGTGGTACTGCAACAAACAGGGCGGGGTGGGGTCGTGGATACTATGTCAGGAGGCTCTGCGCCTCTGGACATGGCGGGAACAGCAAGGCATTACCTTGTGGTTTGGCACCTGGCAGGTTCTCTGAATGTCAGGGCGGACGAACTCCGCCGCCTATGCATGATGGATCATGAATGGCATCTGAACTCTGACGTGGCGCAAGGTCTCTTTCTGCAGTGGGGAGGGCCTTGATTAGATCTATTCACCACCGAAGAGAATGTGCAATGTCATCAGTTCTGGGCGTTGGAATTTCCAAGTCGGGACTCGCTTGGCGACGCTGTTCATCTCGAGTAGAGCTGCGGTCTGTTGTATGCCTTTTCGCCTATACCACTTCTGCCCAGAGTGCTAAAGAAGATCAGGCGTGACCGGGCCCAGGTCATTCTTGTGGCTTCGGATTGGGCACGAAGGTACTGCTATCCTGAGCTACTCAATATGGTGATCGAGCCCCCGATCCGACTGCTTCTTTGGGAGGATCTTCTGTCGCAGCAAGCGTGGAGATTGAGGGGCGACAGTTGACAGCTTTCGATCTTCCTTCCGAAGTGTGTGATGTCATTCTGGCAGTCAGGCTTCCCTTCACAAAAATGGTATACGCCTGCAGGTGGAACAAGTTTGTGGCATGGTCCACAGATAAGTCTGTGGATCCCCTTTCTGCCCCTCTGTCCCAGGTTCTTCTGTTCCTTCTTTCCTTGGCCCAGCAGGTCTCTGCTCTTGGCACTATCAAGGGTTATCTTTCTGCCATCTCCGCCTTTCTGCGGCTTCCTGATCGTCCCTGTTTTTTAACCGTTTCCTGAAAGGCATTACGCCCACGTTTCCTCCTGTGCCGTTCATATTGCCTCAATGGGACTTAAACCTTGTCTTGACATATCTGATGTGCGCTCCCTTTGAGCCCCTTCATAGCTGTCCCTTGTGTCTTCTTACTCTAAAGACGGCTTTCCTAGTAGCTATCACCTCTGCCAGAAGAGTGAGTGAGCTCCAGACTCTTTCTTCTAAACCTCTCCTTTCTGTTCATCCGGACAAGGTGGTTTTAAGGACCTGTCATTTCTTGCCAATGGTTATTACGCCCTTTCACATCAGGCAGACCATCACTTTGCCCACCTTCTTTCCGCCTCCGCATCTCTCGAAAGAGGAAGAGAAGCTCCACCGTCTTGATCCAAAACATGCGCTCTCGTTCTATCTTAAGCTCACACAACAGTTCCGTGTGGATAACCAGCTCTTTGTTGGCTACATGGGCCCCAAAAAAGGTCGGGCCGTGCACAAACGGGCTATCTCTCAATGGGTTGTTTTCTTTATCCAAGCCTGTTACTCGTTGGCTAAGAAGGAGCCTCCTGCGGGGTTGCGTGCCCTTTCCACCAGGGCGATGGCAGCCACTACTGCTTTGGGACGCGGCGTTCCCTTGCAGGACATTTGTCAGGCAGCACCGTGGGCCTCGCTGCACACTTTTACCAAGCATTACTGCCTTGACAGTCAAGTCCGGAGAGACAGCTTCTTTGGCCGTTCTGTTCTCCGTGACTTTCTGGTGTAAACTTGTTCGCAGACCCACCACCGGGGTTGGTATTGCTGGGGTATCTATTCTAAGGTAATGAATCTATCACTAACCTGTCTCTTTCAGATGCACCAGTTAGTACTTGTGTGACGATATATCTGTAAGAGACATTAGTTACCGCCCCTCCCATCCTCCCCGTTCTGCGAACTGATTACTAGGGTTAAGGTCCTCCCTTTCAGGTCCCTAGTTTCAATGCACCAGTGGTCAGTATCTTGCATGGCTCTGCGTTCCTGGCGCGGAAAGTCGTGTACAGAACTGATGCCAGCGCACATGGGTGGCGCCTAAATAGTCTCCGTGATGTCATCTCGGCGCATACGACGCCAGCGACGGAGGTGGATCCGCAGTACGCCACCTACTGACGCGCAGAGGTACTGCTAAGCAAGAATTTCCGCATCCTGTCTGACGCCTGGGGATATTCTAAGGTAAAGAATCTATCACTAACTAATGTCTCTTACAGATATATCGTTACACAAGTAGTAACTTGTGCAATTCGCACAGACAACACCACTGCCATGTACTATCTGCTGAAACAAGATTTTGTGCCCTCTAAATCCTGGCTCAGCAGATCTGGGAATGGCTGATAGCCCAGACGATATCAATACAAGTTCAGCATGTGCCAGGAGTCCAAAACAATTGGGCCTATTCTTTCTGCTCGAACGCAAAGCAGTGTCACAAGTGGGAGCTCAATGAAGATCGGCTACAAAGGTTTTTGCCGTAGAATGTTTTGCTAAGACTCTCAACATAAAAATTCAGATTTCCTCAGCCACTGTCTCTAGGAAACGCCTTCCACTTCTCTTGGCTGGGAACGTTTGCTAACACATTCCCTCCGTTTCCTCTCATTCTAAAGGTTCTGTAGGAGATCAAACAGGAGCCTTGCCATATCCGACTGCCCCGGTGTGGGCGCGACAGTAGTGGTTCACAGAGCTGTATCACCTATCAATGTCTTCTCTAATCCTGTTCCAAGCAAGAGAGAATCTCTTCTCCATTAACCAGGGCCATGTCGGTCATCCTCAAATTCACACACTGCACTTGTTTGCTTGGCTCCTCATCACTTAGAATTCGGACAGCTAGCGATTTCTGATGAATGTCAAGCACTACAGCAGAAAGCCTGAGCTCCTTCTGCGATCAAATGCTACTCGGTCAAGTGGAAAAGATTTTGCATATGGTGTCGCACACTCTTGCGATCCTCTCTCATCGCCTCCTAAAGACGTTTTGCCTTATCTCTTGTCTGTCGCTAAAGCTGGTCTGGCGCATACATACATCAAGGTGCACTTGGCGGCAGTATCCAGATACAGACTATGCTCTGGTTGCTTGTCTTTGTGGTCTAACAGACTAGTAAAGGAGTTCATGAAGGGAATTTTCAGGGCCTACCCTCCGATAAGACATCCCCCATTTCTATGGCAACTGAACATTGTCCTGTCACAGCTTATGAAGCCACCCTTTGAACCAAATGACAGATGCGATTTGTATACCTCTCCTGGAAGGTGGCTTTCTTGTTGGCCATCACGTCAGCTAGACGCATTAGCAAAATTCAGGCCTTTACAACAATGGAACCTTTTCTGCAGTTTTTTCAGGATAGAGTAGTTCTTTGTACCAATCCTTCTTTTCTTTCTAAAGTACCTTCTACATTTCATCTAAATGAGCCAGTAGGGGGCAAGATGGCGAACAGGTAAGATGTGAATTCTTTGTCTCCCCGCTCCCGATCGCCTGCCGCAGCCGAAGCCCACCTTGAAACTGCCCAGAAGACTGGCGAACAACAGAGGGAAAGTGAGCTGATCATCTGAGCCTCAGATGGTGCGGGATTGTTTCCCCCTGGAACCCGACTGCCAGCAAAGGAGCCTTGCCTGTCTGTGTGTAATGGCAGCTGTGGCCCGGCACGATCCATGAAAGGACCGCCCAGCTGCGGGATAACTGGGGCGGATTGAATGCCCAGACGCCGTTTGAGAGACGCAGTGCTCGTATATGGAGGCAGCCTCAGGCTCATTAAACAGTGAAGGCCCGCCAAGCAAATAGGCAACAAAGGGTTCGAGGCATGTGGGCTGCTGAATTCACATCTTGTGCATAGATCGCCGCCTAGTGTTGGGTCCGGATGATTGCACATTGTTGTCCTGGAAGAGTCTTCGAAGTATAACGAGATAGGTGGCTCCTCCCCTGGACTACAGTGCGCATGGGCATCCTCTCCATCCTCGGATAGTTTTTTTCCGCCATTGGGTTCGGATGTACTTTCCTTACTCAAGTTTGGAAACTTTACTACAAGGCCAAAAGGCCTTCGGGGTCGTCGGTATTGTTATTTCGATCGGTGCCGAGTTCTTGTTCCAGTTCTTTCGAGCAGGACGTCAAAGAGGGCCGTGTGGCCTTTTCGACACCAGAGGCCCGATCGTCGATGGAACGGAGCCCGTTCAAACGATGCCCCCTTTGTAACTCTAAATACCCGCACATCGATGTACACCCGGTGTGCAACAAGTGCTTATCACCCGACCACAATGAAGACAACTGTCTAGCTTGTGCTCGATTCCGGTCAAAAAAGACGCTTAGGCTCCGACGTGCAGTGAGACAAACGATGACGAAGCCAGCGCCCGACCCGGTGAATATCTTCGATGAAGACGACGATGAGGTCGTCGAGACTGAGGATCCAGACCAGCCGTCGGATCCGGAGCACGACTCCAACTATTATGAAGACGACGAGGAACACGGCGATGAAGAAAACGTCGACGAGGTAAGGGACGACGCGTCCCCCATTGGAGCCGTCGATGACAACTCGAGCGATGAAACAGGCCCAGCGGTGGGTACTGGGCCCGAAAAAAAACACTGAAAAACTTCCAAAGGCTCAGGTCGAGGCATCGCCAAAAGGCCTTAGCCAAGATCATGATAAACATTCTATAGCCCCGCATCTCGGCCCGGCTAAGTATATATCACACGAGCCATCGGTCACACTACTGAAAGCGAAACCGAAAGCCACCGAATCGAAAACGGAACCGAAACTGCTGAAAACATTCTTCGGATCGAAGAGTTCGGACACGTCGGAGGCGACGAAGACAAAAGGTGTCGAAGACCCTGCGGGGTCGAACATAAAGGGTGTCGAGCCGAAGGTTGGTGTGCTAAAGTCCATCGCTAAAGCCAAGCACGTCGAACCCACGAGGTCGACGTCGAAGGACAGCAACACAAACAAGGGACTACAGGCTCGGAAGATTCTCGATCCGAAGCACCGAGTCGACAGACCACAGCTCATCAAAGCCCTCGAGCCAGGACAAAAAAGGCGCCTCGAAGGAGCAAGTCGAATCGAGGCAAAAGAGCGCACCTCCGATGCCACACACACCGAAGTCGACGCAAGGCCAAAGGCACAACGACAGGGCAAAGTCGGTCGGTCCTGTATCGACGCCGGCACCGAAAAAGGTCAGTCTGTCTAAAGACGCTATACCACCGATAAAATTCGGGCTGCCCCCAACTGCACGCCCTAAGGCGATCGATCCGACAACAGGGGTCGAAACACCCAAGACGGTGTCACTTGGAAAAAGGAGTCATCCACTGGCAGAGGACGTACTGTACCAGGAGCCCTCCTATGACAATCAGTCGAAGCTACTTATCGACTCCGAAACCGGCAGACTTACTGTTCATCAGAGAAAGATCAGGTCGGAAAATCCTCTGGAATCATATAAAATTCCACTAAAAAACAAAAATGGATTCTTCTACATTGCCTGTCCTTTTCGAGGCTGTAGGGTACCATGGCCAGGACACTTCTGCATACTCACCCACACGCTCTAATGAGGATATGGGGTATGACTATGATGAACAATATTCTTACCCTGCGGACAATGATCAGGATGACCAGACTCAAGCCTGGACAGACCATAATGACCAGGGGGAGTCACAAACTATTCCTGATACTCATTCTTATCCTGTCAAGCCTTCGCCAACAGAAGATACAGCAGCGTTTAACGCATTAATCGAAAGGGCAGCTCAAAATCACGAAGTGGACATGCATGCTGACCCAATTGAAGAGGACTTCTTGTTTGACACTTTCTCCACTTCAGAGAAATCAGTTAAAACATTGCCAATGTTAAAGGGTGTCCTTAAACACGCAGGAGACATTTTCAAGGAAACCACAAGAGCAAGAGTTGTTAACCCCAGAATTGAAAGAAAATACAGACCGGCGCCTGTGGACCCTACATACATTAAGGGACAGCTGCCGTTGGACTCTTTGGTGATATCCAATGCTTGTAAACGTGCCAACTCACAAACTACTGGTGATGCTCCTCCTCCAGACAAGGAGTCTAAAGTATTAGAGGCTTCTGGGAAAAGGGTAGCTGCTCAAGCAACTAATATCTGGAGAATTTCCAACACACAGGCCCTATTAGCCAGATACGATAGGGCGCATTGTGACACACTAGAGCAACTGCTACAACATTTGCCTGATGCCTACAAGGAGGGAGCAGAAACACTGATACAGGAGGGGAAACTGATATCCAACGCATCCATTAAATTTGCGCTGGACGCAGCAGACACCGCAGCCAGGGCCATCAACACAAGTGTCATGCTCAGAAGGCATGCTTAGTTGCGCATCTCTGGGTTCAAACCTGAGATTCAAACCACATTATTAAATCAGCCTGTGAACCCTGATTTTTTATTTGGTCCTGATGTGGACACAATCTTAGAGAAGATTAAAAAAAGACACAGACAGACAAATCTATGGGAGCCTTGCAGTCACAACAATTCAGAGGAGGCTCCTTTCGTCGCTCCAATAACAGAGGAGCTACAAGAGGCCAGGCTTCCCAGCAGACTCAATACAATAAAGGTAGCACGCAAACCACCTATAATAAAACAAGCAGAGGTGGATACTGTGGCAACAGCAGTAAAGGCAGAGGACGAGGGAATAACAACACCAGATCCTCCGCAAATAATAAACAGTGACGCCTGGTCACTGCCCCCAGACCATGTAACACCGGTCGGGGGCAGGTTACAACAGTTCCTACCAGTCTGGGAAAGCATTACCACAGACAGGTGGGTGAGACAACTTATTCAGTACGGCTATTGTCTAGAGCTAACCTCCACTCCACCCAACATACCCCCAAGGCACCGTCCTATGTCCGCAGAGCACATGCGCTTATTGCAGCAAAAAGTCATCAGCATGTTGCAAAAAGGGGCCATAGAACTCGTCCCTATACAGCAACAAGGTACAGGGGTGTACTCGCTGTACTTCTTAATCCCCAAGAAGGACGGGTCTCTCAGGCCAATACTGGACCTCAGGCCCCTAAACCAATTCATCTTGTCAGAACACTTTCACATGCTCATTTTACAGCAAGTTCTACCATTGCTCAGTCAGGGAGATTTCCTCGCAACACTAGACCTAAAAGATGCATATTTCCACATACCAATACATCCAGCGCACAGGAAGTATCTCCGGTTTACCATCCAAAATCAGCACTACCAGTTCAAGGTACTGCCTTTCGGGGTGACAACAGCCCCCAGGGTGTTTACCAAGTGCCTAGCGACAGTGGCGGCGCACCTACGGAGAAACTATATTCACCTCTACCCCTATCTGGACGACTGGCTCATCCAAGCAAAGTCAGCCCAGCAATGTGCCAGCCACATGTCCCGCACTATTCACCTCCTACACAGCCTCGGATTCTCATTAAACTACCCAAAGTCTCATCTTCAGCCAGCCCATGTACAGCAGTACCTGGGAGCAACAATAGACACTCTGGCAGCAAAGGCGCAGCCGAACTCAGCAAGAATCAACAGCATTCTATTACTGATTCAAAAATTCAGACCCCAACACTCACTCATAGCACGGGTGTTTATGCAGTTGATAGGCATGATGGCCTCCTGCATCTTCATAGTCCCTCACGCGAGACTACACATGCATCCGCTTCAGGAGTGCTTAGCACGGCAGTGGAACCAGGCTCAAGGACAATTAACAGACCTAGTGTTGGTGACCGGTCGCGCATACAGCTCTCTGCATTGGTGGAGCCCACAAAACCTTTGCAGGGGACGACCGTTCCAGGAACCTGTACCACAAATGGTGCTGACGACGGACGCTTCTCTCCTGGGGTGGGGAGCGCATGTCATCCATTACCCAGTGCAGGGACTATGGACTACACAGCAGAAAAGGATGCATATCAACCTGCTGGAACTGATGGCAATCTTTATGGCAATGAAGGCGTTCAAGGTACATTTGTGCAACAAAGTCGTGTTAATCCGGACGGACAACATGACTGCCATGTACTACATACAGAAGTAGGGCGGGACACACTCTCCACAGTTGTCCCATCTAGCGCAAAGCATGTGGAAGTGGGCCATTCAGAGAAACATCTTCCTCATGGCGGAACACCTCCCAGGCAAGGACAACCAGAGGGCTGATCTGCTCAGCAGACACAGCCGCCAGATGCACGAGTGGGAGATACATCCCTCAGTGCTTCAACCGTACTTCCAGCGGTGGGGTTACCCAGAAATAGACCTGTTCGCCACAAGGGAAAACGCAAAATGCCCAAGCTTCGCCGCCAGGTTTCCACATCCGCAGTCTCGGGGTAATGCGATATGGATGAACTGGTCAGGCAAGTTTGCGTACGCTTTTCCCCCAGCCCCGATCATACCACTAGTGGCACGCAAACTGCGACAACACTCAATGACGCTCATCCTAGTTGCTCCAACGTGGGCGCGGCAACCATGGTACACCACGTTCCTAGAACTTTCCGTGGTTTCCTCATCAAAGGCTCCGATTAACACCCAGTCTTTTAACGCAGAGCCATGGCGACATTCAGCACCCAGATCCGCAAGAGTTGAACCTTGCGATCTGGCTCCTGAGGTCATAGAGTTTGGTTACCTGAACTTGCCTCCTGACTGTATGAATATTATCAAGGAGGCAAGAAGACCTACAACCAGAGCATGCTATGCGGCGAAGTGGAAACAACTTGTCATCTATTGTAACAATAATGACATAAATCCGCTAGACGCATCTACTCAAAACATTATATGTTACCTGTTACATTTACACAGGTGCAATCTAGCTTACAGTTCCATACGTATACATTTAGCTGCGGTGGCCGCTTATCTTCGGAACAGGCAGCACCTTTCACTCTTCAGGGTACCTGCTATTAACTATTGACTCAAACGAATCATTCCTCCAAGACACCCACCCTTACCTGTCTGGAACTTAAACGTGGTTCTAACCAGACTAATGGGACCTCCTTTTGAACCTCTACACTCGTGTGAGATACAATTCCTAACGTGGAAAGTGGCTTTTCTAGTGGCGATTACATCACTTCGAAGAGTTAGTGAGCTGCAAGCCCTAACTATTCATCAGCCATTCATACAAATTCACGCAAATAGGGTAGTACTGCGAACAAAGCCTAAATTTATGCCAGAGGTGGTATCCCAGTTTCACATCAACCAAGCTATAGAACTGCCAGTATTCTTCCCAAATCCAGAATCAGTGGCAGAAAGGGCTATACATACCCTAGATGTTAAAAGAGCTCTCCTGTACTATATAGACAGAACAAAACTTTTCAGAAAGACTAAGCAACTGTTTGCTGCCTTTTCACCACAGCACAAAGGCAACCCCATTTCCAAATCAGGTATAGCCAGATGGATTGTTGAGTGCATACAAATTTGTTATCAAAAAGCTAAACGCACATCAACAGTTCCCCCAAGAGCGCATTCAACACGCAAGTTAGGGGCATCCATGGCTTTCCTAGGAAACATTCCTCTAGAAGACATATGTAAGGCAGCCACATGGACTACCATACATACATTTACCAAACACTACTGCGCAGATGTACACTCCAAACAGCAGGCAGCTGTAGGGCAGGCTGTACTCAAGACTCTTTTTCAGACTGCTGCAGGTGGCACGGGCAACCGCCGCTAGGGGGAGACTGCTATACATTCTATGGACAAGATGTGAATTCAGCAGCCCACATGCCTCGAACGGAATATGCTACTTACCAGTATGCATCTGTTCTTGGCATGTAGGGCTGCTGATATTCACATCGCCCTCCCTCCTCCCCGGTGCCTGTCGCAGCTGTAGCACTCAGAATTAATCTCTAGCATGGACATCACTTACTGTATCATACTCCATCCCTGCCACAATGGCGAAAAACAATCTGAGGATGGAGAGGATGCCCATGCGCACTGTAGTCCAGGGGAGGAGCCACCTATCTCGTGATACTTCGAAGACTCTTCCAGGACAACGATGTGCAATCATCCGGACCCAACACTAGGCGGCGATCTATGCACATGATGTGAATATCAGCAGCCCTACATGCCAATAACAGATGCATACTGGTAAGTAGCATATTCCTTAGCGGGGGCAGGGCCTAGGGACTGAACAGCTATGCGGCAGCTAATCTGACTCTGCGCAGCTGCGGAGAAGAGGGTCGGCACCGGCGCTCAGGAGGAGGCCGCAATGTTTCCAGAAAGTGGTGAGCCTGGCAGACTTAAGAGAACAACGCTGTGCCTGACCTGTGCTACAATGAAATCCCAACTAGAACGCCGATTGGGACTCTTGAAAGAAGCAGGCGACGAGGGGGATTCTCCCAAACCAACGTGAAAAGGCCAGACATGGGCGCAGTGGTTGGGGGATCAAAGAGACATTCAACGTACAGTGCTCGCAGGGGCCCAAACAAACCGTTCAGAAGGGAACCTTGTGGGAAGCGGGTCTCGGTGAGGGGACTCCCAGGGTAGCACTGAAGTAAAAGAAGCCCCGGATGATTGGCCTATAACGAGAGGAGACGTTTGTGCTCCGCGATAGTGGTCCCATTATAGAGGTGAATCACTAGTAGAAGAACGCCCTGCTGGACCCCCGAGCAATGGCCTACCAGTGAGTGCGGAATAGAGCCGGAGACGTTTTGATGCATAGGCCCTGATGAGACCTCATTATCTTGTAGCTCTATGGACGGATCCCTACTAGCGAGGGAATACCGGAAGAACTACACAGACACGAGCTGAGCAGCAGCCCACAGAGAACTTAGCCACAGCAGGGCTGGGTGGGGCGCGTTGTTTCGGTGACAAATGAGGTACGGCAGCCCCTATTGAACTCCTGAAGATAGTTGGGTACCCCATGGGATGTGAGACCGGTGGTTATTGAAGAATGGCTGTTCAGAGGAAAAGAAGACCGGAGAGCCTCACAACAGCTAAGAATCTGGGTAAGGGACCTTAAACGAGAAGAGAGCCTGAAGAAAGTCGCTAAAGGAAGCTCCAAATCTACCGCCTAAGCCAGCGGAGGGGGACGGTGGAACGTGGGCCCGCTGTGGGGTTGCTTGTGCTGGGGCCGGGGGGCTCCCGGAGGTGAGGCCTCCCTTCAGCGAAGCTGTTTTGGAAGTGGTAATGGTCAAGGAGATGGCATCCAACTGATAGCAGGGGGGAAACCTGATCCCGTCACAATATCGATGGAATGACAGGCGATCCTGGAATCGCTGTCTAGCGATAAGCAGAAGGGAGAAGACGCGGGCGAGATCTGTGGGCAGACAATTAAGTTCATAGCAGTTCTTGGCGTGCTGCGGGCAAGAACTTTTTTGGATTTAGGAGGGGATTTAAGGTCACAACATGCACCCAACAACTCCACCCACTGGGGTCGCTTGGACTTGACCCACGGGTCCTGGACTCGAAAAGACTAAATTAAGTTTACAGTTTAGTTTGTTTCCTTTTTGGGAGACTAGTACTCATAGTAGCAAGCTGCAGGGGGAAGGAGAGACGCACCAGGGGTAGAGATCGAAAGATGAGGAAAGGGTAGTCAGGAGGAATGCCACCACATGACATCGCATACAATTAAAGTCCTTTCATTCAATTTGAAAGTCTTCAATAACCTTACCAAAAGGCGAGCTATGCTTTCATATCCAGAAAATGAGGGGGCAGATATCTGCCTTTTACAGGAAACTCACCTCATGAGTAAGGATTGGCACCGCCTCCAAGCTCAGGCATTTCCACAAATATTCATTTCCTCCACCTCTGATAAAAAGGCTGGGGTAGTAATCCTGGTGACAAGGCATTTCAGGGTAGAGAGTGGGCCCTAAGGTGGCTGAGGTGATGGCCAGGTTATTAGCCCACACAATACACATCGGGTGACACTCCATAGTGATAGGAACCATATGTGCACCAAATACAGGGCAGGAACAATTTCTGCAGGCGGCGGTTTCTTTGATGACTTTGCAGACGCGCTTGACACTTAGCGGAGGAGATTAAAATATTGTACTCAATGCCCAAAAGGATAGATCAAACAGCCATTCAGGTCAAGCAGGGGCTCTATCACAGGGAGGGTGCTGATGGCTGCAAGACATGGGATTGATGGACTTTTGGAGAGAAGCACACCCTCATTCGACCCAATTTACTTTCTTTTCTCATGCCCATAAAACTTATGCACACTTAGATTATGTATTGGGGACAAGGGAGTTGTATAACATCATGGTAGACCTGGATATAGTGCCGGTGGCGCTTTCAGATCATGATTCAGTGACCCTCACCCTACATTATTCCCACCCCCCACCCCCGAATAAACACATTGGGAACTGGAGATTAAGGTAGACTATGCTCCTTCGACCAGCGTTGACACAGCAGCTCACAAAGGCACTACAGTACTACCTTGAACTGAACATCTGATAGAGATGTCTAGCTGCAGATTTCTTAACTTAGAATATCTCCAGGCGTCAGACTGGATCCAGAAAACTTTTCCGCAGCAGCACCTCTGCCCCGGGGGCGGCACTGCCCGGCTCTGCCCTGACGTCGTCCACGGACATGACGTCAGCGGAGCCATTTGTGGAGCCATATATGCCCCTCCCGGCGTGCTGACAACAGGTTTTCTTCTTTTCCGCCTCCAATCGCAGATCCTGGAAAACCAGCAGTTCCTTGGCCTGGTTTTTAGGCCTTCTACAACACCAACAGTGTGTAATGCCTTCCGGATTTAAGGCTTGTGCGCGTCAGATGTCTGGCACTGACTCGCACCCCATGTGTATGGGGTGCCTCGGCATGCACCACAGCTCCAAGGACTGTGACGCCTGTCAGAGGATGAAACCAAAGTCCTTGAGGGAGCGTCTCATGAAGTTGCTAGCCGCGTGGGTGTCTGGTCCGGTTCACTCACGTCGCCGCTTTTCTTCTCGGGATCAAGCTCGTTCCTGAGGTCCCTCCCGCGTGCGCCATACGACAACAGGTAAGCGTAAGCACAGGCGTCGCTTACATAGATCTTCATCCACTGTCCCTGCTGCTGCCGCCCATTCCTCTCGCACTGCGCCAGGTGAGGGTGCACGGCAGCCTCATTCTCCGTATCCACCCTTCCCGGGTGTTGAAGCAATTCATGCCCAAATGGAGGCTTATTCAAAGGCACTCCACGCATGATTTGAATCGTCCCCTCTCCCTGGTGCGCCTTCGGGTCCCACAGAGGTAGCTGGCACCCAGGCCGGATCTTCGTCTGCGGACGTTTCACCAGCACCGGCTGTGTGCGTTGACTCCGATTCCGGAGCCAACGCGAACCCACCGAGCCAGGGCCCAGACCTCAGCCCTTCCTGCCAGTCAGCGCATAGCCCTGTGCGGCTTCCTGCGGCGCCGGCGACGCCCGGGTCGATGCCGGGTACTACACCAGACTCGGCGCTGGTTCCGGCACCTCGTGCTCCCTCCAGGCAGGTTGCAGTGAGCTCGGCATCCAAGTCCAGTCTTCTGTGGAGGTTGTCGAGGTGACTCTGATGCGGCGTCGATCGACGCTGGTGCCAGCATCGTGTCCGCTTCCCTTGGTGGTTGCTCCCCCGACTTCTCGGGCGGCAATGGGTCTCCACCACGCCTCCTCCCTTGGAACCTGATGTTTCCCTGGACTCCCCTGATCAAGGAGCCATGGTGCAAGTACCTTGTGTCTCCTGGCCCTCGGGTAAATCTCCGGCTCCTCCACTGCTCATGTCCAGTGGTAGAATTAGCCTTCAGTTATCTCCTACTGACAGTTTATCTCCTACTCGGATGGCAACTGAGTCTAGTGCTGCCTTCACGTGCGCTATTCATGGGACTGCTGCTGTGCTTGGCTTTCAGCCTCCTATGGTGCCTCTTCTCTCTGATCCTTTGTTGGATCTGCTCCAATTTGGAGCCTATCAAAGTAGAACCTTTGCTGCCCTTCGGAGACTCTTTTCTGGATATCCTGCGTGGCACATGATCCAGACCCTATTCAGGTGACCCTGTTGATCGGGCTATTGCTCGCAGACACCGCCCTGCCCCTTGTTATCCTCTTTGTCTGTCTCTTCACCCAACAGCTCAGGGACTGGTTGTTCAGGCAGCTTTTAATTTACAGTCCTCACCCTCTTTGCCCCTGTTACCTCCAACCAGGGAATCTAGGTGGTTGGATGGTTGTGGTCGCCGGCTTTTCACCTCTGCCAGCGCAGGCGTCCGGGCTTAAATACGGCCTGTGTGTTTTCACGAGCATCCTCCGCTCTTTGGGACACAGTTTCTCACATTCTCCCTTCTATTCCAGAAGGTCCGCGGACGCAATTGCTTTATCTACTGCTGCATGTTAGAAGCAGGTGACCCTGTTGTTCGGGCTATTGCTCGCAGACACCGCCCTGCCCCTTGTGATCCTCTTTGTCTGTCTCTTCACCCAACAGCTCAGGGACTGGTTGTTCAGGCAGCTTTTAATTTACAGTCCTCACCCTCTTTGCCCCTGTTACCTCCAACCAGGGAATCTAGGTGGTTGGATGGTTATGGTCGCCGGCTTTTCACCTCTGCCAGCGCAGGCGTCCGGGCTTTAAATACGGCCTGTGTGTTTTCACGAGCATCCTCCGCTCTTTGGGACACAGTTTCTCACATTCTCCCTTCTATTCCAGAAGGTCCGCGGACGCAATGGCTTTATCTACTGCTGCATGTTAGAAGCATGGCACAGTTCTCCCTTAAGTCATCCCAGGATGTGACTGACTCTATGGGCCGCCGGTTCCTTGCTCACGCTGTGGCTTTACGCTGCCATGCTTGGCTGCGTGACAGTCGCTTCCCAGATCATATTCGGGATGTACTCTGAGATCTTTCCGTTCAATGGAGTGGATCTTTTTGACCGCCATGCAGATTCAGCGGTCTCCCGTCTCTTGTCAGGGCTGCCATAAATCTGGTTGCCATATTCACTGCTTCTTTTCGTGCGTCCAACCTAATGCTCAAGTTAGTTTTTAGCATCCGGTTACTGTTCATGGCGGGGTTACCATCTCTATGTTTGTTTGGCGCAGCCGTTTGGCTAATTCTCTTCTGTTCAGTCCTCTGAATGTGTGCTTAGCCCAAGAGGACGTCCCTTCTAGGGATTAGCCTCACCCTATGTGGGGTATTTCATGGCATTGGGTTCTGCCTTTGCCTTGACACGCTCCTATGAAGTCTACAAGCAGACGTTCTGCTGGTAGTCTCTTGTCTCTTCCTACAGAGTTCCCTGTATAACTTGCTCTATTGCACGTTGGGTTGGTCTGTCTGTACTGCATTGGAACCGGCTTGGGTTCCGTGCTGTGTGTTGTCTATCTCACATCCCTAGTTGTGGCACATCTTTCACGAATGACACCCTATTTGCTGCTGTGCGGTCTGCTTTTTCTTGTTTTTATTGGTGTAACTTAAACGTGCACCCCCTTCGGGTTTGTCCTCCAAAATGGCGGATTAACAGAGGTTCTCTGTTTCCTTATGAGTCTTTCCACGCTTTTGCTTGGATTTATTCTGTGCATTCTCAAAGGGGCGTGTTTTTCATGGATACTCGCTCATTGAGATCCGGGTCCTTTACATTTGTCCTCACTTTTTCCACTGTAGTGACTATTTCTTTTTCCTACTCCGTCTTGCAGGGGACTGTGGTTCCTCTCAGGCAAGGGGCATGGGTTACTTACTGCTCTGGACATTGTCCTACCCAGTTTTCGCATGTCGGTGAGTATGTTAAGTGTATTCTAGAATCTTGTTGGGTCACGTTTCATTGTTTAAATGTTTTTCCTCCTGCTAGTATCTGCTGTGTGTTCTTACACAACTGTTTTGTGCTGGCACTTTAATTCATCCGGTGTCCGTGGTTCCTGACCCGGTATACTTCTACCACCAGCTCTTGTGGTGTCCAGCTTGCTTGTGCCCTTTTTGGGCCATTGCCTTCTTGCCTTCTTGTTGTTGTCTGCCTCTGAGCTACTATGCTACCCTACAGGTAGTCTTTGCTTACTGCGTATGGTTCCACTGTCCACACGGCATGCTTAGGTCCCTTCCGGTCTTCGCTCTTGTTTGTTGTCGCTCCACTGCTGATCATATGCCATTCACATATTGTGACAACACCGCCTAGTCTGACGTGTTGTATACTTTCGTACTACTGGTATCTTGTGGCTATGGATTGGCATTCTGCCACTGCTGTCACTTGTGTCTTCTGGTACCGGTTTCAACAGGGTTCTTTTTCGTTGTTGTACATATTGGACCCACGTTCCATGCCTCTGTCGTACTAGTTGCCGTCTTTCGAGGATTTGCTGCAATTGGCGCGCTGCATCCGGCGGTTCTCTCTCACACTTGGTTCAGCCCCACTTCTTACGAAGTAATACCCTTCATCTTTCCTCCAGCTTATCTAGTATTTGGTTTCTTCTCCATGCTGGCACTTACTGGATATGGGTCAGCCTATTGCCACAGCTGCCCCATGTGTCTTTATGGGTACAGGTTCCACAGTGCTTTTTACCACTGTTTTGCTTCGTCGACCGGTAATGACTTTTGCTTTCTGTCGCCACCTCGGATCCTGTGGATCCTTCAAACCCTGGGTTGGTAAATCCCCTTTTTTGAGTATTCTGGCTCTGAGTTTTCCTTCTCTCAATCGGGTATACACAAAGGTTTTTTTTTCGTGCTGTTCTTGACTGCTTCTAGTGCCTTTGCCTCCCATGGCTTTCAGCTCTCTTTAGAGCTTCATGGTCTGGTGGTTAACTGCGCTAACATTACCGTCCTCATTGTGGTTAGTCCCCAAGGTTAACGGTGCTTTTAAGTTACCTTATGGATGACTAAGTTCTTTCGGGAACTTGGTGGGATTCAGTCGCAGACCCGCCCCCTCTATGGGTATGGCTTTGGTATCTATTCTAAGTTCAGGAATCTGCGGCTAGACGTCTCTATCAGATGAACGAGTTGCTTACCTTTGGTAACGATGTATCTGGTAGAGACATAGTCTAGCCGCAGATTCCTTAATGCCCGCCCGTCCTCCCTGTTCTGCGAGGACCTTTTCAGGTTGAGGCTTTCTATACTCGCCTCCCTTAGGGTAGCTTGCCCTCTTGCAGGGTGATATACTATCTCACTCCAACATAGGCTACTTCGTTCTGTTTCTCTGCTACTTTCCGCCCATTTTCTAAAAAATTAGGCGGTATAATTAATAGATCATGTGTTCCTTCCAGCCCTCGGCCTGGATTGTAGGGTGTGAAATCTATTCATGTTTTTTCCCACATCCCACTTTCCCCTACTACATTGCTTTATGGTCTTTGCCACCACCTCTGCGGCCTTTTCCTTCAGGTCTGTTGGCTATGTACATTTATGGATCTTTTTTTTTTTTTGATAATCAACTTAATTGATTTTACATAAACAAACAAAATTCATTGGTTGCAGCTCAATAATTAGCACATGTATTAGGTCAATGGTTGTAAAAGTTACAGATAGGGTCAGTCCATTCCAGTCCAGCACCACACCTTGCATAGCAGTTGCAGCATAGCGTAGAACATAAGAAAAACAGAAAATCATGGTGGTATCATATTGAACCATTTCCCCCACATTTTGTGAAATAATTCCGGGCACCCTCGGGCTTCAAATAGGGCCTCCTCCTGGGTCCCGCACCAATTCACCCCTCTCCTCCACACCTTCACAGTTGGCGCCTTGGCCACCGCCACTGCCGTCCCCAAGAGACGTTTGTCCATCCTAGAATCGTCTAGACCGTCAAAGACCCCCAGCAGCATCCGCAATGGGTCGTGTGGGACCACCCAACCCAGGGCCTGGGTAAGCTCCCCCCCCCCCCCCCCCCCAGAAAGCCACTATCGCCGGGCAGAGCCACACCATATGGTAGAAATCCGCAGAGGCCATGCCACATCTCGGGCAATCCGAAGAGGATCGCAGTCGGGCATGGAACAACCGTTCCGGGGTGAGGTATGTCGCACGGAGGTAGTATATCTGTACCAGGCGCAGCTTGAAGGACGCGGTCAGGGTTCTGGGCGCCATAAGGGCATCTTTCCAATCAGCCTCCTCCAGGGGGCCCACCCACCCCTCCCAGCGAGCACGAAGCCGGTCTAGGGAAACGGGGCCATTATTCACCAGGGAGCGGTAAATGTGGCACACTCCACCTCTGCCCAGATTCCCCATCATCAGCTGGGCCTCTAGCGGGTTGAACTCTGGAAGGGAGACAGGTGAGGAGAGATGTGTGTAGAGGGCGTGGCGTAGTTGTAGGTAGCGAAAGTGCTGGGCGTGAGAAAGGGCGCGGCGTTGCTGTAGGTCTGTAAATGAGAGGATATGGTCCCCCTCCCAGACATCCCCGAGCCCCAAACTCCAATAAGGTCCCAACGTCAGAACCCCTTCAGGGACGAGACCTCCCGCAACCAGTTCCCATGCCAGAGTGGTGTCTGCCAAGTGAGTTTCCGGTCCCACCCCACGTGTCACAAGGCAGTACGCCAGGCCAGGAATATCGTTCTGGTGACCGGGGCCATTGTCTGTGGCACTGAACTGCCGTACAGAAGTGCCTGAAACTGTGGGAAGTCCATTGCGGTGAGTTCCACCCGATAGGCTGGGTTGGACCAGCCGCCCGCATACCAGTCGTGGATGACGATAAGTTTCGTGGCAAGGTAATAAAGATGGAGGTGGATCACCCCCATACCTCCATCAAAGGGGGGAATGCGGCAGTGTGCTAGGGATATGCGCGGTCGCCCGCCTCCCCAGAGAAACCGGGTTAGGGCCCCGTCGAGTTCGCGGAACCAAGTGCGCGGGAGGGGGATGGTGATGTTCTGCAGTATATAAAGGAAATGGGGGAGGACCATCATTTTGAAGAGTGCGCTCCTACCCAGGTGGTTGAGGGGGAGAGCCTGCCACCTCCTAAGATCTGCCTTCATTCGGACGACCAAGGGCGTGATGTTCAGGGCCCACTCAAGCTCCGGCAAGAGAGCCACCCATACCCCGAGGTACTTGACCGAATGGCGCCTGAGGGGAATAGTCGACTGCCAGTCGTTGCATTCTCTGGAAGGGTGTAGCGGGACCAAAGTGGACTTGGCCGCGTTGAGACGAAGTCCGGAGACCTCCTCAAAGGCCGAGAGGATCTGCAAGCACCTGGGGCCCGAATCTGCTGGATCCGCCAGGTAGAGAAGCACGTCGTCTGCATAGAGAGCTATTTTGTCACGTGGCTCTGATTCCAGGTCCATCCCCGAATAAGGGGGTCTCGCCGGATGAGCGCCGCCAGGGGCTCCATCGCGAACAGGAGTGGCGAGAGGGAGCACCCCTGACGCGTGCCCTTGCGGATCGGGAAGGCCATGGAGAGCTCCCATTAATAAGCACCCGGGCTCGGGGTTGGCATAGAGGACCTTGATGAGGCGGCGGAACGAGGGGCCGAAGCCCATCACGTCCAGCACGTCCTGCAGGTAATCCCAGTTCACCGTGTCGAAGGCCTTTTCGAAGTCAAGGAAAAGGAGGGCCAGGTACGGGGTCAGTCGAGCACAGCGGGCCAGGGCCAAGTGGAGGCGACGGATGCAGTGGCGGGTACCTCTAGCCGGCATGAACCCGCACTGGTCGGGGTGGACCAGCTCCTGTAGGAGAGGCCGGAGCCTCTGGGCCAAGACCTTGGCGAAGAGCTTAATCTCTGTTGATCTACGAGATTGGGCGGTAGTCCGCACAGCTCAGAGAAGGCGGCTGAGTCTTCGGGATAACCACTATTGTGGCCAAGTCCGACTCAGGGGGGTAAGGAGCCAGTCTCCGCTACATGACGGAAAGGTCAAGCAGTCGGGGAGCCAAGATATCACAAAAGGCAGCCTAGTATTCCTGTGGGTACCCGTCGGGACCGGGCGTCTTACCGGGGTGCAGGAGGGAAATGGCATCCTGAACCTCCTCCAAAGTGAAGGGGCGGTCCAGAGCTTCTGCAGTGTCCTGGGGGAGAGAAGGCAGGGATTCCAGCTGCGCGAGTTTGGCCATCTGTTCCGATCTTTTCGCGTGGACCAAACCCCTGGCCACTCCGCGGATCACGGCCTTGCCTGCCTCCCACAGCTTCCCCGGCAAGGGGACCGAGCCCTCGTTGGTGGAGAAGTAGTGGCTGAGTTCCTGACCAAGGGACTCTACCATGGCGAGTCCTGCAGGAACCAGGCATTCAGACGCCAGACTTCCCGTGGACCCGTCGGGGAAGACCCGAGCCGGAGGGAGACAGGAGAGTGGTCGGACATTCCCTGGGTAGGATGGCAGCACCAGAAACCAGTTGGCAGTCGGTGGCCGGCAGCAGAAGGAGGTCGATGCGGGAGTGGGTATGGTGTGAGGCCGACGTATGGGTATATTGACTCGTGCGGGTGACCCGCCAACACATCACAGTACCCAGAGCCGAAGCCCAGCTCGACAGAGTATTAGCGGAGGTGATCCGGGCCATGGACGGAGCCCCGGTCGTGTCATGTTGGGGCTGCATGACGGCGTTAAAGTCTCCCCCGACCACCGTGAGACCCTGCGGGAGGGAGGAAAGGACCTGCGTGAGATGTCGAAGTGTCGGAGACAGGAGGGTGGCGGGGTATGTAAAGACTCAGGAGGTTTAGGGGGCACCCCTCCACAGCACCTGATACCACCACATACCGGCCCTGCAGGTCTGCTTAGGCCGCGGTTGTGAGAAGTTGGCTGATATATGATGCTCACTAGTTCTAGTGATCACCTTGTATCAGTTCAAACAACCCTTATGGTGATTGGTTGTAAGTCAACCTTATAGACCAGGCTATCCTAATGGTAGCATGGACAGAGCAGTCTTAGGCTAAACTCTTTTGGCATGTGAAGCCAGCTGTTTTACCACATATAACCCCTTGAATACCAGATGAAAGGACACCCCACAGGTTGTTGTTAAAATAAACAATATATTTATTACTAAGAAACACCTCTGAACTCTTTATGAGATCAGAGGGCTAAGCACATAACAATACTCTTCAGAAAAAATACAGTAAGTCGCACAATTACAATGATGCCCCTAGGGGCACGACAAACCATATACTAAGTAAATGGGTTAAGTAGAACGATAGAAGAAATAAGTATGCCCAGAGGGCTGTAGAATCGCTAGGGCTACACTACCCTAACCTTAGGTAAGGAGCAGGAGGCCCACAGGACACGTGTGCAGTGTTAGAACACACACGCGGGTTTCAATGCAAAGTCAATGGGCTTGAACAAATTACGAAATAGGCAAGTAAGGACAGTTCCGACTGGTTGAGACTAAAACTACAGGATACCTGGACACTAGGAGAGTCAATCTACCTATGAGCACCGAAATGCACTCGTTAACTCACCCACGGGCTGCGGGTGCATAGGGTGAAAGTGCGTCGGGTTTCCGCGTTGAAGTCAATGGAGCCTGGAAGAAAAGATGCTGCAGCGACCAGGAGGGAGATGTCCGGAGGATCCAAGGTGGATCGATGAAGATGGAGACCTGAAAGCAGAGGGGACAGTGTTCAAAGTCACTAGCCAGTGACCAGTGTAGAACCAGGAAGGAACCAGATGCTGTCGTCGCAATCAGGGGAAAAGGTGCCGCTTGTCTCTGCAGCCACGTGGGACCAGGAGGTGTCTTCGACGACCAGGATGGAGCACGAGCTGTCCCACGCAGGCTCTCGCTGTCGGCGGTGTCTGTTCCGGGATCGGAGTCAACAGGCCTTGGCAAAGGCAACCCACACGGTGAGTGAGGATGGCGTCTAGTGCGGACCAGGAGGGTCCGAGGTACTTCTCTTTTGGAAGGAAGCATGGTCCAGTCTGGAGCAACCAGACCAGCGGTGTAGATTTCAAGGTTCGTCGTCTAGGATGCCAACAAGCCAGCCGGCAAGTGACCAGACAACGAGTCGAGCAGCAACTAGGCAGAAGGGCCCCACGCAGATCTCGTGGAGGCTGGAGGGCTGGTCTTCGGTGCAGGAGCTGCTCGGGGCTGGGGCTTCTCAATCCCCAAAGCACTCACTCGAGGGTACCTCAGAGGCCGAGCTGGAAGCGAAGTGCAGTTCTTCAAAGATGGCCGGTCCCACGTGTCTCGTCGCACCCACGTGTCTCGTCGCACACACGTGTCTCGTCGCACCCACGGGTCTCGTCGCACCCATGGGTCTCGTCGCACCCATGGGTCTCAGCTATGCTGCAGAGGTCGGAGAGGCCTGGGAGTCCGGGTCTCGTCGAGCTCTGAGGTCTGGTTCCGGCAGGAAGGAAGACAAAGTGAACTGCTAGGACGCTTGATGGTGCCTGCAGTTGCAGGGTGGTCACTCCTTGGCCACAAGGAAGATTTCTTCAGTCTTCTGTGGAGCAGAACGTCGAAGTCCAGAGTTTCTTTCTTGTAAAGTTGTTCATGATAATCTAATTTGGAATGGGACCAGCTCCTACCTTTATTCTGCTAAAGGGGGCTGTACTATCGACTAGGTCCCTCCCTGGGTGGGACCAGGAAGGGGGTGGTTACACCCCCTATCCTTTGTCAGGTTTCGCGCCAGAGCTGGGGCTGGAGTGCCCCAGCAACTGGTTTGAACCGGGGTATGCACAAGGACACCTTGTGTGCCCCAGGCATGTGTCATTCGTTTCAGCCCTTCCTACCTCAATACACAAAGTCCTGTCTGGGGTGGTGCTAGCACCTCCCAAGGCAGGAAACCCTTTGTCCAGGCCTCCTGCGCTGGAAGGACTCCCAGCAGCAGGAGGTCAGACTTGTGTCTGTGGTGGCAGCATCCATTTTGTGATGCTGAGGCTCGGGTTAACTTTAACCGGGGTTACAGTTACATACATGTCTTATCCCTCTAGGAGGGTGGAATGCTACCCCCGTCGCCAGAACTGGCGAGGGGGTAGTATTCCAAAGCGAATGACACCTTACATGACATGTTTTGATAATACTATACCAAGGTTAGCAATAACCGCGAGGATTATAATGCACTTAAGAGTATATGGTATAGCATTATCATGGAACAGCTACAAGGACATGGTTCCGCAAGCTGCAGACAGGCTCAGCTCATGCTAGAGCACCATCTCACATAATTCCAAGCACTCTGCCTTCAGGATTGATAAGGCCTGCCATAGGAGTGACTTATAGGAATCTTTGTGTCCATTTTGTGGTTAGATATAGGTATACTATATCTACAGCAAAGGGTGATTACGCCACCGTGCCCCAGCTGTGCTATCAGCCAGTTGTGTCTGTTTGGATGGCCAGCCAGGGGTGGCATAATACATGCTTCAGCCCCTGGTAGGCCCTGGGTACACCTATGCCCTGGGTACCTAAGGTACACTGTACAGGGACTGATAAGGTGACCCCATACCAATTGGTAAATGCACCTAAAGTACATGTGTGTCAATTTAGAGAGAGAACAGCTAGGCTGTGGGTCTGATTACCAGGACCACAGCCAGGGAAAGTCGTAAACCAGTGAAGCAAAAAGCAAAAATCTGGGGTGACCATATGATTGCAGACCCTACTCTCCTACAACCCCCCCCCCCCCCAAACTTAGGGACATTAAACTAACCTTGACCAGGTGAGTCTTCCTGTTCTAAGTGGAAATACCTGGAGAGCCCATCTGCATTGCCATGGGCAATACCAGGTCTGTGTTCCACTTTAAAGTCCATCCCCTGTCGGGAAATGGACTGCCTAAGAAGTTTGTGCTTTTTACCCTTCATTTGATTTAGCCACAAGAGGGGCTTATGGTCGTTCTGAATTTTGAAGTTAGTTCCAAACAAGTATAACCTCAACTTCTTCAGGGCCCAAACCACAGCAAAGGCCTCCCTCTCAATAGCTGACCAACGTTTCTCTCTAGGGGTCAGCCTTCTACTTACAAAAGCAATGGGCTGGTCATGACCATCAATATTCAGTTGAGATAGAACAGCTCCCACACCCAACTCAGAATCATCTGTTTGGACAATGAAGTTTTTGGAGTAGTCAAGACTCTTGAGAATAGGTGCAGGCAGTACACATGGCCTGCTTCAGGTCATCAAATGCCTTTTGACAGCTAACTGTCCACTGAACTTTCTTTGGCATTTTCTTGCTTGTCAAGTTATTAAGTGGTGTCACAATGGAGCCATAATTTTTGACAAACTTCCTATAGTAACCAGACAGGCCCAAGAAAGCTCTGACCTGTGTCTGGGTGGTTGGAGGAGCCCAGTCCTTTATGGCCTGTATCTTGCTCTCCAAGGGTTGAAGCTGGTCCCCACCTACAAGGTGCCCCAGCTACACAACCTGACTCTGCCCTATCTGGCACTTGGTGGCCTTGATAGTGAGGCCTGCCTTCTGCAGGGCCTCCAAAACTTTCCTCAGGTGGAGCAGGTGATCCTCCCAGGTGGAGCTGAAGACAGCAATATCATCTAGATATGCTGCACAAAAGTCATCCAACCCAGTGAGAACTTGGTTCACTAACCTTTGAAAAGTGGCAGGTGCATTTTTCAAACCAAAGGGCATCACCACAAACTGGTAATGACCTCCTGGGGTAGAAAATGCTGTTTTGGCCTTGGCCTCCTCAGCTAACCTGATTTGCCAATAACCAGCTGTCAGGTCAAATGTACTCAAGAATTTGGCAGAAACCAATTTATCTGAGTTCATCTACCCTGGGTATTGGATGGGCATCTGTTTTAGTAACAGCATAGAGGCCCCTGTAATCTACGCAAAACCTCATCTCTCTCTTACCATCCTGGGTGTGAGGCTTTGGCACTAGAACTACAGGACTAGCCCAAGGGCTCTCTGAGGGCTCAATGACTCCCATTTCCAACATCTTCTGTACTTCTTTCTTTATGCAGTCCCTGATGTGGTCAGGTTGCCTGTACATTTTACTCTTGACAGGCAGACTGTCACCAGTGTCCACCTCATGGGTGCACCAGTTGGTCTGACTGGGTGTCAGTGAGAACATATGTCTGAAGGATTGAAGAACCTGTTTGCAATCCTTCTGCTGATGTTCAGAGAGGCTGTCAGAAAAGACCACACCATCTACTGTCCCATCATCAGGGTTCTGAGTGAGCAGGTCTGGGAAAGGGTCACTCTCTTCCTCCTGTCCCTCATCTGTGGCCATGAGCAAGCCCATGTCCGCCCTGTCAACATATGCCTTGAGCCTGTTAACATGAAGCAACCTGTGGGGGCTCCTGGGAGTTCCAAGGTCCACCAGGTAGGTGACCTCTCCCTTTTGCTCAGTGATGGTGTGGGGTCCAGGCCATTTGCCTTGGAGAGCTGCTGGGGCCACTGGCTCCAACACCCACACCTTCTGTCCTGGCTGGTAAACAGTTAGGACAGCCTTTTGGTCATGCCAAGCTTTTTGAAGTTCTTGGTTGGCCTCAAGGTTTTTGGTTACCTTCTCCATGTACTCTGCCATCCTGGAGCGGAGACCAAGTACATAGTCCACTATGTCAAGCTTAGGCTTTTTGAGAGGTAACTCCAATCCTTCCTTCACAAGACATAGGGGTCCTCTTACAGGATGCCCAAACAGAAGCTCAAAAGGGCTGTAGCCAACCCCCTTCTGTGGGACCTCTCTGTAAGCAAACAGGAGGCAGGGTAAAAGGATGTCCCATCTTCGCCTAAGCTTTTCAGGTAACTCTTTTATCATCCCTTTTAGGGTCTTGTTGAATCTCTCCACAAGCCCATTGCACTGTGGGTGATAGGGTGTGGTAAATTTTTAATTTACCCCACACTCCTTCCACATTGCAGTCAAGTATCCTGACATGAAGTTTGCACCTCTGTCAGAGACAACCTCCTTAGGAAACCCCACTCTGGAGAAAACTCCAAGCAGGGCCCTGACCACAACAGGAGCTGTAGTGGTCCTAAGGGGAATAGCTTCTGGATACCTGGTGGCATGATCTACTACCACCAGTATAAATCTGTGCCCAGATGCTGTTGGGGGCTCCATTGGTCCTACAATGTCTATCCCCACTCTTTCAAAGGGTACCCCCACCACAGGTAGTGGTATAAGGGGGGCCTTTGTTGTGCCACCTGATTTGCCACTGGCTTGACAGGTGACACATGAGCGACAACACTCTTTTGTGTCTTCAGACATGTGTGGCCAGTCAAAGTGAGGGACAAGCTTGTCCCAAGTCTTGTTCTGGCCTAAGTGTCCTGCAAGGGGAATCTCGTGGGCTAAGGTAAGAAGGAAACCTCTAAGAGACAAGGGGATGACCAACCTCCTGGTAGCACCAGGCTTGGGGTCTCTTGCATCAGAGTATAGGAGTCCTTCATCCCAGTACACCTTGTGGGCACCTGTAGCATTCCCTGCAGCCTCAGCAGCAGCTTGCTGTCTGAGGGCTTCAAGGGAGGAACAGTCTAACTGTGCCTGCCTCAAGTCTGCCCTGGAAGGTCCCCCCGTTCCAAGAAACTCAACCTGATCAGGTTCCTGTTCTTCTAGGACAGTTCTTTCTGGGGTCTCTGGGACAGCCTCCTGAGAGGGCTGGTCCTTAACCTGAGGCAGGGGGGAAGGCACTGCCTTAACCATACCCCTCTTCCTCTTGGTTGGTGTCTGGTCCATTGTTCCAGGATCCAGCACCTGTTCAGCCGGGCATTTTCTGGCATGTGACCTGGTCACAGCAAGGACATGTGATGAGAGACCTAACATTTCCACATGAGTCCTATACTCCACTTCTGACCATAAGGAGGATTCCAAATCATTGCCCAAAAGACATTCCACTGGGAGGTCTGAACTAACTACAACCCTTTTGAGGCCAGTTACCCCTCCCCAGGAGAAGTTAACAACTGCCATACTGTGATTGGTAGTGACGTTGCTAGCATTGGTCACTAGGTAGTCTGAACCTAGTATGATCTGATCAGGGTCCACAAAGGCTGGTGTCACCATAGTGACACTGGCACATGTGTCCCTGTAGGCCTGAGCCATTTTTCCATTGATCAAAGGCGTTTGCCTGTACTTGCCCAGAGTACTGGGACTGACAGTAGGGGTCATATCCATGTCCCCACTACAGACAAGAACAGCCTGAGTAGGTATCCTGACTAAGTCAGAACCCACCTGAGTTCCCAGCGTTAACCCAACTATAGCCTTGGGGGGTACACTACCACTACTAACTGTACTAGGGGGTGCAGGTGCCTTAGGGGCAGTAGTGGCAGGAGCTGAGCCTTTCTTGGTGCACTCACTAAACCAGTGAGTCTTACTTTTACAGTATTGGCACCATGGTTTCTTTTGAACATCATTCTTCTTCTTTTGGGAATTCTGGGACCCACCCTTCTTAGATTGTTGGGGCCCTGTTGAAGACTTCTGGTCATTTTGTTGATTCTGATTACTACCCTTTTGGTCTGCTTTCTTTTGGCCACCACCCTGGTTCTGGTTCTGCTGCTTGACCCTGGTTCTGGCCCATCTGTCTGCCTTCTTTCCCAATTATTGGGGAGAGGCCAGATCTGAGTCAATCAGGTGCTGATGCAACAACTGGTTCTGACAATTATTTAAGATTTGTTCTCTCATTATAAGATTGTACAATCCTGTGTAATCAGTAACTTTACTTTCCAGTAACCAGCCTTCCAAAGAGTTTTCTGGGTGTCTCTGAACATCAACCTGTACTGTTCAGTTGTTAGGCCAAACCCATCAATCAATGCATTTTTCAGGACTTGATAGCCATTAGCATCCTCATCCCTAACAGTGAGGAGCTCATCTCTGCCTTTACCTTCAAAGGAGAGCCACAATATAGCTGCCCACTGACTCTGGGGTACCTGCTGTACTTTGCAGGCCCTCTCCAGAGCAGTCATCCATTTGTGGATGTCATCTCCTGTCTTATAGGAGGGCACTATTTTACTCAGGTGTCTATTATCAAAACTCCTGTCTTTATCCCTAGGGATACTGCTGCCACCAGTGGGTTCTATTCCACTCAATTTCTGCTCTCTGGCAAAAGCAAGTCTTTCCTTGGCAAGGGCAAGTTCTTCCTTTTGAATCCTCAGATTAACTTCCTTCATCTTTGCCTGATGCTCTCTCCTCTGAGGGAAAGTCATCCTCCTTTGAGCAGATGCATGAGAGACATGGGAGTGAACAGATCTGAGGGAGTCTCTGGATTGAGACCTATCTCTTCTATTCCCAAGGTTAGGCCTGCCTGTGGCTAGGTCTGGTTCTCCCCCAAACCCATCCTCATGTAGGCTTAAGTTGACCCTTGTAAGTCTGCTGACTAAAGCTTGGCCATTGTCTACCTCTCCATCAGATGAGTCTCCATCTTCCCTACCATCTAAATTTAATATTTCAGGGAGGTTAGAGTCAGGGTTATCTTCTAAGGGGGTATGCTTCCATCTGCTGGGTCTTAGGGCCCTGGATTAGAGGCCCTTCTGGCATCATAGGTCTCTAAGAGTCCTAACAGAAAAGGAAGGGTAGGGTTGGAACCCTGTTTCAGTTTCCTGGAGATACGCAATTGTCTCATCTCCTGGAAACTGAGGTCTGCATATCTGGAAAGGACCTGTGGAGGGTCACTAACCACAAGGGGAGTCACTGTGGCCTCTCCTGTGGTAGACATGCTTTCTAGTGAGGTGTGGTGTGTGCACCTACCTACACTATGGGTTTTCCTACTGATCCCTTGCTAAGAGTTGTAGTCAGGGTGTGCTAGGCCCTTTCTACTACAACAACTGGTTCAGTAGAACTCAGAGTATTTCTAAGCTTGTTATATGTACCTATGGTACCTTATGTGATCTTTCAAATGATATCTCAAGATTATATTTGGTATAAACAACAGCAAGCTCAAATCCCAACCGCTGCACACCAATGTGAGAAGTTGGCCTGATATATGATGCTCACTAGTTCTAGTGATCACTTTGTATCAGTTCAAACAACCCTTATGGTGATTGGTTGTAAGTCAATCTTATAGACCAGCTATCCTAATGGTAGCATGGACAGAGCAGTCTTAGGCTAAACTCTTTTGGCATGTGAAGCCAGCTGTTTTACCACATATAACCCCTTGAATACCAGATGAAAGGACACCACACCGGTTGTTATGAAAATAAACAATATATTTATTACTAACAAACACCTTTGAACTCTTTGAGATCAGAGGGCTAAGCACATAACAATACTCTTCAGTAAAATACAGTAAGTCGCACAATTACAATGGCGCCCTAGGGGCACGACAAACCATATACTAAGTAAATGGGTTAAGTAGAACAATAGAAGAAATAAGTATGCCCAGAGGCTGTAGAATCGCTGGGGCTACACTACCCTAACCTTAGGTAAGGAGCAGGAGGCCCACGGGACACGTGTGCAGTGTTAGAACACACACGCGGGTTTCAATGCAAAGTGAATGGGCGTGAACAAATTACGAAATAGGCAAGTAAGGACAGTTCTGACTGGTTGAGACTAAAACTACAGGATACCTGGACACGAGGAGAGTCAATCTACCTATGAGCACCGAAATGCTCTTGTTACCTCACCCACGGGCTGCGGGAGCATAGGTGTGAAAGTGCGTCGGGTTTCCGCATTGAAGTCAATGGAGCCTGGAAGAAAAGATGCTGCAGGCGGCCAGGAGGGAGATGTCCGGAGGGATCCAAGGGTGGATCGATGAAGATGGAGACCTGAAAGCAGAGGGGACAGTTTTCAAAGTCACTAGCCAGTGACCGGTGTGGAACCAGGAAGGAACCAGATGCTGTCGTCGCGATCAGGGGAAGAGGTGACGCTTGTCTCTGCAGCCACGTGGACCAGGAGGTGTCTTCGACGACCAGGATAGAGACACGAGCTGTCCCACGCATGCTCTCGCTGTCGGCGGTGTCTGTTCCGGGATCAGAGTCAACAGGCCTTGGCAAAGGCAACCCACGCGGTGAGTGAAGATAGCGTCTGGTGCGGACCAGGAGGGTCCGGGGTACTTCTCTTTTGGAAGGAAGCAAGGGCCAGTGTGGAGCAACCAGACCAGCGGTGTAGATTTCAAGGTTCGTCGTCTAGGAGGCCACAAGCCAGCCGGCAAGTGACCAGACAACGCGTCGAGCAGCAACCAGGCAGAAGGGCCCCACGCAGATCTCGTGGAGGCTGGAATGCTGGTCTTCGGTGCAGGAGCTGCTCGGGGCTGGGGCTTCTCAATCCCCAAAGCACTCACTCGAGGGTACCTCAGAGGCCGTGCTGGAAGCAAAGTGCAGTTCTTCAAAGATGGCCGGTCCCACGGGTCTCGTCGCACCCACGGGTCTCAGCTGTGCTGCAGATGTGGGTAGAGGTCGGAGAGGCCTGGGAGTCCAGGTCTCGTCGAGCTCTGAGGTCTGGTTCCGGCCGGAAGGACGACAAAGTGAACCGCTAGGACGCTTGATGGTGCCTGCAGTTGCAGGGTGGTCACTCCTTGGCCACAAGTGAGATTTCTTCAGTCTTCTGTGGAGCAGAACGTCGAAGTCCAGAGTTTCTTCTAGTAAAGTTGTTCAGGATGATCTAATTTGGAATGGGACCAGCTCCTACCTTTATTCTGCTAAAGGGGGCTGTACTATCGACTAGGTCCCTCCCATGGGTGGGACCAGGAAGGGGGGTGGTTACACCCCCTATCCTTTGTCAGGTTTCGCGCCAGAGCTGGGGCTGGAGTGCCCCAGCAACTGGTTTGAACCGGGGTATGCACAGGGACACCTTGTGTGCCCCAGGCATGTCTCATTCCTTTCAGCCCTTCCTACCTCAATGCACAAAGTCCTGTCTGTGGTGGTGCTAGCACCTCCCAAGGTAGGAAACCCTTTTTCAAGGCCTCCCGCGCTGGAAGGACTCCCAGCAGCAGGAGGTCAGACTAGTGTCTGTGGTGGCAGCATCCATTTTGTGATGCTGAGGCTCGGGTTAACTTTAACCGGGGTTACAGTTACATATATGTCTTATCCCTCTAGGAGGGTGGAATGCTACCCCCGTCGCCAGAACTGGCGAGGGGGTAGTATTCCAAAGCGTATGACAAATTACACAACATGTTTTGATAATGCTATACCAAGGTTAGCAATAACCGCGAGGATTATAATGCACTTTAGAGTATATGGTATAGCGTTATCATGGAACAGCTATAAGGACATGGTTCTGCAAGCTGCAGACAGGCTCAGCTCATGCTAGAGCACCATCTCACATAATTACAAGCACTCTACCTTCAGGATTGATAAGGCCTGCCATAGGAGTGACTTATAGGAATCTATGTGTCCATTTTGTGGTTAGATATAGCTATACTATATCTACAGCAAAGGGTGATTACACCACCTTGCCCCAGCTGTGTTATCAGCCAGTTGTGTCTGTTTGGATGGCCAGCCAGGGGTGTCATAATACATGCTTCAGCCCCTGGTAGGCCCTGGGTACACCTATGCCCTGGGTACCTAAGGTACTCTGTACAGGGACTGATAAGGTGACCCCATACCAATTTGTAAATGCACCTAAAGTACATGTGTGTCAATTTAGAGCGAGAACAGCTAGGCTGTGGGTCTGATTAGCAGGCCCACAGCCAGGGATGTCGTAAACCAGTGAAGCAAAAAGCAAAAATCTGGGGTGACCATAGGATTGCAGACCCTACTCTCCTACAGCGGTCAAGGTGAAGGGAAGGCTCTTCTTAAGTAAGACTGCCACCCCCGGGACTCACGTGTAAAGCCGGAGTGCCAGACCCTATCAAAGCCATATCGGGCTAGGAAGTTACATTGTGTACCTAAGAGGTGTGTCTCCTTGAGAAGGAGGATGTCTGATGTGTGGCGATGGGCAGCACGGAGGATGGCCGCGCGTTTAATGCGGTCTAGGAGGCCGTTGACGTTCCAGGAGAGAATGTGGAGGGGCCTAGTGAGCGTGTATGCCGTCAGAAGGGATGAGACGTGGGGGGACGGGGGACAGCGGGGGTGCATACCCAACTAAGGAAGGACATTTATCCAAGTGCAGAAGCAGAGGGGAATGCCCGGGGTCGGTGATTGGATCGACAGTGGCAGAGACCCAAGAAAAAGGAGGGGGGGGAGTGGCTGCCCCCAGCCGCTCCCATTGGCGGCCCGTAGGTGGCCGAAAATAACAAAGTAGTGGACACAAGGAGCTGCATGTCAGGTGTGGACTCACCCACAAAATAGCGCTAGGAAGGAGAGCTGCAACCAGCTGTAGGAAGGTAGATCCCTGACTATGGTTGCCCCCAACTTTTTGCCTGGTGTTTTGCTGGTTTTCTGACTTAGTTGACCTGGGGCCCTGCTATTCAGGACCCCAGGCCCACTGCTCTCTCTGTTAAAATGGATTCCATGTACCCTAGGTACATATCTGATTGGATACTGAGTCACCTTATCAGTCCCTGTACAGTGTACCTTAGGTATCCAGGGCATAGGTGTACCCAGGGCCTCCCAGGGGCTGAAGCATGTATTATGCCACCCCTGGCTGGCCACCCAAACAGACGCAACTGGCTGCACGACAGCTGGGGCAAGGTGGTGTAAACACCCTTTGCTTTAGATATAGTATTTCTATATCTAACCCTAAAATGGACACATATATTCCTATCAGTCACTCCTATGGCAGGCCTTCTCAATCCTGAAGACAGAGTGCTTGGAATTATGTGAGATGGTGCTCTGGCATGAGCTGAGCCCGTTTGCAGCTTGCGGAACCAAGTCCAAATAGCTGTTCCATGATAACGCTATACCATATACTCTTAAGTGCATTATAATCCTCGCGGTTAAATGCTAACTTTGGTATAGCATTATCAAAACATGTCGAGTAAGGTGTCATACGAATTGGGATACTAACCCCTCGCCAATTCTCACGACGGGGTTAGCATTCCACCCTTCTAGAGGGACACGACATGTATGTAACTGTGAACCCCGGTTAAAAGTCAGACATAGCCTCAGCTCCACAAAATGGATGCTGCCACCGAGACACAAGTCTGCCCTCCTGCTGCTGGGAGTCCTTCCAGCAACGGAGGCCTGGACAAAGGGTTTCCTGTCAGGGGCGGTGCCAGCACCATCCCAGACAGGATTTTGTGTATCCCAGGTAGGCAGGGCTGAAAGGAAGGTGACTGCAAGTGGCACCCCGGTGCTCACTGTGCATATGCCGGCTCAAACCAGTTCCTGGGGCACACCAGCCCCTGAGCTGGGGAGAGACCGGACAAAGGAGAGGGGTGTTACCACCCCCCTCCTAGTCCCACCCATAGGGCAGGACTTAGTCGCGTGCCAGCCCCTATTCTTAGGATAAAGGTAGGAGCAGGCCCCCTTCCCAAATTAGATAATCTTGAATCTTGAAACTACTTTCCACGAAAGGAACTCTTGACTCTTCTGAAGACTCTCCCTTGTGGCTAAGGAGTAGCCACCCTGCACCAGCTGGCACCATCGAAGCTCTTGCGGTTTGCTGTAAGTCCATCCTCCGGATCAAGACTGCCCAGCTCGACGAGACCCGGATTCCCTGCCATCTCTGACCTCTACCTACATCATCCAGCCCAGCTGAGATTCGTGGGTGTGACGAGACCCGTGGGACCGGCCATCTTCAAGACCTGCACGACGCTTCACCAGCACGACCCCCGAGAGACCCTCGAGTAAGTGCATTGGGGTTTGAGAAGCCCTAACCCTAAGCAGCTCCAGCACCGAAGTCCAGCATCCGCGATATCTGCGTGGGGCCCTTCTGCTTCTTTGCTGCTTGCCACGCTGTCCGGTCACTTGCCCGTTGGCTAGTGACCCTCTTGACGACGTACCACGACGGTTTCACCGCTGGTCTGGTTGCTCCAGACTGGCCCTTGCTCCCTTCCAAGAGAGGAGCACCCCGGACCCTCCTGGTCCACTCCAGACGCCATCTTGACTCCACCGCGTGGGCTTGCCTTTGCCAAGGTTTGTTGCTCAAATCCTGAGTCCAGCATCGCCGACAGCCGACAGCCTCGTGGGACAGCTCGCACCTCCTAGCCCGTGTGACTGCAGAGTCCAGCGTCGCCCACTCACCTGGTCGAGGTGACTTCATCCGGTGCCATCCTGGTGCCCACATAATCACTGGCTAGTGATTAAGAACTAAGTCCCCTCTGCTTTCAGGTCGTCTCCTTCACTGATCCAGCCTTGGATCACACTGAACATCTTCACTGGTCGCCTGCCAGCAACTTCTTCTTTCAGGCTCCATAGACTTCAACGAGGATTCCCGACGTCACTTGAACCCTCTGCAGCCGCGGCCCCTAGGCTAGGTAACTTGAGTATTTCGGTACTCCAGCACAGGTTCACTATCCAAGTGTCCAGATACTTTTTCGTTTTCAGTCTACCTAGTCGGATTCGTCCGGAAACAGTAACTTTAGAAACGCTAGCATCCATAGACTTCTTCCCGCATACCGCGTGAGAGTGCACACTCTGCACACGATCTCCCTAGAACTCCTGCTCGTAATCTTAAGGTTCAGTAGTGTAGTCCTAGCGATCCTGAAGCCTCTGGATCTTGTTACTTACCTGCTAGCATTTCGCATTCCACTTTTTGTGTATATGGTTTTTCGTGCCCCTCGGGCATTTGTGTAAATTGTGCAACTTGTAGTATTTTCGTAAGAGTTTTGTGTTGTGCCTGGCTTCCTGACTCATAAAGAGTTCAGGGTAGACTTGTTATAAATAAATATCCTTTATTTTCATAACAACTTGTGTGGTGTCCTTTCACTTGGTGTTCAAGGGGTATATGTGATGGTAAAACAGCTGGCTTAACACGCCCTCTAGAGTTTAGCCTGAAGACTGCTCGTGTCCATGCTACTAGGATAGCTGGTCTGAAAGGTTGACTTACAACCAATCATCAATAAGGGTTGTTTGGTATGATACAAAGTGATCACTAGAATAGTGAGCACTATATATCAGGCCAACTTCTCACACCAGCCACCCGTAGGTGGCACCAACAGCGGCCCGTGAGCAGCCAAGCAGAGCAGAACCAAACAGCGGCCCGTAGGCAGCTAAGAGTAACAAACTGTGGGGAGACAACGGACTCCCAACCCACCCTCACCCCCCAACTCCCCCCACCCTACACTTCGAAAAAGGAAGCAACTGTCGCCCCAATTCCGAAATTTCCAACTACCCCACTAGAGGTGATGCACTAAACTAAAACGGTTAGTAGGGATCAAGAGTAACGGTCAAGAACTTGGCTAAGGAGGAGCCCCTCCATATTAGAGGATGACTACCAACAGTTATGAACAGAAGGAGCTTTAAGTTTTAAGTTGACTGAGTGTAACAGTCTCAGTCCTGCATTAGATACTGAAGATTGGAAGGAGCTAGGAATAAGGCAGGAGCGCGAACAAGGGTAGCAAGACAGGACAGTCCGGGCACCCCCTCAGGAGGTGGACCGTTGATCGGCCCTCCATGGGAGCCGGGTAGGGCCTCGCTCGAAGCAACTAGTGGGCCCAGCGCGAAGGGACTCATCCGATGAAGACCAGGCATGTAGTTCGTGGCTTCGGTCACACCCACTCTCCATCAACAGATCTGCGGATCACGGGGCTGCCAGACAGGTCTGAGTTCGATCTTGCCTTTCGTAGGCTTGCGTCCGGCCCAGGGACACTCCCCAGGTCGATCAAGGAGGAGGCCAAGGTGGGAGAGGAGGCGTCCCGGTTCGTGGATGGAGGCAGGGGCCGCTGAGACTGTACCCCTGGCGAGTGGGAAGCTCCTCCTTGGCGGCCGCCCCGCCTGCGAGATCTAGTCCGGCGCTGCTGGGTCTTGGGCGCCTCGCGGCTCTGTTGTGTCGGTGGCCTCCAGACAGGGGAGTGGGTCTTCCCGGGCAGGAGGGGGCGTTCCTCCGTGAGCCAGGTACATGCCTCCTGGGAGTTATGGAAAAAAAATGTATTTTCTTAGAAGAAGACCTTCAGCCGAGCCGGGAAAAGGAGACCATAGCGGAGCCCCAGAGCCCTGAGCTTTTACTTGACCTCATCGTAGGACCGGCGTCGAGTCTGGACTTCCCTGGAGTAGTCGGGGAATATCATTATCCTGGAATTTTGGAAGAGCAACGGGCCCAAATCCCTGGCAGCCCCCAGAATTGCGCGTCTATCCCGGAAGTTGAAAATACGAAGGATGATGGGATGGGCTGGGGCTCCGGGAGGTGGCTTAGCAGCGAGAGACCGGTGGGCACGTTCCACCGCGAACCAGGGGGAAAGTTTCTCTGCGGGCATCCATTAGCGAATTCAGTTCTCAAGGAAGGTGGCAGTGCGGCCCTTCTCCACTCCCTCCGGAAAGCCCAGGAGGCGCAAGTTGTTCCTCCGTGGAGCTCCGATGTCAGTGTTTGAAGGCGGGCCACCTGTGATTTGAGGGTGCCTAGGTCGTCTTCCACTGTGGAAATACGGGATTCCGTTTCAGCGATCCGCGCCGTGACATTTCAGGGATCTTGCCCAATGAGGGCCACGTCCACCCTCACCTCCCCGATCTTACTTTCAACCGAGGCTTGGGATGCGCTTATCGCTTGCCGGATGGTGGAGAGATCTCCCTCGGTGGCTCCCTGCGCAGGCGGAGGGCTGGCACCAGAGTCGCGGTCTGGTCTAGTAAATTGGTCCATCTTCATCTGAGTCGGGGGGACAGGGGTCTGGGTGTTGCGGTTCCTGCCCATGGCTTCAGCGAGTCAGGCGGCGGCTCCCGGTAGGGGCCGGCCGCTCCTTGGCATCTCGGTCAAAGTCCCGGCCTGTCAGCGTCGCGGAAGGGAGGCCTTACCTCCGGGAGCGCCCCGGCCCCAGCACAAGCAACCCCACAGCAGGCCCACGTTCCACCGGCCCCCTCCACTGGCTCAGGCGGCAAGGCCTCAGACGATCAAGGGGCGAGAAGGAGGGGAGGCCCAGCACGGCGGCCGGCGCACCTCCCGCTCAGCCAAGGCACAGCCCACCCTCCGGTGGGAAGGAGGGCGAGGACTCCCAGCAGCTGACCAAGATGGGGCAGAGATCCAATAGTCCACTCGGCTGCACCACCGGCGCCTGGGCACACTGCACCGGGAACCACACAACCAACTACTAGGCTTACCGGGCCGCAGCCGAGACACCCCCACCTCGTCGCGGCCCCAAGCGTGGGCCACAATCCAGCACCAAGGTGGGTGGGGGGCTCAATGCCTCCGGAAGGCCCCACCCCAGCGCGACGGGCAGGCTAGATCTTGCAGGGTTCCCAGGCCCCAAGGACAGAGTATGCGGCCGGCCGCGGGCTGTCCGCCGCCCGAGCGGGCGCTCCCGCGCAACCCCAGTGATCCACCAGCAGGGTTCAGGGGAGGAGGCCAGACATCGCCAGTCTACGCTGCATGGAGGGTCGCAGGCCGTTCAGGGTAATGCAGCAGGCCGGCCCGAAGCAGCCTCAGCGTCTCTTCCTCCCGGGGGTCTCCCAGGCGGCCCCAGCGGCTCGTGAGCAGGGTTCGGGGGGGAGCAACGCACCACCGGGCCAGAGGCACCCCCTCACCTCTTCCGCCGCATCGGTTCTGCCCCAGGTCGTCTCCGGCCGCCGCAGGAGTTCCCCGCCTCGTGGGAGCACCGCAGAT